>NC_060071.1:134731060-135356060 GCF_922984935.1 Meles meles | reverse complement strand
TTTCTTTGTTGGTGTGTGAGGTCATTGGTGGTTAGTAGTCATCTAGTACACTGTAAAACCCATAACACATTTTACCCCCAAACTTGTGGCTTAAAACAAAACACATTTGTTATATCACACTTTTTATGGCTCAGGCATCCTAGCTTAACTGCATACCTCTGGCTCAAGGTCTCTTGATGAGGTTGTAGGCAAGCTGTTGGCTAGGAGCTGGGAGCTCATCTGAAGGTTCATCTGGGAAATCTACCTCCAGTTCACTCACATCGTTGTTGGCAGGCCTCTTTCCACTTGGGCCTCTTCAGAGCCCTCCTGTTATGGTCTGAAATGTGACTCCCAAATTCATATGTTGAGTCTTAACCCCCATTACCTCAGAATGTGACTGTATTTGGACATAGGGCCTTTGAAATGGTGACTACGTTGAGAGAATGGGCCCTAGTCCAACCCGACTGGTGTCCTTATAGGAAGAGGAACATAAGACATACCAGGGAGGCGCCCACACAGTGAAAAACTCAGAGGACACAGGGAAAAGACGGCCATCTGTAAACCAAGGAGAAAGACCTCAGAAGGAGCCAAACCAGCTGACACCTTGATCTTCCTCCTGAACGATGAGAAAGTAAATTTCTGTTGTTTAAGCCACCCAGTGTGTGGTATTTGCTTGTGGCAGCCCTACCACACTAATATAACTGCCTTACAACATGGCCGCTGCCTTCCCTGGGCCAAGCAATCCATGAGAAAGTGAGAAAGCACCCACACAGAAGCCACAATCTTTTTATAACTTAGTCTTGGAAAGGATACCCCATTACTTCAGCTACATTCTCTTTGTCAGAAGTGAGTCAGTAAGTCCAGTCAGTCCCTACTCAGAGGGGATGTCAGAGGGCATGGGTACCAGGAAGTGGAAGTAACAGGAGGCCATCTTAAAGGCTGCCTACCACACTAGTTTAGATTTGTTTTTAACAAAGTAGAAATTAGAAGTCAACAGATGGGCAAACTGGTATATTTTACATGTGTAGATTCAACGTCATCAAATACATTGGCACCCTGGCTGATAGAAGGTGTAGTATGGCCTATAGATTCTTCATCATTCTGTGAAGCTAAGATTGTTCTGATCTGGAAAATATAAAACTTTGACATTTAGGACAAGGTTTTCTAGGGGTGAAAAAAAAGATGATTTTATGGACAAGATTGAAGAGAAATGGTCCAGTGAATCTTGTCTGTGTCTAATACAGTGATGCTCACCCAGGGCTGTATATACCAAGGGAGTATGCAGGGGAATGAGAGGAAAAGAGGAGGGAAGATAGCAGGAGTCGTAAAAAAGCATAGCAAACCATATATAATCTTCTGTAGGAAAAGTGAGAAGAAACAGCTTTTATAAAACAAAGTACAAAAAGTAAAACTGAACAAAATCTTCTTGAATGATAGAACATAGGTCGTAAAGAGTTGAGAAACAAGTCTCTTATTGTTAATAGACAAAAAGGAGGAATAAGGGATAGCAAGTTAGAGGGGGGCATGCAGTGAGCCATAATACCCAGAGACGGAGTACATTTTAAAAAATCCAGAGAGGAATGAAAAATGATTAATGGGCTCTATGGATTAGTTTGGAAGGCAAACGCAATCTAACAGACACATGGAGGAGCCTTTTGAGAGCCAGTAGGAAGAACTCTACAAGAGGAGGATGGGTAATAGTTGAACCCCAGGCTTTAGTTCAAAGGATCCAAAGGACATCTGCTCTGTCGTGATTGCAAGCTGACATCTGATTCCTTGGTAAGTATGCTGGGATTCCAATAGCTTTAGGCTCTAAAATTAGTAACATTGTCAGCTTGATTGTCTCATGTTTTTCTTTTTTTTTCTTTCTTTTTTTTTTCTTTTTTTTTTTAAGATTTTATTTATTTGACAGAGAGAGATCACAAGTAGGCAGAGAGGAAGGCAGAGAGAGAGGGCAAAGCAGACTCCCTGCTGAGCAGAGAGCCTGATGCGGGGCTCACTCCTAGGACCCTGAGATCATGACCTGAGCCAAAGGCAGAGACTTAACCCACTGAGCCACTCAGGCGCCCGTCTCATGTTTTTCTAACAATCAGGGTCTATGTGGCAAAGCTGTCATTATTCCCAAGCACGGTCAGATTTCTTTTCACCAACAGCCCTCCTTTTGACCTCTTAAATGATGCTATCGTGAGGTTAAACTCTCCCTTTACCTTCCAGAACATTCTACAAGCTATCACTTATAATAACCCCTCCGAACACTAAGCTTCAATCATTTGGCTCCTGCTTCATCAGAACTCCCCCTTGGGTGACCCTTTGTTTTAAGAGAGGAAGAAGCTGTTTCCTGTTATCTCCTGGTTGCACGATAATGAGATGACAGACTAATTCTAGGTCTCTTTCAGTTTTCCTTACACAAAGCCGTGGAACTAGAGTGGGACAGTACAGGGATCTCACAAGATGACCCTCCCTAGATATGTCCCTTTAGTTTTGAATAGTGATTCTATGGATTATCTAAAGAGTTCCCCTTAAGTAGTTGTTGATGTTGGTATGGAAGAGTTTCTGAGATACATTGTTAAATAAAAGATACCCAAGGAGCCCCCTGAAGGTTATGTTCCCATTTGTATAAAAAGGGGAGCAGGAATATACATTTGTATATGCATAGAGTGGTCCAGTTTCATTCTTTTGCATGTGGCCGTCCAGTTTTTCCAATACCATTGGTTGAACAGATTGGCTTTTTTTCCCATGGCATATTCTTGCCTCCTTTGTCATAGATGAATTAACCACATAATCATGGGTTTATTTCTGGGTTTTATATTCTGTTCCATTGATCTATGTGTCTGGTTATGTGCCAATGCCATAGTATTTTGATTACTACACCTTTGTAGTATATCTTGAAATCTAGAATTGATTACTTCCAGTCTTGTTCTTTTTCAAGATTGCTTTGGCCATTCAGGGTCTTTGGTGGTTCCATACAAATTTTATGATTATTTGTTCTAGTTCTGTGAAAAATGCAGTTGGTATTTTGGTAGGAATGCATTAAGTGTATAGATCGCTTTGGGTAGAATGGACGGTTGACAATACTGGCTCTTCCAGTCCGTGAACATGGACTGTCTTTCCATTTCTTTGTGTCGTCTTCCTTTTCTTTCATTCATGTTTTAAAGTTTCCAGAGTATAGGTCTTTCATTGCTTTGGTTAAGTTATTCCTAAGTATCTTATTTTTGGTGCAATTATAAATGGGATTATTTTCTTAATTTCCTTTTCTCCTGCTTCATTATTAGTACATAGAAGATGCATGAATTTCTTTTACTATAACACAAACAGAAGTTTTTAAAGAGAAAGGCGTTGAAGAAAGGAAATTTTAGTTCCCACATAAAGCCTTTGAACTCACGCTGTGTTCTCTCACGCGGGCACCTGAGCTTTCCAGTTCTCCCCTCTTGTCATCGCAGTTTGAAAGCTCCTGACAGCAGGAGCCGCTAGCCGTGGGGCACCTGCTCTGCCCCAAGTGCTGGGGCTTTATGTGGAGTTGCTTCACCTCATCATCACAGCAGTCCCATGAGGATGTTTCTTCCAGTCTCCTTTTTCAGCTGAGACTTGTATATTTCTTCCCCTGGGATTTTTAGAACATGGAGAGGACACAGTTCCAAGATAGATTTTCTGCCCAATGCCTGATCAGCACTTTACTCGAGCAAAGACCGGAGGGACCCTTCTTCTGAGGGGTGCACTGGTCAGTTCCGCCCTTGAGTTTCTCTCTTCTGTTCGTGTTTCCTGTCTCTGCGCTTCTGATTTTAGTCACGTTCAGAACTTCAGCTTCATTCTAACAGTGCTGACCGGGGAGTCTCCACCGTGGGCACCCAGACATTGTTACAGCAATAAATCTCTCAGACATGTAAGGAAAAGGTGCACCTGTGAGCTCACTTGAGTAGAGAGAATCAGGGTGTCTCCAGCTAAGCGTTGTGAGATCTTTCCTATGTTCTATCTCTCTCTCTGCCTCATGTTTCTTCTCTCTGTCTTCATCTCTTTCCATTTCTTTTCACAGCTCCGTAAACCTCCCTCTTCCTTCTTTATGAGTTTTCTTCCACAGAGCAGATCAGTGGAGGATAGAGTTAGAGCAGCTTCAGCCATATTCTTTCCAGTTTCATGACCACAGAGTACAAACAGTATTTCTCTTTTTATGTTAGGATATAGAAATCCCGAGGAAGGGCTGTGATTGGCTTGGCTTGGATGATGTGATCAACTCTTGTGGCAGTTGCTGTGGCCCCGGGGGGGTGGGGACTTTGGCCAGGTCTGGATCATCTGCCAGTTTTTGTGATCAAGAGGGTAGGAGACTCTCTGAACTATAGAGAACAAACTGAAGATTACCGGATGGGAGGTTTTTTGGGGGGGGGGGAGGGGGATGGGTGAGGTAGGGGAAGGGGATTAAGTAGTGCACTTGGCCAGAAGAGCACGGGATAACGTACGAAATCACTGTATCGTACACCTGAAACTCATATAACACTGTGTGCTAACTATACTGGAATTAAAAAAAAAAAAAAGTTTATGGTCCTGGCATTCGTAGTCTGGCCATAATCACCAGGTTGGAACAGAGCAAGTGGGGAGCTGTTTTCCAAAGGAAGTGAAGGGAGCGGAGACCACAGGCAGATGGGGAGGGATATTAGGAGACAAAGACAGATTTCCCCTACTTTTAGCCCAGAACTTCTTTGCAACTATGCAAATATGGGGTTAAATAAGACAATGTGTGCAATAAATAGTTCATATGGTGCCTAAAACAGAGTAAATGATGGGACAGTATCTACGGACTAGCTTCTTTGATGAACTGTCTCCTTTAATTGTGGCAAAATGCACTTAACACAGGATTTACCACTTTAACCATTTTTCAATGTACCGTTCAGTGGATTAAATACATCCATATTTTTATGCAACCATCACCACCATCCATCTCTAGAACTTTTTTTTTACAAAACTAAAACCCTCCCCATGGAACAGTAACTCCCCATTCTCCTCTCTCCCACCTCCCGGCAACCACCATTCTCTTTTGTCTTTATGAATTTGACTGTTCTAAATATCACATATAAGTGGAATCATGCAGCATTTGTCTTTCCGTGACTGGCTTATCTCACTTAGCATAATGTCTTCAAGGTTCAGCCATGTTGTGGCATGTGTCAGAATTTCCTTCCTGGAAGGCTGAATAGTACTCTATTGTATGTCTGTACCACATTTTATTTATTCATTCATCTGTCAGTGGATACTTGATTTGCTTCCACCTTTGGAGTCTTGTGAGTAACGCTGCTGTGAACACGGGTGTAGAAATACCTAGTCAAGTCTGCTTTCGGTTCTCCTAGATGTATATCCAGAAGTAGAGTTGCTGAGTCATGTAGTAATTCTGTGTTGAATTTTGTGGAGACCCGCCATATTGTTTTCCATACAGCTGCACCATTTTACACGCCTACTAACGGTGCCCAAGGGTTTCCTTTCTCCACACCCTCACCAACACTTCTTTTTTTTATTTTTATAGTAGCCACACTAATGGTTGAAATGTAGCCATGCTAATGGGTGAAGTGGTTGTAAGTTATTTAAATTAAATGTGGGTAACTGGGCTAGTACAAGCACCATTGACAGAAGAAGAGTACCAAGTATCGTGGATGCATGGGACGGGTAACACTGAGTATTTTCAGAGTCAAATTTGGCATGGTGGCTAAACATTCAACTCAGAAAAGTCTTCTCAAAGCCAGGGAAGAGTTCAAGCCAGATCCAGAGTTTAGCTGTAAGTGGATAAATTCTCTGAGGGAAAGAATGTTAAAAAAAAAAAAAAAAAGGCAGCAAAGTACAGAAAAGAAAGAGGCTACAGTGGAACCATCCAAGGAGGCAGTCTTGAGAGCCCTGGTTATTTCAGAATCTCAGAGACGCACAGGGGGGAGGAAGAATCAAGAGGGTGGGGATGATTGATGAGCTCAGATGACATTTTTTAATTACCTGTAATTAAAATTTTGTTAAATCGGATCATTTTCATGTGAATACCTTCCTGGAGAGTCCCTTATAATTTTCGGAACACCCGCATGTGGATTATCTTATTTAGCCCTTAATCTGGTGAAGTACACAAGTTGTAATTCCCGTATTACAAGAAAGAAACTGAATCTCAGGGAGATTGAGGTTTTCCTAAAGTTATTGTTTGGTACCTCTCGTTTTCCCAAGATGATGAGTTTTGGGGAAGCTGAAGACAGATGATGCCAAGTGGGCATCAGAGTAGTTTCCCCTCAAACTAGTGCCCTGGCAGCTTGTCGTCCCTAGCACGGGTGCTTTCCCTTAATACTCCTGGAAACAATTTCTACTGGCCCCTCTCACGTTCCTCTGAAATACTAAGGAGTTTGATTCTCTAGACTCAAGAGCAGTAATTTGGGGTCATAAGCAAAGAGTGGGTCATCAAATCAGTTAATGGGTCATGGCCAGGCTCACCAGACCCAGTGGTGCATGTGTCTTCCCAACTCTGTGAACACTCAGTAACTTCCTCACGTTCGTTACTTGAATTTGGCTATGGTGGAAATCAGCCAACACCACAAATGATGCCTTTGTTCGTTTTACCACAGAGAACCAGTTGTTCACTAGCATACCATTGATCATAACCATTTCTTCCCCTTCCCTCCCACCCCTCCTGCAATGCAACAGAATAGAACGGAGAGAAAAAGAATGAGGGTCCATCTATGATAAAAGTAAGAATTGTTTTGTGAGACTTCTATTTAGGTCAAAAACATATTTGTGTATGTATTCGTATAAGATGTATTTTTCACTAAAAATAAGTTTGAAAGTCAGTGGTCTAGGGTCCTTCCATTTACCTTCCTGGAGTACTTGAAAGTCAGCTCTTCCGCTGATCTTTAGGCAAAGAACTACTAGTATCCAACATCTTTTTTGAATGAATGCTGTATCTGCTGTGGGAGGAATGAGATTGAATTTGTATCAGGCTAGAAATTAAGGTACTAGAATAGACAAAATCCTCCTATGTATCAGTTCTTTTGAACTCAAACCTACATTTAAAAATCTCTTGTAGACCCCACCAAATATTTTTCTATAGCAAACATGTATTTGTCCTATGCTCAGAAAGCAGTAATCATCATTACAAGTCCCAAAGATTAGAAGGCCAATAAATAGCAGAAATCAGACTTCAGCACATAGCCTTGGGTTACTCTACCATTCTTCATTACGAGAACTTTCTATAAAGAAATTAAATCTTTTTTGAAGTAAATAAACTTTTGTAAATCACTTTCCTTTTAATGATTTAGTCATTTGTTTTATAAATCCAGATTTTATATATATATATATATTTTTTTTTAAGATTTATTTATTTATTTGTTTGAAAGACAGAGATCACAAGTAGGCAGACAGGAAGGCAGAGAGAGAGGAAGGGAAGCAGGCTCCCTGCTGAGCAGAGAGCCCAATGCGGGGCTCGATCCCAGGACCCTGGGATCATGACCTGAGCTGAAGGCAGAAGCTTTAACCCACTGAGCACCCAGGCGCCCCTATATATATTTTTATATATACATACATGTGCATTATATAGAAACATTTTATATATAAACATAATATATATAGGGGTGCTTGGGTGGCTCAGTGGGTTAAGCCTCTGCCTTCAGCTCAGGTCATGATCTCAGGGTCCTAGGATCGAGCCCCAAATCGAGCTCTCTGCTCAGCAGGGAGCCTGCTTCCCCCCACCCCGCCTGCCTCTCTGCCTACTTGTGACCTCTGTCAAATAAATAAATAAAATCTTTTTAAAAACCCATAATATATATAAGCATATATATTAATATCCCAGATATGCTTAAGTGGATTATGCTCCAAAACTAGATAGATGTATAAAGATCATGGAATTAAATGTCAAGAACTTTGATTTAGATCAGCCTTGCAATTTTTAAATTTTCATAAAAGGGAAGTTACTAAATATTTTCATGCAAAAAATTCACAGTCCTGCAAACATGTTAAATGGTCTCCCCTAAACTATCAAAACGGAGTTACAAAAAGAAACATTTTTCAGAGTAACATTGAAAAATCGTCCAGTTCCGCGACGGCCTTCTGTCATGCCAATCTGACTGCTTTATTGTAGTAAGAAAATGAACCAGAGTGAGGGGACATGGTTTTTACAGGTTTATAGGAGTTAATATACTTTTGGAAATGAGTTAGGGACCATTTTTCTTAGAAGAATTCGGCTTCTTGCATATATGACTTCAGTTCTTTACAGTCAAATTCCTTAAAATAGCATCTTATTAAAACTTCTACACTTACTTGCAACCAGAAATTCTCCCCCATGGACGGACCCTTGACTCGGGTTGCATTTAGCATCTGAGAGTTCAACCAAGTGCCCATATGTTTCGCTAGACATGAAGAAGGGTTTCTGGGAGGCCTGAGCACTTGGGGTAGTGCTGTGGTCAGCCAGCTCGCTCCCTTCTCCCCTGGGGCTGGCTTCAGAGCGCCTCCGGAGCTGCCTCTACTCTGAACGAGCCCCTTGCAGCTGTGCCCGGCGCCTCTGTGTCACCAGGCAGGGTTTCAGGAAATGGATCTGATGCTCTTATGCCTGTGTTGTTCATTCCTACATACTGGAGCTGTGCCCCGGGAAGGTGAGGGGCCAGCAGCTTGGCCCTCACGCCCCAGCTGTCCCTTTCTCCTAATGTCACTCAGGATATAAATAAAGTGATTCATTCACTCTCTTATCAAACCAGAACATTGCCAGAAGGTACCATCAGGGCCCCTCTAACCCATTGGAACAGCCTTAGGGGGCCCACCTAGGAGGCACAATGTACAAAAAGCCTTTGCATTTAAGTCATTTTAAAAATTAAGTTTTTAATTTTATTTCTCTTGTTCGCTTCAGACCTGGGAGGGAGAAAAATAATTGCAGTGACACATTCGTGTTGTTTGAGGTCTGGGTCTTCTTTAGTGGCATGGAAGTCACGATGCATCCTCTGGTTTTTTCTCATTTGGAAAAGCCGTGAGTCAGATGACCTCATTGAAAATGTGCTTCCCTTTCCTCCGTGCAGCCGATGAGTGGTAGGAGTGCTGGTCGGGAGCACGGATTGCTGCTTTTCACACGAGGCTGTGGTGTTTGCAGAAGCCAAGTTTGCATTGTTAGTTGGCAATCCTTGGCTGCCCATAGGGCTCACTGCTGTTGACCATTGTCGCCACCATTGGCACAGTATTTTCCAGGCAGCCCCTGTATAAACAAGTACATGGCAAAACGCTAGGAGCTGGCCCGGGTCATGCAAGGATGTGTAAGATGCTGTCTCTGCACTTGAGAGAGTGTGTCCACAGGACAGGAGCAGGACAGAGCCCCTCGCCCCCCCCAAAAAAGGTGTAAGAAACAATGATTTGGGTGGTTTGGGAAAGTGTGTCAACCACCCCTTTGGGGGACGTACTGCTCAAAGTGAGCACGAGCGTGATCTGTTCGCTGAGCAGTTCTGCATGCCTAGCTGCTTCTCCTCATCACTCCACCTGGCAGATGTTGGCCATAGTGTTTGAAGTATTTCTATTTGCTGTGTTACAGGAGCACAACCCGGTTGCTTACTGTGAGACTACTGGAAGAACAGTAGGCTGGAGGACAGATTGGGTTTGTTGGACTCTGATAATGGCCAAACCAGTACAGTGTCTTTTACAAGGGCTTCAAGGTTTTTAAGGGTAATTCTGATAATAGTTTATGTCTATGGGGCTGGTTGACTTTAAAACTAACCTAAGAAGATGCAACCTCATTTATTTGTTAAGCACCAACTGAGTGTATAGATAGTACGAACCATAAGCATTTCAAAAAAAAAAGAGAGAGAGAGGGAGAGAGAATTTCCAGGTCAGGACTTCAAAGCAAAGAAGAAGATGGACAACTCAATGACTGGTTTTTCAAAATCCTACCAAGAAAGAGCCAAGCTGTGATTGTGGCCACAGAGGCAGTGAGGAGGGGAAACACAGTAACATTGTTGTCCTGTGTATTGTTCCTGCCCTGGGGTCATCAGCAGGCAGGAGTGGAGATCCAAGCGGCTCTGGACCAGGATTATGGTGGGTGTCATGGACAACAGGCGGAGCATCTAATTGGAGACCCTTCACATGAAGATAGGACCCCAAAGGGCTGTATTCCCCATGTAAAGGTCAACCAGAAATAAACCTTCCCTTCCCACTTTACCTCTTCTCCCTCAGGCACCAAAAGAAAATAGCCTATCTGGAGCCTGGGTGCTGAGTGAGATGGAGTAGGGGACTGTCCCCTGATGACTTATAACCACAAACTAGCCCTTGTGTAAGGTTGGGCATGAATTCCTCTTCCCTAGGTACCCTGAAAAACTTCAAATGGAGAATTTAATCTAAGGTGATCCGAAGCTAATAGCGGCCCCAGGCACATATACTTTGCAAATGCACATTTTTTCTGGAAGGATCTTCCTTCAACTCAAATCTCAAATAATTCTTACAGGTAAAGGTCTAAGAACTGTGAGATCGCAGTTTAAAACCACAAAACAGGGGCGCCTGGGTGGCTCAGTGGACTAAGCCGCTGCCTTCGGCTCAGGTCATGATCTCAGGGTCCTGGGATCGAGCCCCGCATCGGGCTCTGCTCAGCAGGGAGCCTGCTTCCTCCTCTCTCTCTGCCTGCCTCTCAGCCTACTTGTGATCTCTCTCTCTGTCAAATAAATAAATAAAATCTTTAAAAAAAATAAAAAAAATAAAACCGCAAAACAAATAAGAAAACATTGCACCATAAGCGAAAGTCAGCAAAGTAACAGATAACAACACTATTAGACCCACAAAGACTAAGATACTGAAATTACCAGACAATGAAAAATAAATTTTCTCATGTGTTTAGAGAAATTGAGGGAGTAAAAAGTATGAGTAAAATCAAAAGATTAAAATTATGACTACGCAGATTTGAAAAAGAACTGTGTAGTACTTTAGAATTGCCAAGATACAGTAATTACAGTTTTCAAATCCATGAGTGGGCTTAACTGCAGGTTAGAGGTTGAAGATATTTAATGAGCTCAGAGATATATTTAAAGAAATTACGTGAACTGCGGGGCAGAAAGAAAAAATGACGAAAAGCCAACTGAGAAGACTTGATAGATATTTAGACAATTGGAGTTCTGGAAAGAAAAATTTAAAAAGAAACAGTGACAATATTTGAAGTGATGATGGCTAAAAATATTCCAAAAACTAATGGAAGATACAACTGGCTACAGTGACTCATAAGAAATGCACATCTAGACACACCGTACTTCGGAATACTAAAGACAAAAGATGTTAAATTTAAGCCCCTCACGGCCAAGGAAGGCTTTCCAAAGGAATGCCAGCTTGATAACAGCGTGCCCTTCAACAGCAGTAGCGGAGCCAAACTACAGTGCGATGTTGCCATTGGTGAGAAAAAATAAGTACCCCACCAGAAATGCATTTTAAGCAAAAATATCTTTTGTAAATGAGGATGATATAAAGACATTTTCCAACATGTAAAACCCAGACAAATTTGGCATCGGTAAACCTGCACAGAAGGAAAGATTCTGAAGAATATACTTCAAACAGAGGAAGGTGATCCCAGAGAAAGGTCCGAGATGCCAAAACTGACTTATGAGCAAAGAATGTAGAAAAATATGAGCAAATGAAAGCATAATAATCAATAAAGTAATCATGTTCTTGTGAAGTTCAAAAAGGAAGGGGATGAAAATATCCAACACCAGTATCGTTTTAAGCAAGACAGAAGGTATGATCAGAGTTAAGTAGTCTAACTTGACCTTGTAAAGTGAAAAGATAAAGATGATTCATTTCAGCGTTCTATAGTCAGTTTATACAAATGTGAAAATAAATAAGAGTAACTACTAAAAGAATAGAAATGATAAAACTTGAAGGAGGAAAAGAAAACACATGAGTATGGACGAATAGAAAGCACAACTTAAGGGGGGCCTGGGTGGCTCAGTCGGTTAAACACCTGACCTTCGATTTCAGCCCAGGTCATAATCTCAGGAGTCCTGAGATCGAGCCCCACGTTGGACTCCACGCTCAGCAGGGAGTTGCTTGAAGATTCTCTCCCTCTGCCACTATAATATAAATAAATCTTTAAAGGAGAACCCAACTTAAGACAGTAGAAATAAATAAAAGTATTTGTAGTTTCAAAATTGTGAGTGGACTAACGTTCCAGTTAAAGTGAAAGATTGATTCACTCAGCAAATACTTACTGAGCATCTACACTAGACACATAGCACAGAGCAGTGAATAAAACAGCCCCCAAACCTTAACTGGAGATACAGACCACAAAACACAGATAGTACGTTATATAACGGTGAGTGTTCTAGAGAAAAAATACAACTATACAAGATAGAGAATGAGGAGAGTGACTAAACTTAAAAAATGTCATAAAACAGTTTGCAAGTTGTCTATTTTTTTAACAATGGTGCAGTTGCTTTGGAAACAAGGTTAGCAGTTTCTTAAACCTTTAAGCCTAGGGTGACCATATGACCCAGCAGAAATGAAAACATATGTCCAGACAAAACCTTGTACATGATTGTTTATAGAAGCATGACTGCTAATATCCAGGAGGTGGAAACAACCCCAATGGCCATCAATGGATGAATGAATAATAAAATACACACACAATGGAGTATTATTCAGCCATAAAAAGGCAGACAGAATCACTCCATGCTACAACATAGATGACGCTTAAAAACATGCCATGTGAAAGAAGCCACAGACACAAAAGACCACATGATTCCAACCATATGAAATGTCTAGAATAGGCAAATCTACAGGACAGAAAACAGATGAGTGGTTGCCTAGGGCCAGAGGACAAGATGAGCAAGGGCGATGGCTAGTAGGTATAGGTTTCATCTCCTTGCAATGAAAATGTTCTAGAATTGATTGTGGTGATGAAGGCATAACTCTGAATATACTATAAGCCACTGGATTATACTCATTAAATGGGTGCATTGTATGGTATGTGGCTTATATCTCAATAGAGCTGTTTTATTTTTTAAATCAATAAACAGTATAACCTCAATAAGAAAAATAACCAAAAGCCACATCCAGGCATTTCACGGAAGAAAAAACATGTATGCACAACAGATACTTGGAAAGAGGCTCAGCCTCATTCCTAATTGGGACAATGCTCATTAAAACGACAGTAGTGGTACACATTGTGTGCCCGCTGGACTAGCAAATATTTTACACTCTGGCAGTCCCCCTTCTCCACATGTAGGGGAGGTAGAGAAGCTGCCCTGGGTGTTGCGGGGCGGGGGGGGGGGGGATTGGTACAAACCACTTTGGAATGTGGGTAATTATTTTTAATTATTTTTAATGTGGGCATTATTTTTAGAGGGTTGAAGATGGAAGGACCCAGCAGTTACACTCCTAAGTATATAACTGAAGAAGTTTTACCAGGTGTATGCTGAGATCACATATAATAATAGTTACGGCAGCACTCTCAGATTGAACCACAAAATTGTGAAAACAACACAATTTTTACGGTTAGGAGTGTATGTAATAAATAAATCTGTTTTTAAAAACCAAACAAGGGAAAGATAAACACAGAATTCAGGATAGTGGAAATGGGAAGGCAGTGGGAGGGCCTCACAGGGGATGCACGGTGAGAGTAATGTCCTTATAAACCAGGTGGTGGGATGTAGGTGTTTATGGTCAGGATGGGGACAGTGGTCCAAGGCAGAGTGCGTTCCAACAACCCAGCATTCAGCAAAGACTTAGACAAACTCAGAAGCGTACACGGAACAGCTTTTCCCTAGTTCAACACCGAACGCTAATAATGCTGACCTTACCTTTCTAGAAAAGCTTAACATACTCAGCATTTTATATTTAAGAAGCAAAAGGGGTAAAATGTTCTTATCCAGGTAAAAAACAAAGGGAAGGGAGGGAGGGAGAAACTAAGAAAAGCACACAAAAAAGCAGAACAGAAATGTGTTAGGTTTCCAACCAAGTGGTTAAAAGGAAAAGTCTTCAAGTTCAAGGTGAACATTTATTTGGCCATAACTTCAGTAGTCTTCAGTAGTGCTAACTAAACCAGACGTTGCTGTAAATAAAACCCCAACTCTTCATTTCGGTCACTTAGCGGCTGGTTGGTTCTCTTCCAGATCCCGCTCACACTAAAAGATGAATTGCGATTGCCCAGAGGAAGAATCTATTTGCTACTCCCGCACCTGCGGGGGCGTGACCGAGGCTGAAGCATCCACCTGCACTGCGAGGGGTCCACGGTACTTTTTTTTTCTTTTCTTTTCTTTCTTTTTTTCTTTTTTCCTTTCTTTCTTTCTTTTTTCCTTTTGTTGCTGCCTCAGTCCCCAGAGCCTTCAAGCAACAGTGGCAGTAGATTGTTGCCAATCAGCCAATCCAGACTTTTACTGAGATGATGGGAAAACACATCAGCTGGGTTTCGACTGAACTTGGCAGTGGGGACATTCAGCTGATACGTTCTATACCCCATCAGAGCACACATGTATCTTCTATCCCTTTTAGCCTCCCCCACAAACCTGCTTAGGCCTTCTCTGTCCCTCCCCTGCTACCACACAGAGATGATATAAAAGAGGCTCTTTGGCTATTTGCATTTTGCTTCCTCTTCTTTTCCAGATTGCAGAATTAAGCTTTACTTCCTACAAGCCTAAAATCCCAACAACATTATCTACCAAAGTTGTTCTTCCCTTTTCCAAGTGTTGGGGGGAAAGGGGACGCATACATCACAAGTTTCCCAGAGAGTAGAGAAAAGTCAGTGTGTGCTGCTGACCACATGAGCCATGGCAAAGGCACCCTTTGGAATTACTGATTTCTAAAATTAATAAAGTAATTCTATTTTTATTTTCTTTTTTCCATGTACTAATTTCCCAACAATCAGTACTCACCAACAAGCCTGAAGTGGGACCAACTTCTCGTTTCCTTTCATTGCTGGGCAATTTTGTAAATTTCACTTTAGAAATGTGAACTACAAAGAGATGTTTTATTCTTCCATTTGGTTTCAGCAGATGGTGGGTCCAGGCTATTCCCCACGAGCAGCTCCTGAACCTGGGAAGCTCGTATGTGCGCATGTCTCCATCATCAGCCCGCAGCGGACAGGTCCTCTAGGGGTCCTCGTCAGAATGAGGCCGCACAGCCCCCCCCCCCCCCACGCCTTTCCACTTGACCTCTGCTCCCTCTCCTCCCCTTTCCCCGGTCCCCTCTCTGGCTTCTACTGAAGAAAAAGTTTGAAGGGCTGACAGCTACCCTGGGGAGTTCCTGGGGGTGGATCTAGAGTCTGGGTTTTTCTACATCAAGGTACTCTAGCCTGAGCATTGAAACCCCAAAGGAGAATTTATGCCCAACAAGGCAGAGAGAAAAGGGACTTTATTGACTTCTCAGTGAGTGCAAACAGGTTTGAGCACAGGGAAGCATTTTGTTTGCTTGTGAGGAATGAAGACTGTCACTTGAGGGAGGGAAGAGATTGTATTTCTTGATGTGCCTGGGACTTCTGGTTCGTAGTCCGAGGACCATCTGAACTGTTGGCCAACTTGGTTGTGAACTGGGTAGGAGACAAATCAGAATTCCTTCCTGACTCCCCAGTGATATATAGAACTGGGAAATAGGTACTTGGGAGACTCCATGTATGGATCGTGTGAGAAAGGATAAGAGGGCATGAAGCCAGGACAAGAACTCGGAGAACTAGAGTGTGTGGAATTGCCCTAGGTAGCTGTTAGAATCGGGTCCTTGGGCTCGTTTCTTACTGCACTCCCCATGTGCTTATCAACTGTTACGACCAGACTCCAGATCTCTCCTTCATTTATCCAAGTACTTTTCGTGTCATTTTTACTGGTACTGGACTTCTCTTGGTAATAAACGAGACCGATCATATGATTCCACCCTCCAAAAATGGTATCATTTCCATTCCCCCTCCCCCGAAACAAGTGTGTATCTTTTCAGACAGACAGACAATGGCTCAAGTTTCTGTAGTGCCTCTCAGTGACATGTGGAATGGAGAGGCTGAACTTCAGACCCCCGCCCATATTTGTATCTGCTGATAAAGATAAGAAGAGAGCTCTCGTATAAAAAGAACATTTGGAATCACAGCGTGTTCTGTTTTCTTTGGGATACTTCAGGAAACATAACTCATTGCCTTGGTTCACTAAGATGAGCCACAGGCCAACATTTTAGTGACGTCCTGTGAGGTTGGAGAAGAAAGAAGGTTTATTCTGGGGTCAAAAAGATGATTCACTTCTTTCTTAATTAAGCTTCGAGGAAGGACCAGTGATGTCATATAGAAGACAGTGCTGCTCAAAATGTAGCTTTTAGGCAGCCCGGACCTTCCCCCAAGGCCTGAAGGGATCTCTAAAGCTACAGGCTGAAATTGCACGGTTTTTTTTAAATCACTTTATTTTTTATTACTGTGTTCAGATAAACACTTGGGTGTTTCTCATGCCCAGTGAAACTCGAGAGTAGCTGCCACGAGTGAAAAGACTGCAGCTTGGGAAAACAATGGCCCATGGCCATGGGCAAGCTGCATCCCCTCTCTAGGTCCGCTAGCTCCCTCGGGTAAGATGGACCACAGACCCAGCAGCCATGATTTTAAGGCAGGGACACAGCCCCCCAAGCACTGTGGAAGTAAATGGGTGCCACAGGGCAGGGGATGAAGCCTGAGAGAGAAGCTCTTAGAATTGGCTGGGCATGGACAAAGCAGGAAAGAAGGTCTTGACCAAACTCAGGAATTCAATTTGGGAGAATTCCAGAAGGAGCAAGATACACACATCTACACACACACACACACACAGAGGCAAGAACATATCCTATAGACCCTTCAACCTGCAAATTTTAGCTTCAAATAGACTTTTTCACTAACGGTAAGGGGATTTCAGAAGAGGAACATGTTTTGGGGGAGTTGCTAGATGGTTCCTCTGCATTACAGATGGTTGCTTCAGGTGGACATTAATACCACAGTAGAATTCTGCATCGCTCTGGGATCTGTGACCCAGATCTGTGATCGCAAAAGAGAACTATGGGATTGCACTTCCTCGGCCTCTCCCATCCCCAAATCACTGACAGAGGCATTCCTGGCAGGCTTCCCCGATAACAGAATTAGCCTCATCTTCTTCAGCCATTTGCCACAGACAGTTTCTGTAATTCTCAACTGCCTCGAGGGTGAGATTAGATTTTCAAAAATGACGATGTTCGTAATTTATAGCACAGGTACAAACGAACACATTTCCACAGGCAAGGGTTCACCGCAAATGATTATTGCCCAGTTAAATGTAGGTCACATTCATACAACTTTCTGCAGATCTGACCCACGGCCTCTGTGTGTCTGAGAACAAAATAACTCCACAAGAAGGAAGGGAACACAGACAGTTCAGTCTTCTCAGACGGCAGAAGGTAGCACGGCGTCCCACCATCGAGGGTGCGCACAGTATGCAAAATGCTTTCCACATTCGAGACCCTCTGCCCCATGTGCCAGTTACCTCTGGTTAGTAGACACGAACATGGGATTAAGAAAAGAGCAATCAAGGATATTTATCCAGTCAGACTAAACACCTAGAATAGGCTTTTACTGTTCTAGAGACAATCTTCCAGAAGATGAAATGATCCAAGATTCCCCAAAAATATTTATTTATACAAAGATTTTGAGAGTAATATTTGTATTTGTCTTTATACCTCAGTCTACGTGTCTGGGGCCAAGTCATTGTGCGGCGTGCGTGCAACCTCCCTGCACGCCTCACCCATTCTAGCACCTTCTTCCAGGAACACCAGATGAACACAGGGTCTGGAGGGGGGGAGGAGGGAACCCATAATGCCCCAAGACTGCACAGACCCCAAATCCCAACACATGCGCCCTGCCCTGGAAGGTGTCTAGCCGTATGTCCGAGGGGAAATGCGATCGAGGAAGAAGGCGAGAGGAGGGACCCAGAGGGCAGGCAGGAGAGCGTTCGTTCCCACCCTCTGCTTCTGAGTTCAGCGTGTCCACATGGCCCCACAGAGTTGACGGCCCAGGAACTCCATTCCCTGGATTTTTATCCCTGTACTGACCCTTGGTGCTGCTGATTGATGTTGAGAGGACGATTTGCAAAAATAACAGATTCCTCCTTAATCCCAGGTAGCCCAAGATACAATTCTGGGACTTTGTCTAGGTCACCTGTCTGAAGGAAAATGCTTGCCTTGAATAAGCTAATCCCGATTCCCTAGAGCAGATGTGGGGCAGCAGTGAGCCCATCTGACCTCAGAAGTGTCTTCGAGCCTGGCCCTGTCCCGGCTGTTCTGTGCCCTTCCTCCTCCCTAGGGTATCCCAGATTCATTGTCACCTGATGCGTCCCCGTGTCGACTTGCCATCCCTCTTCCTCTGTTCCCACCACCTCCATCTACGTCACAGAAAATCTGTGTATTCTGAAGAGTTGGGCCTTCCCCTAACCAAACCCACACTTTCTTTACCACAGTGATTCCCAGAGCCAGCAAGAAGGAGAAATGTCCCGAAAGGGAACTTCCATCTCGGTCATCCGCCCGGAGCCAAATGTTGTGGGCTCTGGGTCTCTAGGTGAGGTCTGTTGCTTTTGTTTCCCGAGGAGCAGGCAGTCAGGCGGTAGCAGTCCTCTGTCCTCTCTCTCCGTCGCAGGCAGGGTCTCAGCTACACTTACAGGACTTGACCACCATGTTAGACAGCTGTTCCACCTTGGGGGTCCTCCCAACATAGTACAGGATGGTCAGGGGCTCCAAGTCCTGGGGCACACAGCAAGGTGAGGCGGATGCTTCGGGATTCAGGGTATTGTACAGTCCCAGCACCTGGGGAGGACACGTCATTTAGAGGGCGACAGGCCAAGCCGCAGGCCCAGAGCCATCTACCACGTTCTGGGGCCGCTCCAGAGACGGCCGCTTGCAGACTGGCCATGGATGCTGTCTGGGTGTGGGTGAACACCCATACTGTGTGGGCTGAGCGTTACCAGGCTAAGCTGATAACAGCTAGTGGGTGACTTGAAATGCATCATGAAATTTTCTTAGCTCTTAGGAACACTACTGGTTTTGCCAGCTGTAATGGTTACTCCAGTGAGAAGCGATCTCACTAAATGCTGCTTGGGCCATTTAGTAAGCGCCCGAGTGTGGGACCCCAGACAGGATGCAGTAACCATGAGCTCTCCGGAACCATGCTTCCCAAAGGACTGCCCTATTTCCCATTCCCCTCGAGGGAAAGAAAGGCAAGCTAGTGTCAGAATCCTGACCTCCCCCTCTCTCCCTTTCCCTTCCCATCGTTGCCTATTAGCTTCTTCTGTGTGTTTTGCATGGTCTTTCAAAATCCCAAGAGGCTGGAATTCCCAGAGACCTTTCACTGATGGTGGAAGCCTTTCTGCCCCAACATCCCTTGCTAGCTGGGCACGGTGTTGGGACAGTGCATTAATTGCCAGAATGGTACAAAAGCTTTAGACAGAACAAATAAAAAGGCTGGTTGAAACCATGGAGGAAATTTTAAAGGGCAGAAGGTGGCATAGATTCAGCCCAGGATGCCAAGATCAGAACCTTCAGCAAAGGGATTTTACTCTCCCTGGATCTTTATTCGCTCATCCAACATTCAGTCCTCACGCATTCATGTGAACGAGTGGCCCGGCGGGCACGGCCCCAGAGCCCCACATGGCATAGCCCCGCTCCATACCGTGCTGTGGGTTGTGTCCGCGCTGCGGAGGTAGGGGCAAGGACCTGAGCAGAAGTTGGCGTAGTAGCCCTTAGGTTCATGGACCCATTTCCAGCCCAGATCTTGTCGGAAGTCAATGTAGAGAGGGCGCACACAGCAGTTCTCCTCCAGATTGCTACAACAACAAATAAACACTTAGAGACCGTCAACCTGAAGGAAACCGATATCAAAAACTTCAAAGGCCCTCATATTTGTACCTGGAGTCCTTCCCGGTCATCCTAAGAGGTGGCCCTAATCCATGGAATCCCAGGTCCAAGTGCATTGAGCAGTACATACCATAAAAGCATCTTCCCGTATTGAAGACCATGATCCCAAGGGCATAATAGGCAGATAAAGAAAAGGCATGAGGAAGAGGACAAAAGGCAAATGTGGTCCTGCCTCCTTTTACATCATAGATCAGAGCAGAGACATAAATCGCTTCACATAAAACCAAGGGCTGCATGTTCTCTGCCAGCTCAGCTTTGTGGAGGTTAGTTTTATTGTTACCTTCCTAAGGAGCACCCAGTGAGATGTGAACTCTAAGCTCATGCGGCGTACATACATTAGCCTGCTAACACATGAAACATGGAGGACTGCAGAGAGAGCGAGCCTGTATTCCCAACGGTGTAATGAGGCAGCCAGACCAACCCTGAGCCTGCTGCTACAGGCTTCTTGTGAACAAGAAATCCTTGTGGTTTAGGGCACTGTTCCTTGCAGCCAAGAGCACCCATTCCTAACTGATTATGAGCCATACAGAGCAAACCTACATGCCAGCCTTCAGACGGTTGGCAGCCAACTACGTTGCCTCTACAACACCAAGTTCAACATCCCTCGTTCACTCAGTCGCTCCTTATAAGACGTGGGTTTAGATCTAAAGCTCTAATTCATTCTGCCCAGCTCCATTCAGGCATCCTCCTCTCCAGCCAAACTGACCCATTCATGTTCCTTCCTTCCTCCCCCTATGCCCTTACATGCCCAACCCTCACTCATCCGCCGAGGCTCACATTGTGCACCCTTCGTAAGCCTTTCCTGCAACCACAGATGAACTACTTGCTCCGGATTCTTAAAGCACTCTATCATTCAGACCTTCTCGCGGATGTGGTCGTTTTCTGCCTTTTAGTCATTGCTAGGTGTGTTTTATCATCCCCTCGTAAAAGAGGAAGAAAACTAAAGAGAAGGGGCTCACTCTTTTTTTGTCTTCACAGTGGCTTCTTACTACTTCTGAATCAGTTCGTTAATTTCTCCAGGTCCAAATCCCCTGGTACACGGAGACTGCCCTATTTCCCCCACCCAGGAGCATCCTTGAACAGTTCACAAGGAACTGAGCATTCCTTTCGTGGAAAGCCCTGCATTCAACTGGTGCAGCCACTCTGGAAAACAGTATGGAGGCTCCTCAGAAAGTTAAAACTAGAGCTACCCTACGACCCAGCAATTGCACTACTAGGTATTTTTCCGAAGTACAGATTCGAAGGGATATATGCACCTTGAAGTTTACAGCAGCATCATCAACAATAGCCAAACTATGGAGAGAGCCCAAGTGCCCCTCCACTGAGGAATGGATAAAGAAGATGTGGGTATATACACAATGGAATACTACTCAGCCATCAAAAAGAATGAAATCTTGCCATTTACAAAGACATGGATGGAGCTAGAGAGTATTATGCTAAGCAAAATGAGTCATAGAAAGACAAATACCATGATTTTACTCATATGTGGAATTTAGGAATCAAAACAGATGAACATAGGAGAAGGAGGAAAAAAAAGAGAGAAGGAAGAAAACCATAAAAGACTCTTCATGATAGAGAACAAACTGAGGGTTGCTGGAGGGGAAGGGAGTGGGGGGACAGGCTAGATGGGGGGTGGGCATTAAGGAGGGCACTTGTGATGCTGAGCATGGGGTGTTGGATATAAGGGATGAAGCACTAAATTCTACTCCTGAAATCAATATGACACCATATGTTAACTAATTAGAATTTAAATAGCCAAAAAAAAAAAAAAAAAGGAAGTCCTGCATTCATCCCTCCCCCACACAAAAACACATGGTAGGAGTACTTTACAACACGAGAGGCAGAGGGGCTTCGGCCAAGTCTCTCCAATCCAAACTATCTTAGCAACACTCTCCTGGCCATTGGCTTCAGCCAGGTCCCCCAAGAGCTGGGCTGTGGAAAACCTGCAGCTCCCAGAAAAACAGGAAGATGTTGGGAAGAGGTTTTCAATCTTCTTTCCTAGAGAGGTTTGTGAATAGCATCCAGGACACAGCTTGGGTGTGGAGACTGAGCCACAATGGTCACACAGTAAAGGCTGCCTCAGGAGTTCATGGTCGTGAGTGGGCCCAAGCTCACCGGAAGCAGTAATTGGTGTCCAGGGCCCGCTTCTTCCTCTGTCCGCCCTGGCCCGGGTTGTCCAGCCGGTGTGGGGGGATCATCATGAGGATGAGGTGGGGGTTGTGGTGGTCCTTCTGCTTCTTGAGGCGTCCGAGATCCCCACGGCCGTGATCGTCCTCACTGTCCACACCTGTGGACGGGAAGGAGGAGGACAATCTCCTGTCTAAGGAAGGCAGAGTGGAGGCTGGCCTCCTGTTCTATCCCGTCACTGCCCGGGCGTCCTGCTCGTGTCGGGCTACAGGAAGGGGAAGGAGGAGACCAGGTGGAAGAACCGGCCTCACAGGAACTCACAAGACACCCATAGTCAGATCCCCTCATGTCTCCTCCGTGTAAACCGTCCAGAGAGCAGAGAGCCCTTCCAGGATGCTTCCTGGGATATCGGGCCCAAGAAGCTTCCATGAAGTACCCTGGGTGGGGGGCAGCTAACACATTGCCTTCGGTTGTCCGTGTAGATTCTGAGACTTAGAATCTTGGGGTGTGAGTTTCCTCGCATGCTCTGAATTGGTCAAGACAGCCCCTGAGTGCAAGGTGTCTCGGTTGAAGATCCCTTTGACGGGAGCTGGAGGAACTAGACCATAATCGTTAACAGACACACGCTCTAGGAGTTTCAAAGTGTTTCCACTGTAACACTCAAATGAAATTACAAGGGATGTGACACACAGATTAGCAAATAAGCTCTGCAGGGCCGGGGTGGTGGTGGGG
Organism: Meles meles; assembly: GCF_922984935.1. NCBI lineage: Eukaryota > Metazoa > Chordata > Mammalia > Carnivora > Mustelidae > Meles > Meles meles. The sequence goes on along the minus strand of NC_060071.1, from coordinate 135,333,398 downwards.
GACCCCCTTTTATCTGGAAGGGAAAAGACTGGGGACTGAATTAGAGCGAGCCTCAACTAAAAGGAGATCTATTTCGCAACAGGCAGCTGCCGGCTGCTGTCCATCTCCACCAGGGACAGGAACACAAGGAGCTTAATTTATACAGTGATGGAAGGAAATTGCACCCCATGAAGGCGCACCAGGACCAGAAGACAAATGGGAGGCTTGAATGCGAAATTCCCTTTTCTGAGCATCTTTATGAACGAAGTAACTATTTACAGAATGGGAGGGTTTCATCCTGACCTGGACTGTAGGTTAGACCCCAAAGGTCTTCTGAGGTTCTGTGACTAGGATGTTGAATGCTTGGCTTTAAAAAGGGGGGGGGGTGCCCAAATCAAGGCCATGAAGGGTAAGAAGACTGCCCAGGGCTGGCAGCCAAGAGAGGGTACATCTCTTCCCAGACAAGCCTCTGACCTCAGGCTCTGGTGTGGTTGGTTGGATCTTGAGGAACCGCCTGGCTTTGGGTGTGCCTCAATTATCCAAATAGGATTCTTCAAGGAAGGGGAATGTCCCTGAGATCAAGAGACCGTCCAGAGATTGAGAGCCTCAGAAACGGACCGGAAAACCGGAAAACCTGAAAAGACTGTCAACTCTTTTTCCATCTTCATACCATTACCCTGGGCCCAAAGCCGTCATTCAAACCATGATGACTCCAGGATAGGAATCAGGTGGCCTCTGGGACATTTAGAAAGTTCAGGAGTCAGGACACATATTCCTGGTCACCGCAGCAGTTCATTTCTTTTAGGGCGGGGGAAGACACCTACTATTTGTTGAGTGTTTGCGGCACTGGGTTTCACATTTGTTATCTCATTTAATTTGCGTGATGACCCTACGGAAGAAGTATTCTCATCTCTGTTTTACTGACTGAGTCCAGAGAGGCAGACTGGTTGGCCTTCACTGCACCCTTCTTCCAACACTACACTGTCTTCCAGACACTCACATATTCTATCTATAATCAGAAAGTCACACCCCTTGCCTTTGGAGCAAAGCAGAAATACTTGAGTATAAAATAGTGGGCTATCTCTGTGACGGAGTTCGGTGGTTTTTCTGGGGCTTGGTTGGGTCTCCTGTCCTACCCTGCCTCATCAACCGCCCCCCCTCCACCTACTATACACATCCATTTTGTTACCTTTGAATTTGATTTCCATCACCTCGTGAATGTTTTCTAGGATGTCTCCATTGGGTTGAAAGGTGTGACATGGACAGTGAATGCTGATTTCCAGGCCCAAGTTGGACTCTGCAAAATAAGACACGGAATCAGTGAGAACATTCTTTACATGATTGGGGAAGTGTGCCCATCACCACACATGGTTAGACAGGCCCTCTGCTCCCTAAGGCAGTCACAGGAGCCCAGTGATCCTGAAGGTCACAGGAGACGGAGGGCGCCACCAAAGCTGGAGTGGACCTCCGCACGTGTCACCACACTGCAGGTGTTTCTGTTACGTCATGAACAACCAAATAAAGGCATAAATTAAGGAGCATTATAAAGCAGAATTTTCCTTTTTTGGAAAGATTGATTTATTTATTTGAGAGAGAGAACATGGGCACTTGTGTGTGAGTGGGGATAGGGGCAGGAGAGAGAATCTTCAGCAGACTCTGTGCTGAACCTGGAGCCCAGAGAGGGGCTCGACCTCAGGACCCTGAAACCACAACCTGAGCTGAAAGCAAGAGTCGGACGCCTAAGCGGCTGCACCACCCAAACATCCTGTAGGAAAATATTCACAGTCATCTATGTTCAAAGGATGGTATTGGGGAAAAAAGACGGTCACCTGCCTACTTGGGGACAAAAGAACGAGGGTACAAGAAGGAAGAAAACTAACCATCACCGTTTCCTAGGCGTTTGTTGGGAGAGTTGATGCTCAAGCCAACCTGCTACGGAAGGACGAATTGGGGGGGCGGGGGGACCAGGAGAGAACAGGGAAGGGGGCTCGCCGGGAAATTCGGAGCAGAGAGGCAGTGATGCAAAAGGCCACAAATTCCACCAGCTGGGCAGAAGCTGGCGGAGTCTGAGCCATAGAACTAGAGAAGTTAGGAAGCAATGCTAGAGGCAAGGTCACCTGCAGACAAAGAGCCAAATCCGTGTATGGGGAGGATGGCAGCCTTGCTGCCAGGGCCATGACTGTGGGTGTAAAGGGAGTGCAAGTTTCCGGAGGAGAGAAGATGAAAATCACAGTTAACTTTGACCGTATTTTCCTTAAGGGGTAAGGACAGAATGAGGTCAAAGTTACTTGGACGTTTCTTCCCTGGGAATCCCTGTTCAGTTCCTGGGGAAGCTGGAGACAGGGATGGCTCACTGGAGGGAAATGAGCCAGTCAGGAAGACCGTTTGTGAAATCAGAGCACAGGCCAGAGGACATGGCCAAGGGCCAAGGGCCCAGATGACACAGCTCAGAGACAACCATCGGGAGGAAATACGGAGATGCCAGGGTTTACGGGCAGATGCTCTGGTGTAAGAAGGCCAGCTGTGGCCCTTTCTCCTACCGGTGGTGTTTGTGTTGTACTAAAATGGGGAAAGCAAGGAAATTAGTAAAACGGGTTGAGCAAAGTGCAGGAAGAAAAGGAGGTATAAGAAGAGACACATTGCAACTGAATCCAGAAGTTTTGCGTGGGGAGACCAGGAAGGGTCTGGGATACTGTCAATTCTGGTGGGTCAGAGTCAGCTAGAGAAGCTCAAAGGGAGCAGCAGGCTGTGCTGTAGGAAAGGTCATGGGGGAAGGACCCCTCTTCAGGACCAGTATCTCAGCAAGCTGACTGATTTACTGTGCCCTGGGCCGCCCTCATTCTGTGGGAGCAACCTGATGTCTTCTTGAAATCTGGTGTCATCAGGGAAAACCCCAGAGTCCAAGCCAGCTCAGCACCCTCTCATACACAGAGTGACTCAAGCCCAGCGTTCTGATCACCATTAGGCAGGCTAGGATCCTGTCTTCATAAACTCCAGAACCCAGTCTTACCGGTCCTCCTCTAAGCCAGGGCAACCTCTAGGATACGCTGACTCTTGATGAGCTTGAAGACTTCGGTTCCAGAAGGTTCGCCCTGGTGCAGAGGCATGGGGCTACGATAACAAGGAATCTGATGCCCAGCCAGAGAACAAGAAGTGAATAGAGGCAGAGCCATGGGAGTGTCTTCTTCCTGGTTGAAGGCCACTGAAGGAAGGAGCAGGGGCAGCTGGGATGGGCGGTAGAGTACAACTTCTATTACCCAGAAGGGCTCAAGGGAGGCCATGGGAGACATAAGCAAGTTCTATGATTCCAAGTTAGAAAGTCAAGGCGTAGGGGCACCTGAGTGGCTCAGTCAGTTGAGCCTGACTCTTAGTTTCAGTTCAGGTCCTGATCCCTGATCTCATGGGTTGTGAAATTGACCCCGCAGCGGGCTTTGCACTCCGGTCTGCTTAGATATTCTCTCTCTGTCCCTTCCCGGGTGTGTGCTCGTGAGCACGCCCTCTCTCCAAAATAAATAAACAAATCTTTTTAAAAAAGAAGAAGAAGAAGAAAGTGAAGGTGCAGACAGATGTGTTGGGGACAGTTAGGCTTAGGGGACAGGTGATAGTGAGAGATGGCGGCCTGGCTTGGCCAACAGGCTCTGTCTGGGTAGAAGATTCAGAGTGATGGCAATAAGCAACATTCACTGAGCATTACGTGTCGAGCACTGCTCTAAGACTGTATGTGCAGGAACTCATTCCATCTTTATAATAATCCTCCAAAGCAGGAGCAATTATTACCTATCCCCATTAAAAGATACGGACCCCGGGGCTCAGAGAAATTTAATGGCTTGCCCAAAGTACCCATCCAGTAAGTGGGGAGAGCCAAGATTCAAACACCTGATGCCCAAGCCACACTCCTAATTGTTAGAGACAAGGAGGGACAAAGAGGGGACAACAGAGATCACCAGGGCAGATGCCTGTGTTTTCACAGTGTCGCCCCTCTCCGGGCTATGATGCTGGCTGTGTTCCCTCCCCAGGTCGCTAGGGGACGTCTGGCTTTGCACAGGGAGAAAGTGCCTACCAAGGAGGAGCACAAGGGTATGAGGATCTAGGTCCCTAACTCTTGGTGGGGCTCCAGCCAGCTCTGGGACCCAGAAGGCAGGCTGGCAAGCTGGTGCACAGCAGGCTCCCAAGTGTTTGCTGAATGAATCCAAGACCCGATGTGTGACTCGGTTTCCCCATCAGTCCACACCACCCACTGCTCGGTTTGGAGTCCATCTGCTGCCTTGTTCGGGGCCACGAACTCTGAGGAGTCTCCCGAGCTCTGCGTAAGTCAAGGTCTGCGTGTGATTCCCCTGTGCGAGGGGCGGGAAGCATCTGCCTAAGTGGGAACTGAAGGTTCCGATGAAGAACTAACCTCAGAATTGGCAGCAGTGGGGATGGTGGGTTGGGGACTCACAGGTTTTATTACGAAATTATCTTTTTGATGTCTCAAGGAAGATGGAAATCATTCTCGTTGCAAACGTTGCATTGAGCTCTGCAGCTGGGAAAATAAGAGCTCCTTCAAGTGCCCAGGGCTTCAGAGAAATCCAGGTGGAGCTGATCAAAATCAGACAGGGAAGCTAAGAGATTAATTTCCCTAGTCTCCCCTTTCTGCAGCCATGTCAGGCTCTAGGTGGAGTGCCGCCTGAGTCAGAATTCCCAACCGTGCTGCCAACGGCAGATCCCCGTCCTGTGGGTGCTCCCAGGCTCTTGCTTTTGTGCTCAGTAGGGGAGATGGGACAGAATTCCTGGGTATCCCTGGAGTTGAGGCAGGACCTCCAGCCCACGATCAGCCAGCTCAGCAGCAGGCAATGCCCCTTCGATGAGGACTTGCAGACTTGGAGGCCTGCAGAGCCCGGGCAGGTTACGTAAGTGAGCAAAACGAGCCAGCAGATCATGCTAAACGGGGCTGCCAGCCTCGTTCTTGGGGGACAGCAGGGACTGAAGGGCCTATGGGGATGTGAAGGACGCCTGCCCCATTTTAAGAGGTGGCCACGACTCATCTCCTGTGGATCGTCACTAGGAAATCTTCTCATCTTTCTAGAACATGCAGAAGTCCAGGTTTTATGTGACATCTCCTGACTTGAAGACTAGAAACTGTTGACTGTTTCTTAAATTTAAAATATCATGTAGGTCAACACTTAGTGCTTTAGCCCCAAAACACCAAGACAAGTTTCCTAAAAAGTCAACGACAAGAAAGGGCCCACTGGCTCTAGGGACTCTGGACATTGGCCTGTGAGTGGACTGTGCCCCCACGGCAGCTGATGACAGAAGAAAACTCTGGGCAAGACGGGAAGAAGGAACAGATGGGCCCACCAGCCACAGACACCCCCTGCCACTGAGCATCAGTCCTCGGGCAGTGTCCCCAAGTACAGAAGGGGAGAAACAGCAGACGTGATATTACAAGACACCATGACTGCCAGTCGGGAGACTCCAGTCCTGATCTAGGCTGGATGACCCTGGTTAAGCCACTTAACCTCTCAGGACTTCAATTTCCTTATCTGACCTAATCAAAGCCTACTCTTGTGTAACAGGATAAAAAACCATGGAGCTCTCTCTAGTCCATTTGATCCTTAAAACGGCTCTGTGAGGCATACAGGGAAGGAACCATGACCTGATTCTCCAGGTGAGGAAACACAGTAAGTGGGTGAGATATTTGGGACATGTGACATTTGATATGCATATTGGACAGCTCCCCTTGGATAACCACCAAGCCTTCCAAACTTAGTTGGCGCTAACAGAACCAGGCCCCAAACCTACTCTTCTCTTCAGTCTTCCCTGTGTCAGTAAGTGTTACCACCTGGGGATTCCATCCACAGCCTCCGAGGCCATCCTAGCCCTCACACCCCCTACCTAACCAGTCCTTTGTATGGGCCGGACCTCCAAGATGGACAACAGAACCCAAGCATCTCCACGCCCACGCTACCGCCCTCGCTGAAGCCCTGGCCACACTCATCTGGGCTGCTGCGATGGTCCCTAGCTGGTTTTCCCGCTCCTTCCTTTGACTTCATGCAAGCAGAGGGGTCTTTTCGTTTCTTTTAATGATTTTATTTATTTGAGAGAGAAAGAGCACACAAGAGAGTGTGAGTGGGGGCAGAGGGGAGGAGCAGAGGGAGAGGGCAAAGCAGACTCCCTTGCTGAGCAGGGAGCCCAACGTGAGGCTCGATCCCAGGACCCTGGAATCATGACTTGAGCTGAAGGCAGACAGACACTCTGACCGAGGCCCCAGGTGCCCGCAGAGGGGTCTAAACCAAATCACCTCACTTCCCAGCCCTGCTTACAATACTCCAAGGCTTCTCCAAGGCTTCTCATTACACAGGGATTAAGTCCTCAAACCTGACCATGGCTCTGCAGGTCCTAAGTCATGTGGCCCCAGCTACCTCTGGCCCCCAGCTCACTCCATTCCAGCCGTGTCACCTGCGTGCTGCCGTCAGATCAAACCACACCTGCTGCCACCTGGGGGCCGCACCTCCCCACCTCCTCTGTCCAGCACATCCTTATTCTCGCCTTCACACGCCGGCCCTTCTCATCCCTCAGACTTCGGGGCACACATTCCCACTCACAGAGAGCCTCCCTGAGCACCTCCTGCCGGATCCCAGCCGTCATGGCCACACTGTCCCCTTTCTCTCTCTTGCGGTATTCATCACTGACGTTCCTACTCCTCAGTGTGTTTTCTTGGTTACTGTGTGTCTCTCCCATCGGAACAACGGCCCAGACAGACCTCCCTGGTCATGTTCCTGGCTGCATTCCCTCCAGGGCATAAACACTGGTTGAGTGAATGAATGAAGGGCACAGACAGCCGGTGACAAAGCTAGACTTGACCCCGATCTGGGACTCCTCTGGTTTTGTCCCGTTCCTTCTGTTTCGGGAACAACCAAGGGACCCGACGTTCCTTCCAAAATGCTCAGACTAAGAGCCAACCTACCTCTTCGCAGAAGCCACTCACGCACAGTGTCGGTGACGTCAAAAGACAGCCACTCGGCGGTGCCCCGTGTGGGCAGATTCTTGCCGCCGATGTAGCGCTGTTTGGCAATGTGCTCGTCGGGCCGGAGAATCTAGAGGGCAGAGAGAGGAGTAAGTACCCCAGGCCAGGACAAGGACGGCAGCCTATGTCACAGTGCAGGAGCTCAGGTGAAGGCAGCAATGGGAAGCTAAAAATTCTGGAAGGCTCCTGCAAGCCCCTTAGTTAATGCTTCATCCTCTCCAGGACAGACACAGATGCAAGGAGTCCGAGAAGGCAGGGTTCACAGCCAGGTCTGCTGAACTCTAGCAGAGGGAAGGCCCAAAATGGTAGAGAAGCTGGCTCTCCTGTCTGTGGAGCTTCTGCTCTGGGAGGGACTCACCTGGAAGAGCTCGATCCTCTGCTCGCTGCGCTTGGAGCTGGGGTTGGGCACCCGCAAGACCCGGAATTCTGCTCGGAACAGGTTGGTTCCATTTTTCTCCACTGAGGACACGTTGAAGCGGAAAACCTTGGAGGTGATTCCTTTGGGGCAGACGGCCAGCTCATCTAGGAGGTCAAGCAAGCGGGGAGAGGAGCAGTGTGAGCGAGACCCATAGGAGCCAATGTGCTGCCCAGGGACACTGGCCAGGTGGCCCAGGTCCCACCCATGACCTCCCTAGAGGCTCAAGGGCTCAGGCCTAAAGGTGGGGACAGGGGGAAGATCTGGGTGGCCCTGGAATCACACACAGGTCTGAGCCAGGAGCAGGGAGACCTGGGAGCCCCAGGACATGGCACCAAGGACTGGCCGTTGAGAGGCAATCACCCCTCCTCCCATCGCCTCGGCATCCCAGCTCTGAAAGGGCTCTCCAGCCTGCTTTCCCGCTCTTTTAGAAAACACAGATTCTCAAAAGGTCGCAGTAAATGCTCCGAGTATTTCAACCATCTCACCGCTGGTTGACCCATTCCTGCGTTCGTCCCTTCAGGCATTCATTCATTCATCACGTGTGGCTTGAGCACAGTGCTGACACCGGGAAGCAAAAATGAAGAGACGTGCCCCTGCCTTCAAGGAGATTCGGGTCCAGGGGAGGATATTAACACAAAGACCCACATAACAGGACCAGCAGGAAAGTGCTGAGGGCCTCTGGAGAAGGAGTTGCTGCCAAGGGATCCGAGGAGGGAGACAGCAGGGAGCAACTGATGCCAAGAGGCACCCTTCGATCTGGGTCCTGCAGGAGGAAAGGGTTTGAGGATGGAGAGGAAGGGATTTTCCTTGGAAGGACTGCTGGGAACAAAGCGGGGAAGATGACCTGAAGCAGGTGAGGGCCCGCAAGCCAAGGTCAGGACAGCCGGCCGGGCTCTGCCCACAGGGAGGCTGAAATGTTAGACCAAGAGGCTGGATTTTACCCCACCAGCAGCGGGAGCCATGGAAAGAGTTAGAGCCACGCAGTGACATAATTAGCACCGTGTTTTAGGCCCACTGAGGCAGCATCAGTATGGCAGAGGGCCCACATTTCAAGCCAGGTAGACCCACAGGCATCTCTTCAGACAGAGCTAGGCCATCCGCTCTGGCTCCTTTCTAGGGGTTTCTGTCCTTGATAGCATGTGGCATTCCAGCCTCTGCCACACTGCTGGCTGCTTCGTCCCTGTCCACAAGACACAAGGCAGCAGATGCTCTTTCCCGCACCTCAGCGCCAGACAAAGAGAAAAGAAAGATCCCGGGGCACCTGGGTGGCTCAGTGGGTTAAACCTCAGCCTTCGGCTCAGGTCGTAATCTCAGGGTCCTGGGATGGAGCCCCACGTCAGGCTCTGTGCTCAGCGGGGAGCCTGCTTCCCCTTCTCTCTCTCTGCCTGCCTTTCTGCCTACTTGTGATCTGTCTCTCTCTCTCTGTCAAATAAATAAAGAAAATCTTAAAAAAAAAAAAAAAGATCCTGTCTTTCTCTCCTGTGTGCTTTACAACCTCAAGGTCGGAGCAGCATTAACACCCAGAGAAAAACTTTCTACACGAATGGTAACAATAGCCAGAACCTGAAATTCAAGCTCAGAGATCCAGATTCCACACATAATGGACGTGGCTGGAATGAGCTCATCATCACCCCGAGGGATGGTGTAGGAAGTCACGGACAAGGCGGGAAGGATCAGAGGCCTGGAAACAAGCAAATGTGCTACTGATCTTTAGGAAAGGATGAGTGAGTGTTTCTGGAAATTGCCATCTGGTGGGCCTGACACTGGTTCTTAGAAAATTAATGGAACAGATGTTAGGAAAACAAATGTGTGAATGCCGCCTAACGAACCCTGATTAATAACTGCCTTCGAGAAAACAAATACTGCCAACTACTCCCTAAACTGCGTCAGAGGGAACCAGAAAGAGGCATCAGTGATAGCAATTTAATTGTTCAGCTTGCCAGTTTGGAAGCCTCTGGACGCGGATAAGCTGGACAGGGACTGGCAACCCTGTCGCGCACTGACACACTCGGTTCTTGAAGGAGCTGTCATCGAGGCGGCTCCGGTTAGAACCGTACCTCCAGTAACTGCTGAAAGAGGGAGCGGAGTGTGTCCGTGTTGCTGTGGAAAGGAAAATGAAACAGAAAAGGGCACGTGCCCGTAAGCAGAGTCAGAGCGGGACCAGGACCCGTGAGGCCAGGACAGCAAGGAGCTAAGACGGTCTTCAGGACACCCTTGTAACCATCCCTCCTTTGTGGCTTCCAGACCATCAATCAGATATCTGTTCCCTCAGACGGACTTCTCTCTGTGGGAACTTCAAGGAGATTTCAAGAAGGAGGTGGGAAGAATCTTTTTTTTTTTTTAAAGATTTTATTATTTATTAGAGAGAGAGAGAGCATGTGCGCGTGCATAAGTGCGGGGAGGGGCAGATGGAGAGAGAGAGAGGGAGAGAATCCCATGCAGACTCTGTGCTGGTCACGGAGCCTGATGTGGGGCTCCACATCCTCATGCCCCTGAGATCACAACCTGAGCCAAAACCAAGGGTCATGTGCTCAATCCACCGAGCCACCCAGGCTCCCTGGGAAGTGTTATTTCTTTTTCTTTTCTTTTCTTTTCTTTTTTTTAAATCACTGGAACCTACAGATTTCTAGCAGGGACATTAGAAGGGATTTTAGGGACCTACAGATTTCTAGAAGGGACATTAGGGTCATCTAGGACAACCCTCTTCAGACGAAGACACCGATGTTCAGACGGGTCTTGCCAGACCACTCATTAATTAGTTGATGCAAGCAAATTGACACCAGCAAGGAAAGCTCAGAAACAGAATCGTTAGTGATTACAAAGGAAGAGAAAGAGAGAAAAAAATCTCTTTGGCATTTAAAAAATCTTTTTGGCATTTAAATCCACAGAATAATGACGGTATTTTAAATCATTTGTGGATTGAGATTATAAATAATCTGTAGTAACACCACCTTACACTGCACAGAGCTCTTCTCAACCCACCTGACCCTCTAACAGTCCTTGAGGAGAATGAGCATAAGTCAAACTGACCATTTTACAGAGGAGAAAAGTGAGTGACCTTCCCAAGGTCACGCAACCAGCGGGTGGCAGAGGTAGTATTTGAACCCAGCCAGGTCATCTGACCACCCCTCTCTTCTTAAAGTGGGGCCTCTGGAAGCTGGGGAGAGCCCTAAGAGATCCTCTAGTGGAGGCACAGTTTCACCAAAAAAAATGAAAGCTTCCGGGGCGCCTGGGTGGCTCAGCGGGTTAAAGCCTCTGCCTTTGGCTCCAGTCATGATCTCAGGGTCCTGGGATCGAGCCCCGCATTGAGCTCTCTGTTCAGCGGGGAGCCTGCTTCCTTCTCTCTCTCTGCCTGCCTCTCTGCCTACTTGTGATCTCTGTCTGTCAAATAAATAAATAAAATCTTTAAAAAAAAAAAAAAATGAAAGCTTCCGTGGAGTGGGTCTAGAGTACCAATGTAGGCCCAAGCAACAGCCCATTCCCGCTCAGTTCTGTGGGTAGGCCGTGCATCTTCAGGACGCTAGAGGGGGCCACCCTGAAAATTACATTAGGACCAACTTTTTCCACTATGCAAAAAAAAAAAAAATATATATATATATATATATGGAGGCGAGTTTCTCTTTTTTGCTGTAGGGAGAGAAAAATAAGCAAAGGATATTCACGTAGAGTCTTCATGAAAAAATGAAGAAAGGCTGACTATGTTTCGACCATGCGTCTTAAAATGCTTTCAGACACCGGGGTTCCTGGATGTGCCTTTCCGTCTATCCGTCCTTTTTGCCTCATCCCTGCTGCTCCCAGCGGCGGCCCACAGACACCAGCCAGGAGCTGCTTCTCGCCCCCTGCGCCTTAGAATCACATGCAGAGCCTTACAAACCCATGACTATCTCGGAATGGGTGGGTCCAGAGCTTGTTGTTGTTGGTTTTGGTTTTTTTTTTTTCTATCTTTCTTCTCTTTGTAAAGGTCTTCAGATGCTTCTAATGGGCAGCCAGGGCTGAGAACCACAGATTACAGTGCTCTGCAAAGGGTACCACGGCTTCCAGATGTTCTGGAAGTTTGACAAACCACGCTTCAGTGATTTAACCTTTAAATGGGTCGACCTTTCAAAAGTATTAGACACGCAGTTTGGCCAATGCATCATTTAAAAAAAGTTTTGAATTAGAAGCCCATCGATATTTCAAGCCCAGGGTAAAAGGTGGGAAATTTGACAAAAAGAGCCAGGTTTTGGGCACTTCTGGCAAACGGCAAGGTCTAGTGAAGCTGGACCCACATTCCTAAATGCAGAAATCGGCAGGAACTGAGCAGTGGGTACTTTCTCTGACCAGGGCGTGGGTGCTTCCGGCTCCCCCACCCCCCATCAGCCTCCCACACACCCTGTGCTCTCCTTGACCCCAAGGCCAAGGGCCCTGTGCGCTTTGTCATGGTGCTGGTGCTGAGGCTTTTCTTCCAGATCCTTTACATTCACTGCCTCGTCTCTGTGGACACTTGGGTTGTCAGCCTCTGAAGGAAAGGTTTCTCCCGAGTACACTGAGTTGTAAGCTTCAGTGGGCTTAAGAAGCAGTGGGTGCTTTTCGGAAATACAGACTCCCCAGGACCCCGCCCGCAGATTCTAATTCTGGAAGGGTAAAGTTGGGCCTGGGAAGCTACGTATTTCCTACTCACACAGCCCCTGGACCGTTCCTGGAGAAACTCTGACCTAGTGTGCCGAGGGCACTGGCACTGAGAACCAATGAGTTCTCGGGATACGAAAGGTCTTTTAATTTTCAGAACGAACCCAATCTAAATGTAGCATCCAGGAAAGAAAAGGCCAACATATCAAATTTTCTCTTTGCTCAGGATCTTTGGGTTTGCTCGCTGTCTTCACACCAGCCTTGGATGAAAACAAGAGTCTCCCGCCAGCCACGGATAATTACAGGCCAGAAGTTAAAATGACAGCCACCTTGGTGATATCTTGATAACAAGGACGACAAAGGAATGGAGAAGGCTGCGTCTTTCCCCATGGCGGATGTCGGAGAGAACCTCTCTATGGCCAGTTCCTGGTGAATTATAAAAGGATTTACGGAGGTTGGCCTTCTGTGCCGAGACTGTTGAATTGTCCCAGATACAGACACAAAATTGTTTCAGCTGCAAGAGCGTTTGGAGATTCTCTCTGACTTCACGGATGAGAAAACTGGGCTCAGAGAGGTGACCAGTCCACCGCCACCTGGTGTGGCTGCTGAACCAGCTTAAGGCTCTTCCTTAGATAAAGAAAACCCTTTTGTTGAATTTGGGAGAACATCTGCGGTGGTATGAATCTCCTGGCCGTAACAACAGGCAGAGCTAAGACAGAACACGCCCAGCTGGCCCTGCGCGATCTGCCCCCGGGGTTACTAACAGCTCCTATCCGCCCTCCCCCAACCATCGCTTTGGTCCAATATGTGATTTATTCATATTGTAAGTCAAGGTCGTATTGAAGCCTTAAGGTTAAAGGTGGGACTTGCAATGTTTATTTTACACACCGGCATCGGTGCCTAACGACATGCATTCTGCAGGCAGAGCGTCTAGGTTAGAGTCCCTGCTCTTAGAGCCAAATTACTTAACTGCGTGTTTCTGGTTCCTCATCTGTAAGGTAGAGAATTGGGGTCCCTATCTGCCAGAGGATGGGCCCTTTCCTCTTTGCTCACCTTGGTGCCCTTTTTCCTGCCCCCACCCCTGGAAATTACTCCTTGCCACACTTTGCTCTCCAGGCTCCCTCATCTCCCTGCTGTCACGCCCCTCTAAGTGCCTGTCCACTGTGTACAGGAGTGCGCGGGCAATGACGAAATGCAGAAGGGAACTCAATCTCATCACTTCCCCAGAAGCTCTGGCACCCAGACCCTGCCAGCGTCCTGCCGCAGAGCCAGTGCCGCCACGGGCCAACCCTCATGAGCTCCGGACAGGCTTCCCTTACGCTAAGCCTCTGAGGATGGCTTTCTGCTCCTGCTCGGCATCTGCCCACTGCCTCCTTTTAATTAGCGTGTCTTCTGCATCTGCCTCTCCAGGGCTGGCTCGACACCTGACCAGCTGCAGGGCGGGCCTAAGCCACGTCTGCTCAGCCCCTGTGTCACTTCCAGCAGCTGCAGAGTCTGGGCCTGCTTCCTGTGTGCACCTGCAAGCCTCCACGGCATCACCCGTGTCCCTCACGGCCCTAGCTCCTCCCCAAGATCTCACACAGCATCTGAATCCTTGGGCCGGATCTGCTCCCAGACTGACCAGGCTCTGTGGCCCCGGGGTGACCCCCGCCTGCCCCAGCTGCAAGGTCCTGGTGCTGCCGCCGGCTGAGCTGCCTGGCATCCGTGTGCCCTTGTCCTGGCTTTCCCCGGGGCTGCCCGCTCTAGGTGCCCAGAGCTGCTGCACAAAATCCATGTCCACTGGCACCTGTATGCCCTTGCCTGCAGCTGGCCCATTCATTCTGGGATTTCAGGCTGGATGGGGCCCTTGTGACTCAGAGTCCCTCCTCCCTGAGACTCCACCTCCTGGCCTGGATTACTGAGGTCTGAGCCCTTCTCCCTCACCCTGAGCTCTCTTTAGACCTCTCCGCAGGCCTCAGCTGTCCCTATCCGTGGCCACTGCGTCCTGACTTAGCAGTTGCCGGGGGCTGGGGGTAGTGGGTTCAGCCATCCCGGTGCCTCTGGGAATTGTAGGCCCCTGGCAGACCCTTAGCCAGCCTCACCTGGAGGACACCAGGGAGAGAGCCTTGTACTCTACTCATTCTGCCTCTTACGTACTCCGGCTTCCGCCCCACACAGTAGCCACATCCTAAGGCAAGACGCTCCAGGCAGCCACAGGAAACGGGAGTGGGAACCCCTCGCCAGGAACCACAGGCTCCTGGATCTGGCCGGGGCAGCTCCCAATAGGGCCTTTTGCCCCTTCAGCGAGAGCTGCTCCACCACGGGCCACCTACCCCTCTCCCTCCTCTTCGGCCAGGTTCCTTTCAACCCTTGCCATCCCCCCCACCCCCAGCTGACCCCCCTCACCCTGCCTCCTCCCTCCCACTCTCCCACCCCTACTCCCCCTGCCAGGTGAGCCCGGGAAGAAGAGGGAGCCATGGAGTCAGGGTGGCGAGGACACCTGCTGGTAGGGAAAGCAAACAGAGCTGTTCCCAGAGTCCCTGGCCTGCAGTGGTTCACATTCCTCCTTCTTGGGCTGTCAGTTTCTCAACATCTGCCAAATCTCTCTCTCTTCTCTCTCTCTCATATTGAGGTTTTTTAAATGTCCGTTCAGCAAACACACATGACTTCCACACGTGTACAAACACACACACGGACGTCTCACCCAGAAGCCTCCCAGCTTCTCGGCACCGACGGGAACCTCTTGGGAGGACACACTCCCAGACACATGTCCTCTCTGCACCCACAGCCACACCTCCCACCCACTCTTCCCGTGACACGCAGACACAGAAGGGCGGCCAGCAATCATCGACACGTCCAGAGCCACAACCCTGCTTTCCCCGTGTCCACAGGCCTGGAAGCCGCCCATTTTGATCCCAGGAATCTGTCTACTGTACAAAGCCCGAGAGCACATGTACGTGTGAACAGAGGTGCGACCATGCCCACGGCTCACGTGGGTCACGTGTGTGGCACAGACCAAGGGGCCTGGACAGCAAGAGGCTACGCCTTGCCCGGGCTTCGAAAAGCTTGACAGACATGAATCTGGGGCAGGTATCCCCTTCTTCCCAAGAACGGGAAAGATTAAACCACAGACGTGTCCCAAGGAGTTGTGAAAACAGGGGAGAGGACCCAGGTCTCCAGACTCGTGGAGCCAGAAGGGCTTTCAAGAGATCCGGCCCTGCCCTGCCGGACACCCGTCTGCTCAGTTACCTAGCCCCTCACACGTGCCAGAGCACAGAGGTTAGCGGGACAGCACAATGTAATTCCAAAGTCAAACCAGTCCAGGATCTGATGGCAGTTCAGCAAGCCACTCAACCCCAGGGCTCCCGGCCTCCCAAAAGCCCCGCTGCTCTTACCGGAGTGACTCCGTCTCCCTCCCCACCCACCCACCCGGCCCCAACGTTGCATCACACCTCCTGAGCCTTGGTGTGGGTGAACCGGGGACACCCCCCACCCCAATCAGAGGCCAACACTCGCCCCCCACCCTCCGTGGGACTCCTTATTCCAGTTCAGACCCTCCAGAGCAGACACCCCAGCGAGAATTTGGACTTACTGTGCTCCGCCAGCCCCTGGATCATGTCGAATTTATGGATTTCTTTGGCATAGTACTCCGACTCGGTGTTTTCCTGAGTGCAGCTGTCCTCCCTCTCCCCCTGCATCTCCTCCAGCAGCTCCCGGGTGCTGTTGTAAAGGGCCAGGACCTGGTAGGGGACGTGGGTCATCACCGATGGCTCAGGGGGACTGGTGAGTCTGAGTTTGCTCAAGATCTGTCCCCTAATGGCTTCCACCCTCTTCTTCTTGATGTGGCCAAAGTCCAAGGTGGTGCAAGTGGACAGAGAGAGGCTGACCGTGGCCAAGTTCAGCAGGGCCAGGACCACCAGAGCCCTCTGCAAGTGCATCTTCCTGCTCAAGCTGGAGAGAGTGGCCCGGGGGGCTGCAAGGCCCAGCGAGGAGGAGACCCCAGCAGTCGTGCAGAAGGAGGGAGGAAAACCAGGCGGCCTCCCTAGATCCCGAAGACTGAGGCTTGGCAAGAAGGTGCATGAACTCACTGCACTGCGAGAGCTTCAGGACTTCCAGGAAGCGCTGGCAACCCTGAGCGCGAAGAAGCCGACTGTGTGCCTTGGAGCTCTGGGTTTCTTCTCCATGTGTCTAAACAGGTTCTGCGGGGCTCTGACTCCCGGCAGGCCAGGTGGAGGGCAAGCAGAGGGCTGGGAGGGGTGGCAAGGCAGCTGGGAGTGGGAAGGGAGCTGGAGTTTTTCCTTAGGTAAAAATAAATAGAGCGGATATCTGATATTGCCAAATGCCGCTTGGCGATGGGGAGAAAGTGGGTATTTTAGAGAAGGAGCAGGAGGACCATGGCTGGGTCCCAAAATCAAAATCCTCGCCTTGCCCTGAAGGAGGATAAGAAAAGAGAAGGGAAAAGAAAAGGGGGAAAAAATGTTTAAAAAAAAGTCAGATCGCCAGTGAGTAGGTGGGGAGAGGCAGGGCTGGGCTGGGCTGGCCCCAGTGAAGGTGGGGGCAGCGCAGGACACACTTGTCTCTCGGGCACACCATTCATGCTTTCTCTTTTGTTTACACTTCCTCGGGGGCTTTCTAAATGACTTTGCTCCTGCTGCCTCTCGTCTTCATTGGCTGGGAAGTGGGGGTATGTGCAATTGGAAGGCAGGGAGGACAGGCCCCTGGAGAGCAGCCCCAATAATCCACTTGGACGCCCAGTGTCACCAGCACCTCGGCTTGTCTTCTGCCTCGGCCATTGCTTCTGTTCCCTGCTTCTCTTTAAAAAAATAAAAAGGAAAAGGAAAAGAAAATAGCAGCCAGTTCCCTGCACGCCTGCTCCGGAAAGCTGTTATTCCTTCTTTCTCAGGCTTCTTCGCCTATCTCTCCCTTCTCTTGCTCATTCCCTTGGCCTTGGCTTTCTGCTTCCCTCCCTTCCTCTCCCTGCTGCTTCTCCCTCTCCTTCTCCCTCTCTCTCTCCCTCTCCCTCGCTCCCT
Organism: Meles meles; assembly: GCF_922984935.1. Lineage (NCBI taxonomy): Eukaryota > Metazoa > Chordata > Mammalia > Carnivora > Mustelidae > Meles > Meles meles. The sequence goes on along the minus strand of NC_060071.1, from coordinate 135,316,378 downwards.
CTCGCTCCTCTCCCTCTCCCTCTCTCACACACACATGCACACACACTGCTTTCTCTATTTCTCTCCGCTGAAATTTTATACCTCCCTCCCATGACGTCTCTGGCCCGGGTGGGGGAGGGAGGGACCAGCGCACGCAGCCTCTTTTGCTGCACGATTTTAATGTTTTAAACAGGCACAGGAAAAGCCGAGCCCGTTTGAAAAATACTTTGCGAGCCCTCTCGTTCGACGTGGTAACTGAACTTTTTTTCCCCTCTTGGAGTCACTCCTGCTACACGTTGACTGTTTTTCTGGAAAGTTACTCCGACGAATCCCTTCCCTCCTTCTCCCCCAGCTCCTTCGCCCTCTCGCCAGCTGTCAGTCCGTCCTCTCTACTCGGCCAGTCTCTCGCTCCTGCCCCGGCCCGCCCCTACCCCCACCCCACCCCGGGCACAGCGGCCCGCCGGGCAGGGGCGCGGGGCACCGGGCAAGGGCGCGCGCGGGGCTGGCGCAGGGGCGGTCGTTCCCACCCTCGGGGATGGAGACGGGCAGCGCGGGGAGCGACGCCCGGTCGGGGAGCGGGGTCGGAGGTGGGCACGGCTCCACGGTGATCCTGGCCCCAATTCTTCACGGACAAGCCTGGAGTCCGGCGGCGGGCTGAAGCTTGGAGATGCTCCAGGGCCATTGAAAATGGTGGCGTTTTCCGGCAGACCGAGGGTGCCCTCTGGCGAGGCGAGCGCGCCAGTGAAGGAGCGCGGCGGGCCGGGGCCGGGACTCCGGGGAGGGCTGGGGGTGGGGCCGGGGGGCTGGAGAAGAGGGGCCGCGGCAGAGGGCGAGGGAAGCGACACCGGAGCCATGGGGTGACAGCCTCGCTCTCCGCCCGACGCGCGCACAAGTGCACCTCTCTCTTCCCGGGACCCCGATCGGCAGCCGCTCTCGCAGAAATGTCCTCCAGATGTTCGCAGCCTCCCTCCCCGCCGAGGGTTCCGCAGGGAGCTGCGCCAGCGAGCGCAAAGTCAGCAGTTGGCCCCAGCCCATTTCCCAGATGGGTGAGGGGAAGTTTTCTCTCCGTTCGCTCTCGTTTCTCTTCTCCGCCTAAGCTTCTAGGTCTTTTCCCACGAGAAGCTCAGAGAGGGCAAGGCCCGTTGCTTTCCGGCAACATAGGACTTGCCTCTGAATTGATCTCTTTCCTGGGAATCAGCGCTGCTCCCCGCCACCCCACCCCACCCCACCTCACCCAGCCTTCCTGGACCCTTCCTGTGAGGTCTGCTTCCTGCTCCTGACTCTGAGGCCTCTGGGATGTTCGCTGAATGCCGTTGATCAGTTTACAGTTGAGGAAACTGAGGCACAGAGCGATTTTTTTTTTTCTTTTCTAAAGGCCACCCTGCTTATGGGTGGTGGAAGCAATATTTAACCCAGGTTCTCTAGTTTGGGTAAGCATTGTTGTCATTTGAATAGCATGTGGAAATCTAGCTGTAGAAAGCTTAAAAGTAACTTACCTAAAATATATAGGCAGTAGGTGTCAACACTGAGGTTTGGATCCAGGAAATGTATTGCCAGGGTCTATGCATTTTCCTAGGCAATACTGCCTCTGAAATTCAGCCATCATTTGAGAAATATTTTGACGTTCTCTGTATGCCAGGCACTGTTCTGGGCTCTGTGGAGGTAGCCCTGAAGAAAACTAACTAACAAACAAAACCCTTGCCCTAAAGGGACCTTACATTAGGGGTGGGGGGAGGAGTGGTGGGAAACCGGCAGTAAACCAAATAATTAGGTATGATGATAAAAGATAAGCGCCATGGTGGAAAATAAGGCAGGAAGGTAGATTAGGGAGTGCCTAGGTTGGAACTGTTGAAACTTAAAATAGGGTAACAGAGAAGACCTTACTGAGGCCTTTAAGCAAACACCTGCAAGATGGGAGGAAAAGTATTCAAGTTCTATCCATTGGGAGTCCCAGTCAGTCTCCAGGGATGGGGCCCTGGCATGTGTATTTTTGACAAACCCCACTGGTGAGTCAGGTGCTCAGCGAGGGCTGGAAGCCACTGCCCTAGGGCTTTCTGCTCAGACTGAGCTTCTGCAGTGCACCTTTTGCTTTCAGGAAGCCAGGAAAGAAGTAGGAGTTAGGGTTTGGAAACTGGCAGTAAGGTGATGGTAGTGTAGCTATGAGCTCACACCAAATGGAAAATCCAAAGATGAATCCCTTCTTCCTCATCTGGTGCCACGGAAGACGAAAACAAAGGATTCATGGGAGCCTGCGTTTCATCTGTCTTGGATTTTGGCAATGAATGCTTCATCAGATTAAAATCTAAATGGGTATTCTCAGTAAGGATCAGATCTTGGGGGTCATCTCCAAGAGTAATTATAAGGGAGGAGACTGAGGTCCAGAGAGGGCTCTGCCTGGCCACACAGGTGGCTATCAGCAGAGCTAGGATGAGCCCACACCTCTCCTGACATCAAGCCGTGCTGTTGCTGTCACCAGACATGAGAACACACGGCCCTACCTGGTAAACATGTGTGGGTGACTGGTTGAACTGAGTAGTTTATTGGGTATTTAAGAAAGGCTTTTTAGCAATGGGCATCTAGGCCTTACCCTAGCATGATACTGGGGCTATTGCTCACTTTCAGGACTGTGAGGCCATCTTCTGGCAGGGGGACAGGGGGTGTCTAGCTAACCAGCACCAGGGACCTGGCCCGTGGTGTTGACTCAGGGATGTTACATGGAGAGTCAATAAAGACTCCACTCAGTTGCCCCATTAAGCTGGGAATCCAAGGGACATCTTCCTCTGCTGGACTAGGAATATGGCGGGTACCCAGGAATATGTGCAGGAGAAAAATACTCTAATAAGATCTGATATCAAAAAGACGTCAGGCTCTGCTGCTTGGCACTCAGATGATTTCCTTCAAGCCACCTCTTTGCACCTTAGGGTCCCCAATTTTTGAATAGAGATATCACTGATGCTCACTATGTGGGATTGTTGGAGGGATAACTTGACTTTTGAATGTTATCACTACTTAGGTATTTGACATTTTGGTTCAGCCTCTCTGTCAACTTCTTGAAGGCAGGGATTGTGTAGATTGCATGTTCCATGAGAAACTATTTATTTGCACCTGACCATCCCCCCTCCCTTGAGCCTGTTTTCTTATCTGTCCCGTGGAGATAATAGGCGCACCTTGCTTTTCACATAAGGTTATTATACCCTTCCCGTGAGCTAATAACTGAGGAAGTCCTTTGTTCATGGTAAGGGGCTATATAAATAGGAGGGATCAATTTAATCACTACTATTAGCAGCAGGCTTTGTACTTAATAACCTATATTTAAACAGAGCTACACACGTAGACAGTTCCTAAAGACTAACATTTTTTTTCCCTGTCCCATAGGAGCGGCCCTAGCGGGATTTAATAGATGGGGGTTTCTTCCAGAAGTCAGGCAAAGCAGTTTAGGAAAGTTTTGGTTTAAACTCAGAAGTGGCGGGGCACCTGGGTGGCTCAGTGGGTTAAAGCCTCTGCCTTCGGCTCAGGCCATGATCCCAGGGTCCTAGGATCGAGCCCCGCATCGGGCTCTCTGCTCAGCAGGGAGCCTGCTTCTTCCTTTCTCTGCCTGCCTCTCTGCCTGCTTGTGATCTCTCCCTCTGTCAAATAAATAAATAAAATCTTAAAATAAAATAAAATAAAATAAACTCAGAAGTGGCACAGAGACTCCAGGAATCCTGCGGCGGATCCTTTAAATATTGAGATGAAAGGGCGGAGCCGTCGTCAGGGACGCGACTGCGCCGCTTGGTTTCCAGGAAATGACCTCAGGCAGGCGCGGAGATGGAGGATGTGCTGGACCTAGGCGAGGAGCGGCGCAGCGGCTTGGCTACCTCCGTGAGGACCGACTTGGGGGCTTGGAGCTAGGATTTGGCGGGTGGTGAGGGGCGACCTAGCCGGCCCGGCTTCCCGGAGGCGCCTCGACCTGGCCTGTCCCAAGTGGCCGGAGCGGGCGGACGCGGAGCCGCGCGGGGGTGAGGCCGGTGAAGAGGCTGCCTCAGGCGCCCCGCCCCCGGGGCCGCTGTGGGCTCCGCCGCTACCCGCCTGGGGTTTGCTTTCTTTAAAATTCTCTGAAAGCAAGAAAACAGATCCTGCCCCTGCCGGCCTCTGGGACCAGGGGTTAAATTTCCCAGCCAGGCTCCGCTTTCCGGAGCCACGAGTGCTAACTCCCCCAGAGCGGGCATGTCTGAGGGTGACTGGAGGCATCTGGGCCAGAGTCGCACTTGCACCCATCTTAGGGTTTTTTCCCTTGAGACTTCTCATGCTGTAATTTCATGTAAAAACCTCAGTGTTTTCTGCATGGAAAGCAGGCTGGTAGGCTGGCGCTGACTGGAAGGGCCTTTTCTTGCCCCTGAGTTCCCAAGGGGACGTGGGCACTACCTTATTTTTATGGTTTAGGATTTATAACGTGGAGGAGTGGCTAGGTGCTGGGGGCCCAGAGGTCGGATGGAGTACGAAGCTGCTTACTGGGGAAAAAAAAAAGTTAGCATTGTGTGTCAACTGTACCCAAATCTAAAAAATTAAAAACAAACACACGCTCCCCAACCTTGGTTTCCTGATCTCTAGAATGGAGATGTTGATACTTCAAAGTAAAGTGCTGCAATGAAAATGAGACGCAGTCACGCCTGGGAAGCATTCCATGCAGCGCCTGTCTTGTGCTAAGTTATTAGAAGAAGTTAGCTGCTGTGGCTTCTGAGGCTGTGATTTACCTGGTTGTGTATATGGTCTGTAAATCATCGACCTAGATTCAAGACCCACGTTCAGTGTTGGAACTCCATCACAGTCCCATCAAACCCTTTTACGTTTAAAATTAGTCAGGACCACGGTCACTAGAAGATTGGGGCACACAGCAGGTCTTCAGTTTCTGCTTCTGGAATCTGTAAGTGTTTTGAAGGGGGCTGATAGCATCAGATGTCCTCCAAGGTACTGGAGAGGAGCGCCTCTCAGGGGACAAGAACAATTGTTCTAGGATAAAGCAGGTCCCTTGACTGACCAAAGAGAATATTAGGTCACCGGGTCTTTCTGAGATGTGAACTTGCTTAGTCCCTGGGAATGTAAACATAGTTATGCATTCATTCTTTCAACAAATATTTATTGTGTATCAGGCATTGTGTATCAGGCATTGTGTTAAGTGCTGGAGATGTAGCAGTGGGAAAAGAAAAACGGAAAAACGAACAACACAGGGACGTCGGGCTGGCTCAGAGCATGGTGGAGCATGCAACTCTTGATCTCAGGGCCCGCGCTGGATGTAGAGATTACTAAAAAAAATAAAATCTTTAAAAAAACAACAGCAACAACAACAAGCAAAGTCCTTGTCCTCAGGGGGCTTACAATCCAGCAGGGGAAAATGGACAATAAACAGACTATGCATTTAAAATACCCGTACATCTAAATATAGTAAAGTAGTTTTTCTACCAGTCATTCCTGTGGATTTATACAGGGCCTTCAAAAAAGCTTAAAACCTTAAAATACTTACTTAAAAAACTTAAAGTACCCGGAAACCGCATTTAGAGACAAGATCGTTGAATTTTTGTTTTTGCACAACCACTGCGCATAGTACACCATGTTCAGATACCAAGTGCTAGGACAAGTGGGAAAGGGGAGAGAGAGGCAGAGGGGTGGAACTATCCGCCTCGGGAAGAAAACGAGCTGCTGATCAGAAAGATTGTTTCCATCATCCCTGAAACCTAAATTACTGGCTTGAATTTGAAATGTAAACAGGTCATAGGGGTTTTTATGCAACTCCCATCTCAATGTATTGGTGCAGACAGTTCTTAGAACATTTGAAAACTGAAACTCCAGCATGGGATAGTGGAAAGAACTGAGAAGCTGAAGACAGAAGAAGATTTTGCTTTTCGATTTTCTTTTGCCATTTCCTTACCTTGCTGGGCCTCACTTTCTACACTTGTGAAATGGCATCAGTCTTAGTCCCTGCTCCTGTGAGAATCCAGTGAAGCTACATCAAATGAGATTTTAGAGTGCTTATATTAATACTGGTTTCAGAAAAGCCAACAACTGAAAATATAAATATTTCAACATCTACTAGTCTGCCTAAATCAAGTTTTGTTTCTGTGCTGGGAAGCATTTGAGGCACAGAGCGTCCACCCCAGGAAGGCTTTGGAGAACACCTGCAGATGGTTCATTTGATGACTTAGAATTTAAAGGATTCTGATTTCTGAAGCTGATGTCTCAAAATTCTCGTAAGAGAATTTACTCTCTAGAAGCGCAAATCCAATTAGTGTATACGTCAGAGCAAATGCGAACTGTATTTCTCTGGTGCTAGTTGCCATGGAATTTAGGGATACTTTTTGATATTTTTTGGACCTAGCCTTTTTGATGACAATTTCATGCCAGGCTGCAGCTTTGAAATGAGGCTTTTCTAGAATCCTGCATTGGAACATGAGAGCCTTTGCCACCTTCTTCCCTGAACTTTGGCATGAGGTCTCTGTTCATTCTAGAGGAATGTCTGTGTGCATTTCTTTGGGTAGGAAAGATCTATGGCAGTTAAAAGAGAAACCCTTGGTCATTAATCCAGGAATTTCATATTTTCCTATCAAATAGAAGTGGCATCAGGTGTTATTTTAAGGGTATGGAGCATTTTTGAAAAATATGTTCAAGTTGCTCAAATCCCATCCTCCCCTCTCAAATCCTGTCCTTGCTTTTACCTTCCCAGAATTCTCATTCTCACAGGGGCTCAGAGATGTTTGGGTCAGCAGCACTCCTCATCTCTCCTTACAGGGGCCCAAGATGGGTCGCCGAGCTCAACAGGAGGCAGCTCAAGTCGAGAATCATCTCAGTAGCAAGAACGCCTCTTCAATTCTGACTGGAGAGGTAGGTGTTAAAAAAAATGCTTTCTAAGAATTAGTAATTACTTAATGAGCAAGGATTTGGGATTTGATATCACTTCTCTGTAATGCCAGCCCTTCCTCCTATCTTGATTTAGGAATTCCCTTCCTTGGCATTCATCCTGGTAGCAAGAAATGAAAGAGGAACGTTTTTTTTCTTTGAAGCCAGAGTAGTTACTGTGCATTGCGTTATATTCTCAGTGAAGAAGGTTCTTAAGTTCGCTGAAGCCAGGGACTGGGAAGTTTCAAAATCCAGTGGAAATCCAGGTTTTTATTTCTGCCGAATCAGTGCCAGCGAGGCATGCTGGTGACGTAAGGTTGGATTACACAACTGGACGTTTGCTCTCAGTGGTGACCTGCACTTGCTACAGTTTTCAGGCAGGAAGGGGATTAGTGTTGGCCTTACTTCCCTGGAAACTTTTCTGAGTGGACTGGAATTGTGGGAATTTATCCAGCTGCTCCACGGAGCGTGGGTAATCCTGATGAGGAACACTTTTAATGCCAGGGCACTATTTTTGGCAGTTTACTCAGATCCCCTTTGTATCTTCCTCTGTCCGTTTGAATAAACTGTGCTCTTTTCAAGAACCAATTTCAGAATAATCCCTCCGTCAGTTCTTCCTAACTTCCGCAGGCCAGCGTAGGGCTCCTTCTTCTCGGTGCCTGTAGTACCTGTTGTAGGACATCTGCATGTTCTCACACAGTGTGCTCATTTTCTTTTTAGGTGTTTGTCTGCCCCACTATGCAGTGAGTTCCCACACAACAGGAAACCTGACTTCTCAGTTCTTTAGTTCATTGGCCATAGGAGGTTTAAAATCAATGAGGGGACTTAACTGAGAAGCCTAATGAGCTAGGCAGGTGCCTGAGCAAAGCATGCTGGGGACAAGACACAACTACACTTACTTACGGTATCACAGATGTAGGAATAGTCTTCACTTTCCTGGGGAGCAAGTTCTCTAGCACTTCTGTGAGCAGTCCATGTGGCCCTTTCGATGTATCTTTTACCTTCTCACTTATTGTAGAGATGTGGGTACAGAGCCTCATTATTCTAAGGAAACAGTCATTCTAGTACAGAGGAACTGGTGGCTGGCCCGTGGCCTCACTGCCTGGACACCGCAGGGAGAGGGTGGGAGACGGGTTGTGCGAACCAAAGGCCACCTGTCCCCCGTAAAGAGGAAACCACTGCCTAGCTAAAGCTGACGGACACTGTGGGGAGCACAGGCCCAGTATTGCCAGATCCTCTGATTTTCTGAGAGATGCTGGCAGTCTAAAATTTTGTGAAACAGCAACACATTTTTATAGGTGAGCAACTAATTATAACGATTAAATCGTCACATGGACTGGATTAGGCCTGTGGGTGGTCAGTTGGTGATTTTAGCCCAGAGCACCTGCATTATAGTGCTTACTACATTGTATTCTGGTTGTTTCCATGACTAACCCCCTCATAAGAGGTGAGCTTTTGGAAGGCCATCCTTCACAGTGCCCAGCACAGGTGTGAGGTTGACAGGACCGGGATTGGGGGTGGGTGGGTGGTGAGGTGTACCATGTGCTGACGGGGGCCGTCACAGGCTGAGGAAGAGTGGCGCAGGATGGCAGGTTGGGGACATAGTGGTGCACCAGAGGCCCCGGTAAGGGGGACGGTGGTACAGTGTGGGGAGATGGTGTGGGAGCACATATCATACCCATCCCCGATCTGAGGGAGCTTGACCTACAGTAGCATATGTCTGCCAGGAGAGAATGGCCAAGCGGATGACTGGGTTAATGGAGTCTCCTCTTGGCCTCTAGCCACTTTAGACTGTGGGTCCAGGGACATCTTCCCAATAGCAAATCCTTTTCTGCTATTTTTTCAACAAATAGTTACTGAAGTTTATTATGTGCCGGGCACCATTGCAGAGGTTGGCATATTTTAGTGAATAAAAGAGACAAAATCTCCTGCCATATTGGAACTTTCACTCCTGTGATCACTGGCAGCCGGAAAGACCGATCACACGTCTGCTTAATTGTGAAGGAGGTTTCAGCCACCTGTGGTGGTTAGGTGATGGGCCTGTGGTAGGCCAGGATGTCCTGGAATGACCTGCTGGCCTTGAGGCTCTGTGTAACCCCCACACCAAATCAGCTTCCAGGCTGGGGTCAGTAGGTAGTTCACCTACCCATCGCCTTCCCCTTGGATCCCAGGTGAGAGTCAGGACTGTGAGCGGCTAACTACAAAGGCACAGACAGGGTTTCAGCCATTCTGGAAGACCTACATATTTCCCCAGGGACATTCACCTCTGGGCCTTAGCTTTTTTCTGAGAGAACATGATGAAAAGTCATTCTGTTCTTCGCCCAACTGGTGCCTCCAGCAGTGAGAGGCCGGTCAGAATTCCAGGATTCTTTCTCTCCCTGGGCTGACTGAGTTTTAAAGCAGTGTGGGCAGCCTCCCCCGGGGCCAGATGCTCTGTGTGCTGTGTGGGACTTTTCGGCTGTTTCTTTCTAAAATTAGATCCCAGGACTTTGGTGTGTGCCCATTTACATTCCAGTTCTGAGCGTATGACCTGACGTGTTTATTTTTGTCCCCTTGCTGACTAGATCCTAGGAGGAAGCTATCCCCGCAAATGTAAACATGGCACCTGGGGGCCGTCCGACGTCCCGGAGGGACTGTAGAGTTAGGTAGGCATGTTTGTTTTGAGACGAGGTGGCGGAGCTCGGCGCTCTGGTGAGGAGGCAGAGAGGCAGTCTGCTAAAACAGAGAGAACACAGGGCCTGACACCAGCAAACCGGGGCTGGAGACCAGCTCTGCTAATTGCCTGGATCTTGGACAAGTCCACTGATCTCTCTAATCCTCCATTTCACTGTCTGTCAAGTGGCAGTAACGATGCCACCAGGTTGCTGTGGGGATTAAGAGAGGGATGTGTTTGACAGCACTACATGCCTTATGTTCCTTCAGGAAACTCGTGAGTACACGAGGATTGGACAGGGTTTTGCCGTTTTTATTATAGGGCAGCCACGTAAGAGGACAGGAGCCTGGGTCTCCTGTCAAACTGACTTGGAAGTCTCTTCGAGAGCTCTACTCCTTTATCCCTACAGGAGACTGGTAGTGATCCAAAGTGGTGTTTATGCTTCCTGGGTGCAGGGGGCCATTCCTCATGAAGAGTGGGTAAGGACAGAGGGCTCGGGGTCATACAGGCCTGGGTTGAAATCCTGGCTCCGCCACACGTGAACCCTACTCAGCAAGTTATTTAACTTTTTCCTCCCACCCTTCTTTTGTTGTTTTGAGATTTTATTTATTTGAGAGAGAGAAACAGAGAGAGCGAGCTCATGAGAGTGAGTGGGGGCAGGGTAGGGGCAGAGAGAGACAGAGAAGGTCAAGCAGACTCCCTGCTGAGTATAGAGCCCACCTTGGTTGAGACCACCAAAGCCAAAACCAAGAGCCGGACGCTTAAATGACTGCGCCACCCCGGCGTCCCAGGAGCACAGCACAGCCTCACCTCACTCAGCCTCAGTTTCCTCATGGGTAAGGCCGGAATAATGATATCACATCCTCCACAGGGCGGCTAAAAAGAAAAAATGAGATAATCGATGTAAAGCCCTTCACACAGTCTGGCACGAAGTGCCCGATATGTTGTTAATTGTTATTATTTCTGTAGAACTTGGATTCTTTTTATTTTGCCTTAACCCTCTCTGCTAAGGTTGAAAACTGGTAGCCTAGAGGTTGAATGTGGCCTCTAGTGATGTCTTGTTTGATCCGTATAGAGTTCAAACTTTTAAATTTCGGTTGTTATTTATACATTAGGAAACTTGACGTGAAAATCCCAATTCTGGGCTTCTCTTTAAAATCAGAAGTTCAGGGGCACCTGGGTGGCTCAGTGGGTTAAAGCCTCTGCCTTCGGCTCAGGTCATGATCCCAGGGTCCTGGGATTGAGCCCCGCATCGGGCTCTCTGCTCAGCGGGGAGTCTGCTTTTCCCTCTCTCTCTGCCTCCTTGTGATCTCTGTCTGTCGAATAAATAAATAAAATCTTTAAAAAAATAAAAATGAATAAAATCAGAAGTTCTGGCACAGTGGAAATGCTGGGCTGGCATCTCCCCACTCCACCCCCCGGGGGTGGCAGTTGGCAGGAGCTGGCCGGAGCTGATGTGTGGCCTACCTTATGCAGTTTGCCACGCCTTCCCTTCATACACCTGTCAGATTTACTCACATTTGATCTGCCTTCTTCTATTTCCATTTAACTTGAAAACTCCTGGTCTTTGAGGATGGATCTATTTTCAGGCATTCTCGTGTATCTATGACTATCAGTAATTTGGCTACATGCATCAGACCCTTGATCCCAGTTTTTGAATCAAGCAGACATGATTTTTTTTTAAAAAAGATTTATTTATTTCAGAGAGAAAGACAGAGAGTGAGCGAGCAGGGGGAGGGACAGAGGGAGGAGGGGAGAGAGAATCCCAAGCAGATTCTGCGCTGAGCATAGGGCCTGATGCCAGGCTTGATCCTAGGATGCTGAGATCATGATCTGAGCCAAAACCAAGAGTCAAATACTTAACCAACCGTGCTGTCTGGGCGCCCCAGGCATGATTTTTCTAACAGCAGGCAATCCAGTGGAGGGCAGAGTTGGGCAGGTGCAGTCACTGAGCAGCATTGTGCATTACCCTGGCCCATTCTAGCTTCCTCCTCTGCCATCTGGAGCTTATGACTTGCTCCCGTCGTTGTAAGATGGCTGGTTGTTCCCCAGGGGTCAGACCTGCATTCTAGGTAGGCAGAGGGGCAAGAGTTGAAGAGTTCAAGGTATATGTCCACTAAGTTTGTTTCTTATGAGGAAAATGGTAGCCAGAGACCTCACCAAGGAGGTTGCTAGTTACATTTCATTGATCAGAACTGACTCTTCAAACAGCCTTGAGTTTCAAGGGACTTCTCAGTGAGGCCTGTTGCCACAGCCATAGCATGGCGGTTTGGGGTGGGGGAGACTGGCTGCTAAGTAGGTAGTTTCCAACCGACGTGTCATCATTTTTTTTAAAAGCAGAATTCATACACAGATTTTTTTTTCCATAGATTTGGGTATGACAGGAAAGAATTATTTTTAGTAACAACAAAAAAATCCACATTCCTCTCCAGAGTTCTACTTTAAAGTCATGTAGAGATCAGTGAAACATTATATGCCCTGAAATTCCAGGATACCTGATTGAGTTGCCTTTGTTAACTCTTCTGGATCTTTTCCTTCTGCCCACTTTCTGTGTTGCCTCCCAGGGCTCTTTGCCTCTACCTGTGGCTCGGTCTAGGTGATGAAACGCTTCCTCCCTCTCTGAGAGGAGAGGGAAGGTCTCTTTCTTTGACTCGTTCTTCAGTAAGTTTTGAATACTTTGCGAGAACTCCAACCATTTGATTGTACTGAGTAACACTTAAAAATGAGCTCTTCGTATAGTTTCGCTCCGAGTTGGCTAGAGTCATACCTACTTCTTCAGGGATGTCGTAAAGAAATTAAGTAATACAGATAAAGTGCTTAACACGGTCTCCGGCTCACAGGAGTCTCTCAAGCATCAGCAGGCATCGAGAAAGTTTTTGACTGCACTCTTCTGTCTTGGGGGCTTTGGGGGTCACCTGTCATAACTCAGGCTTGGATTATTAGCTGCACAGTTGAGTGGCAGTTGAGGTTCGTATTATGGTTACAGAGATTGTCCCGTGACACATGTCTACATGTCTGTAGTATGTACCTTTCTCTGGTCAGGGCAACTCTGAGACTTTCTCTGCCCGAGCATTCATCTTCTGTTGATACAGATGATTCTGCTCTTAACACACCTCCCTCAAGACCAGGACATCTTCTACCATAAAGTTACACTACCGTACCATGGGATTGGTGAAAAGTGATCTCGGGCAAAACCTGTCTAGGCTGGCCATTCTTTTGGATGAGCACTTCTCACTTGGGTCTAGACCTCTTTGTGGCTTAACTTTTAGTTTGCAGACTCTTCCTTTAGTAATAATTTCTACTGACGGCGGAACGATCGCCATCTCTCGGTGAACTGCATGCGGGGTCCTTGTTAAGCCTCGTGGTGGCTCTTGAAGCGGTGGCTGCTCTTACCCCATTTTAGCCATGAAGACACTGAGACTTCGAGAGGTTGGACGACTGGTCCAGAGTCATCCAGCTCGTCTCTGACTCTAGTCTGGTCTCTGTGATTCCTGCTAGATAGGTAGGTGCACAGCCCTCCCAGCAGAGAAAGGCTTTTGGAGAGGGAAGAGAAGCTTTTGGGTTACTCCCTTGGAATCCTTCTGGAGCGCGAGTAAGTTCTCACTTGATGACCCTTATCCGTCCACTTGTCTGGAGAAATGTTTGAGTCACAGCTGTTCCCTTTCTCTCCACCCCCCATCCCTCAGTTCCTCCTAGGACGCAGAACTGAAAGTTAGCCAGATTCTCTCACAGGAATCTGAGCAATGCTGTTGGGCTCATGTTCCCAAATTAGGCCAATTTCCTCATCCCTCAGCAGCTTCACGCAGCTGGAGCTCCCTCGGCGCTTTGCATGACGTCTCTCGCCCTCTGCCTGTTCCCTGACTGCTCTGCCAACCGGGCAGCTATTTTCAGCCCAATAGGGTTATCTGCTGACCCTTTTTGGTGACATTTTTCTTCTTTCTCACAAAAATAACTTTCCTGATTGGTCACATTTTTCAGCCTTTTTCGTAGGCGCTCTCCAATGGGCTGGGTTGAAGGATGCTCCCGATAACGTCGTCAAGGAGGGATGCAGGGAATTTGATGAAGGGCTGTTTTGTGAGGAATGCGTTTTCCACACTTCATATTTATGTCGTGCTTCACATGCTTCGGTTTTGAACTCTCTCTCTCAGGGTGGGCGACGCACATTACTCCCCATCCCTAGGGCCGCCACTGAGGGGGAGGGAATGTCAACTGAGGGCAGAGCCTGTCCTTAGAAATGGCATCTTTAGGTTTTCTTCCAGCACTGGCTCGAGCCCTTTCATTGTCCTGGCCCGATGCACGGGAACACCTCATGCCTCGGTTTGCTCCCTGTAAGGGCAGGGGGAATCACTCTTGCTGGCTTCCGTGAGTCCCAGGTTGAGAGGCGGTACTTGAACAGCCCCTGAAGGTTCTCTTCGGCCCCTATGGGCAGGGTTAGGTGAGAAATATGTGTGGAGAGTTTAGTCCAGGGCCTCACATTAGCTGTTGTTCTCGTGAGCTACACAACGTGAGAGGCAGACCGCGCTATCGTTCTGTCTTTAATCCCCACTCTGCCAGTTACGGGGTGTTTGCCCTGGGCACGTTCCTTACCCACCCAAACCCGGGTTCCTCGTCTCCACAGATCCCATGGAGATAATCGTAGAAGCTATCCAATAGCGTCGTTGGAAGATTAAGCAAGAATGTGTAATGCTTTTCCTATAGTGCCTGGTACATACTGTTACTGTCGTGTGTGTCACAGAAGAATTAGAAAGTATCACCCATTTAGGTTTGATTGTAGTTCGGCTCAAGATACGGAGATACTCATGTGCCTTAGAACTAACTGGCCCCTAGGACCGGAAACATTTGGATGAGGAGCCCTTTTGGTGGGAATTCTTTTTGCCACTTGAGAGCCATTTTATTTCCCTCCTCTAGGCCTTTCTGCCCATACAACAGACCAGTCATCTGCTAGTCTCTTTCCATCTTCTTTTCAAAACCCAACCCTCTGTTTAAAGGTTGGCAGTCTTTCCAAAGAATAATCTTTAATTGCTGGCTTATATCATTCTGTCATTCTGGGGAAATATAGGTAGAAAATGAGGAGGGCAAGAGTGACCTTGGTAACTTCAGTGACCTTGGAGTAGAAAGGCAATATCTATTAATTTATTCATTCATCCACTTGTGAAACTGGATTGAAGATTTTTTTTTTTTTTGACAGAGAGATCACAAGTAGGCAGAGAGGCAGGCAGAGTGGGGGGGGGGGGGAGCAGACTCCCCACTGAGCAGAGAGCCCGATGCAGGGCTCGGTCCCTGGACCCTGAGATCATGACCTGAGCCGAAGGCAGAAGCTTAACCCACTGAGCCACCCAGGTGCCCCTGGATTGAGAATTTTCTACATGCCAGGCATTGTGCTTGGAGCTGGCAGTATAGTGATAAACCAGACCTGCTTCCCGTCCTCCCAGGACTTTGATCTGGGGGCCTCAGAGAAGTGAGTGCCAGGTAGGGATGAACACAGAAAAATACGGGAATACCTACATCACGCCCCATTTATTCTGGGGGACATCCAGAAAGGTTGTCTAGGGAAAAACTCATGCTTGAGCTGAGACTTTCAGGGTGAGTAGATGTGAGCCTAGGGAAGGGGCAGAGGAGAATATTCTCCAAGTGGAGGGGAGAGTGTGTGCCAAGTCCTGGAGGTAAGGGAGAGAGAGCGTGGCATGCCGGGTTTGTTAGTGGTGCTGACAAACCACCAGCGATGGAGTGGTGGTTGGAAGTTACTTTTGCAAGCAACGAGATAGTTTCCGAATGTTCCAGAAGCAGCTGCCTTGTCTTTTTTGACAAATGAGGCATAGGAGGCCAATGTATCTTATTTGATGCTGAAATAATTGGTAATATTATGATTATGTATATTAGACTGACCTTTCTCTGTTTTTCTAGCCTTTCATTGATGAATCTTCAGGGCAGCCATTACACTCCACACTGTGTTCATGTTTGCTGGTCAAGAAAAACTCAGGGGTGTGCTCAAGGGCAGTGTCGCTGACTTGTGACTCTCCTGGCTTATCCTTTACAAGGACGTGCTGAGGATGTGAGGGCGATCTGGCTGCGACATCTGTCACCCCATTGATCGCCAGGGTTGATTCGGTTGATCTGGCTGGCTAGGCGGGTGTCCCCTTCCTCCCTCACCGCTCCACGTGCGTCCCTCCCGAAGCTGCGCGCTCGGTCGAAGAGGACGACCTTCCCCGATAGAGGAGAGGACCATTCTTTGGTCAAGGGTATACGAGTAGCTGCACTCCCCTGCTAGAACCTCCAAACAAGCTCTCAAGGACGTGCTGAGTAGACCCGTAGTTTATAGTGTTCATACTTCGTTCATGTCCTGCAAATACTTAGCTTCCTCTGAGGATTGCTCTGAACATAGGTTGTTCTCACGTATATGATAGATCCTACTAACCCTTGAGAGAAATCTGCTCATTACGAAAGTAACATTAAAGTAGCTGTGATCTGATTGGATTTAGAAAATGTCCTTTGACTTCACAAAATAAGAGACTAATGCTATTCCAAATCCTGCTCCAACAAGTATAATCTAGATGCTTAATAAAAATATGTGTCCATGAATCAGTGATACGAGCCAGGTTGGTGCCTATGACAGACTACTATTGCTTTGCCTCAGGGGGATCAGAACTCTCAACTCAGCTTTCCTAATTGGTATTAGAAGAACATACATGTGGGGCCCTGGGGTGGTTCAGTCGGTTAAGCGTCTGCCTTTGGCTCAGGTCTTGATGCCAGGGTCCTGGGATGGAGCCCCGCATCAGGCTCCCTCCTCGGCGGGAAGCCTGCTTCTCCCTCTCCCACTCCCCCTGCTTGTGTCCCGACTCTCACTGTGCCTCTTTCTGCCAAATAAATAAATAAAATCTTCAGAACATACATGCGATCTAACAACACAGGTCATACCCGCTCATCGTGACCCAGCTCAAAAGATTTCAGTGCTATTGTAGCATTAGAATTTGATGTGACTGCTGTTTGGAATATGTAGAGTGCTGGCCTGTGTTCAGAGATCTTTTTTTTTTTTTTTTTCCTGGAATGTGAAGATTTTCATGATGATGATACTTCTGTTGTAATGAGAATTGACTTGTATTCAGGCAAGGTTCCCAGATCAAAAGTTTCTCGAAATCTATGGCTAGAAATACCATCCTGTGAGGAAAAAAATGATCAAGAATGAGCAAAATGGTTTAAGCCACTCTTAACTTACCTGAACTGTAGCAGTTGCCTTATACTTGGACTCTTCTTTTGTGTTTCTGCCCTCCTTCCACTCAGCTAGAGCAGTCTGATAGAACCATGCATCATTCATTTCATACTCAAGACCCTTTAATAGCTACCTATTGCATTTTGGATTAAAAAAAAAAATCCTAGGGGCGCCTGGTTGGTTCAGTCAGTAAAACATGCGATTCAATCTTGGGGATTATGAGTTTGAGCCCCACACTGGGTGTAGAGCTCACTTAAAAAAAAATCCTAAATCCTGACCTTGGAGCTGTGTGATTTGGTATTGCCTACATCTCAGGCTTCATTTCACACCTGCCACCCTGCTGCATGTAAAGACTCACGTGGAGTCTTTAGATTATAAGTTCCCTATTCTAGTTCCCTAGAATACTGAAAATTCAGTAGAATGGACTGGAGTGGGGTGGATCCCTAGAATTCGCATCCCTAGTCTTTGCTGGGCTGATTCCTACATCTCTTCTATGCTGTGTTCAGCATGAATATCACTTCTTTTTAAATAAGAATATTATCCTTCTCATTACCTCTCCTTATTATACTCCTTAGCTTTTTTTTTTAACTTTATCTTTTCATCTGCAGTTTGTAATTATGTTTGTGTGATTATTTAGGTCCTTGTCCCCCACTAATTGCAAGTTCCAGAAGTGACTGTTCTGCTCCCTGTGAGCCTGTCACTTTGTAGGTCTTCAGTAAGGTACTTGTCCAGTGAACGAAGAACAGGTCAGGGGCCGTGTTCAGTTCAGGGCTAGGTTAGCTTGAAATGCCTAAGAGCCCTAGCTGGAGACGTCCAGGAAGCTGGAGCTGGAGATTTGGAAGTCATTAGTATTGAGGTGGTAAGTGGAAGCCCAGCTCTGTAAGGGACAGTTCGTAGAGTAAGAAGAGAGGAAGCCATTGGGCAGAATCTGAGGAATATCCATGTTTAAAGAACACACGGCCAAAGAGTGTCACACCAGAAGAAATTGTGGAGGACTCGCCAGAGTGGGGAAGGGATGTGCAGGCACCTGTAGCATCCAGTGCCAAGAAGGAGGGAGCGGTCAAGAGTGTTCGATGTCACTAAGAGGGCCTGAGCAGAGTCTTTCAGATTTAACAATAGGGTGGTCTCTGTGGTTTCATGTTAAAATGCGTGGCTGAACTAGAGGGTATTATGCTGAGCCAAACAAGTCAATCACAGAAAGAATTATATAGTTTCACTCAAATGTGGAATTTAAGAAACACAACAGGATCGTAGGGGAAGGGAGGGAAAAACAAAACCAGACAAAAATCAGAGAGGGAGGCAAACCATAAGAGGCTCTTAACTCTAGGGAACAAGCTGAGGGTTGCTTTAGGTGGTTGGGCGGGGAGTGGTAATGGGTGCTGGGCCTTAAGGAGGGCACGTGATGTCATGAGCACTGGGTGTCAGATAAGACTGATGAATCACTAAATTCTACCACTGAAATTAGTAATACACTATACGTTCATTAATTGAATTTAAATAAAAGAAGAAAAAAAATTAAATGCATGGCTGTTTTTAAAAGGCATGGCCACGTACCACCTGTGGTGGTCTTGCTTACGGTGCCGTGTGTCCCTTAACTTTGGGCAACAATTAACTCAAACCTGGCAAAGGGGGTGAAGAGAAGAAGTCCGTGCCCAGAGATGCTTTTAAGAGAAGATGGATAGGCTGTGGTAGCAGGTTGGCTGTTGGAGGTGGGAGGAAGGACAGTCTGGAGTTCACCTCACAGGTAGCTACCGTGACTGAGTAGATACCGATGTTTTTGAGACTGAAGATTTAAGTGTGTCAGCCGTGGGGGAGCCGGAAGGGATCATTATTTCAGTTCGGGGCAATTTGAATTTGAGTTGCCTCCAGGATTTTCAAAGTGGTCTGTCAAGTAAACAGTTGAAAATGTGGTCTGGAGCTTAAGAGAAAGTTGAAACTGATGATAACAGTTGTGGGAGTCATCAGAACGGGAGTATCTTGGAACATACAGGAAAAACTTCTCATTCCTTTGGGTAGCTCACAGACCTTTCATGATCTCCAGGGTGCGAATGTGTGAGAGTTTTAAACAGAAAAGAGCTATGACCAAATTTGCTTTTTTAAATTATTATTATTAGAGAGTACATGTGAGCAGAGGGAGAGAGAAGCCCAAACAGGCTCCACACCTATTGTGGAGCCTGACAACCTCACAACCTCACAACCCTGAGATCATAACCTGAGCAAAATCAAGAGTCGGATGCCTAATCGACTAAGCTACCCAGGTGCGCTTATGATTATTTTTTTAATTTGCATTTTTAGAAGGAACACTTTGCCAAGCACTGGTCGCAGGTGGAACCAGGTTTTGTGGACCCCGAGACTTAAATAGTTTGGAGGCCTTCTTCAAGAAAAATAATTCAAAATTATGAGTTCAAAATGAACTATGAAAGTAAATACTTATTATAACGAGAAAAGAAATCACAGCCAAGTTACAAGAGCCCTGGATATTCAGATGCCTTTCTTTAGAGAACTTGTTAGGCAGCCCACCAGAAAGGCTTACATAGAAAACCCTTCCTGACTGAGACCTAGCATCCCTTCGCTATCTAGAACAGTCTGTAACTCCCAGGGGCCCATGCAGGTGTGGAGTACAGATTGGAGGAAAGTGAGACAGAAGCCAGGAGACCAGTAGGATCCAGCTGAGAGAAGGTAGAAGATGAGCTTGGTAGGCCTTAATTGGTGTGGTTGTACAGGTTCCTAGCACCCCTCAGCAGGTGGGTATTGACAGAGTGGAGGCATATGGGTGACTCATTCCAGATTTGGGGCTAGTTCTAGGGGAAATGTAAAAAGGCAAGGGAGTGAAGCGTAGTGTGATAGACCTTGGGAGTGAGCTGGCTTGATGGAGAAGGAAGAAAACCAAGAAAGGAGTTCTTCGATGAGGAGGGAAGGAGGGGGCTAGATACTTCAGGGATGGAGCAGTTCTGGGTTGTGACACGTTGGAAAAGTAGCAAGGTCATTGGTGTTTAAAGAGTCAGGGAACTCTTTGGCTAAGCGTTGGTTGGACTGTTGATGGGAACATCGGCTTTGCTTAGAATGGTGGGGCAGGTTGAGGAGCAGTAATAATCTAATCTTGGATCTGTCTTGCTCACTGAGGTTGTGACAGACATGAAGGAGGACGGAGAGGTGACGTAGCTGAACAAGATGAGTTTCCAGAGAAGTGTTCCATAATACTTTGGAAGAATAATGGTCTCGAGGAACTTTGGGGAGTGAGCCTCAGCTGGGGCCCTGGTTTGTGGGGTCTTAAAAAACTGGACAGGCTCTCCTTGAAAGAACTGCCCGAGAAAAGACATCACAGGGGAGTGGGTAGAGGAATGCCAGGATTTAGGAGAGGTGAGGAGATGGAAAGAAAGGGTGTGCTGTGAGTAGGGAATATCCAGTCAGTCAGGAACCAACTGACGGTGGTCAGAAAGCCTCATTGAAATCATTAGCTGGGCTAGATTTCTTCTCATTATGTAGCATGTCAATAATTACTGAGAAGGAACAGAATGATAGTAAAATATCCCTTTAATAATGATGTTTTACAGGAAAAGGGTACTGACGGATGTTGAATGTCCTTGGTGATAGACTGAAACGTTTCTGGTCCCATGCCTCTACCTGGTATAATGGAGAATGATGTCAGCCTGGTTAGCCAATTGCTTCTGTATTCTATTTTCAGCTCTCCATTGGTTTTTTCGGTATAGTTTTTTATACTTTATTTTAGTGGTTGCTCCACGGGTTAGAAAATACATCTTTAACTCATCCATGGCTACATGAAGTTACTGTCATACCCCTTCAGTAGAAGTCCTTTTGACCCCTCTCATCGTTTGTGCTGGTGATGTCACATGCTTTAAACCTCCTCACTTCTGAAACTCCACAATACCTTTTGTCACCTGACTCTAAATAGCTGTCATTTAGAGACGTTCAGAGAAACAGATTGTCTTTTATAGCCATTCACGTGTTTACCGTATCTCTTCTTCATTTCTTCCTGGTAGTCTAGGTTTCCCTCTGGCAGCATTTCTCTTTAGCTTGAAGAACTTCCCTTGACATTTCCTATAGGACGGATTTGCTAAGAGCCACTCCCTATTTGCTCGATCTGAAAATATTTTTATTTCATGCTCGCTTCTGAAGGATATTTTCTGTCCATATAGAGTTCTGAATTGAGAATTTTTTTCCCTTTCAAGCTCTTTAAAGATCTTCATGCTTTTGTCCTCTGGCCTTCATTGTTTCTGAGGATTGTTCTCCTTCATGTAAACCTTTTCTCCTCTCTCTTGCTGCTTCAAAGATTTTCTTTTTATCTTCTTTGGTTTTCAGCAGTGTGACTGTGATGTAGCTAGCTGTGATTTGCTTGGAATTTGCTGAGGTTTTTAGATCAGTAAGTCAGTATTTTTCACCAAATTTGGGAAACTTTAGGCCCTTATTTCTTCAAATATGTCTTTGCTCCATTTTCTCTCTCCTTGTTCCTGAAACTCCAACTGCAAATGTGTTAAACTGCTTGATATTTTCCCTTTGGTTTATCCTATGTTTTTCCTCCCTAAAGCATTGCTACTTCCCCTCCCCCATCTTTTATCTTTTTTTTCCTTCAAACTGGGTTTATTTTGTTTTCTGTCTTTAGGTTCAGTGATTATTTCCTCTGCTGTTGTCAAACTAAAATTTTTTTTTTGCAGATACTGAACTTTTAAGTTCTAAATTTCCACTTTTCTTTTTCTTTTTCTTCTTTTTTATTTCCCCTTAGCTTCTACTAGATTCCCCATTTGTGCATTCATTATGAACATCTTTTCTTTAAAGTCCTTGAACATATTTTTAAAATAACTGCTTTAAAACTTTTGTCTGTTAATTCCAATATTTGGGTCATCTTGGGGTCAGTTTTTGTTGGGTTTTTCTTTTGATTGTAGGTCACATTTTCATGTTTCTTCACATGTCCAGTCATTTATTTTATTTTATTTTTTTATTTCTTTTCAGCATAACAGTGTTCATTGTTTTGGCATCACACCCAGTGCTCCATGCAACACGTGCCCTTGCTAATACCCACCACCTTGTTCCCCAACTTCCCACCCCCCGCCCCTCCTAGACCCTCAGGTTGTTTTTCAGAGTCCATAGTCTCTCATGGTTCACCTCCCCTTCCAATTTCCCTCAACTCCCTTTTCCTCTCCATCTCCCCATGTCCTCCATGTTATTTGTTATGCTCCACAAATAAGTGAAACCATTATGATGTCCAGTCATTTCTGTTTGTATACAGGACCTTGTGGATAATACATTGTGGAAACTCTGGATTATATTATCATCCTCTGAAAAGTGTTGATATTTGTTTTAATAGACAGTTTAATTATTTGCAGAACACCTTGAACTTATGAGGACTTGGTTTTAGACTTCGTTAGGTCAGGTCTATTCAGGTTTTGCCTTTAGCCCTAGAATAAATCCCGGAGTCCTGGGACATGGTCGTTACTCCTAAGGTATGATTCACTGAGATTTCATTGGAAAAAACTCAAGGTATGTACCAAATACCTTTAACTTGGTGGAACTCAAACCAATTCCTGTCCCCTCCAGGGAGCAGCAGCTGAAGTCTCATTTCTACTCAGCATTTCTTTGTGCTTTTTCTTTTTTTCTCTTTATTTCTTCAGCATTTGCTTTTCACTGGATTTCTTAATGCAGTTCGGGTATTGCCTAAAGGATTTTAGGGGAGTAAAAATGCAGATCTGGGGCTCCTTTCTTCCCAGGATTTCTCCCTTTCTAATTTTAGTGACCCTGGCCGTCCGCAAATTTGTCCTCAGGCGAATAAAACTGCAACTTTCTGCTTGAGTTCTAGCCGCTCAGTTGCTGCCCAGACTGGAGGGTGCACTCAAGGGGAAAATCCACTTAAACATGGATTTTTACCCTGTACAGTTTTTTTTTCCTTCAAGGGTCCAGTTCCCTCCAGTTTCTGCCTGCTTTTGTTTGCCCTCCAGTGCCTTCGAATAGTTGTTTTATGTATTTCATCTGGAGTTTATGGTTATCTGGGTGAACGTTAGTCGAATACAGACCACTCTCCCATTTCTGAATCCAGAACCTGCCAATTGCTTTTGGATTGCTTCAGAATCCAGTGTGGTTTTTTTCAAGTGGTACTGTTGACAAGAAAAGAGTGAGAGTGGTTGTAGCAGAAACAGAGCGTGTCGAGTTCCTTATAGGATAACTGACCGGGGGCATTTAGGTGTGTTAGCTATCGAGACAGAAAGTGTTTTGACATCAGTGGTGCACTTGGAAGTACCGGTCAGAAACCTGGGTATGAAAGAGGCCCAGAGACCTGCGATCCAGTCACTAGGCTGGCAGTACCCAGTCTTGCACGCCCTGTGCCAAGCGCTCTGAAAAGTTTATCTAGAAAGCGCTCCTCTGGAGTTGGAGAGGCTGGCAGTGGATTATTTGAAGGATAGAAGGTCTTCCTGTACAACTTTAAACCGAGTAGCAAAGTGTGTAGATTAAGTGACTACCTAGGTCATGCCTGTTGTGTTAGGGCATCGTCACCTGAGAGGAGGAGAGTGGCTGTCCTTCAGCCTTTCTTGTTCCAGAAAGGGTGGGATGAAAACCTGAGGAGTCCACATTGGGCTTGGACTGATAAGCTGAAAAGGAGAGAGAACATAGCATGTTTCAACCCTGGTCTATGAGGGAGTTTTTACTAACGTGAGAAAACCAAGAACAATGTAGTAAGTTTTTCATAAACTGAATTTAATCAAATGAAAGGAACTTTTTTTTTTTATAAAGACTTTATTTATTTGAGAGAGAAAATGAGAGAGAGCACAAGCCAGCTGGCGAGAGGTGAGGGGAGAGGGAGAGGGAGAAGCAGGCTGTCTGAACCTGAGGTAGGGACTCGATTCCAGGACCCTGAGACCATGACCTGAGCTGAAGGCAGACACCCAACAGACTGACCCACCCAGGCGCCCTGAAAGGAACATTCTTTATCCTGGTTTGCGTCCCTTCTATTGGGAAGATTGAAAAGGTCCCCTCTTTTTTTTTTTTAATTTTATTTATTTATTCAACAGAGAAAGAGAGAGATCACAAGTAGGCAGAGAAGCAGGCAGAGAGAGAGAGAGAGGGAAGCAGGCTCCCTGCTGTGCAGAAAGCCCCATGTGGGGCTCGATCCCAGGACCCTGAGATCATGACCTGAGCTGAAGGCATTGGCTTTAACCCACTGAGCCACCCAGGCGCCCCGAAAAGGTCCCCTCTTTAAAGTGAAATGACCATGAGAGGAAATGGTGGTTTTTTTCAAAAAAGATTCTTAACAAAACTAAAAACTCTTAACTCTGTATGTCCAACCACCTCCTATGCCCCAAAACTTTGTTTCTTGAAATGTTGACAGTCCATGAAATTTAGAAGTTAGGGAAACACAGTTCTAGAATTAAAAAAAAAAAAAAATTGTGATTACTGAGTTACTAGAAATGTTGGAGGGTGAGTTAAGTGGGTGCTAACTTGTCGGCCATGGCCTTGCTGTATGTGGGCACCTTCTCCTCTTGTTCCCACAAGTGAGGCAAGATAGGGAGGAACTGCAGCATGAGACCTGTGATGTCTGGCATCTCGCCACGGGGTCGAGCAGGGTGTGGAGCCCGGCATCGCCCCTTCTAGGTCGTCTGTGGTGAGGGCTGCTGGCCCATGATTTAAGACTTCTTTCAAGCTCCCTCCGTTTGTTTTCAGTCTTCGCCCTTGAAGAGTCAGTCTCGTGAGAGATCAAGTTTCTCAAAGCTTGCTCCTCCACTCTCAGTTTCCTCCGAGTTCTTCCATTCTGGATCTGGTTGAAGTAGCAAGTCTAGACCGTGCTTATACCAAGTCACAGGATCTAGGAGGGCCTGCCTCTTGGAGTTCTGAGAATTTCCACCCTCGACATGATGCACATTTCTGCTGGATGAATTTTAGCAAACCGAAAGGAGTTGAGAGAATGACAGAAACGTACTGGTTTTGATTTATGATGAAAGTTGAAAGGAATG
Organism: Meles meles; assembly: GCF_922984935.1. Classification (NCBI taxonomy): domain Eukaryota; kingdom Metazoa; phylum Chordata; class Mammalia; order Carnivora; family Mustelidae; genus Meles; species Meles meles. The sequence continues at coordinate 135,291,711 of NC_060071.1, read as the reverse complement.
TTTATTTTGGCTGAACTGCAAAAAGTATGGGGGAACCAGGGCATTGCTTTCGAAGTGTCTAGAAGGTATAGACTCAAGAAGAGGGGAGAGCTGCTTTAGGCTGACCCAGAGGGGTAGATCTGAGATCAAGAGGATGCCATCCAAGGTAGAAAAATCCAGGATGAATTTTAAGAATGATTTTGGGGGTTGAAGTCTGTTCTCTTTGGATCAGCCACTTCGGCACACTGCTGGCAGACGCATCCTGTGAGTCATTGGAAGTAGGCAGTTTGATGACGGCGGCCTGAGATATGGGATATAGGTCTTTTATTACAGGGTAGGTGGGAATATTTGGTGAAGTGTGACACGACCAGAGTAACGGCCAGACCCTGTGGTCGTCCTGAGCCTCACATTTATTTCTCAGTGAGCAGCAGAACTCTGGCTGCCTCTCCTTGGTTCAGGCAATGTTAAAGGATTTCTCTATCTTTAGGGAAGCTGGAATAGGGAAGAGTTGGATCCCCAGAATGAAACCTGTGCAAGTCAGCCCATAGATAAAGGTCCCTGCCGTATTTGCCGGTCAGAACCTTTCTGTCATCTCAACTATGGGCATATAAGATTCTTGGCTCGGGTGTGCATTTGATTAATATTATGAATTCTGGTAAACATCAGCCACTTTCACCGCCATTTACTGTGTGCTCTATGCCAGATGGTCTCCAGCGTTAACAACAATGGATGTGTAAGGGACTCAGGACCATTGTTGTGTTTCATGCAGGGACAAGGAGGCTTGGTGAAGACAACTAGCCCAAGGCTACACAGCTAGAAAATGATGACTCTAGAATTTGAACCCTTCTTTCCCCCCAACCAGTCCCTCCACCCCTCTTTTAAAACTATGGCCTTTCTCCTTTCCTTCTTTCTGGCAAACTCCCTGCTCCCCGCATTTAGTCCCTCATTCTTCCAACTACTGCTCAATTGGTATGAGGAGCATAGCTTGGGACAGGCAGTAAAGACAGCCACTTTCCAAGCACAAAGATTTATATTGAATTCATCTTAATACAGTTTGGCACAGTGCTCAGTGACAGCACGGTTTATTTTGGCATCACTTTTCAATTCTGACTTTATCCTTAACCCATCCGTCGGTTGACCATGCTGAAGAGGTAAGGGTTAGACCAAGCTGCTTTCTGGTTCTCCATCTCGTTGAACACACTTCCATCATGAGCGGCTACATCTTGCTCTGTGCCCAGAACGTGAAGGAAGGAGATGGTCCTTTTGGTTTGGCCTGCCCAAGCTTTACCCTTGTCATTCTAGTCCCCCTTATTGGGCACTTTGTTTCAACCCAGTTGGAGTCTTTCCTGTAGTTCCTCTGTCTTTTCAAGCCTGTTCTAGCTGGCATGCATCTAATGTCTAGGAATTCATGTAGCACCTGGTTCAGTGCAAAGCTTGGGTGTCAGATAGAAACTCGAGTCCTCGCTCTATGACTTAGAAACAGGATGATTTTAGGTGAGTTAACTTCTTAGTTTCAGTTTCTTCATTGGTGAACTTGGCAATGGTAAATGTGGTAGTTGTCCTCCACTGGGGCATGAGGATTCTGCAGAGTAATCCTGTTAAAGCTTTGGTGTCTAGGGGCGCCTGGGTGGCTCAGTGGGTTAAAGCCTCTGCCTTCAGCTCGGGTCATGATCCCAGGGTTCTGGGATCGAGCCCCGCATCGGGCTCTCTGCTCTGCGGACAGCGTGTTTCCTCCTCTCTCTCTCTGCCTGCCTCTCTGCCTGCTTGTGATCTCTGTCAAATAAATAAATAAAATCTTTAAAAAAAAAAAAAAAAAGCTTTGGTGTCTAGCAAACCCTCAAGGGATGTTGACTAATATTGTTATCAGTAGCTATGAATTAGTATGTTCTTTGTCATTGCATCGATGAGCTCATTCACCATTGATCACATCCTCTTGCTTATTCTCCTTTTTTCTCTTGACCTTATCTTCTTTTTCTCTCTTTGCCTCCATCTTCTTCATTTTAGCTCAAACCGATGATCAATTTTTTGTCATTATTTACCTCTCTTAGCCTATGTACTTTCTCCCTGAATTGAAAATACTATAATGCCTGGACTCATCACAATCACAAAATTGTACCACTGCGCGGAATCCCTTCTAGCTTGAGCGAAACTCCAGAATCATGGAAGTAGCTATTGGTAGAATCAGGACTTGGTGTCCAGTCCCGTGTTCTTTCCACCCCATTTTTTTCTTTCCCAAATTTCATTATGTCCATATACACACAAAACTGAACTGTGATCCACAGTAAACTGAAGTGTGGGAGGGTATGAGGAGGCACTTCGTATAAAAAGCTCACTCTCCGGTCATTGTAGTTCTGGCAGGGATCTCAAGACTGGAGATTTGGGGTGTAGAGTTTTCTGGTCCTCGGGGTGTTGGTGTTAAGAATTTCCAGCCATGAAGCAAAGAATGCCTGGTTTAGCATGGTTCTTCCCGAGCAGATAGATGCTCATATTGGTGCCCCTCTCGCTCATCAGCCCTGCCTTTTGTCTCTTTCATTAACCTAAACTTTATGCATCTGGTTTCTTTAACTTTACGTTTACATTGGAAACATCCAGAAAAGTAGACACAGTAATATAGTACAACAAACAGCATATACCCACCGTGTGGCTTCAGCTGTTACCAACAATAAGCTGGATTTGCTTGCATGATAATTTATAAACTATTTGAAGATATACATTTATGTGTTTTATGTATGTTTTTTGGTACGTCGCTTTAATACTTCAGCACGTATCTCTAAAAAACAAAAAAACAAAAAAACAAAAAAACCGGGGGGGATGGTTCCTTAGAAATCCACAATTCCACACCTCTCAGTGTTTGGAGTTCCCTAATATCATCTATGACCAGGTCCGTATTCATTCTCCCCAGTTGTCATCACATGTCTTTTATAGCTTTTTTTAAAAATCAGGATCCAATCAAGAACCACTCCGAATTCCATGTCTCTTTAGTCTCTCTCAGTTGAGAATAGTCTGGGACTGACTAGGGCCGGTTGTCCTAGAGTTTCCCCCCATGCTAGATCTGTCTTATTTTTCCTGCTCTTGCTCTTCCTTTGGCAATAAGCTGGGAATCCCATTGGAGGTCTTGAGAGCTTGAGCAGTGGGAATTTTCCCGGGGTGGGGCCCTGAGCCTCCAGCAGCAGCTCCTCGCCTCCCACTGGTCATGCTGCTAAGTTTGCTCGGTGAGTGAGGGTCATGATAGGTATCCCTGTGGTGAAGGAACATTCTCTCCCTTGTGACTGCGGGTGATGTATGGGGCGATTCTTTGGCACCACGAGAATGTCTGGTTCCTCATCAATCAGTCTTTCACCTAATGGCTTTAACATCTACTGACACTCAGGTTTCTTTCTTATACTGAAAACAGATTCTGCATTTTGTTACGTGCATTGCTTCTCGAAAGAGCTGTGCTGACTTACAGGGGTTCAATTTTAAGCTTTGATGGTCTGTTACCTTCCATGACCTTAAATCCATGAGGGAGAAACTGAGGTCTGTGATGAATTAGCTGTCACAGCCAGGGTGGAGGCTGGAGGACAGATCTGAGGAATGAACACCAGCCCCTGCGTTGTACTCCTGTCTTAATCGGTGTTAGCCTTGTCTCTCACCCAGCATGGATGAACACCTTTCTTGGATCTTCCGTTGGGTTGCTAGAGAAAGGAAGGGAAGTTTGCTCTTAGTCCACAGGCAAGTTGAGGACGGGAGCTGCGTTGCCCCTGGCAGCTGGGAGGTAGAGGGGTGGGTGTCAAGTTTGCAGCGGATCTTGCCTAACTGAATGTCTTTGCTGTTGGGAATTTGTGCATGCGTTTGCACTGAATTTTTGAAGCAGGTTGCCATTTGAATTTGGGACTGATTCATATCGTGGGGTTTCTCCAGGACTTTCGAGAGTGTGTGAGAAGTTTCTCAACCCAAAAGGCTCCTTTTTTGGCACTGCAGCATCTTTTCTATTTCGGCATCTTAAGAATCTGGGGGAAACCATATAAAGATCAGAAGCCAGTCTGGCCCCGAAGGCTCCCTGTGACAGAGTAATTCCAGTTCGTTGAATCCTGGCCCATTCGGATGAGACCATATAAAGAGGCTGTTTCCTGAATCGCCCGCTCCCTGCTTCTCACAGGCTCCTTTTTGTAGAATGCTGGTATTTCAGGACTGTAACCGCCGGTCACGTGCTCCCAACTCTTTACTCTCCGTCTCTCCTGCCCCCTGTTTATTTTTGGAGAGAGCACATTTTTGCTTCTCTCCAGGAGCTATGCGGGGTCCTGCCCCCTCCGTCCGTCAGGCGGCAGCCCCAGCAGGCTGTGCTCATTTCCCACACTCGGAGACGTGACTCCAGCTTTCAAGAGAGAACGGGCGGGATGCGCTTGCTGCCTGTGGGCTGCTGTCACCGTTCCTATTTCTGGCCCTCGTAGTGTTGCACATTTTAAGACTCTGTCCTTCTTAAAGCGAGTTTGGATACTGTTACCTGGCAGTAAATCTGCCGAAATTGGAAATGGGTTTCCCAGCAGATGGTCTTAGGGCTATGCCTCTGACTTTCAGAGCAGATCAATGTGAAGGAGACACAGGACTTCTGAATTCTGGAATCGGGTCTTCATTCTGCCCTTTAAGATCACTTGAGCTGTCCGCTCCTTACCCATCCAGGGTGGGTTTTGTTTGTTTGTTTGTTTTGTTTTGTTTTCCCTCCTCCTAACACAGGCATAGCGTACAGACTTCTTCCCAAGTCATGACTCAGACGGATTGGTAATGTCTTCCCAAGTGCGTGGGTAAGAGAGGATTTTAGTTAGAGTTGCTGGGCTCCATGAAGAAAAAAAAATGCCCCTACTGACTGTCTTAGCCTGCCGCAAGTGTAAGTTTTTAGTTAAAGAGGATGGAGCAAGAGTAAATTCCTTTTCCTTTAAATGCTGGGGTCATTACACAGAGAACTCAGGCACAAAAGATTTGAGAGCGCATAAATCATACATTCATGTTTTCTTGTTCTCCCCAGACCTGATGGGCAGGAGAGGGAAGCACCCCTGGCCCCAAACGAAGGACCCATAGCTGAAGGGTTGCAACCTTTCACTACTCCAGGCAGGGACTGTATCCCTGACAGTTCAGCTGGGGAGCGCATGCAGGCCCCTGACATCCCCCCCACGTCTCATCTGTCACCTCGGATGAGGTGGTTCTGGCAGCTGGTTCTAAAAGGAGCTACAGGAGGGCCATGGCCTATGAGTGGGTCCTGTGTTTCATATCACCCTGGGAGAAAGCCGTGGCATTCTTGAAACAGGGCTTACTGGGTATTTAGCTGTCTTTGTAGCTCTTAGGAAGATCAGCCAGGCTCGCAGGGGCTGGACTGTCCGTGCAAAGGACCTGCCAGACCTTCTAAATTATATTGCTGAAAGTCGGTTATCTCCTTACACTTCAGAAGATGTCATTTGCACCTGATGTCGAATCGCTGCATTGTGACCGGGTTGCATCAGCTTCCTCTTACGGCCTGCATTGTACAAGGATAGATGCCAGGCTGCTCAGACCGCCCCCTCCCCCTGGGAGAGTTTTCCCAGGGACTCCTACAAATATGACGATTGGTTACTAGCATTTGCTGCGGCCCGAGTGTTATGTGCTATTCTGGAACCCCATACCTTGCATCTGGTTCCTTCAGAAATGCTTTGCCTTTTCATCTCTCTTTATATTTCACATCCATAAAGCTTCCTTGCCCTCTCCAAGGGTCTTCAGCACTTCCTGGCCTGGCACAGTTCTATTTCATCCTTGGTTGTGTCCTGAGTTCTGTCTGAATGAGACAGGAGAAAGTGTTCCAGTAAAACCACCAGAGGTGGCAAGAAAACTGCAAAATTTCCTCAGCTTCACCCTTGGACCATGGATGCGGCCTGTCCCTGGAGTAGCCCCCTGCCCCCGTCCCTGACGCGTGTGTCCCACGTCCGCTGTGGCCTCTCAAGTTCCCCAGTGACCCCAGTGTGCCATTACATAGAGTTCGTATACGTCTGATATACACCGAATTTGACCTCTTTTCTGCCTCACGGAACAGAGGTAACATTTGAGGACAGAGGAGACATCTACTTTTCCTGTCTCACCCAGTGTACATAGGACCGTGCCCGGCTCCCCACATGGAGAACAAAGGTGAATTCTGGGGAAGAGCCTTGATCACTGCAGAGTGGCTAATTAAGTCTCTTTCATCTAGATAGGGTGTCTGTGTGTAGCCATAACAGGACTCATGGTAGGGAGTATTAAAAAAAATGTTTTTACCCTGGGACCCACAGTGTTAGACTGAACATAAGGATTCCCCATGAGGAAGGAGACAGCCCCGGCTTCACACCCAAGCCCTGGTTTGCGGAGAGCATGTTCTGCCTGCCTCTCCGGTCTCCCATCTGCCCCGTGCCCTCTCCCGAGGTTGGCCGAGACCCCCAGTGGGGAGTGGAGAGAACAATCGTCGCTTCAGTCCCACTTTGCACAGAGAACTTCTTGGCCTCTCATGGGAGAGTAGCTTACGTGGTTTTTACGGCATCCTGTCAACCCTTGAAGTCTTTAGTTACTTGTGAAAATACCCTGTGATTTTGGAACCAGTTTTCCAGTCCCATCAGACGCGGAGCTGTGGCTCTTCTGTGGGGATCTTTTTGCTTTGAAGCTGCCGTCCTAATGCAGCAGCTGGTACCATTTTGTAATGGGAGGAGCATGAGAGAAAGTGTGTCTTTGTGCTTCCTCTGGCCGGAAGGGATTTGTTCTCATCCCCCCAATAGCCATGGCTTCCTGGGATTTGCGGTTAAAGGAGATAAAGCTGGTCATGTTGGTTTTTAGAATCTTAGGGAGCTTTATTAACCACACAATGTCCCTTAGTAGTCAGAGTGACAGCTCAGGCCAGGCTCAAAGGAGTCTTTTTTTTTTTTCCTTTTTTCTTTTTTCTAAAGGGTAGGATATTTTATGACCCACAGTCTGAGCTTTCATATCTGGATGTGAGTAATAAGGATGACGACGGCGATGGTAACAGGGAAGATGGAGTACCGACGTGCCCGGCGCCGCTCTAAGTGCTTGCTGTGAAGCCACTGATTTAGTCCCACAGTTTAGCGGTTACTCAAAGGAGTGCCTTTTGACAGAAGTGTCTGTTGCTTTTGCATCTGCCGGGATCAGGAGACAAGTAGCAGGAACCCGCCAGTGCCACGCAGGTCCCCTGCCTTCTTGTGGACTCTCTGCAGCTGCCAGCGCTGGGAAGGTGCCAGGCAGGCTTGGACACCCCGACCTTGTGGCACCTTGGGTTTGACTTGGTTCGTTCTGTGCTTTCCAACATCCAGAGCCAAGAGAAGAAAGCCCAGTTCTGAGGGGAGTAGCTGGGGGTCACATGCCCAGGTCACCGTTGGGGGTGGGGGGCGGGCAGGCAGCTTCGGGGAGTGATGTGGGGCGAAGGGTAAGACAGACGCTGCTTCAGTGTGCGCACTGAAGTCACAAGGTCAACTCACACTCCCGACCAAGACACATGCTCTTGCGCACTTTTTTCAAAACGGCTGACCTAGCCACTTCCGCTGGACACAGGAAGGCAGGATTCTGCCCTGGAAGAGAAACAGCAGCACAAGAGGGATACTAGTAAGCGGCAGCTGGCATTGACTTTAGCAGGAAGGAGGCAGACAGGGAGAGTGGGGACTGGGGCCACCTGGAACGCGCGGGTCCTGTCTTCAGGGATAGCTGCCGCTCATACTCAGCCCCACTGTTAATGGCTCTTAGAGTTTTTCGAGAGAAGCTGGAAAATGGCATTTTATGTAGAAATTGTCCAGTTTTTACAGTGGTAGCCTAGATTTAAAAATAAAAACACACCAAGAAGCCCCTGTCTGTCCGCACACAACGTGCAGCTACACATCTGCGACCTCCACATTCAGGAATATTCATTATCACAAGGTGGTCCTATCCTTGGGTGAAGAAGCGTGGGATGTCACCTGCAGAAGCCCAGGAGGATCGCCTGTAGGCCAGATTGCCTTTGGACATCCTCAGAGGGGCCCCGTGTGGTTCTGTTCTCTTTAACCTATCAGGTCTCCCCAGCACAGTGCTTTACACGCAGTAGGAGCTCAACAGGGCAAGGTTATAATTTTCTGCTTATATATAACTTCAGTTTTTGGTACTTCGGGGTTTTTCTTTATAGTTCCAGCGCTCATGCCATCCGAACAGCCTAGCCTCTGAGCCTCAGTTCTGGATTGCTGTATCCATTGCTGGACAGATGTATCCATTGGTTCCAGCGGGGTCAGACTGGTGCACTCTGGTTCCGTCAGTGTATCAGGACCGTGGGGGTCTTGGACTAGAAGGCTTCCCCTCGTAGCCTCGGGGTGGGTGAGTGTGGGTGGCAGGGACAACAGGTAAGGGTGTGTGGAGTGGGAAGCACCAGTGAGCATCTCTTGGTCTGTCTTCTTTGGATATCCCTCTGGTAGAGACAAATAATAGCTTGTTCTCCACTTCGGCATTTTTGGCATTTCTAAGGGAGTCCCCTACATAGTTCCGTTACCTGCCTCTGGCAAAGAAAACTCAAGTTTGTTTTCTCTAAAGCTCTGCTTACCATTTCCTGGGAGCTGAGTTGGATACAGGCATCTGGGGGCTTGATTTCTTCTCAGCCATTTCCAGCAGGTTCTGGCTCACTCTGAAGAAAGTCCCATGCTTCGAGAGAAGCCAGAAAGGAAATGTATCTTGGTGCAAAATAAAATATCGAAAGTATAAATGTATTTTGGCATGTTGAGAGGATGTTTTCTTTAAAAGTTACAGTTAGGCTTTAAGTGATCAATTTAAAGGATATTGCAATGCCACATTTTAGTTCAAGATTCTGCAAACCACATCCTTCCTGCTAAATTGGCCCACTGCTTATTTTTATAAAGTTTTATTGGAACACAGAGACACCCATTTGTTCACTTATGGTCCATAGCTCTTTATTGCCTTACAGTATCAGAATTGATTTGGAACAAAGGCTGTATGGCCTGCAGAATCAAAACTACTCAACCCTCCATAGAAAAAGTTGGCCAACCCATGTTTTAAGTCCATTCATCAAAGTATCTCTTAAGACTGAGAATTATAATTATATGCCATTGTTAGAATAAGGAAATTGATACTTCAAAAAACAGTCCTAGGGGAATGCTGGGGAATGGAAAGTAGAAAGTGTTCTTTGCTATTTTATCCAACTTGAGTGACTCAGTGGATTGCTTGACATCCCCTCGGTATTTCCAGTTGAGATATGCTGGACTGGAATGCCTACACTTAGGCTCCTGAATGCATCCTTGGCAGGTGACTCCTTCTTCCCTAAGTAATCTGAGTAGATTTGTAACCTACCCATTTAGTTTATGTCTGTTAAGCAAACCTTCGTCTTACATCTTTATTACCTTTCAGTTTATAAAAGTAATATAAGGTGATTATTAAAAAAAATTAGATCATACACAACAACACAAAGAAGGGAATAAAAAAATTGCCCACAGTTCTGTCCCTGGAATCCCCTCTCATTCATGTACTTATAGCTAGTTAACACTAGATATTATGTATTAAAAATATTTTCCTCAAATTGGAAGCATATAACTACTATTTTACATGTTTTTTAAGAGTTACTATATACCAAACATTGTCATCTCATTAAGTATTCTTTTTTACCTAGTTCTTCGTTATTACATAGTATTTTCACATGTGTGTTCCATGATTTACGTAATTTCTTATTGCCATCTATTTTGGTTTTGAGTTGTTTACTATTCAGAAACAGCCCTTACGTCTCTCTCTGATTGTTTCTTTGGGATAAATTCCTTGGATTAGAATTGCTGGCTTAAAAAGTGTGAAGCATTTCTTTCTTTTTTTTTTTTTTTTTAAGATTTCTTATTTATTTATTTGAGAGAGAGAGAATGTATTTATTTGAGAGAGAGGGAATGAGAGAGAGTGAGCATGAGAGGGGGAAGGTCAGAGGGAGAAGCAGACCCCCTACTGAGCAGGGAGCCCAATATGGGACCCGATCCCAGGAATCCAGGATCATGACCTGAGTTGAAGGCAGTCGCTCAACCAATTGAGCCACCAAGGCGGCCATCTACGGCTTTCAGTAGACTCTGCCATCCAGATCTTACCCTACGGATCTTGCTTTTACACACCCAACCGTAGGGCTCGAAAGCATCCAGATTTTGAAAGTAAATAGAAATGTTACTGTATTTTTATTGGAAAGATTTTGAAAGAATATTGGTTGAGGTGCCTCAGCCGCATCCCCTGCATGCATGAATACCAGTGGTGAGTGACTGTGATTTTGGCTTCTCGTCCCCTTTCAGGCTCCCCCTCCCAAACCGCCCCGCAGGCAAGGAGGCTGGGCAGATGACTCCATGAAGTCTTCAAAGTAAGTGCCAGCAGCTCGTGAGTGTGGATGTGGGCACTTGGCTCTTGGGTTGTTTTTCTTTAATTTTTTTAGAACAGCTCTCTTGAGGTATAATTCTTATTCCATGTAATTCACCCATATAAAATGTATAAGTCAGTCATTCTTGGTGCCCTAACAGAGTTGTGCTACCAACACCACAGTCAATTTAAAACTTCTGTTCTTTTAAGATTTTATTTATTTATTTATTTATTTATTTTTTAATTTGTTTATTTACAGCATAACAGTGTTCATTGTTTTTGCACCACACCCAGTGCTCCATGCAGTACGTGCCCTCCCTATTACCCACCACCTGGTTCCTCACCTCCCACCCCCCCTCCGCCCCTTCAAAACCCTCAGGTTGTTTTTCAGAGTCCATAGTCTCTCATGGTTCATCTCCCCTTCCAGTTTCCCTCAACTCCCTTCTCCTCTCCATCTCCCCATGTCCTCCATGTTCTTTGTTACACACATACACTTTTCCCCCTGAATCGTTGCAGAAGTCATGATGTTTCACTTCTGAATACTTCAACACACATCTCTCAAGACTGAGGACGTTTTCCAGATGATCACCGTGTAATTCTCACATCCAAGTAATTTCATAATGATTTAATATTTAATAAGAATTTATATTTAAATTTACCCAGGTGTCCCGAAATGTCTTTTATAGCCCCAGGATGCCGTCAGAGTTCACACCTTATGTCGGGTAGTTCTGCCTCTTTATATCCAGAATAATTTTTATTTAAGTTTATGTAGATACTTTTGTTTAGGTAAATTCATCTTATCTAAAATATCGCTCTTGTTCGAAAATAATCCCAATTCCTCCCTTGCTTTCTCAGATATTGTTTTTTTTTTTTGAGGAGACCTGGCCAGTTGTCTTATAGAATGTCTTAAATTCTGGTTTTCTCTGATTCCTCATGATCAGATTCAAGTTGTAGGTTTTGGGCAAGAACAGGTGATTTGATACACTTCTTATCATATGAAAATGGTACAGAAACACACTCAGAGATGTCTCACTCCCATCCTTACTCCCTCCGCCTCATTTCCTTCCATCCCCCATGGGTAACCTCTTTATTAGCTTCTGGTCTATCTGACCTATACTCTTTTTTGCAGAATTAAACATAAGCATATACAATTTTAATTTACTCTTCTTTGTTTCTATCTACTAGGATGCAGCAAACTTTTTTTTTTTAAAAGATTTTATTTATTTATTTGACAGAGAAAGACACAGCAAGAGAGGTAACACAAGCAGGGGGAGTGGGAGAGGGAGAAGCAGGCTTCCCGCTGAGCAGGGAGCCTGATGCAGGGCTCGATCCCAGGACCCTGGGATCATGACTTGAGCCGAAGGCAGCCGCTTAACGACTGAGCCACCCAGACACCCCAGATTCAGCAAACTTTGACCCACAAGCTAACTGCCAGTTTTTAGAGATCATGTTTTATTGGAAAATGACCACACCCTTTCATTTTAAAAATTTAGATCTCTGATCCATTCAGAATTAATTCTACTGCATGGTATAAGGTATGGATCAGTTTTATCTGTTTCCAAATGGCTGTGGTCCCACCACCATTTATTTAAAAATCCGTCTTTCTCTGGTAAGTTTAGAAACCATCTGTATCATAATTCTACACCTTCACACATACCTGAGTCTACTTTCAGACTCGTTATTGTGTTCCAGTGGTCTTTCCATTGATTCATTTGCTGGCAAGTACCACTCTTTGCTTTATAGAACATAGCACTACTTTCTAGTGCTAACCAAGGAGAAGAAGGTAACTTTGAAATGTAGGTCTCATATATCAGTGAGAGTCTCCCAGAGTCGCCCTGTTTTTCTAAGGTATTAGGGGATTTTAGTGCTTGTAATATATGGAGTTTATTTTGAAATATGGAGATGAGATAAACCTTGTATCTGCTGCCTAGAGAACAAAAGGAAATCTCAAAAATGAATATTTTAAATGAATATATTGAAGATTTTTCCAAAGCAAATCAGTTTGCTCCGGGAAAAAGATATTTTTCCATTTCATATGTTACTTTTCAAAGTATTATCTTGTGTGTCTCCTCAGTCTGTGGCCAAGTGCCGACCTCTCTCAATGCTGGGGAACCCAACGCCCATCCTCGAACCTCCTCTCTTCTGTGTCAACATGCATGCTTGCAGGATCTTGACCCAGTTTCAGGAGTTTGACTCTCACCTTCACAGTGACACCTCCAAAATATATATCACTCCAAAATATATATCCCTCTTGTCCTGTCCCCGAACATCCAATCATCCAGGTGAAGTTTCCACTTGGATATAGGACTCAGTCACAGCGTATCTGAATCAGTGCTCCTCCTTGTTACCCCTCCTGTCCCATCCCCTAACCCGCACCTGCCAGAGTCTCCCTCAGATCTCTGTTAATGGTGACTCTGGCCTCCCCATTACTTCCGACCATAAACTTTGGAATCCTCCTGGACCCCTCTTTTCATCTCAGCCCATGTTTGGTCTGTCAGCAAAGCAGGTGAAGTCTACAGATGAAATACGTCTGTGGTCTGCGCTGCCGGTGCTTGGCTGCGGCCGCAGTCATTTCTAGCACTGGTTTGACTGAGAACGTCCTGAACTGGTCTCCCCCTGCATCCTTTCTCCCTCCGTCTTATCTCCCCAGAGCCAGAGGGACCTTTTTAAAACATAAGCAAGGTCATTTCCCTGGTCTCCTCGGAGCCCTCCAGTGGGAGTCCCCACAGTCCAAGTAAATCCCCAAGTTCTTACCATGGCCGGCAAGGCGCTCCCTGACCTCAGTTTATAAAAAGTAGCTCCCCTCGTCACTCTGTGCTCCCATCTCTTCTTGTCTCCGTACGTGACGTACATGCGAACGTACATGCGTGTGTTTGTGGGTGCGCGTACATGCAGTCCCTTTCTCTCTCCTGTAACGTAAGCTTCTCGAGAGGAGACACACTCTTATTTACCCATGTCCCATGCCTCGAATAGTGCCAGTCCGTAACCAGTGCTCCGTGACTGCCGATTGACAAATGAATGACCTCATTGGTGTTTTTGCTCTCAGATCAGGTCACTTTGCTGTCATTGTGGGAAGTGGAGATCTGGAAGGTTGAAGTGTGGTTGGGAAGGTCATACTCTGTTTGAAGGATGATAAGAGCTGGACGAGGGCAGTGGTGTGAGCCTGGCTAGGAGAGGAGCTCTGGGGACCATTGGTTGGATACAGGGCAAAGGAGAGAGGGGTGGCAGGTCCTGCAAGGGGGCCTCACCTCTGTGACTTGGTTGGGGGTGGTGCCATCAGGTAGGGAAAGCAGAAGGGGAGACCTGATTTGTAGGCTGTTGGTGGTCCAGGTAGAAAATTTTCCACAGTTCGGGAGTCTGGAAGAAAGGCCAAAAGGGAGGTACAACTTGGTCATCTACACAGATAGAAGCCAAGGACAGAGCCTTGGATTTGGCTGTTCGGAAGTTACCAGGGGCCTTTGAGAAGGTTATGGTGATTTGCACTGGGGCAGAAGCCATATTCGGGGCTGAGGAGGAACGGGTGAAGAAATGGTGATCTTCCCTGAGAAAGAAAGGAAAATAGGGGACAGTATTTGGAAGGAGAGGTTTGTGTCAAGAACCATGTGTGTCACATGTAGGGAAAGAGAGCTTGCAGGTAAAACAGGAGGGATTAGAAGGAGCGGGATCCTTGGAAGGATAAAACCTTCCGAGAGAGGTGGATAAACCCTAGACAGAAGGAGGCAGGGACGTTTTTCCTCCAAGATGAGAGGGAACTTGGAAAGGTTGGGTCAGCTATCAAGAGAAATTGAGGGAGTAGGGAGTTGGGGGAGTTTCATTTTGGATTGGCCCTTTGGTTTTCTTCTTTTTCCAAAGTAGAAAGGCAGACTGTTGAGCTTGCTGGAGCCGAGGAGAGCTGGCCTCTGGCGCAAGGTAGACCAGGCGTGTGGCAGGAAGAGGAGCAGGCTGCTGGCCAGCGGTAGGAGCGGCCGTCGTTGGGCCACATCGAGGACCCACCAATTCAGGTTGGAAAGCGTGGCCTCCTGTACCCCACGGGGCACTCCAGGGAGGACAGAGTGTGGCTGTGCTTCCTGCCCTGCAAGAGCTTGGGTTCGCATTGGGAAGATCGGGGATTTTAGCTCACGAAAATCAGGAACAATGGAAGGAGCACATTGCAAGTGAGAACCAGATGGACTGGCTCACACCGGTGACAGGACATCGGAGGAGAGACAGATCACAGGGACTGGGGGTCCCTTGCAGAGGACATGGGGCTCAGGCTGGGTGGACTCGCATGCGCAGAGGATCATGAGGAGAGCCTTGCTGTACGGAGAAGTGTTGCGGGGATAGTAACCTTATTGCTTAGAGCAGGGAATTCATGCTGGAAAGTCATGCACTCAACTTGAATTCTTTTGAAATGATAATAATGGCACTGACTTGGTTCAGGCCGCTAGAACACAAAGCCATCGATGTATCTGTCACCTTGATTGCTAGTTCTGGAAGCCAGAAGTCCAAGGTCAAGTTCCCAACATGGTCTGGTTCTTTTTTTTTTTTTTATAATTATTTATTTATTTATTTGACAGAGAGAGAAGTCACAAGTAGGCAGAGAGGTAGGCAGAGAGAGAGGGAGAAACAGGCTCCCCACGGAGCAGAGAGCCCGATGCGGGTCTCGATCCCAGGACCCTGAGACCATGACCTGAGCCGAAGGCAGAGGCTTAAACCACTGAGCCACCCAGGTGCCCCACGTGGTCTGGTTCTTGTTGAGGGCCTCTTCCTGGTTATATCCTCACACAGCCTTCCTTGGTGTGTGTATATAGAGAGAGGGAGATCTCGTATCTCTTCCTTGTGTAAGGGCACCAATCCCAATGTGGGTCCCTTAGGACCTCCTCTAACTCCGATTAGCTCCCAAAGGTCCCACCTCCAAGTGCCATCACGTTAGGGATTAGGGTTTCAGCGTATGAATTTGGGGGGCATATAAACATTCAGTCCACACCTGTTCCTTATAGGCATTGTACCAGCTCTGTTGGGTAAGCTCCATTCTAGAAGGTAGGTACCCTCTACCAGGGAGGTAGGAGGAAAAGGAGGTTTACAGAGGTCTACAGCTGTGTTGTTGCCAGTGAGGTAGAAGGGCTAATTCCAGATATGAACCAGGAGCTGATAGCCCAGGGATGTGAATTTCTGGGATTTATTTTATTTGGATGACACTGCCCAAGATAGAGAGCAGAACGTGTATCACCTGCCACACTGGCTAGAGATTCTGGATGCCAGGACTCCCATGCTCGTCCCCGAGCTGCAGGAAAGAGCCATATTCAGGAATATCCTGGGGCCTATTGGGATCACTACCTTTCCTTCTCCGGGCACCAAAGTCATAGCTATGCCAAAGATTCCATCTGGGGCCCTTATAGCCTGTGGGTCGCTGACTTGGCCGCGGAGAACAGAGCTGAACGAGAGGCAACTAGACCCGGTAAAGAGAGGAAGGAAAGGTAGTCTGATTAAGTTTTGTCTCAAAGTGTCTGTTTTTGGGTTTGTCCCTGCATTGATCTGCAAGGGAATGAGGCAAGTAATGGCCCCTCAGGGACTTTCAGGACTTTGCTCTCAATGTCAGCCGTCATTTTCAATCACCCTCTCCCTCCCAGCCATTAATTTTGGCCCAGGATCATGGGGACTTGTCCATCTATCACTCCTAATTGACACTAAATGATCTGTCAGTTTATTGATGAACGGCAGGAGTGGAATTGTCACAATATATTTTACTTTCTAACAACTCCTCCTGACAATTTTACCTTGTCCATCTCACTCTCCTCACATAAATCTCCATTGGCCGCTCGTTCCTTCTCCTGGGCTGTTCTGGTGCCAGCATTTCCACACCATCTGCACGCGTCAAGGACATCAAGATGGCGGGAGAACAGCCGAGTGCCAGGCCCGAGGTTGCCCCCTTCCCTCCTCCTTCTCTCTTTCTCTCTCTTTTTTAATGGCATAGATGTTCCAAGAATACTAAAGGGCTTCTGTCCTCTCTGTGTGTGTGTCATTGCCATGCCAGAGTCTCTCTACCTTCTTGTTAGCAGTGAATACTTCATTCTTATTAGGCCACAAAAGTGCAAAAGGCAAAAACTCACAGAGCCTCCGGGCTTCTAGATCTGTAAGCACCGTGGCAAACATGTGTTTTGTCCTCTTGCACCAGCATTGTGACAGGCTTTCTCTCCCCATGGGAGTCGGTTTCTTAGCACGGAGGGCAGCTTAGCTGGAATTTCTCCACTGGTGTGCCCTGTGCTGCCCGGTGGGTATCAGTGTGCCGAGATGTGGGTGCTCTGCTGCGGGGCCGTGGGGCCAGGCCCACAGTGGCCAAGGCCCCTAGGCTGTGACCACACGCTGTCTTGTCTGTCACCTGAGTTTTCCATTAAAATGATAGCTGCTTTTTTAAAGAAAATATTTTATTTATTTATTTGAGAGAGAGAACACACAGAGGGAGAGGGAGAAGCAGACTCCTCGCTGAGCAGGGAGCCCAACACAGGGCTCGATCCCAGGATCCTGGGATCATAACCTGAGCTGAAGGCAGACACTCAACAGATGGAGCCACCCAGGTGCCCCTACAAGGATAGTTTTAAGTGTTTTATGTTTTGAAAAAGATGAAGGAAGGACTGGAGGGGGGTGTGTGTGTGTGTGTGTGTGTGTGTGTGTGTGTGTGTGTAGTACTGAGCTTTCTATATATGTATGTATGTTTGTATGTAGTTACTTAGTGTTAAGAAGGTATACATATAGATGTGAGAAATCTTTTATCCTTTATGAGTCCAAGGATAAACAGAGAAGCTTGACCATATAGAAAGAATGTCATTATTTCCCTCCCTCCTTCCTCTCCTGCTGAAGATAATTTTTATTAACTGATCAGGACTATTTTTGTTTATTAACCATCATTCCATTATCCTGTCTGTCAAAATTAAAAATGATCCCTTAATGTCATCTGATATCTAGCCATATTCAGATCCTTCCATTGTCTCAAAGATGTCTTTTTACAGTTGGATTGTAAAAAGGGCAAATCAAGGTCTACACCTTATATTTAGTTATTAGATGTCTTTAGTCTCCCTTTTGTTCTGCAACACCCCGCCTCCCTTTTTCTCTATGCTGTTGATTTTTTTTCTTTTTCTTTTTTCTGTCCTTTCCCTTACCTTTTCTTTCTTTCTCTCTTTCTTTCTTTCTCTCTCTCTCTTTCTTTCTTTCTTTCTTTCTTTCCTTGTCTTGTGGAATGTCCCACATTCTGAATTTGGCTTGTGCTTCCTGATCATGGTGTTTCGCTTGTTCCTCTGTCCTTCACCTTCCTTGCATAGCTGTAGTTACATCTAGATATAGCAAGTTAGACTCCGGCTCACCATGTTGGCAGGAGTACTTTGAGGGTGGTGCTCTCCCCATCCTGCTGCGTCGCATGGGAAGGCACAGGCAGAGGGAGAGGCGCAGGTGTGCAGGGGCTCCACGTGAGGCAAGGCTGTGATCGATGAGTGGGGCCAGGAATGTGCCCTCCATTTCCGCCCCCCACCAAACTCCCACCTAGAAGTCGTCGTGTCCATGCGGAACTGTGGCCTAGAGCATGATTTCAATCGAAGGAGTTAAATGATGATTTTCTAATTTTCCCTTAACAAAAATTCTTGTATAAAGAACTTTCTTTTGTCACCTCTTTGGTGACGTGAAATACGGTTCATGTCTATAATCCTACCTTCCCCTGACCCCCCGGTCTTTATTTCAGAAAGTTTCACACTTGCAGGAAAGTGGAAAGTCTAGTACAACAAACACCCTTCTGGGTAATGTTTTACCACCTGTGGCTCTTTCTCTTCTCTATTTGTTTTCCTTTTTTCTCTTCTGCTGACCTGTTTGAGAGCTGCAGCTGCCTCAGCGTTGGCATTACTAGTAACTAGTCAACGGTTACTTTCCAAGAGATTTTTGTCTGTATTTTTTGTTTCTGAGTCTAGTGCCCGGCACATTAAGGTGCTCAGTTCATGCTTGATCAATGAGTGAGTTTGGGACTTTTCTTACAGAGCTCCAGTAATTGAAAGGGGACCAAGTATCCCCAGGTCTGTATTTCCAACTATAAGATCTTAATCCTGAACCTTCAGATTTTCGTCAATAAGCATAATTTTGTTTAGTTTTCAAAACAAAACAAAACAAATTAGAAATATTGAGAATTTATTTTCCACATGCTGCCAACCATCACAAGGAACCCGGGATCGGCATGGCGGGACCGGGGGTCCTGGGTACCGTGGGTGAACTTGGTTCTGGGTGAGGTTGGCCATGAGAGATGAGTGTCCCAGATCAGGTGAAATCAGTGAAGCAGTTGCATATGAGCTGGTGAGAAGGGAAGTCCTCAGTAGCTCGTTGTGCACCCATTTCCAGTGGCCGTGCCCAGGGCTTGGGTGCTGCGTCCCTCTTTCTGGGGCTTTTGGAGATGCCCACGAGAGTCTCCAGTGTAAACCTCTGTCTCCACTTTCTATCGTGCTTTCTCATGAATTTATGCAATTCCACTCTGTGGCCTCCAAGACATGGCATACTCAGAAAAGGTAACCTCGGGCCTCAACAGCAGATCTCTTTAATGTACACCTTGTATTCGTTTGTTCTGTGTAGGCTCCCAAACAGCAGTTTCTGGCTTTGCTCTCCACCTGTGTTCAGAGCCTGGACAGAAAGTTGGTAAAGGAAGGTGTAGATCAGTTTCTATTTTAATTGAACTTGGAGAATTCACAGTTTTGGTTTTTTTTTTTTGGTTTTTTTTTTTAAAGATTTTATTTATTTATTTGACAGAGAGAGATCACAAGTAGACAGAGAGGCAGGCAGAGAGAGAGAGAGAGGGAAGCAGGCTCTCCGCTGAGCAGAGAGCCGGACGCGGGACTGGATCCCAGGACCCTGAGATCATGACCTGAGCCGAAGGCAGCGGCCCAACCCACTGAGCCACCCAGGCGCCCCCACAGTTTGTTTTTTTAATTGGAATTTAATTGCATTGTTTATTGCTGGAAATTACATATGTTCAGTAGGACCTGAAGACGAAATAAAGAACACCTAGACTATATGCAATGAAATAACTCAGGAAGAAAGAAGTGTCCTCCCTGAAGTAGTGGGAGGTGTGGAGTGTGCCCAGCTCCTTCTGTCCCTGGGCCTTGCCCATCTCAACATACTTGCACCATTCTGGTAGATTTCATTGGCTCTGGTAGCTGGTTTGTGGGAAGGAGTGAGAGTAATAGATAACAACAACAGAACTGTCGTTTCCCACTCGGCCCCACAGTGCACAGCAGTGAGGTCCTTACTAAAGTCACCCTTCAAACAAACTCCTACATCCCAGTCATTGCATAACTTCATGTCATCTTTTTTTTTTTTAAATATGTTATTTATTTGACAGAGAGAAATCACAACTAGGCAGAGAGGCAGGCAGAGAGAGAGGAGGAAGCAGGCTCCCCGCGGAGCAGAGAGCCCGATGTGGGCCTCGATCCCGGGACCCTGAGATCATGACCTGAGCCGAAGGCAGAGGCTTTAACCCACTGAGCCACCCAGGCGCCCTCATGTCATCTTTTGAGACATTAGCACTCTTAAGTGGATCTGGTTTTTATTAATTTATTTTTATATACCTTAGGAATATATGTAGCAGAGAATTCGAAGGGTAGGGAGGGAGGATAAGAAGCTAAAGCTCTCCTTCCCTGCTCCCCCCAGGCACTCCGTTTCCTTTCCCAGAGGCAACCACCATTCACCAGTATCCTTCCAAAGAGACTCCGTGCATTTGCAAGAAGTACAGGTTCATATAGTCTTTTATCCCCTTGCATAAATGGTAACATATCTGTTATTTCTTTTTTCTTTTTTAAAGATTGTATTTATTTATTTGAGAGAGAGAGAGAGAGCGTGCATGAGGGAGAGAGGGGCAGGGGGAGAGGGAGAAGCAGACTCCCTGTCTAGCAGAGAGCCTGATGTGGGACTCAGTCCCAGGACCCCGAGATCATGACCTGAGCTGAAGGCAAATGCTTAACCAGCTGAGCCACCCACGTGCCCCCATACAACAGTATTTCTTGGTGGTCTTTCTGAATTGCAAGACAGAGTAGAACTGTCTCATTTTTAAGGGCTACATAGTACTCCAAACTTTCCCATCTCAATAAAAGTAATCCTAAGCTCACCATAGATGTAGTATTTTCCCAGGTTGGGAAAGCAGACTTCCCATGTTTATTCATGTACTGAATATAACGTGATCCTGTGGAAAGTATCATAAAAGCTTCAGGTAAGGTACATGTAGACCCCTTAGGCTAAGGAAAAGATAAGAAGCATACATGATGCTTTTTCTCTTTGAGGTTCCGGTGGAGGACATTTTCACGCACTCCCACTTAGACTGGCACAGTGCTGTTCAGTTAAGAGCCAGAGAGATGTTCTGTGTTATAGTCAATGCAGGTTAGAGCCCTGGATGGCTTGTCTAGTGTCACAAAACCAATTTACTTATGCAAATGACTAAATATGAAATAATTGGAATCTTGCAATTCTGTCAAGTGCCTCCCAGTGGAAGGTGATGGCAGTCTGTTCCCGTAGGCCCCCATGTGGAGTAGCATTTGGACACTTCACTTCCCACTCTGAAGAGTGGAGCTGTCTCCTGACAAGTGGCCCTAGTCAGTCCCCTCCCTGGCGCAGAGGTGAGTACCTAAGGCCCTGAGGTACCTGAGGTACCTGAGGAGGAGGGGAGGAGCACGTGCCGTGACTTGAGGTGAACTTGTTGTTGACGCCTGTGTACCAGGGAAGGGACCGCTGAGGTCCCCGAGGCCACATGGCATCCAATGGCTGTGTTTCTAAGGGCCTAAGTCAGCAGAACTGCTTCCCAGTTGCCTGTGGGGCGACCCGTGTGGAGGCCTGGGGGGAGGCCCGCCGGAAGACCCCGAAGTCCAGGCCCTGATCCCCACCTCCCCCTGAGCCTGCTCTCAACTTCCTTTCAGGTCTTGAGCTTTTCTTAACAAGTTAAGCTACTCTTGAATTTCATTTTTTTTTTTTTTTTTTAGATTGATTTGAGAGAGAGTGGGAAAAAGAGCAGAGGGGGAGGGAGAAGAAGGGGAAAAATCTCAAGCAGAGTCCCCGCCAAGTGCACAGCTCAGTCCCACGACCCTAAGATCATGACTTGAGCTGAAACCAGCAGTCAGAGGCTCAACGGATGGAGGTGCCCCTTGAATTTGATGTTTGTAACTGAAAACCGGGAGTGGTTCTGGAGTGACTTCTCAGCATGTCCTGTGAAGGCTTTGACTTGTGGCCCTTTGTAGTTTCTCATTCTGCAGAAGTGCAAAGTCTTCCTTGGCCAGAGCTGCTCATTCTGTGGAGCCGGGGGTAGGATCGCAAAGCAAGAGGGTCTTGGAGGGTCAGGGAAGAAATGATAGGCCCGTGGAAGTATCCCTTAGGTAACAGCCAAAAAACACCACGTGGTGTGGAATATTCCCGTCTCTCTCTCTGGATAATCGCCCAGTGCAGAGGTTTTGAAACCAGAAGGTTAGAGCCAGTTTCTTCTCATCTCCTGTCAGAGTCTAGTGTCTCTAGCAGTGCTAATCCAGGGTCCGCTGGGATCCCTCCATGGCTGGGGAGCTCAGTGGGAGTATACTTTTTAAAAGCCTTTTTTAGTTGTGCAAGGACGCCAAGAGCACTTTAACGATGTAAAAACTCAAACAAGACAGATAAAGCTAAATTTGCCTGAAATCACCATGTTGTCCAAGGCTAGTCAGCACTCTAGAAGTAACTACTGGTAACAGTTCGTTGGTTAGCTTTTATCAACGATAGATATTCAATATATAATTTTACACAATAGGTATGCTTACTGAAATCTATCTATCAATCTATCTACATATTTTACATAAATAGGTTCATTTAAGGGTGTTCTTAATTTTTGTCATTTTTCATTTAGCGGTACATCTGGAGCTCTTCCCATGTTTTAACTGCAGCATCGCGGTGCCATGGTGGAAATGTGCTCTTCACTTTCTTGGTGGGCACTGAGGTTATTTCTAATTGTTTTAGAGATTTTATTTATTTATTAGAGAGAGAGAGAGAAAGTGAGCATGAGCAGGGGGGAGAGGGAGAAGCAGACTCCTCGCTGAGCGGGGAGCCCAGTGTGGGGCTCCATCCCAGGACCCCGAGATCATGACCTGACCTGAAGGCAGTCGCTTAACCGACTGAGCCACCCAGGTGCCCAGTTATTTCTAGTTTTTATGCCATTTATGTTGGCTTTTGTGCTGGGCACAGCTAAGCAGTTGTCTTCCTTTATCCTTAAAACAACCCCATGAGATAGGTGCTCTTATTGCCCTAGCTTACAGATGAGGAAGTAGAAGTTCTGGAAGGTTAAGTAACTTGCCCCAAGTCCCATAGCTGGTAAGGAACCAGTCAGGGGTTGAGCCTGGGTGCACCTGGCTGCAGGGTCACTCTCTTAATTCTCTGTGTCTCGCTGCCTTCCGTTTTTGCACCCTTGGTTCCTGGTCTAGTACCTTTGCACTCCGTAGGCCCTCAGCAGAGGTTCCGTGAGGACTGTTTGCATGTGGTTCCAGCATCCAGCACGGTCGGCCTGTGGGAAGAATAACAGGGAGTGAGCGCTTGACCTTCACCTCCTCTGGCCTACGTGTGTGCAGAGCTGTGCTCCAGCCAGCCGCTGGGCCCCAGAAAGGTGAGTGCGAAGGATACAGCCTGCACTTAGGGCCCCGAGCTAAGGCCAGGCCAGTCCTGCCACTGAAAGGCCTGATTAGGCTCATCATTAAGTTCAATTAGGCATTGGAAATGATCATTCCTTTTAACCCTGCGGTGCCCTCCAAGAACTGGATCCATTCCCAGGCGCTCGAGAGCCGGTTCTAGTTACCGCTGCCTCAGCAGCCCCGCCTCTGGTTTCGGGCCTCTGACTCCTTTTCGAGACTGAGGGCAGAATAATCCAGATTAGCCCAGAGCGGGGTGCCCCAAGAACATGTGAAAGATAGGCCATTTCCTGAGCTCATTTCTGGCCGCCCTCCTTTCTTAGGGCCACTAACCCTTTCCCCAGGCACCTATTAGGAGTTGGGATGTCTGCCTGTGTTCTAGTCCCCTTCTGCCAAACACACACACACCGTGTCACCTTAGGGCAAGTCTTGTGGACTCCTGGGGTGGAGGCTCCCTGAGGGGTCCAAACTGGGTGATCGAGTTCCCTTTTCAGCACTGGAATTTGATCCTGGGAAATCCCAAATGCGTAGGCCTTGGGGTATGCCAGATTTCTTCTCAGAGGGCACTGAACGGGGAGAAAGGAGGAGAGGGCCGGTGTAAGTCTGCTAGCTCAACACCCTCGTGCCCCGTCTCTTTGGCATTAAAGCAAAGTGGTCTCACAGCCCCTCCCGAACTCAGAAGGGACATTTGAACTTCTGAAATAGGCTTTCTAGATGGTTACTTGAAACATTTTTTAGTTTCGAAATCACTGTCTTGAAATGAAGCAGCGGACAGACACTGAGGCAGGGACGTCCTTCCAGGCACAGAGGCTGCGTGTGCAGCCTGAATGTGCCACAGTGAGTCTGGAATGAGCGGGTCTGGGTGACTGAAGCCCAGGGTTTGCCTAGAGAAGGGGATGGAAATAGGTGAGGTAGAAACGGGCTTGAGTGCAGGACCTTGAACTCCAGGCACACGGTTAATTATTTAGAGAACAGGGAGCCACTGAAGTGTTGACAGGTATGTGACCAGTGGTGTGAGGGACACATTATAACACCTCTTCTGAATGCCCTTTTTTTTTAAAAAAAGAAAAGAAAAGATATTATTTATTTGAGAGAGAGAGAGAAGGAGAGCACCAAGGGAGAGGGAGACCAGCCTCCCCACCAAACGGAGAGCCTGAGGCAGGACTTGATCCCAGGATCCCGAGATCATGACCTGAGCCAAAAGCAGACACTTAACCGACTGAGCCACCCAGGCGCTTCTGAATGCCTTTTTGATGTTTATGGTTTGGGATATTTGCAGGAATAAAAAGACCCATTTCTCCTCATGTGGAATCATCTTAAAGGTGGTCTCCTCTCCATTCTTGATAGCAGAGCGTTCTCTTTTTAGACTAGACAAAGCTGTGGAGAGAGTCTGCTCATTTTTTTCTCCCTGAGTTGGATGCCTTTTTTCCCAGCAGATTTCGGTGATGTTGCTCATTCCTATCCCGAGATTGTACTGTTCTGTATCTGATTCAAATGCTCGCTTTCTCTTAAGAGACCATATGCTTAACTAGATATAATTGTGTGAGGTTTGCTTTTCCATGGAATCTGTGTTCCTTCTCAATTAGGATGACCTCTCATTTGCCACTGGATGTGCTGGATTAGTTGAGGTTGCGTTTGTATCTGCAAGCAACAGGGAACCCCACTAGCAGAGGCTTACAGAGAAAGAGCTTTGTCTCAGGAAACAAGAGGTCTAGGCTCCACAGTCTAAGGCTGGTGTGGCTGCTCCATGGTGATGACAGGGATGGAACTCTTTCCATCCTCCTGCCCACCGTCCTTCACATTTGGGCCTTCGTCCTCATGTTCATGCCTCATGGTTGTATGATGGCTGCTGTACCTCCAGGCCTCACCTCTGTTTTCCAGCTAAGAAGAAGGGAGAATGACATGGAGGTGAAGGCATAGGGCTGTTTCTTAGCAGGAATTTGTCTTTTGGAGGAGACAGAATGGGGGGATATACTTTCCAGGGACTGCCATGTCTTTCTCATTGGTCAGAAATGTGGTGTATGCCTACCCCTCAATGTGAAAGAGATTATGGAATTGATTATTTTCAGTTGGGCTCGTTGCCAACCCAAACAAAATTAGAGTTTGAATCCAGAAGAAGGAGAAAGGACTTTGGGGTAGGTACCAAGTTGTTTTCTGTGGTCAGCCCCATCTGTGGAGGAGCTGTAGAAGTCACTGTGTGAGACCGTCCTATCATAAAGACTGTGTTGTGTGATATAGAGGGTCTGGTGTGCTAAGGAGCCTAGAAACAATTTCACTGAATTCTAGAAGCTTCCCAGCAGTGGGGAATACTTTCTAAAGGATTTGAAAGCCAGAACAAGTTGCCTTTTAGACAGGGATAAATGGAGTTGGCCAAAATGAAAGAAGGGAACCAAAATGCAGAGAAAATAAAGCAGGAGATGAGAAACAGAAGAGGGGTGTCCTCTGAAAAACCCAGAAGCTAACGCTGAAGGTGAAGTTAATACTGTTATAGGAAGCAGGGTCCAGCTGGTGGAGAGGCCCTGGGAGTCAGGCAGAGTGTTTCTCCTGTGAGTATGGGAGGCACCATCCAGGCCAGCCGGTAAGGGCGGACTGCTGGGCATGTCTACTGAGGGCTCCAGGCAAGTTCAGCAAGAGGCAGCAGGAATGTGGGAAGCAGGGGTGGGGAACAAGGGCTCTAGAAGCAAAAAGTATGAAGCAACTTAGCTGGGCAGACCTAGCCAGCACCCACCTCAAGCCTTGGGTTCAGTTGCAGGACCAAGGAGGAGAAAGAGTGTGTCTAGCCTGGGCAGTGATCAGCAGCATAGGGAGTAGAGACTGGGGTGAGAATAATAACATAGTAATAATAATAATGTTGGCAGCAGCCACTGTTCCCTGAGCACCTCCTGTGTGCCATGTACTGTGCTAAATGCTTTGCATGAGTTAGCTCGTTGGAATCTTTGAACCACCCTGTGAAGCAGAATGTGGTGGTATTACCAATTTGTAGTTTTTCGTGGCTTGTCTGAGAGCACATGGCTAGTGAATGGTGAAACTCTGCTTTGAACCCTCTGACTCCAGAGCCCCACTCGGCTGCTGGTGTTTTTTTTTTTTGTTTTTGGTTTTTTTTTTTTTAAATATTTGATTATTTATTTGACAGACAGAGATCACAAGTAGACAGAGAGGCAGGCAGAGAAAGAGGAGGAAGCAGGCCCCCTGCCGAGCAGAGAGCCCGATGCCGGCCTCGATCCCAGGACCCTGGGATCATGACCTGAGCCGAAGGCAGAGGCTTTAACCCACTGAGCCACCCAGGTGCCCTCGGCCACTGGTTTTAAGCCCCATCAGGGCCCAAGATCAGAGCTTAGCACCCACACATAGGCTGGCCAGATCCCAAGTGGTTGAGCCCGGGGTTCTGAGTCCTCTGGGACCCGGAGGACAAAGGGCTGCTTTTGGGGGAGCTTGATTTGGAGGTTTGGAGGGCTCTGCACGACTAGGCCAACATCCTCTTTCCAGCTGCTCAGAGTGGAAAGGAAGTAGAGAGGAGTCCTAGTAAGCAGGAAGAAAACACCAGGAACATTAAGATTGGGTTAATTGTACAGGAGAGGAGGGTGAAGGGAACGTAAATTTCCCTGTGCAATTGGGAAGGTAGTGGCTGGTTTTGATGATCCCTCAGGAACGAGAGGGGAGGACTGAGATGGAAAATGTGCTGTATTTCTGATGTAGGAAGGGAGTTCGTGTTTATCATCTCTAAAAATGATTGAACAGGGGCACGTGAGTGGCTCAGTCCTTTAAGCAGCTGACTCTTGGTTTGGCCCGGGTTGTGATCTCAGGGTTCTGAGACTGAGCCCCACTACAGGCTCCGCACTCAGTGCTCAGTCTGCTTGAGATTCCCTCTCTCCCTCTGCCCTCCCCCTGCTCGTTCTCTTCCTCTCTCTCAAATAAATAAATACTTTTTTAAAGGATTGAATAAAGGAAAGAGGGTTTCCTTCCTCCTTTCACCCTTCCTCCCTTCCTTTTTTGTTTGTTTTTTCTTGCCATGTTAACTTTGGGATCTCCAAACCAGCACATCCCAGTAATTGAAATTTGGGGGCCAGAAAAGCCAGTTCCAGGGAAGGGTCTGCTGGGGGGGAAGTGGTCAGACTAGGGAATGGTATAAATGGGGAACGATGGGGCAGGGTCAGTGTCATTCACAGAGCTGGGGAGAGACCTGGGAAGACATGGGGCGCGGGGCCCCTTTAGTTTAGACAGGGAGAAATGAGTGAGGCCTGGGCTGCTTCAGGGACTCAGGTATAAAATCTGAGAGTTAGAAAATGTCACCTTGGCCTGTTCCCCAAGGTCATACAGCTAATTAGTGTACTAGAACGTGCCTCTTGTTCTACGGCCCATGCCCATCCACAAACCTCACATGCATGCGTTTATCAAGTTCATGCTATGCTGTTTGTGCAATAGCAAGCCTGTTAGCAAGAAATTATCTTCCCAGCAGTCCTCTGGGACCCTTCCAGAAATGCAGTGTTGATCGTATGAAACAATCTTACTGAATAGACAAACTTTCAGAGGACAAAGTTATGTATCCTGGGCTGGTCAGCCTGCTGTGGGGGACTCGCTGGTTTGTAGCTTGGGCAGCCAAGTGCCAGGAGAGGGTGACTAGGGATTCCCCTGACAGAAATGATCTCCTTGTCCTCCCTCTGATGGATTTAGTCTCTCGGAAATAAAGTGCCGGTGTGTACGTCATTCCCTATCTCATATTTCTTCCCTTTTCTTTTTAGTTCTTTACTGAGAAGTAATGTAGTTCTTTACTGAGAAGAGCAATTTTAGCACAGAAGCAGCCACTCGGGCATCTGTCAGTCTGAATATACACCTGGAGGACAGCCCCCTCACAGAATCTGGGTTTTCTCTGGTCTCTGGGGCTGCCACGGGTTTTACTTTTTGACCCATGTTTCTCTCAGTACAGCTGGTCACAGGTGGCTATACTGGGCCCCTTGGCTTCACGGTGGTCCTCGTAGGAGAGGCCGGGTTTAGAAGTGCCAGGGCGTCCTTGGCCTTGTCCAGGCTCGTCTATGGCAGGGAGTCACCGGGGTGGGTCCTGAGCCTTCGAGGAGGCCTCCCGCACACCGACAGCTAGCCGGAAGAGGGTCACCTGAAACGGCATGTGTCACCTTCTCTTTGAGTGCCCCATCACCTGGCTGGGCGTGAATGTATTCATGGGCCTTTGGGGGACCACAGGATGTAGAGGAAGGGCAGAGAAAACTGTGGGTAAGGGATTAGAAGGCAATCTTTACAGGTCTCTCCATTACAGAGCAGAAACTCCTCTTCAGTGATTAAAAGTGGACTGAAATCCAGGTCTCCAGAAACACTGATAAATGTTTATCCCTGACTCGGGGACCCATGATCTCTTGTTTCACACTCCGTCCTCATGGCCACACTTCCCAGAGGTAGGCGCTGAGCCTCCCAGTTCCTGTCTTTTCCACCGGCCTGATAAAGTGAGTTCTGTGATTCTAAAAAACGCTCATTTTTTTTTCACAGTTTGCCTTCTATATGGCTGGTAATGCTAGCTTTCCATTGAGCTAAAGTTTTCCTTTAAATAAATGGATTGAAGTACAAGTAAAACATGGAGGAGGTGAAGAAATTGCGCAGCTGTCGCAAAATTCTTGAGGGTGGCATTGAAAATGACAGCCCGTCGGGGAAGCGCTGCCCTGGAGCGCGGCTTCCCCCCTGCGTTTCCTCCCCAGCCTCTCCCTCAGCGAGAGGGCTGACAGAGCCTGTGCCGCTCGGCCCCTTCCTGCTGCTTTGATACCCAGTGTGTGGCACAGTGTTCACTGCCACCTCTCTTTCAGTTGTGGACTTAACTTGAAGGGAAAAAAGGGAACCCTGTGAAAATTCATTTCCAGTCCCATGGTTCTCTCCTGATCCCCGAGCAGCATCCGTGTGTATATTTATAGCGCTGATACCAACGCGTGACGCCACCTCGTCTGCGTTTCAGCCACACCAGGTCCCCTGCTGTCTTCCGAACACCCCTGGCCCTTTCTGCCTTCTACTCTACTCAGGTTGTTTCCTTCAGCAGGAAGAACCATGCTAGAGCTTTTCTGCCTCTCCAAGCCTGCTCATCTTCCAGGCTTCTAGAAAGTCTCCCCCAAGGGTTGCAGCCAGCATGGCTAGTTCCCTCTTTTGCACTACCATGCACTACCATGTCGCTTCCATCTCCATTGCTTGTCCTGGGAAGCTGGGACCAGCAGTAGATGAGGAGCGGGAACCTTGGTCTCTAGCTCCAACTCTGTGTCTGGTTAGCCTCTGGGCTCTTACGTTAGTTCCTGGTCTCTGTTTTCTTAGGTAGAAGATGCACAGGGAAGTCGGCAGTAGTAGTCTTTCAGGCACTGCCATATGTGTCTTCTGGAAGTACTACTGGTATTTCTAGAATGTTCTTTTCTCCAGCCAGACTGTAAAATCCTGGGCGAAAGATCCCCAAATCTCAACACCTCTTAGTAGTGCCAAATAATTAAGTTACCCAAGAAACTGAATAAAATAATGTTCATTTGATACACCAAAGATCTAGAGTTCTCAATTCTTCCACTTTTTTACTTGTCGATCGATAGCAGACATATACATACATTTCGTGTGTGCTCATAATTGTTTTTAGCTCTTAAAACTTTCAACCTTTTTTCTTTTTTTTTTTCCATTTTATTTATTTTTTCAGCGTAACAGTATTCATTCTTTTTGCACAACACCCAGTGCTCCATGCAAAACGTGCCCTCCCCATCACCCATCACCTGTTCCCCCAACCTCCCACCCCTGACCCTTCAAAACCCTCAGGTTGCCCCAACCTCCCACCCCTGACCCTTCAAAACCCTCAGGTTGTTTTTCAGAGTCCATAGTCTCTTATGGTTCGCCTCCCCTCCCCAATGTCCAATGTCCATAATGTCAACCTTTTTTCATCCTGATAAAAATGCGCCTTTAGAATTTGAATCAGAAGAGTTGGTATTTTGAATCTGACCAGCAGGGGGCAAACTTTACCCAGGAATTGCCTTATAAATTCACTACCTTCAACTCGCTGGGGCTTGGTAGTCTACCTGGCCTAGGGTTTTCATCTTTCTGCCCGGCACCTTGTTGATGATACCAGCAGAAGCTAAATACCATCTAATATGACCTAAAACACCAAAATGCCAACACTTGAGTGTTGAGGAGTCTTTACTACTACTACTACTACTCGTCTTTAAAAGGAGGGAGAAAACACATACTGAACTCTGAACCCATGAATGGAAGAACTAAGAGCCAAGGCGAGGGGAGAACAGTGGGAGCTTCAACTTGCCACGTGAAGTTCCATGGCAGATATCTGACTTTCAGTCGGTATGATAGGTGTGAGGACATCTTAGAGCAGATGACCCAGTCCACGGCCTGCTACTATCTAGACCTGGTAGCTGAGATTACAGTGGCAACGTCTCCTTTGCTCAGATTCGGATTTTCACGTGAAGGCTCTTTTTGTGGTTCACACAGTGTATAAAATAGAGCCTTGGTGTTTGATGTGCTGGTGAGCTGTTACACGATCTGGGACACATTACCTCCTTTCTCTCGTGCCTCGGTAAAATTTACCTCAAGTGAGGTTTGGAGGCACTTGGGAGATTTTTAGTGGACATTTAACAATTATGCTGGCAGAAAAACCTTATAAGAAAATGGTGTTTTGACTTCTTTTCCTCCAGAGGAGTGATATATTTTGGAAATACACGATAGTTTTGGCTCCTGTTGGCTGTTAGCTCATTCTTGCTCTTCCCCTCGCCAGGTGCTTCTGACTTTGGCCCCCTGGCTGCGGAGTTTCCTCCTCTTGTCATGGGAGCCCTGTGAGCCACACATCATGGCTCCAGCTTTTTTCTCCCAGGTAACAAGTTGCACGTCAACCATGTGTCCAGACCCTTCACATCCGGATCAGAGGCCGTGGCCCATGGGGGCTGGGCGAGCAGAGGGCCTTCCCCTGGGACAGTCAGGCTGCTAGATGCCTGGCCCTTTGGTCTATTTTAAGCCTGTTCTGTCTTGCAGCAAGAAGGTGAGTCTAGGGTCCAATATGTGCTGTGGATATTAAGAGATTTCAAGGACACTTCCCCCCATTTATCCCAGTTATGTCCCCTGTTAAAATAGGTTAACGGTGTCTAATTAACCACCGAACATTGTCATGCTGCATAAAGATAGCATCCGGGCTGTTCTCTGAGCCGTGGTACTTTATCTCCATTTAGATCTCTGCAGTATTCCATTAAACTCGAGAGAAACATTTTAACTGAGATGATGTCTACATTAGAGCTGCCTTTCACCCTTCAGCTCGTAACCCGTGGAAGCGGCAGCTGAGGCCTTGTGTCTGATCCGGTGGGGAGGACACAGGAGACAGACTTCTCGGGTGGGAGGGTCTGCACGTCACAGCATTTCTTCCCCCACCGAGTGCCAGAATGACCCCGAGGATCCAGGATTCGTGTTCCCGCGTGGCTGTGATCACAGGACGTACCCGTGCCACCACGCTGGTCCCCAGCTCACCAACTCACACCCATCGAATGGCAGTGTGGTCTCTGAAAGCCAAGAGAAGGGGGTTGTGTCTGAGCAGAAGAACTTAGAAAAGGAGTGTGTGGAGGAAGGAGTGACTTCGCTGCCTGCCATCTCCTCTTTTGCCACGTGCGAGCGGTCATGTTGTAAATAAAACGTATAATAAATGCCACAGAACAATTAGATGGACATTAATGATTTTTCAGGCCTGACCAAGTACAGTACTACTGTACTGGAAAGGGCGTCCTTGTCATGGAAAATAGTGATTGGATTTGAAGCAGAGGCTATGGCTATGGAATGAACATCTCCCATCATGTAGAGCTACCTGCGTGCTTCTGGGATGTAGGGATTTAGAGCTGGCCATTGATGGCAGATGGCCTGGAGCTTGTATTCAGCCCCTATAGCTTTTTTGCTGGGTGACCTTAGGCAACCTACTCTACTTCTCTGAGCCTGTCTCCTCGTTTGTAAAATGGAGCAAATCTGAAAAGATAACGTGATAATGAAGTAAAACAATGTACAATGGTATATATCAATAAAATATATGTGGCATTATATATGGGGCTCCTGGGTGGCTCATTTGGTTAAGCCTCTGCCTTCGGCTCAGGTCATGATCCCAGGGTCTTGGGATTGAGCCCAGCATCAGGCTCCCTGCTCAGTGGGGAGCCTGCCTCTCCCTCTGCTGCTCTGCCTGCTTGTGCCCTCTCACTCTCTCTGTCAAATAAATAAATAAAATCTTAAAAAATATATGCATATATAGTATAACATAAAAGTAATGTGTGTAAAGAAAATAATATAATAACAGTGCTAGGTACCCACCAACCTCAGTAAATGTTAACTGTTGATGGCATTAGTCATCAGCCTTCCTGCAACAGGCTTGTGGGGCAGGGCCTGGGAATGGGCCTCCCCCTGAGGAGTGAAGGTGGCTATGGGAAGCCAAAGGGAGGAAACCTAGCATGGGTCAGAGAGAAGCAGGGTGAAAACCAGGAGTGATCGGTTGAGGGTTGGGCTGAACAAGGCTTTACATGAAGGTGGGGATAGCAAGACAACGCCCATGCCAAGTCACCCACCCAGTCTGTGTGTCAGTGGCTTGCAAGCAGGAAGCCCGCATGTCCTTATCCCTGTTACCCTAGCCCCACAAGGTGGGAGGTGAAGGGGAACATTCTGTCACTGTCCAGAGCTAAAGCTTCATTCTGCAAAATGGCCAAAGCAATCAGCAAGTGATGGAGTAGCTCTTAAAAAGAAACCTGGCATTTAATTAACTTTTCTAAGTGCTGGTTCAGCAACCTCTATGTTTTACATTTTGAATATTGCACAAGCATCTCTAATCGGATCTACACCGCTCCTGGGCCTGCCAGCCTGAAGAGCACCTGCTTTGGTTAGGAGCAGCATGGAATCTTGTCTGGATTTCGGGGAAGCCGACTCAGGATTACTCAGGAATGGAGGCTACAGTCTGTGAAGCCTTTTCTTCCCTCCCCTCAACCTTTAGGTCAAGTCAGAGTTCATTAAGACTTTGGTTAGAAGGAAGGGGGCATCTCGGCAGGATAGGGCAGGAAGGTTTCCATTTTGCTGCCTAGTACCCGTAGTTCAGCTTACTATCTGTGGTAAGGTGTAGACTTTGACTCTCATGTGTGACTGGGTCCCATTTCTAGAGATTACTGCCTCAGAGGGCCTGGGGTGAGGCCCAGCACAGAGACACCGAAAAAAAAAAAAATCCCTCAGTGATTCTCTTGCACACCACTGGTTAAGAACTACTGGTTTAAAGGATTCTCTGTAGCTTTCAGTTCTCTGTACGTTCTATTGCCTTCCGTAAGCGTGGCAAGTCAGGAATGGGCCATCTGCCCGATAAATCCAAACAGATGTCTGGGTGCCCTGGGGACATCTGAAAATCGGCGGGTTACTCCTTTCGAAAAGGCTTGGGGCAGTGTGTTTGGAATCCCGGGTGGAAGTCGGGAGATGGGGCTTCTGGCTGCAGCCTCGTTACTCACCAGCTGGGTGATTTGGATGAAGCACACATGGCCGTGCCCCATGGCCCTTTCTGTCACACAGTGTCTCTGAAACCAGCGTTGCCTCTTTTCCAAAGCGGGGCTGAGCATGTGGCAGTGCTGGCAGGAAGGGGAAGAAACCGGAAGAATGATTCAGCTGCGTAAGGTGGTGCCCCCCGTGTTACGGTCGTCAGGTTCCCAGCCCCCCACCACGAGCCACTTCTGAGGATGAAGGCACGTGGCCAGGGGGTGTAGTAAGAGACCAGAAGCCCAGGTCAGAGCTGACCGCAGCCCTGTAGACAGCCTGCCCTGGGCCTGGACCAGGTCACATGGTTTCCTCAGAAGTATGGCTGTGAGGAAAAGGTGAGCCAGAACCCACAGTTTTCTACTTCACTTCCCCAGTCTGTGGGGGGCAGGACTTCAGTCCAGATCCTTCTTTAGGTACCCATCCTCTTGAGCTCTGATAGACTGCTGTATTTTGTTTTCATTTTGTTTTTAACCCGTCACCAACAATTTAAAAAGACACTCTACGTCACGACTGGGTAGGTCTGTATTTAAAACTGGGGGAAGGAGTTTGTATCATACTTACCCTTACTATTTGCAGGACCCTCTCTTTCCTATTCTCTTTATGCTTTTAAAAAACAAAAAGAGGGGCACCTGGGTGGCTCAGTCGGGGTTAAGCATCCGACTCGTGATTTTGGCTCAGGTTGTGGTCTCAGGGTCACGGGATTGAGCCCCATGTTGGGCTCCCCACTCAGTGAGGAGCCTGCTTGAGCCTCTCTCTCAACGTCACCCTCTGCCCCTCCCCCACACTCTCTCTCTAAAGATAAATAATCAAAGGAAAAGATAAGAAAGGCTGGTGGCGAGCCACTACATTGATTCCGTGACTCACCGTGGGGCATGACCTATAGTTTGAAAATCACTGTGGTCCATTCTGTGTCCTTGTGAGACCTGAGGTGCTTTTGGGGACCAGGCAGGTCCAGTATGTCTGTGAAGCAGGATTTTATTTCAGAGTAACAGCTTCAGTGACAGTACTGAGGTGCCCGCACAGACCGTGAGTTGCATGTTCACATTCCTCCACAGACACACACTCTGCCACTTCTCCCGGACATGCTTCCCACTCGGCCTTCCTGCCGCTTCTCTTGCTTTTGGTCGCCGTAAAGCTATGCAAAATACTTCACTTGCCTCTTAACTTCCACTGTAAGAGCCAGCAGTGCACAGTGCAGGATAAGGGGCTTCTACACGCCTCCCAGTGTCGGGCAGGGCTGGAAACTCAGGCTCATCACAGCCACGCTCCACCTCCCCAGAGTTTTCGATGGGGGAATGCAGGTCCCGTTTGCAGGCTTTGTGTTTGAAGAATCCAGAAGTCCGGGGTTTTGTAAAGCATCTCCCGATTTGGGCAACAGATTCATGTTAAAACCAAAACAAAAATAAACAACAGTGTGGTGGCAACAAATGGGCAGCCTTGCTAGGCAAGGCCAGAAAGCGCTCAGCTTTGTCAAAGGCAGGGCGTTCCGTGGTCAGTTCTCCAGGGCCTTGCCCGGGTTCCCACTGGACTGTCTGTCCTTCTCCCAAGCAGAAGGCTTGCCCAGAATCTGCTATTTCTGGCAGAGAGAGAGAGAGCGAGAAAAGAACGGGAGAGCATGCCGCCTGAGAGCATCCCCACCCTCTGACCTTGAGGGCTCCATTTTGATCTTGCTCCTCGTCATGGGGTGAGATGAAATTTGGGAGGGTCTTTGGGCTCCTCCTGGAGCAAGAGAGAGGAGAACGTGAGCTCCGCAGCAATTATGCTGAAACTCATCCCCGCTCTGGATATTGAGTAGTTAAATGGCCGTTAATCAACCTTCCCCTGAAGATTAGCATTACCATTGTTTCCTTCAGACAGAATCGCCACTACTTGGGCCATGGGCCATGGCCTGTTGCTTAGGAAGGAACGGTGCACTCACAACTCCAAAGGGCGATCAGAGATGCTATGTCTCTTCTATACAAAATGCAGGTGCCTTAATCACCTTGTTCTTCTCGGACCCTGTATTCATCCGAGCCCTCCTGCCATTGGTGACATGTTACCGAGGCATTGGATGGTGGGTTGTTAGAGTTCAACTTCACCGGGACAATTAGAGGCAGTGGTCCTGGGGAGCAGACGTGAGCTGGAAGCAGAGCCTTCTGTCCTCCCACACGGAAAGAGGTGGCTTTGGCGGCTGTGAGGATTTTCTTGACTTAGAGCAGTATTGGAAACGAATATCATCCAGCAGTACCCCGGTGGTGATGCCTTGGGCACCCCATTGCAGGTTACCTGTGATTCCTCCTCCTGCTTTCTCTGTCCCACTTGTCCTCCTCCCCCGACTTGATTCATCTCTTTACTGTCCTATGAAGAGTCAAAAACTGCAGCCTGGGAGACCTCCCTCAGAGTTGTTTCATCCTGTTCGTCCAGCTTTAGCTACCCATTCTCTTCTCCCTCCCAACGGAGGCCAAAATTCTCCCTCACTTCCTTCCTTAACAGTGCAGTTGGTGTGGTCTGAATTTCATGGACACTAGTCCCTTTAAACCTGGGCTTCATTTCAGATTATAGTCAGAGAGGGGGAGGTGTTTTTTGCATTTTGCAGGAATTGCTGGTTGGTTCCAGTGTGGCTCTGCAGGAGAGGCTAGCGGGCCCCGCACTGTCAAATACCTTCTCACGCACCCCGACTCCTGACACTGCCACCACCCTCTGCCCATGCTCATCATGGTGACTGACTTCTGATTTGAAGGAAGTCATTAAAAAACCAACCAACCAACCAACCAGCCAACCGACCAACCAAATCTATTGTGGAAATTTTCAGACATACAGAAAAGTAATCAACATGTACTCAACACCCAACTTTGATAATTGTCAACATTTGGTCAGTCTCATTTGGAAGACTTTAGATCCGTGTTTCTCACAGGGTCAGTAATGACCACCTTACATTAGGATTACCTAGGGATTTGTTTAAAATGCATATTCCCGGGGGTGCCTGGGTGGCTCAGTTGTTAAGTGTCTGCCTTCGGCTCAGGTCATGATCCTGGGGTTGAGCCCCACGTCAGGGTCCCTGCTCAGCAGGAAGCCTGCTTTTCCCTCTCCCTCTGCCCCTGCTTGTGTTCCCTCTCTCACTGCTTTTTTCTCTGTCAAATAAATAAATAAAATCTTAAAAAAATAATAAAAGTGTATTCCCGGACTCTTTTTCCCTTAGACCAGCTGATCCAGAAAGCTCTCTCTGCCAGGTCCAGTGATCTGCATGTCTACCAAGCTTCTCAGATGGTTATGACGCACATTAAAGATTGAGAACCACAGCCTTAGATAAATGTCTATATATAATTAGGCTTCCTTTTCTCAGGGAACATCTGAAGGGCACTACCTGCCCAGCATCACTCGTGGGATCTTCTGGTGCTTCAAATGGAGGCTCCAGAAAGGCCCAGAGCTTACAGCTTGAACTGCCTGGTCAGTTCATCTCTTCTGACTACTGAGAAGCTGCCCATGTGACAACTAAAGCTCCAAGGGAAGACCCAAGGCCTCAGTCCTAAGAAAGTGCTCTATAAACTGGCCTGTTGATTGTTGAAAGGAGGGCACCGTATCATCAATATCCATTTGAGTTCTGAACTTCCCAATCTATGCTTAAACTCTTTAAGTTGGACAGTGAAATAAGGCTCTAAGTAGGCATTATGATGTGTGTAATTCTCTCATGCTGATTATGGGCCTTGGTCTAGAAAGAGAAGTCCAGGTCAGTAAAGCACTTGGAGTATGCTAATTTGCCCTTGCTTTTGAAATCCCCCTCTCCAACGTACCCCGCCAATGCATGAGACTAGAAGGTTCTCATGAACCCTGTTTTTCTTTTTTTCAGGTCAGGAAGGAGGGCTTCTGAAGAAATTGAAGAGTATGTTCCCAGCATTCTTATGCATCCTTTGGTAACCTTTGCTAGCAATGCAGTCTTGGTGGTCATTATCTGTGTGGCCTTTGTTGGACTCAGCATTAGAAAATAGAATGAGTCTGGCTTTTGTCTGGGCCTTTAGTGATGCACACTGGATCCAGGGTTTAGTTATTGCTGTTTCCTTAGCTGAAGGTCTGGACCCTGGCATTAATGTCCGTGTCCTTCTCCCACCCTGGGGTTTTTAGAACCGTATCTCCAGGTATCAGAGTGCTGACCCATGGATTCTTCTCTGTTGATTCAGATGGGCAGAAACAATACCAGCCTTCTGAACCTAGCCTTCTCCTAAGACTTGTAACAGAAAGGAAAGGAGAAGGTTTCTAGGTAAAGATAGAATGTAAAGGCAAGACCACTGAATTTCATGCCTGCCCCCCCCAGGGGTGAGAGGAGCATTCATATCATAGTCTGTGGAATGGTGC
The DNA here is from genome assembly GCF_922984935.1 of Meles meles. Taxonomy (NCBI): domain Eukaryota; kingdom Metazoa; phylum Chordata; class Mammalia; order Carnivora; family Mustelidae; genus Meles; species Meles meles. Next base: position 135,253,942 of record NC_060071.1, on the reverse strand, counting down.
ACCGCACGGCTTGTACAACCGTATTGGCAGACCCAGTTGCCTAATTAGGTTTGACCAAGTTGATAGAGGAAAGTGTGTCCAGAGACCTCATCTAGGAGAAACAACAGACAGAGTAATAATTTGGACGGTTTCTTTCTGCATGTGAAATTAATTTTCTTTCCTTTCCTTCTTTTTGGGGGCAGTCACCGCCTCAGACAGCAGAGCTTGGTTGGATCAGATGATGGAGGAGGTAAGTGGTGTTGGGAGGAAATCAAAAAGGCTTTCGGGGAGGTTCCACAGCCCCCAGAGCCTTTCCTGGGCTGCAGCTAAGGCCCTGTTGGCTGCACCCTTCCTGGGAGGCAGTGGCCCCGTCCCATCTCGTCTCTGTGCCTTGCTGAGCACTGCCTCTGCCTGGAGGACCTCACCCCCATGGCTGTCCGCCAGTCCTGCGTGTCCTCTGAAATGTCTTTCCTTCCTACCCCCCTCCCTCTCTTACTCCATTTTTTCTTCCCTGTGCTCCCAAGACTTCCTGGGCCAACCTCCAAGATGACAACAGCAGCACTAGATAATACCTATTAGGTGTTTATTATCTCCTAGGCACTTGATGTACTGTCCTACCAGCTTCTAAATGTTAAAGCGCTTAATCATCACAACAGCCCGTGAGATGGTACTGCTGTCCCTGTTCTACAGTTGAGGAAACTAAAGCACAGAGAGGTGAAGTCAGGTTTTTCCAGTTCACCGTGAACTCTGTGCTCCAATGCGCGTAGTTTCTACCACTGTGTAAATGTTCTTTTCTTCTACAAAGTCTAATCTGCTGTTAAAACCGCTCAGCAGATTTGTTCTTACAGAAACTATTTTTCAGCTCTAGAAGCTCCATTCAGTTCTGTGTCTTCCATTCAGTTCCTTATTTTGATCACGTTTTGCTTTATTCTTGATGGCAGCCTTTATAGTCACTGTTATAAAGTCCTGTTCTGCTAATTCTACCATCTCTCTCTTTCCTGTGTCTCTACCAACTGATTTTTTTCTTCTGGTTACAAGTTCTATTTTTTTCTGCCGCTTCACATGATTAGTAGTTTTTGATTGGATGCTGGTCATTGTGAGTGTTAGTTCCTATGTCGAGTGTCTGGATGTTGTCTTTCTTTAAAGACCCATATATCTGTTTTAATAGACAGTTAATGTATTTGTTGGTCAACTTGATCATTTTGAGAATTGTTTTTAAGCTTTATTAGGGCAAATCGAGAATTCACCGTAAACACTAAGATACTCAGGTGTCCCTGCCTGGTGGTTCAGCCAGAACTCTCCACTCTGCCTGAGGGGAGCTGAGCCTTTTCCAGTCCTTTATAAGCTACGGGGATGGTTCACCTCACACCTTCTTGGTAGTAATTCTTTGCCCAGCCATGTGGAGTTTGACCCTATACACACACAGCTTAGAATGCAGTCCATCTAGGGGCGCCTGGGTAACTCAGTCAGGTAAGCGCCCTACTATTGATTTCGGTTCAGGTCATCCTCTCAGGGTCATGAGATCAAGCCTCGCTTTGGGCTCTGCAATGGGCATGGAGCCTGCTTGATATTCTCTCTCTCCCTCTGCACCTCACCTGCATATACATTTAAAAAAAAAAAAAGAATGTAATCGATCTAGATTTCTGTACCCTTCCGCCACATAGTGCCTCCCTCATCCTCTTAGCCAGTCTACATCCTGACCTCTGCTTCCCCAACCCAGTGGGACCGCCGTGCTTCCCTAGGGTTCCTCCTCTTTGGGCCAGAGTCCAGGAAGCATACATCTAAGCAGAAAGCCAGGGCTGACGATAAGGCTCATTGCATTTCCCTTCACTCAGGGATCCCCGTCCTGTGCTACCTGTTGTCCACTGCCTGCACACAGCTGTTCCTTCCATTATTTCCAGTTTCCTAATTGTTCCCGGCAGGAGTCCAGTGCCGGTTACTGCCTCGTGGCTGGAGGTGGCTCCCCAAAGCTTTCGGTAACTAACCTTTCCATGGGACCCCAAAGCGAAGGGCAGCATTCAATCTAGAAAGCTTAGATTATGACCCGAATGTTAGCTGCCCCACAGGCCCGCGGGCGTGTGCAACATCCGAACTACGCTGGCATGCTGGTGGAAACACAGACGCCCAGCCACCAGCAATCAGAATCTGGGGCCCAGAGATCTGTACTAAACTCAGTACGCTCCCTGGATGAATATTCTGCCCACCCGAGCTTGTCAAGCCTTTAGTGGCCTTTAGTGGCTCTAAAGTCAGGATTGAGGACAGGAAAGGACAGGAATCGTGAAAAGGTACTTCTGCCTTGTGCCAAAGGGGTTTTCGGGTTGAAAGGTAGTCACCGGAGGTCAGGAATGGAGCGTCCACTCAGAGATTTAGTAAGAGCTCATGAGCCTGACTTCATCACTCTTCGGCATTTGTCCTTGTGTTGCCTAGACTCTCTTCCTGACAAGCTCGTTCCTTTCTACCAGGTCTTCCTCCTTAGCTCAACTCACTAAACTCCTTGTAGCTGCCAAACCCGCCCACCCACTAAGAATTCCCAGCAACCCTGTGAAATCAGGTGTCCTGCACCCCTGTTGCCCAGGTCTCTTTCCCTGCACGTGTCCCCAGGAGGCCCCGGGCTGGTGCTGACCTGCGGTGGCTCAGGGATTACTGGCTACACTTTCGATCCGCCCATCCTCACAGACTGTTGCTTCAGCCACTGGTCACGGGGATAATGGGGTAACCATCTGGAAGGATGTGCCAAAGGGTTCAAGGAGGCGGGGGCCCTGCTGGATATCGACAGAGCTGCTAGGTGCAAGGCAATGATGCCGCTGCCCACTCCTAGGTACTCATTACATTCAGGGTCTCCAGAAGGTTCGCTCAGCTGGTATCTTCTCCAGGCCTTTCCCTACCCTACCTTAAACCTCTTTCTTACTCCCTTCAGCAGACTGAAATCCTCCTTTTTCCACTATTTTCAACGTGTGAAAATGCTACATTTCAAGGAGTAACTTTTTTTTTTAAGAATTTTTTTTAAGATTTTATTTATTTATTTGACAGACAGAGATCACAAGTAGGCAGAGGAGATAGGCAGAGAGAGAGGAGGAAGCAGGCTCCCCACCGAGCAGAGAGCCCGAGGTGGGGCTCGATCCAAGGACCCTGGGATCATGACCCGAGCTGAAGGCAGAGGCTTTAACCCACTGAGCCACCCAGGCACCCCTCAAGGAGTAACAAACTGTTCAGTGTTCCACCAAACCTTCCAAGTGCCGGAGCGTACACACGTTCTAGATGTGTGTCAGCATAAGCTAGTGCTGGCTGCTGTGGGGGCAGCTCCGCTGGCCATCTTGTGTGAGCCCCTCACTGGCCGTGTTACAGCATCAAAGTTCTGAGATCATTACACAAAAGAGCAGGACTCAGGGGGACTCTGGTCTTTTTACCCACAAGAGACCACTCTGCCTCCTACCACACGCCCACCAACATCACTGCTGTTGCCACTCATCACTGGACTCGCCTAGTTCTCAAACCTATGGAAAAAGTTTTTAAAAATCAGCTTTATTGAGGCCTAACTTACATATGATAAACCGAATCCATTTAAAGCCCAGCATTTGAGTTTTGTTTTTTAAAGATTTTTTTAAATTTATTTATTTGACAGAGACCACAAGTAGACAGAGAGGCAGGCAGAGAGAGAGAGAGAGGAGGAAGCAGGCTCCCTGCTGAGCAGAGAGCCCGATGTGGGGCTCGATCCCAGGACCCTGGGATCATGACCTGAGCTGAAGGCAGAGGCTTTAACCCACTGAGCCACCCAGGTGCCCCTCAATATCCCCATTTTAATAAGAAAAATAACCTTGCCGAAGGTCACACTGTAAGTGACAGCACTTGGAAGCCATCTCTGCTCACCACCTCACCACCGATGCCACCCAGTGCAGCAGCGGGATTTGAACACAGATCTTGCCCATGGAGTCTTTGCTCTTGGCCTTGGGGCTATAGCAAATGGTATGATCCTCAGCCATGCTGGCATCCCCTTCCACAGGTGTCTCCTGTTAATGTCAGCTCTCATGTTTGTAGCGTAGAGTGCCTAGCATGATTGATGGGATGCTCAATACAATTCCATTAAGGAAGGAGAGAAGAAAGATATCTATTTTCAGAGAACACCACCTAGTATTTTTTTCCCCTTCATAAACTTGAAGTGTGAAATTAGTGATTTGGCCTTTATTTTGGCTCTGGAGGTTTGACGCATAAAACCCTTCGTCAGAGTGCACTTGATTTTACCTTCTAGGAGGGATGCCTCTTCCCCGGCATAAATCTGTTTTCCGTGCAGTTATGCCTGAGTCCTTTAATGGAAAAATCAGTTCATATGTTACACTTCACACTCGACTTCGTCCATTTCACTATACATGAATGTTTAGAATCCATTATGCGATAGGAATCATATGTTACATATAACTAGTTTCTAGAATTATCTTTGCTCAGAGAATTACTTGGTTGGCTAGCGAAGGCTTCTCCTTTGAACTTGAAATAACCAGTGGGTGGGGATGCTCCGTGAATGATTGCCCAGAATCATCCATGGAGTCTCGTTCAGTGATGATATTAAGCTGATCTTTGGGTGCCTCTGAGGGAACCTGCTGGTGCGTGATAATATCACACCCAGGTTCTTCGAGGTTGTCAGTGCGAGGAGCGCTGTCCGCTGGGAAGGGGCTGCTAGTTTCCCTATACTTGGTAGGGCCGGCTTGGCAAGCAATCCCAAAAGAGAATGCATCTTGGGAAATAGAAATGAGAATCCAAGGACTAGGGCCTCCTTCAGACAGGTGGTCTCTTCTACCACCTGTCTTCGAGGTTAATTTTACTGCGGAAAGCTAGCAGGTGTTGGACGGTGCCCCCTGTGGCCACGACTGCTCCAGGTGCTGGAGATGGTGGTGAGTAAGACAGCCCTGGCCCTCCCAGAGACTCTGATTTAGTGAGAAATAACCCCCTCTTCTCCCTCCCTGTCTTCTGTAGGGAACTTTCAGGAACCCTGTCTCTCAGATCTGTTTCTCAGCATCCAGCCTCCTAGTCTTCACTCATGGTACATACTCTTCTTTGGTGGGGAGGATGCCCAGGAAGAGAAGAGAAGCACTTCCTCCCCGCCATACATGCCTCAGGCTTCCAAGGAGAGAGAACAGAAAAGTAGAAGAAGGAAAAGGCTTTTAGGATAAGGTGTGTGACATTTAGAGGTGGTTTTGGAGCCTGTTGGTTAACTAGAAGGTACTCCGTGGGACGCTTTGCAAGGCCATGGCGGTCTACAAGCTCACACACCTCGAGGGGCTGGGCAGATACCACACACACAGAGAAAACAGCAGAAGTGTGAGGCAGTAAGGAACGCCGGGGTCTGTGGTAAACCTAGAGAGGAGATGGTGCCGCCTGAAAGTTTTCACATTTGTATTTCAAAAAATGACCGAATTTTTAAAAATCCTCTCATAAGCAGCACAGAATGCACCTGCCAGTTGGATGAGGCCATTGGGAAGCGATCTGCAAGTGCTCCACGAGGCTTTGTAGGGCTGTGCTCTGCAGGAACGCAACACTGCTGAGGAGGCAGAACACGGAGACAGAAAGCATGGAGTCAAGGGGCGAAGACACAGTATACCAGATGGCAGAGGCGGCCGGTGGTGGTTGCTGTGTTTGTGATTCACGTTAGTAAGGGCCGCAATTCAGGCAACAAAGCGATCCCTGTGGGCTGAGGGCACTTCAGGAGGAAGGAAGAATGAGCAGTGGGTCCTAAAAGCCAGGCAGCCTTTGAACAGGTGAAGAAGAATGCGAAGGGCCTTGTAGGTGAGGCCTGGCAGGAGGAGAGACTCAGGGCTTTGAGGGTTAGGCCTGGCAGGAGGAGAGACTCCATGTGGAGAATGAACAGGGAATTTCGGTAACCACAAGAGAAGCTGGTTCCTCAGAGGAAAGCCCTCGTTCTGGTCCATTCTCAGCTACAGGAAGTAAATGTCCCATATAACCTCCCTTTCATGAAGTCTAGAGATGGCCAGTCATCTGATTTGCTGATTCTCGGTGGAATCGCCCACAGCTCGAGTTGACACGATGCTTCAGGAAGTTGGGAGTCATGATTGGAACAGCTGAGAAGGATGGACAGCCAGATCCCCCAGAAGACTGTAGGTTTCAAAACTGTTGGACAACCACACTCATCTTTCCTTCTTAGACGACCATCTTTTGGTGGCACAGTTACCCATCCCTGTTCCTGGAATCAAGTTTCTGGTGGGCACGAAGGCCTTCAGACTTCTTTTGTCATGGAAGGTTGTACAGTGTTAGAAGAAAGAGCATCAGATCTGGGATGGGATTGAATGCAGCCTCTACAAGTGACTTTGGGCAAGTCATTTCCCTTCATTCATTAATTTCACTACCATTTGTTGAACACCTACTATGTGATGCTTAGGGATGGGCGTTGGGGTTATGATGTGGAAGAAACCATTCTTAGTCTTTGCCCTCATACTGTTTCCAGCCTAGTGGGGGAAATGGGGACTTAACAAATGGTCACACAACTAAAGAAGGAAGGACAAGGAGTGATTGAGCCCACTGAAGGCAGGGCATGGGCGCTCTGAGAGAATGGCAGGGAGACCCAGCTTGGATTGGGTGATGAGGGAAGGCCACTCTGCAGCGGTGGTTTTTATACCTCAGCCTGAAGGGGGAGTGAAGCTGCCCTGAGAGGGGGATGTGAGTAGGTGGGGTGGGGGGGACCCCAGAAGAGGAGACAGCACATGCAAAATCTTGTCAGCTCTCCAACTCCAGGAGTGTTTCCAGTCCTGTGTGGCCTCTTCCAGCTCTCAAGTCCAGCTCTCAGGAAGTGAACTCTGGATAAAACGTGAAGCTTTGAGATGAGCTTTGAGAAGCACACAAATGGGAGAAGAGCACTTCCCTGTCTTTAAGAAAGATGACTAGTGGGACGCCTGGGTGGCTCAGTTGGTTGGGCGGCTGCCTTCGGCTCGGGTCATGATCCCAACGTCCTGGGATCGAGTCCCACATCGGGCTCCTTGCTCGGCGGGGAGCCTGCTTCTCCCTCTGACTCTGCCTGCCACTCTGCCTGCCTGTGATCCCTCTCTCCCTCTCTCTGACAAAAAAAAAAAAAAAAAAAAAATCTTTAAAAAGAAAGATGACTAGTATTCAGGTTGATACAACTTCTGGAAACACAGTTAGATACGGACTTGCCTTTCAAATAGTTCATCTGAGAGTGAAATTCAAGTTAGGAAAGGACTTGTGAGCCCCAAAGATGTCATTCAAAAGTAGAAAGTCTCTGAAAACGGAAGCTTAAAAAAAAAAAAAAAGGATTGGCTCTTTCTTGCATTTGACCATATTTAACCATTGCATTTTGACGTGCCACAGGACCATGGGTGCAGTGCTCACCCTCTCTTCCCGGCCGCTCTCTGCCCCTCCTGGGCATCCCATCCCCACCAGAGAGGGCTGTGCTCTTTGCAACTCAGGCCCAGTTTTGACAGAATCGAATACCTCAAAACCTTAGGAATAATAAATCCTTATGGCCAGCCAAAAAGTGCTTAATTCCTAAAGGACCAGCTGAGTTGAGCCACTTCTAGCCACGGGCAATTGGGGACTTAATTCTGTAAGTGTAGCAATCTGGATGATCTGAGAGCTCTGAGTTTAAGGGTAATTGCTCAATTTTCTATCCATGTCAACAGGGAAAATAGGTAAAAGTGGCTGAAAACAGCCAAGCAATGAGGCTGGATGAGATGCGAGATGCTGGGCTGTCAGTGGAATTAGAAAAATGCCATCTGTAGAGGGCTGTCGCTCCCCTCCCCTCTGCCTGGGCATCACCGGCTCTGGGCTTTCTAACTCTCTTTTGGGCTCTTTTTCATTCCGTGCTTAATCTTCCCACCATGCCCTCCCTCCCTTATCCTGCAAACTGTGAAGTCACTCTGAGCTTAAACAGCTTTAATGGGGAGAAAGAGAAAGTGGAAAAAATTCTTTAAGTACGGATAAATTGGAACCCTGACATCCCAGTTCCTTTCTCTCGCTTCGTAAGAATGTTCCATTAAGTCGGCGTTCGGTATATGGGACTTGACTTCTTAGATTGTCCCCAAGCCTAGTTTTCCTTTGCCTCCCTAATCTTTTTAAACTATTCTAACCAGCACTAATTTTTTGATTAAATAATGTTCCTTAAAATCAGTCTGTTTTGGGGCACTTGGGTGGCTCAGTCAGTTAAGCGTCTGATCACAGCTCAGGTCTTGATCTCAGGGTCATGAGTTCAGGCACTGCATTGGGCCCCACACTAGGGATGGAGCCTACTTTAAAAAAAAAAAAAAATCATTTGGAGAGTCACTAGGAGTGGATGCTAAGGTCTTTCTAAACCCATGCCTTCCCGCCCTCCCCCAACACATACACGACTGGCAGCTGTTACATATCCAGCCCAGGAGAGAGGTGGGATGGGTTGGGACTTGCTGGTGCAGGGGTTAGCTGTCCTATCTCTTGTATCTGTGCTTTGTTCTGCTTACAAGATGCTGGGTGACAGATTGGAGAAAGAAGTCATTCTTGTAGGAAACGGTATTGACAGTTAATGTTTGTGTTCAGTGTGAGCCAGGCCCCTGCACCGCGTCACCTGCAGTAACCCTCCCAGCAGTTCTTGGAGGAGACACTGTGATGATCACCCCTGTGGAAAGGAGGAAATTGAAGCCTTGTGAAGGGAAGTCACATGGCGAAGAGGCAGGGATGTCCTGGTGAATGTCCAACAACCGGCTCCCCAGGGGAAACGAGTCTCATTGGTCATGTTTGCCAGTGGTCTCGGGCTCCCACCAGGACATCACTGATCCGGGAAGAGATTTTCCGGGCTCATCACAGGGCCGGGAAGAGATGGCCGGGAGCTCACCAGCGTATCAGATTTCTGCCACACAGGCACAATAGAGGTAAAGAATTGCAAGAGCATGGGTAAAATAAAGTATAAAATTTAGGAACTGCTCAGTTTCAACAATTTATTGCCTGTGTTTTGCAGTCAAATGCTCTACCACTGAGCTATACCCCCTATTGCCTGTGTTTTGAATACAATGTCTCTAGCTCGAAGAGTACATAACTTAGTCGCTGATGATGCTTATGTTTAACGACCTGCATGCCATATTCCTAAACTTAGTCGCTGATGATGCTTATGTTTAACGACCTGCATGCCATATTCCTAAACATCGAGCTGGTCGCTCCAGCACAGCTGGAATTTAGACGTCCCTGTGACTCCCGAGCACTCTGCTGCCACGGCCCTCCTCCTTGTGAAGGCATCCGCAGGGGTTTTCAACCCTGCTTATTGAGGAAGCTGGACTCCCGTCATTTTTCTAGGCCTCTTCCTACCCCGTTCTCAGACCAGCCCTGTCCTGGGCTCTGCCGGCCCTCTCTGTCAGGTCTCACCTGCGGCCATCCCCCAGCTGACAGGCAAAAGCCGAAGAGACCAGGCCCGTGACGGGAGGCAGAATCCTCAGGTATGACCGTTCCCCTCTCTCTCGTTATGCTTGGCTTTCTAGCAAAGCCGTGAAGATGGCTGTTAGAGGATGGTGTCTGGTGCCTCTGCCGAGTCTTCTGGAGAGGAGAGCCTACCTCAGGGTACGAGGAGGGAGTGTCACTGGGCTGACGCAGGGAGCAGCGTGAGGCTGGGCAGTTTGGGAAGTTGGTGAGAACCAAGGCCCCACAGGCGTCCAGCTGGGCCTGAAGGGCCGTGCTGGTAGCTCTCCCACGGCCTGCCCCTCTGAGGCACAGCCCAGGAGAAGGATTGGCACTGCAGGCATGCCCAGGACATGGAAGAGCCCCCACGGGGGGGTGGGAGAGGGGCTGGGGAAAGGGGTTGAGCTGGGTGGCGGTGTGAGCTGGAGTCATCATGGAGCCACAGGTGGAATCTGTGCACGTTAATTACACTGGAGGAAAAGAATTTTTATTACAGCGACTAAACAAGAGATTTGGCGTGCTCTAGCCGTAGGCCATAACTATGGCTGGAATATTTGGGAAGACACTGCTGTGAGCAAATGTGACAGAAGGGGTGGTTTTTAAATTTTTTTTTAATACATCATGAGATACATTCTAATGGACACTCCAGAATAAGATTTTCATAGAGTAGAGCTTATTTGATGATAAGGAGACTTGGGACCAGAATTGACAAGTGATTGTGTAAGTTCAGCAAATTGAGGGCAGATCTGGGATCCCCAGAGTTCGGGAGACACCAAGGAAGGGACCTGGAACTTGCCAGAAGTTTCTTTAATGCAGCCACAGCTGTTATTTACTTAGTTTTTTGCAGGAGGTGATTCAAGGTCCCATGACCCTACCCTAGGCAAAGTATACGCCATGAAAGATTAGATATGTAAGAGTCGATGGAAAGGAGAGATACTTAGAATTATTTAACTCAGCAACTATGGGAGAGACTGGCTTGGCTGCATTCTTCTGGCCTTCCCAAAAGGCAGAATGTCAGGGGGGCTTTTGAGAGCTGAGTTGGGCTTTGAGCAGATTTTAGTTGTGCTTTGTCAGCTCAGTCATGTTCTACCTTACTCCCCCGCCCTGCCCCAGTCCAGCTGTAAGGCATAGCCCAACATCTCGACCAGATCTGTTGCTCTGTTGGCAGAGCCGGGACTCAGTGCTTTACCCCACTAGTGGTGCCTTGAAATCTCTGGTCATGCCAGACTTGCCAAACGTATCATCACGAACCTTTCTGGATTCCATTTGCTTTGTTTGTGTGCACAGCTTACTTGTGTGTCCCTATCTGAAGAGGCAGAATGGGGAATGCAAACAAAAGCCAGGTGCCGTGAGTGCACACCTGTTTTGTTTTGTTTTTTAAGATTTTATTTACTTATTTGACAGAGAGAGACCACAAGTAGGCAGAGAGGCAGGCAGAGAGAGAGGAGGAAGCAGGCTCCCCACTGAGCAGAGAGCCTATGTGGGGCTCGATCCCAGGACCCTGAGATCATGACACGAGCCGAAGACAGAGGCTTAGCCCACTGAGCCACCCAGGTGCCCCAGTGCACACCTGTTTTAAATGAGGCAGATTGTAGTCCCCTTCATCCAGGAACACATACACACACACAGACTGCTCCGTCAGCATTCTGTCATGCTATCGTCAGCTTGGAGGTATGTGATTAACAATAAATCATCCAACATTAAGCACTGACAAAAGTAAAAGAGACCTAAATCTCCCTGAAATCGTTCTAGAGATCAGGGTATTTATTCTATAACTCCGTGGGTTCCATCCTGGGTGAATGCAGAACACAGGCTCAGGATAGGGCAGAACTAATCCCATTTAGTTTCACAAGACCATTGGAAGAGTGTTCCAGCATTCCGGGAGAGGTGGGAGAGGCGCGGGTCTGTCCCACAGGCGTGAAGGGAGTGGACGAGTGAGGAATCAGGGCCCTGCACGCAGCAGACAGGCCCGCCTTGGTGAAAACCACTTCCCCCAGGGAGCTGGTAGGTGACTTGGGGTTTTATCTGCCTAGAAAGAAATAGGGGCTCCGTTTTCTAGGATGCCTCTTTGAAAAGAGGGAGACTGTACGCATAGGCACTCTGTTCTCTGCGAGTAAGAAGACAGAGTCGTGGAGTTGTTCCAAATAGTGTCTGTAAGCAAACACACAGCCCGTTGTGCCCAGGGATAGCGGGAGACTCCTCTCCCAAGGGGGTGGCCAGGTTTGAAGTCTGACAGCCAGGTGTGTCACTGAGGTGAGATAGGAAGGGACAGCCGGTGCTTGGAGGTTGGACTCGGTGCACCTCTTAGCCATCACTTGGAGAATTCTTTTCCTTCTGACACATCACACAGGGAAATTCGTTTCTAAAGAAGGGTTAGGTCTAGTGGAAATCGAGGGGCGAAGTGACGGGGACTGTCTTACCCTAGCAAGAGAGGAACTTGGTGTGGCCACATGGTCGATCTTCCTCTCCAGCATTAGGGTCTCCCAGTTTTCCAAAAGTTCACAGATGTGGAGTCCGTGTGTGCATGTGTGTGTATGTGCGTGTGTTCTTGTCTATATATACACACAGGAGGACACAGACTGGAAATGTGATTCCTGAGTCCATAAGTGTGGTTGACCGACTAGGTTTACCAAAAAGACCCTTTAAGAGAAAGCTCTTGAAAGATGATTACAGAATTGAGACACCATCATTTAAAAGTGCCCGAGGCAAACGCCTTTGAAAATTGCAGCAGCGGAGGGACAGAGAAAGAACCACACAGCCCTTGATTGTTGCGCTGTTCCCTCAGGACCCGTTCTCCCCCTCCCCCTCTGTTTCTCATCTGATAAGAGCGAGAGCAGCACTAAGACTCCTCATCTATCTTATGAAAATCCGATTCGGAATGGCTGTGATCAAAACCAGCTGGCTGTCACCAGCAGTGGCCTTGCGCGGGGAGAACCGCTCAGAAGCGTTCTGTATGTGGGAGTGTCACGGGTGGCACCGATCAAAGTAGCATTTTTTTAATAAATATATATAAGGAAAAATACAAAACCTAAGGATTTAGAATAAAAGCGGTGTAGTTTGTCTTGTTTTTTTTTCAGTGTAACACGAAGAGGATGAAATAGAATCAGATATGCCTGGTTTCTTACATCCGCGCTTCCACGGGCGGCTCGAGGAAGGCGCTCCGTGTCACGTTAATGCTGTCTCGCTCATCTTGGGCCTTATTGAAGAGAGTGGAAAGTTCCTCAGTCTCCATTCCTTCCAGCCGCTTTTTGCTCATCACTTTTAAAGTCCTTTACCCCTCCTTGTCCTTAACACATCTGTGCAGATCAAAGCTGGAACCCCCAGCAAGCTCTGAGAGCTGTTCGAGTGGTAGAGAGCATTCCTGTTCCTTGTTCATTTCCTTCAACCGCCACCAGCCCATGTGTGACATTCCCTAGAGGCCACCTCGGCAGGTGGCAGTGGGGTTCTCCCAGTATCGGGCTCCTGGGCTGAATGGGATCTTTCTCCGTAGAGAACCCTTGTTGGGCCGTGCTGGTCTCTTGTGAGCGCCACCTGTGAATTGCTCCAAAGGCTCAGTCCTGATTGAGGACCATTCGCGTTGCTGATGATGATTCTTCCAAGCACTCGGTGCCCTTGGGTGAGGAGATGTGGAAAAATCTCATTCTGGGGTGTGCGTTCCTGGCTCCTTCAGATACGTCCTAACATCCCTCTCGGGGTCATATGAGGAGGTCAGACTGTCACACACCATAATCTACCATGAGCTGGATTGCCACTCTTAGCGAAGCCCCTTCTCTGCTCGTAGTCCAGCCAGCACCACAGCGTACGGAGGCCCGGCTGATCCCAGAAACTCAGTCAGTCCAAACCTTCCTCGTCAAGCCGTCGTCAGCCATGAGAGTCACCACGGCTTGCAGGACCGTGAGGAACAATCAGCTATTCCGATCTTAAGGTCTGTGATCTTCCTGGCAACATTTAGAGAGATGCAGTTGGGCAGGAACACGTAGGCATTTCAGCCTGCGGGACACAGATGAACATCCCTCCACCCCAGCCCCCCACCCCACCAAGCTGGCACCCCAGGACGGGGTACCTTTTCTTTCGGCTCTGTCACACGCTTCCTCGGGGACCTGCTCGTGCACTGCTCCAGAGTAGACACTGGCTCCGCCGTGCCTGTTCCTCAGCGTTTGCGGTGTGGGTCTCTAGCCAGGATCCCAGTTTCCAGACCCCTTTCCCCCTGCTGCCGTGTCCGCTGCCTCTCTCCTCCCCTGCCAGTAGCGAGTCCGGGCGGGACCCGGTTTCGATCAGGTGAAGTCACAGGGGAAAAGTCTTCACAGAGCTGACCTGCCAGGGACCTGCAGATGTGTTTTTGCCCCTCGAACCCTGACTTGGGGAGTGCGGGGGACGGATGGTTGCGGGGCCCAGGCGTGCTCAGGAGCTCCTCTGAGACCGGCTCTTTCTCTTGTTCCTTCGGGTGTTTGAAGCCTGTTGCCTACTGCTTTCCCCTTTTCTTCTCTCTTTTCAAAAATTCTCCATTTTTTCACTTAGAAAAAAAATTATTTATACGATTGAGATCCACTAATTAAAGCCATTTTCTGGTATTTGGTTACTGGAGCGTTTGATGTCTCTCTGACAAGACCATGAAATGCACGGTGTGTCCACAGGGACAGAATTTGCTGAACACGGCTCTTTGTAAATGAGGGGACACAGTGTCGCAGCAGCTCATGAATATGGAACGCCCATGATGCCACCTCAGTGGACTTGGGAACACAGATGAATCCTGTCATGTGCTAAATGAGACCAATTTCTTTCACTTAACTTCATCTTCAATCAGACCTTCTTCCATTTGCCTGTTTAAAATTCCCCATACGTGATGCAGAAGGTAACAGCATTCAGTAAAACAAAGTTTTGCAGCTGCAGAGAAAAATCATAATGATCTCTGGTCTAAAGTTGCCATCTCCCAAAAACGTGGACATTGTTTCGCTTTCGAGCTCTGCTGAGGTCTTTTGACTTTAGGCACAGAATTAGGGGCTGTGTGGACCACTCTTCCTGCGATGTCCTTAAGCGGTATGTCTAGATCCCTTTCATGTGGATTGGTTATTGAACTTGGCTATGGATGGTGGATGTGGGCCGTTAAGAGCCCATGGATGCTTTGTAAGTGGGAAAGGGCACTGTGGAGGAAAGCAGCTCTGGGAAGAGAGTGCCTGTAACCAAGCAGGGACTTTGCCCTGGGGAGCTTAGTTAGAGGACGAAGTGAGAGGGACGGAGGTCATCAGAAGGAACACAGACGAACCTGGCAGGTAGGCCAAATGCTTGTATCCTTTACTAAGGTGTCAAGGCGAGAAAGTGCTAGAGTATAGAAGAGACTTGCTGTAGCTCTCCGGAAACCCTTGTGGTTACAACCAGGAAATCCCAGTCAGAAATCCCTAACCAAGAAAGTCAGCAAAGAGTAGACCCTCAAGGGACACAGAGAGGCAAGGCTCCTGGGGGACACAGGGTCCAGATTAGGGGGCCTCCTTTGTTCTCTCCTTCTTGAAGAACTCAGAGTTATGCTCCAGGTAAAGAGCCTGAGTCACACTCAGGGTGTACTCAGGTGTACCCTGCATGCTGAGTCCGGTCTTAAAAAATCACTTTCTTTTCCAGTTGTACCAAAACAGGCCAACAACATGTGGGTTTGAATGCGGGCTATCTCCGAATCATCACGGAGATCTGGAGCCCACTTTATTGGAAGAGGCAGGCTGGCTTCTTACTGTCAGGCCACAGGGGCTGAAAAGGAGCCCTCTGTGACTTTACTGGATAGTTAGCTTTTTAGTGTGCGTGTATGATGATATTATCCATAACCAATGTATTTCAGGGTAAATGGCAGCTTCTCACATCTTTGAAAGCAGTTGTAATCGATCCTACAAGTGTTCCCACGTGTTTCCGTTATTTATATCCGTACCCCTTCATTCTGTGGTTTCGTCTGCTAGTCGGTTTGCTGGGGCAGATCTGTTGGCAAACTAGCACTCTGGCATCATGAGTTTCCCATTTGGCAGTCTCTCTCTTGGAAGTGAGTTCTTACTGTTGTTGTGTATTAATAAGCCTTTACTGGGGGCTTCCAGACGTGGAGTGATACAGGAGAGGGCACTCCAGAAATCCCGAGAAGAAAGAAACACTGGGAGGTTGGGGAAGAGCAGTGTGACCCAGCCTCAGGATGGAAGTCCAGTGGTCCATATGGACCGAATTTGAATGACTCCTCCCCTGTAACTTTGTGCTCGCTCATCCGTTGTTTCTTGAGTATGCCCAGGCCCTTCCCAGCTAGGCCTTGCAGCTGTCAAGTGAGGCAAAACCTTTGCTTAGATTTATCAAATCCAGGCATTACCCAAGGATTGTGCTTGGTTGTTTATTAAATGAATCCTACTCAGGCAACTTTTAAGGCTCGGTAGCGCTTACACTATAATTGGAACGATACAGAGAAGATGGGCGTGGCCCTTCCCTGCGTGGGACTTCGAGATTTTTTTTTTTAAAGATTTCATTTATTTATTTGTCAGAAAGAGAGAGAGAAAGCACACAAGCAGGCAGAGAGGCAGGCAGAGGCGGAGAGAGAGGCAGGCTCTCTGCTGAGTGAGGAGCCCGATGCGGGGCTCGATCCCAGGACCCTGGGATCATGACCTGAGCTGAAGGCAGCGAGTGGCTTAACCCAGGCGTCCCGGGACTTTCAGATTTGAGGGGCATCTGTCAATTGAGTTCTGTTTAGCTGTTCTTTGGTTTGATGGTCCTTGGGAAGACAGTGACTGGAATGTGCTTTTCGCCCTCAGCTAGTTCACCATCTAGGGGACAGACGTAGGGCAAATTTCACTTACTCTACCTGCTACAAGGTGGTGAGGTCAACCCCGTGGCCCTAAATAAAGTATAATGGAAAGCCAAAGTAGAAAGCTCTGGATTCTACCTGTTGGATTCCAAGGTGATTCACAAAGGAAGGGACGTACATTTTCCTGATTCTGTTTTTATTATTACTATTTCTTTATGTGTAGTCCCTCCCTTTGCAATGTTGCCATGCGTCATCAATGGACCTTCTTCCATTGCACCAAGGACCTTCTTCCTGAAGCGCCCAGAAGAGGTCTTGTGTAGAGCAAGCACCCAGTCCATGTTTCCTGGCTGCTTGATGCGGGGCCTTCCTCACCTGGCATCAGGCGCGCTCTCTCCTGCCTCACCCCATGCCGCTCTCCCCCAGGGCCCCTTTGCCATCCCCACTGGCCTTTCTCCAGTTTCTGCAGTGTTGCAAGTTACTTCTTAACTCACAGTGCCTTTGCAAAGGCCATCCCTGCCTGGTTTAATCCTGTCTATCCTTTGGCTTTGAGCTATATCGTCCCTAATTCAGAGACCTTTCCCAACTCCCCTCCCCACCAATCCAAAGTTCTAAATGAGGTCTTCTGTGAACCGGACCAAATGCATTAGGAGGCACCAGTTCAACAGAATACTAGGTCATTTAAAAGAGTGAGATCTGTCAGTGTACTGATGAGGAAAGAGAAAGCAAGTTGCAGAAGATTATATGCGTAAAGCGATCCCCTTTGCTGACATCCTTTAAAGGACACCCGTGCTGCGGTAGGCATGCGTTCTTTTCAGTAAATATATAGGAGAAATTGTTAATAGCACCTCTAGGGAGACAGACTGGGGCTCATAGAAGACGAGGAAATTTTTCACTTTAAACTTTTCTGTAGCATCTAAATTATGATCACATACGATATTTTACCTTTGGAACATAAGACAATTAGTTGTTTCAGCCCTGTTTTTTTCTGGTGCTCCGTGAAGACAGGGACTGTGTTTCCTGGGGCTGTTGTCACTGGCCCCACGAGCTTCGCACCTGCAGATAGCGACGTTCCGTCAGCGCTCCTTGAAGGAAGGGCCGGGTGAATGAATGGACAAGCGAGCAAATGCGGTTTCCCCACCGTGTGGTTAACCGGCTGACAAACAGGGCAGAAAGGCAGGTTGAGCCAGCAGGAGAGACGGCTAACAGAAGAGGCAGGAAGTGCAGAGAGCAAAGCAAACCCGTGGAGCTGAAGGGGTCAGAGCTGGGAAGGATAGAAGCATGTGGTGGCACCCGGGAGGGGTGGGGGCGGACTGGGTGAGGAGGTGCTGCCTGCCTGCGGGGCTGAGATGGAGAAGGGGGGCACCCACGCCCGTGGCCCTGGAGGCATCCTAGCCCTCCCGCCTTTCTCCCCTTTCCTGAGACTGTTTGAGGTCCTCCGTCACCTCCAGGAGGCTGGGTGAGTAAGACATGGGCAACGGGGCTCTGGCATCAGTGCACTCTTTCCATTCTGTTCCATGTGGCCTTGCTGGAGGGAAGTAGCAAGTGGGGGCAGAGGGGGAGGGAGGGTATTTCAGTGATTTGTGGTGATTGGAATCAAGAGAAGTACCCAGAACTGGGAACACTGAGTCTCAGACAGAGTAACAGCTGTCCAGGCTCATCCCTCTGCGAAGGAAGCACAGTGGGTAGAGGATGAGCTCATGGGTTATGGTAGGACCGAGCTGGAAACCTGGCACTGTCCGTTATCGATGATCTCAGGTCATGAAGCTGCCTCCTCTGCTGAGCCTCACTGTTCTCGCCTGCAAAATGGGCGAGACTAAAGGAGAAGATGAAAGTAGAGCCATATAGTTTCTCCCAGGCTCAACACTTTATCTGTTAATTATGCCCTAAACACAGTGATGAGTATTTTATAAATAAAATTTTATAAAGACGATTGCATTTCATACCTACGGTGACCATGTGAGGTGGGTGTAATTATGATCCCCGTTTTACAGATGAAGCAGCTGAGGCACAGAGAGGCTAAAGTCACCCAGCTAGTAAAGGGGAAGCCAGGATTGAAAGCCAGCCTCCCTGTCTCCCGAGCCTGTGCCCTTAACCGTGGCATGGGCGTCCTGCCTATATAATTAACCTACTCACTGTTTCTGTTCCTGTTCTTCCTCTTGGTAGCACGAACAAAATGAGAATGAAGTTCCTGGAACTATTATTATTATTTTTTTTAATAGTGGTAGCTTTTCAGCGAGAGCAGACCCCTGTATTCCTCTTCCTGGCTGTTAAAAATCACATGCTATTTTATTTTATTTTATTTTATTTTATTTTATTTTTTAATCTGAGCACAGTTGACAAAGAAGTGTTGTGTTAGTCACTTCTGAGAGTTCAGTCTGACATCCTGAATCAGCCTGGGTCCCTGGTCCAGACAATGCTGGTCAAGCAGCGGTAACTGAGATGTCCATGTAGATAGTCTGGTGAAGCAGATTTCTCAGGTCCGTTTTCTTTTTCTAGGTTTGTTCATGGGTGTATGTGTGTGTGTGTGTGTGTGTGTGTGTGTGTGTCGAGGGGAAGGTGGAGAGAGGCAAGACGAAAATTTCCAAGAACAAATTACATGTACGGAAGCCCTTGTCCGTGGTAGGAAACCAGGAACTGTGAAATTGTGAAGTTCTTTGAAGTTTGCCCCAAACCCGCTCCTCGGCCACCTGTTCCATGGGGGCCGGGAGTTGGACGGCCCCACTCTGCTGCGATGGCTCAAGCTGTCACTGCACCGGAATGTTCCAGCTCGCCTCGGCCTGGCTGTCATCGCTGGCTCTGTCCCACTCAGGCGGTTCACCGGGTTCTGTTGGGCACCAGGCTTCCAATTAGAGAGAAATCCCACTGTGCGGCCAGCCTCAGCAGTGCCGCTCTGAGAGGCCCCTTTGCCAAGGCCCGGGCTGACCTCTGATCTGTCACAGATGGGCCAGTCCCACACTCCTTTGTGCGCATTTGGAGGAGGGGGGTGGGGCTGAAGAGGGAAGGCCACGGGGAGTCCGAGTGGACATTGGGCAGAAGTGCAGTTGCTCAGAGCTGGGAGACTCTGGGCAGAGTTGACAGGCCCCAAATGCTAGTGCTGTGGAGGGAAAGGGGACTTTGGGAAGACCCCGTCCTGAGCCCTAAACCCAGCATGGGGCCTCCTCTTACCACCTTCTGAATATTCATCTCAGGCTGGACTCCACACCCGAGGAGAGACAGGAGCCGCTAACTGGCTCCTTCCAAAACTGTCACCTTGCTGATGGCGTGGGGCACAGCCAGCTTTCTCCCTGCCCGGCCACAGGCTCCGCGCTGTCTCTGCAGCCTGGGAGCTCCGCTCGGCCCCGGCTCAGGGACGGTCCGGTCAGCAGCTCTCACCATGGACGGTATTAATCACGCAGAGCTAGAGTGAATGAGAAAGCTAAATTCCGATTAGCATAAGAGATAGAATCTTAGAGAACTCCTTCTCTAATTCCCCAGCAGGACGGAGAGAGAGACTCTGAATTCTGCACAGCTGCTCTCTGGACAGGGGACTGGCTGAACGTGGTTCATTATTTTGGGGATGGCCTGTGTGTGTTCTCTATCTCCCCTATCAGCCATTTCTTTTCTAAACCTCTTTTTATTCACTTTTATTAATTTATTCATTTTTATTTTTATTTATTTATTTTTATTATTTATATTTTTATTATTTATTAACCACCCTCTTTCTCTCTCGGTCTTGTTTTCTGTGTCTCTGTCTCTCCCCCATGCACTTCCTCCCTCTCTTTCCAGGTTCAGTATCTGTAACTCCCTCATCAGAAGCAACGACCAAAGCCCAGGCTCGACCTTGACATTTCTATACTCGGCCTTAGCTGGCCTAGAGCCATGGCAAAGCCTAAAGAACGAAGAGCCCAAAAGTGGCAAGGGTCTTCCCAGATGTTCTTGGAACGATGCTGCATCTCTTCTTAAAAATAAAATTGAATTCAATCCATGGAAGCAAAAATGAAGGGTTTCTTCACCATTCTGTCCTCTCTGTGGTGTTTCCCCCCTTTATTCTTTGCAGTTGGATTGAGAATTCTAGGATTCTATCTCTCCACATGGCCTTTTTCCCCGGCCCCTTCTCTTTCTTAACTCCAACTGGTTAAAGCAAACAAAACCCCGCGTCTAGCCAGTGATGCTCACTTGGAAAAGGAAGTGCTACTTTAGGGGGTTAGGTGGTCCCGTGACAAGACAGGCTCTTTCCAGCAAGTCTTCACCATTACATTGCTCTCTCTTGGCTTCTCGGGTCGCATGACTTTGTTCGTCTGATGAGAGAAGTGGCCTTGTGTGTCCTCCTGTGTCTGCATGTCTGCCTCATATAGAGGGTTTGAAGGAGGGAGAGATCTCTGTGACTCCACAAGAGAAGTGTCATCTTTAGAGTCGGCATTGTTGATTCTACCAGACCTGGCAAGTGGAGACGCCCGGGGACTCCGCTGGGGAGCCTGGTCTTATCCTTAGGTGTAAAGTGTCCTTCAGAGTCAGGCTCAGGGCCCTGATGGCTATGATGATGATAAGAATTCCGATGAGCTAATGCACGTGTGGACCTTGGTCATGAGGCAATCGTTCATAGTGACGTCCATGTCATGTCACTGCACGTTCCTCTGTCTCTGGCCAGGCCGGGCTCATTCACCGGCTCCTCCAACACAGACTTCCCTGAGCACAGTCTGGGACTCTCTTCTCCTTTCTTTACATCTCTCCTTGGAAGAGCCACTCCAAGGGCTCCTGACCTGGAGAATACATCAGGATCACCAAAGAAATCTTGGGAAAAAATACAAAATCCTGAGCCCCGCCCAGGAGATTCTCCTCCAGCAGGTGCTGGGGTAGGGCCTGGGATTCTGAAGTCTGCCTTTGACTTTGTGCTTCAGGACCACACAGCCCAAGCCTGGGAACCCCTGGAGGCCAGAGACTATGTCCAAGTGCCCATTCTACTCCCAGCCCGCAGCCCCACACCTGGCTCATTGAAGGCGATAAGTAAGGTGAGAAGTGGGCCAGGCCCCTCCCTGTCTGTCCTGCTGACCTCTTGCTTCTCTTCTCTTTGCAGACATCCCTGTTATTCCGGATCTGGAAGAAGTACAGGAAGAAGACTTTGCTTTGCAGGTCGCCGCCCCTCCCAGGTACACTGAGCATGAAGTTAGCGGGAGGCAGAGAACATGTGAATTCATACATTCCAAACCCCATGTACAGTGGTGCTGCCCCCTGAATGGAGATCGGGAATTTCTGGTGATGGGTTCCCGTTTTGCTAGGCATAGTCCTACCATTTTGGTCCTTCCCAGCTACCTAGAAGGCTCTGGGGATGGTGGCTCCGCGGCTCTCCTGGATCTGGTCCTGCCTGGGGCTCCGCCTCACCTTCTCTCTTCCGTACAGCGTCCAGGTAAACCGGGTGATGACCTACCGTGACCTTGACAATGACCTCATGAAGTACTCAGCCTTCCAGACCTTGGTGAGTGGACCAGTTTTCCCCCAGAGGGCAGGCTCCAGGCAGCATCTCCTCCACGGGGCTCTGAGGCCGCCTGGCGGGGCCATCGTCCTCGAGTATCCGGCGTCCCTAGCCCCAGCCTACCCCAGTGTCTCCTGGGGCCTGGCTCCCACCTGCCTCCACGGCTGCCCACTGGCATCAGTAGACACTGTGGCTGGATAGATCTGCCGCTGTCACGCTCTGCCCTCTTGGTGCTGACCTTCCTGCAAAGAATGCCCAGCCTGCAGGAGGTTGTGGTGGTCCCGCCTCCCTCGGTGGCTGTGCGGTCCCCTCACATTTTTACTCTTTAGGACGTTTCTGCAGGTCTGGATTGGGAAGCCCCACCACGCACACCCTGACCCACTTAGCAAGAGATGGTTGTCCGGAGGTCCCCTGGGGTGCACAAGCTGGTGTACGTGTTTGTTTGTTTGCATTCACAGGATGGAGAGATCGACCTGAAGCTCCTCACCAAAGTCCTTGCACCAGAGCATGAAGTCCGAGAGGTAAGTAACCACAGGATCTCTTTCTCCAGGCTGCGTCCTTCCTTCGGCCAGCTGGCTCCCCAGCATGAGCGCAGCCTTCCTGTGGCCCATGGGGCAGTGGGGTGGGGTGAGGAGTGCAGGGGAGGTCGGCTGTGACAGAGGGAAAAGGCCTCCTTCCTGTGACCCAGTGATACCTCTCCTGGCAGGATGACGTCAGCTGGGACTGGGACCGTCTGTACACCGAGGTGTCCTCCGAGCTCCTCACCGAGTGGGACCTGCTGCAGGCAGAGAAGGACGAGCCCGTGGGACAGCCCGCGCATCCCTGAGCCCTGGGGGGTCAACAGCCTGCTCTCCCCGCACAGAGTCATTTCTGCTTTGGACTTGAAAAAAAGGCCAGAAACCTAAACCTAGAGAAGCTTGCAAGCAGCTTAGAATTTTGCTATGCAGTATTTTGTAATAAAAATGCTTATTTTCAGTAGACCACCTGGGATCATTCCATCATCATAAGTTACTTTATTCTGTGGCCATCTCTTCCATTTCTTTCCAGCAGCCTCTTGGAAGGATCCATCACGAGTGAAGGAGGGCAGCTTTGAAAGAGTCTGACAGGTGCGCTGCCGGCCGTTGAAGAGCGTGAGGGAAAGCTTGGCTCGGGGAGACGAGCGGCGCTGCTCTTGGACGCCGTTTGCTCCACAGGGGCCACAGCGTTTGCCTGGAGCATCCGTCTCCTTGTGAGCACCTGGACGCAGGGGTCCGGGAGGTTGCCAGCTGCTAGCTGCCGGGGTCCGAGGAGGGCCTGGCGGGGTGTCGCTTACGTCAGCGAAGCTGCCCCGTTTCCTTCACGGTGGCAGGCGGCTTCACTGAGGAGACAGCAAGGAGTGGGTGTGATAAGGTGACCCGTTCCTCACAGCAAAGTCTGGGGGCCTTTTCTGACAGCACCCGCCCCCTTCTCCTTTCTTCTCACAGCCCATGCCTGGGGCTCCCAAGGCGTGTCCTTCCCTTCCGCCCCAGGTTCGCTGCAGGTTCTGGTCAGCAGGGCCCAGCTTGGCAGCCCCGAGTGTTCCACAAAAGCACTCTCCTGGGGAGCCTGGGACTCCCTCTGACCTTTCAGAGACGTAGCTGCCTGTCCCTGTTGCTCCCCCAAGCAGCATCACTGCCTGTTTCCAAACTGTGCCAGTATCTGGAACAGAGCCCAACCTTCTTTCGAAACAGAGACATCTTTTGTTTTTGTTTTTCTCGCTTTCTCCCCCAAGACCTGTCATCTGAGGACAGGGACTCTCCCTGCCGCCTCTCCTAGATGCCACTTTGGGTCCAGCCCACCCAGGCTGGCAGCTGTGGACCGAGCCCCACTCCGTGGTCATGGAGCAGCCATGGGGAGAGCTGAGAGCTGCTCTTATCCTGCCTGGAAAGCCCTTCATTAAAATTCAGTAAAACAAAGAGGCTCAACACTTCAAAAACCCACTGGGGGGTTATTTTTGTATGACTACTAGTGCCCTTCCCCAGTGAGCCAGGAGGGCTCCAGAACACCAAAGAGACTGTGCGGCTGTTAATTATAAACTAAGGGATTTAGTGGCGCTGGGCCCCCTTTTCCTACTTTTCTAGAGTCACACTCTTAGCCCTGATGGTCCCCCCTTTGGAATAATTCCCATGGTCACTGAGAAGTGTCCGCCCACTTTGGTTTTTCTTGTGTACCGTTCTGAAATCCGAAGGAGAAAGATATTTCTCGTACCTTAACTACCTGACAGTTTAGCTGCTTTGGGACGCTGATAAACTTGGGAGGGCTGCGGTCAGCCTGAGCCTGAGCCTGGCTAGGGGTTGACTTCCCTCCTCCCTTTATTTTATGAGAGCGACAGCAACAAGGTCTCCTGTGGCCTGAGCCCTCACCACAGGCCAGGCACTGGGCTCTGCACATATGCATGATCCCACTAACTCCTCACAACCACCCAGTGAAACACTGTTATCCCATTTTACAGATAAGGAAACTGAGGCTCAGAAAGGTATAGAGATTGCCCAAGATTATCCAGCTACTTAGGGGCGGAGCTGGAACTCAAGACCAAGGTATCTGACGCCACTGTGCTTTTAACATTTGTTAAAAGGAACCTTCTGCTGCCTTCAGCTGGGGCAAGTAACCTAGTGTATGGCGGGCGGAATTAGCAGTGTACTGGGAGAAACTGCCTGCCACCGCCCTCCACCTCCCAGGCCAGGCATCCCTCCTTTGCATGGAGTGACCATAGAGCAGAGGGTACAAAGCCTCCAGCATGGCTGAGCTCCAGAGTCCTGGCCCCAGGGAGGTAAGGATGAAGCCTGCAGACCGGGATGAGGAGCAGCTCAAAGTCTTATACTCTAAGCCTGACCAAGAGTCAGGTTCAGGCTGCGGATGGCCAAGTGTCCTCTCACCTGTCTGGGCTTCATCCGTTCCAAAGCCTTCGAGAGCCGTGCCTCGAGAGCTCCTGGGCATTGACAAGGTGTCTCAGAACTTATGTCCACCTGGTTCTTACCCGACCCCTGAGCTACCTTCCTTATGTTTCATCCAGCGGTGCCGCCCAGCCCAGACTTCAGAGGGCCTCCCCGGAAGAGGGCTCAGGAGGTATGACCGAATGGACCCGCGGCTACAGGTACCCGCACTGTGGTTTTCCGCAGGCGTGTCGGGGAGGCACGGGACGGGTCTCAGTGCTGCCACCTCCTTTGTGTGGCATGTTGACTGGCCCCTCAGCCACTTCTCCTAGGCTGGCTCATGTCACCTCTGAGTGGGCTCGAGACCTCCCAGCTGGTCTCTGACAGTCTCCCGTGGTGACTTTGGCTTTGGGCATTAGTTGCAGAGATGCCGTTCATAGGCCGGGCGGTGGTGGGGAAGCTTCCTCCCTTGTGAGATATGGATTGCTGCTCTGTACGTGCCCGGCTCTGTTTTAGGCATGGCGGAGAGAACACTAGACAAGCTGAACTCCCTTCCTAGCACTCACATCGGGCAGGGTGGGGATCGGGGGAGGGACGGACAAATGGGTCAAACACACAGCGTGTTAGGTGGTAAGGGTGCCCTGGAGAAAAACAAAGCTGGAGCAGGGAAGGGACGTGCTAGGTCAGGGGTTACAATTTTTTTTTTATTTTTTTTTTTAGGGGTTACAATTTTTAAGTGGGTTGGTTAGAGGAAGCCTCACAGAGAAGGTGACATTTGAGCAAAGACCTAGAGAAGATACAGGGGGAGGAGTAGGGGCAAGTCAAGTAACTAGGGAACAGTGTCCCAGCGAGAGAGGTCAGTACTTGCAAAACCAGCAGGAGGACAGGCACCTGGCTTGTCTGAGTAGCAGAGGAGGTCGGAGTGCCTGGGTGGAAGGGGCATGGGGAGAGGAGATGCTCTGTCTTGCTGCGCCCGTGGCCTCGGGGTGCGCGGGGCCCACGCCCTCCAGGGACATGAGTACTCCCAGGCCGCCTCCATCTTGCCACACAGCCTTTGGAAAAAACTCAAACTGCTGCCTGGGCCCCCCAGGCCTCAGCCTGGGAGAAGTGGAGCAGCAGAGGGCTTCCTCTGCTGCACGGAGGGGGAGGAGAACAATGAGCTCTATCTGCCATGAACTGGAGGTCAGGAGGCCACTGCCAGCTCCTGCCAGGTCCTGTGCGGGGCAGACGGGGCGGCACTGTCAGGCCCCTGCATGCACCGCTCCCTGGAAACTCGCAGCTCTGATGAAAAGCTCAAGGGAGAAATTCATCTGGGCTGCATCTTGGGTCATCTCTATCCTTGGTTGTTGGCTCATCTTTGCTGGACCCCGGGACACCCCAGACAGGTTTTATTTAGGTACTATGTACTCCAGACAGAAACTGATGCTAGTACCTGCTTGGTGTTGCTTGACCCAAATGTGCAGCTTACGTCGATCAGGGCCTTTCTTGCATAGTGGTTGGCGGTGGGGGGGGGGGGGGGCTCCTGGGATCCCTGGGGCCAATGACCTGAATGAAGGGTAGTATTTAGTACAGAGACATAAGGAAGCTTGGCTTCCTTTGCTCAGCTTTGCCCAAGCAGTGCTGTGCGTTTCTCTCAGAGCCCAAAGAATCATTGGGGAATGGATAGCTGGGGGTAAAAGGGGTATCCGGGGGCGGGGCAGGGATAGGGGGCAAGGGGCAAAGAACCCAGATTCCAGAATCATGGAAGACCTGGGTTCCAGTCCCATCTCTCTCACTTGGTAGCTGTGGGTCCTCGAGTGAGCTTCCTTCCTTTTCTGATCCTGTTTTCTCAGCTGTAAAGTGGTGATGATATTAGTATGATAGTAGGATTAGGATATTAGATGATACTAGGATATTACTCTTAAGATAGTGATGCCCAGTGAAAGCTGAATTCTGCTAGATTTTAGAACTGGATGGGCTCCAAAAGTGACCATAGGGAAGGTCCCACCGGATATGTTACTGCAACGAACCTACACTCTGCCGGGGACTGTCACCCGCATTTCCCCTCGTGCATTATTTCTTAGCCATGGATAGAAGAATGGTTTGGCAGCAGGTTTTTGTTTTTTTATAGCAGCTTTACTGGGGCACACTATGCATGCCTTAAAAGTCACCGCCGAAAATACACAACTCAGTGATTTTAGTAAACTTACCAAGTGGTGGGACAGTCATAATCCTGTTTCAGAATGTTGTCGTCACCTGACAACGTTCCATTGTGTCCCTTTACAGTTAACCCCGGCTCCCACTCCCAGCCCTCGGCAACCACTGATCTGTTTCCTAAACCCTATAAATGTGTTGTTTCTGGAAACTGCGTAGAAATGGACTCATGTAGTATGCCGTCTTTTGAGTGTGGCTACTTACACTTCCCACGTTTTCACGGTCCAGCCACGCCATCGCCCGTGTCAGTGCTTTGATCTTTGTTCCACGGAACCCCGCCGGATGGACCCATACCACACTGTTTGACCGTGCACCCGTGGGCACACACTTGAGTTGTTTCTCATTTGGGCTTCTTAGGAATAATGCCCTCTGGACAGGCCTGTGCGTGTGTTTGTGTGGACATATGTTTTCGTTTCTCTCGGGTAGATTCCAAGGAGTGAAATCACGGGGTCATAGGGCTTACATTTAACTATTTTTTTTTTACTTTCTTTAAAATAAAAACACTATGTAAAACTTAAAGGTTAAAGAGCAGACAGAATAGTTGGAGAATTATTTATGCTTAACTTTACAAAAACTGCCGGACTTTTTCAGGGCAGCACTTTTGTCTGCCAGTGCTCTCGGGTATCAGGATTAATTAAGTAGTTGATTTGATTTGTGTTTGTTTGTTTGTTTCCTTTCCTTAAGGTTTTCAAAGGTGGCAGTGAAGTTTATACTTGGCGCGTTCTCCTGATTCCTCCCTCTCTTCCTCCTTCCTGTCATTGGGCTTACCTCTGTTTTAAGAATGCAGAGCTCTTCTCTCTGTGCCCCCCTCCTCTGCCCCAGCCTGGAAGCTTCTTCAGGGTAAGAAGGGGGTGTTGTTTGAGTTTCTGTAAAGCCTTGCCAGGAGTTCAACAGTCAAATAAGACATGGTCCTGACCCCAAGGGGCTCACAAACTAGTAGAGAAACAGACAGGTCTCATCTATGTTTTCAAAGCCCTAGTTTTGAAAACCTCAGAGGCTTTCCAGATGGAAGCACCCCAAACCATCTATTGCAAAGTGGAGATGAAAGCAGGGAGAGAGGGAACTTGGAGTGTCCACCAGGAAGTACACAGGTAGGGTTGGTTTTCTTTTGCTTTTTTAAATTTTATTTGACAGAGAGAAATCACAACTAGGCAGAGAGACAGGCAGAGAGAGAGGAGGAAGCAGGCTCCCTGCGGAGCAGAGAGCCCGATGTGGGGCTCGATCCCAGGACCCTGGGATCATGCCCAGGGGCCACATTCAGCCTGCCACCCGTTCTTATGAAAGTTTTACTGAAACGGAGCTTTGCTGTTTGTTTATATACTGTCTGTGGCCACCTTTGTGCTATGATAGCAGAACTTAGTTGTGACAGAGACCATGTGGCCTGCAAAGCCTAAAATATTTACAATCAGGCTCTTTACGGAAAGATTTTGCCAACATCTCCTTAGAGGAAAGAATGACGACGAGAGATAACAACACCCACGTGCTCCCACAGTTCGGCTGCGTGGTGATATCCAGAAAATCGACTGCAGGAACAGGGATCTGAATCAGATGTAAGGAAAGACTGGATGGGTGGCAAGGTTAAGTGGTAACCTTCTGGCTCCTCAAAGAGACAAACTTCCCTTCAGAAAAAGGGAAAAAGAAAAAAACAACAACACCACTTCTCCACTCCAGCACAGTTGGGACCTAAGCTATCTGGAGACAAAAAGCTGGGAGGGGGTGACTCTGGGCTTCTTCTGGGCCCTTTGGTCCTCTTGGAGATGTAGGGAAGGAGGGCATTCTCCAGAAGTCAGATACTTTTGGTGATGGGCTCAGGATAATGAAGGGGCAGTCCAGTGGAGGGGGGCTAGGAGCAAGGGAGGAAGGAAAACGCCAGTTTTTCTTTTGGCAAGATAGAAATCAGAACGCGAGGGTGGCGGGAGCCAACAGAGGAAGCGGCGGGCCCTCTTGTGGCTATGATGGAGGGAATTAATTCCCGGCATATGTTCCCTGCATCTGTCGTGGTGGCCTGGACCAGAGGGGTCAGCAAGGGAGGGGACCCTGCCAGGGCTGAGCATTAGCCCAGAATTCCCGGGCTGCTGGGGCTCTCGGCTCCCACAGAACGATGGCTGGCCAGCATGCCCAGGAACATCTGTTGCAGCTGTGGCAGGCAGTGCTGCCTTGGGAGGAGGGGGGGCGTCCCCCTCCACATGCTCGCTGCAAGAAAACACCTGCCTGTGAAGGGGCTGAGAGAAGGCTTGTAAGAGTCCTGCAAAAGCGCTCTCTTCCAGATCTCGGCTGCGGTAGATTCGAGCCGCCAGCAGCCCCGAGCTGTGACAAAAGCGACGGTGCTGGGAGAGGCAAGAACGCAGAGATCTTGGGATGCCCTCCGGAGTACCAGTCCCAGAAACCCCCCGGGGTGCCGTTTGGGCTTCTTACTGCAGAGTGTCCTTCGGGAGTCCGAGGTCCACGGAGAGGCAGCCGGGCAGGAGGGCGTGGTGGCTGGGAATGCAGACGACGCCAGGTTCGCTTTTCTGCTGCTCCTCGCTGTACCTGCAATAGCTTTGCACAGGGAGTCTGTGCAGTGGTGTCCCCGTCTACAGAGTGAGGTCAAAAATCTGTCTGCTAGGCTCTGGGGTGATCAAACGGCCTGCGACACATCAGGTGTCTGGCACAAAGGAAGCTCTCAGTGAGGGGAGCTCTGATCACACCGAGGGACAGTCAGTGATCACGTGTTGCCTCCAACAGAAGTCATGGGCGTTAGGCACACTGAGGGGACCTGTGTGGACGTCTACCCCAAGGTCATGAACTGGAGGGCTGTGGGCTAACCTTGACCCATACCACGTGTTTGATCGGCCTATACACTTTTTAAAATCACCTCGTTAATTATCAGCATTAAAAATGGAAAGGTTTCACATTAAACCCAGATTTCCGGCTTCTCTGAGGAAATGAGGGGATGTGTCCATGCTGGGACCACGGTTCCTATGGCGGTGATTGGCTTGAGCAGAGAAGCAACAGCTCCTTTAAGTAGGGGCGGTTCAGCGTGCCCCCCACTCCCTCCCCACTTCGGGTTAGCCGGGCCACTCCAGACCTTGACTGTGAGACCCCTGCCCAGCCTCCTCCTTGCCGACAAGGATTCTGCCCCCTGAGAACCCTTGCATGAGGTCATGTTCTGAGCCTGGAGCTTGGCGTGCCCTTTGTCAGGAACCAGGACCCTCGGTCCGATGGGCAACCTAAAATCACGCAAGCTCTGGAGAAGATCCCCTTTGCCTGCCATGGGCTTCTCTTCCTCGGGTCAGGACGCCTGACCCTGTGTCCAGCAGGGATCTGAGAGGAGTTTGAGCGGAGTCCTGGGGTAGGTCCCGGGCCAGTGACTGGTTAGCCCTCTGCCCTTGACTGCACTGGTTAAACTCTGCCGCGGCACTCGGGCTGTCTGCTGAGGAAGAGCGTCCGGCTCAGCAGTCAAGAAGCGGAGAAGGGTTGCCACCTTGTTTCTGTAGCAGCCTCTGGTGTCTCGAGCACACCACTGAGGCACTGGGAAGCTGGGGGGAGCCGAGGCTGCCGAGCGTGTCTGGCTTGCAGGCTTCAGGGGCGGGAGCGCACCCAAACCCATCAGGCAGGAGGGTCTCTGTGCTGTGCTCAGGAGGAGGGACACCCCCGAGGGTGGACCACTCAGCTCACCCTTCCAGAGAGAGGACAGTTAGCGGACAGCCTCCAGCGATGGAGCCTTCGAGGTCTGCCCCAGTGTGCTGACAACACCCAGCCCGTCCCTAAACCTGCTGGCGGCAGAGGCTCGCCATTCCCAGCCTGCACGACTCCTCTATGACAGTCTTGCTTCCAGCACTCTCCCTGAGGCCGGCTAGGACTTTCTCAAGAGCTGCTCGGTGGTCTGAGACTCTGACTGCCCAGTCCTCCCTCCTTCCTCCTCTCTCTTCTCTGGTGACAGACCTTCGTCACCCCCTGGAGGCTTTCCCTGCTACTCCTGCTTGCTCCCCTCTCTAGCTTTCACAGGCCTGAACAACTGCATGTCTGCTTCCTCAGGGGTCCAAACAGTGGGCCTGGGGTGGTCCTGCGAGACAGGGTGGGCCCATTCGTGGGTAGGGCCGAGAAGGGGTGTGGCCTCTTCTGCAAAGCCACCTGCCTCATGAGCCTGGGTGGCTCGGCTGGGGTGTGGGGTTCCCGGAGAGGGATAAAAGGAGCTTGGCCAGAGGTAGTTTCCTCCATCACTCATTCGTTGGAAACGAATCCAACCGAGGGGACCTGGCAGGCATTTGGCAAAAAGGAATTTGGTTTCCTTGCAGCAGGGAGAGGAAACAGCTGCCCGCATCCCTTTTTGTTTTGCTGAGGTTGGGCATGAAAAAACTCTGTGGGTGGCTTAATGGGCAGAAAACGGGGATGTCCTGGCACAGCAGGCCTGCTGGGATACAGGATGTGCCTCCAGGGAACTACCTGTTGCCCATCAGGATCAGGAGGCATGGCCTCGGAGGGTAGGAAGAGAGATGGAGTCCAGGCAACTGTACCCCAGAACTTGGCGGGGCGGGGCCAGATAGCAAAGGCCCCTGAGCTATTCCAGCGGTACTGGTGGCATGTTCTCAGCTGGCAGAGGGGAGTCTGTGGCGGGCGGGTGGAGGGCCAGGTGTTCTTATGGAAGCCCAGTGGACAGAGCTATGCTGCCCCTGAGGCATCTTGACGACCACAGTGTTCTTGCCATTTTAAGGACAAAGACCGTGAAGCAGCAAAGACCAAATAAGAAAGAGGCCTCATGAGATGCCTGGGTGGCTCAGTCGGTTAAGCGCCTGCCTTCGGTTCAGGTCACAATCCCGTGGTCCTGGGATTGAGTCCCACATTGGCCTCCCTGCTCAGTGGGGAGCCTGCCTCTCCACCTTCTTGTACTTCCCCCTCTCTCTGACGAATAAATAAAATCTTGAAAAAACAGAAAGATGCCTCGCAGGGCATAGATGGCAGAGACAGTACTTAGTAGGGGAAGCTAAGCAAAGAGAAAAAAAATAGTTTAGCTCTTTGAATAGAGAACAGACCGAAAATTGGAAACCTGGGTGGGGCAGGCAGGACGGGTGGGGAGTGGTGGCAGAAGGGCAGGAGGGAACTTTCTGCGGTGATGGAAATATTCCCTAGCTTGACTGTGGTGGCGGCGGGTACATGTCTGCTTATATTTGTAAAACTCATCAACTGTCCACTTAAAAAAGGATAGTTTTTATTGTGTGTAAGTTATACTTCAGTAAACATGACTTTAAAAAGGATTCTGTCTGGGTGGCTCAGTTGGTTAAGCGGCTGCCTTCGGCTCAGGTCATGATCCCAGCGTCCTGGGTTCGAGTCCCACATTGGGCTCCTTGCTCAGCAGGGAGCCTGCTTCTCCCTCTTCCTCTGCCTGCCACTCTGTCTGCCTGTGCTCACTCTCTCTGACCAAAAAAAAAAAAAAAAGATTCTCCCTGTCACCAGTCACCATCCGAAGTACACGAGGTGGAGGAGTCTGTGTTTGTCCCACAGCGTCCCCCAGGGCCATGGTGCTGGGCAGCCTGGCTATCCCTGAGAAGCAGGCCAGGAAGCAGAGAGGCCCTACAAGACCCCTTAAGCCCCGGAGCCCCCGCCTGGGGGGCTGGTCAGACTCCAGGGCAAACTTTTACCTATCTGCAGTTTAATTTTCCATGATTTTCCATGAAAGGAAAGTCCAGTAAATTTGACGATTGGGGACAGCAGATAGTCCAATTTGAAGTCAAACACAGACGTCTGGAACTCATTTTTGACATCCTAATGGAAACATGGGTCTGCAGAGCCCAGAATGAGGAAGGACGCAGAGAACCTTGAAGACCCAAGACTGTTCAGAGAAGATAAAACCCCAGAGAGAGCAAGCTCTGCCAGCTCGTGGGTTGCAACAGTTCTTTGGATGAGGAGCATGAGCAGGGCTATAAAAACTTTCAATGCCAGGCCTTTGAAAAAACATTTTCTCTTTAAAAGCTTCAACTGCTATTTTAAAATACTATCTTTACTTATACAGTGAGTACATATTCACTAAATTAAAAATTATGTCTCGAAATATAGTGAATATTCCTTTTCACCCTGCCGTACTCCATCCATTCCAGACGCCTCCCCAGAGGTGACCCTGGTGTTTTTCCAGATGTTTCATTGCGTTTTCCTACGCATGGATGTACAAGTAGAGACCTAGAGCTCGGCTTTATTTTTGTAACTGGGACCCTTCTGCAAGTATGGCCTATGTTTTGCTTTGTCCGCTTAGGAACACATCCTGAACTTCCGTCTCTCTTCCTGCCCCTTTGCCGCTGGATTGGAGTCTGCAGAGAAGAACCGAGAATACACATTTTAAACCAGCACTTTCCCAAACCCCAGCCCTATGCAAGAACCTTGCAAGGTGCTGGGGCCCAGGCTGTCGTTGGCGCTCACAGCATTGGCTGAAATACTTCCTTTGTCCTTTCTGTAGGAGTGGCCAATCCTGAGTGTCCTAGGAAAACCAAACAGACCTCTGGTTTTTTGGCAAGATCCAGCTGAGCTGAGAACACTGACTGGAGGAGTGGGGCAGGTCTCAGGCCACCCCGTCCGCCCCCGTCCCTGCCTCCTCCCTCAGGTTCCATGGACATTTAGTTGTGACCACCGGTCAGAGGAGATGGTAACGCTTGTGTCTTTCGGTGCCGGTGCCGGGCTGCCAGTGGCCGCCTCCTCCCTGCATCGGGCCCGTGGCTCTGTGGGACTTGTGCAAAGGGCCTCCGTTCACCTCCTTTCCCCCTCTACTCTCCGTCCTGTGGCAGCTGCTGCCAGATGTGTTTTTGGAATGATCCAGAAGTGAAACCTGCCCCTTCCTCCAGGCTGGCATGAGAACAGTGTCTCTCAAATCATAGTGCGCAGACCACGCACACCAGATCCCCCTAGGGAGGCTTGCAAAACACAGATGCCTGCCTTCCACCCAGACCCGGGCAAGTCGGGTCCCCAGATGGGGGGAATCAGAATTGCCGGGGTTGGACCTGGGGATCTGCATTTTAAGCACGAGGCCTTTTGGTGCGCTTCAGGGCATCAAGGTCCACACTCACTTGGAGGAGAGAGGCTGAATGTAAGTTTAACTGGGCTCGTTCAGATCGGCCTCTTGGGTCTCTGGCGTCCCTGAAAGAAGTGGATCCTTTCCTCAGCCCCAAGCCACCGTGGCAAACTCGGCTCCCGTGGCCTCACCCCACCGCGAGGGCAGCAGGCACCCAGGGCTCGGCCTCCTATCAGACTCAATCTCCTGTCACTTTCAGGACCAGTTCATTATTCCTTTATTATTTCCATTCTCCTGCTTATCATTATTAATAATCACTTCAGACTGGCCAGGGTGCTGACAGCTCCCCCTTGTCCATTCTCTGTCTGTCTTAATCCTGCCTGCTTATCTGGCATTAACCTGATCTTTCCCCCCATTTAATTAAGCAGTGCTGGTCAGCCCGCCAGTGCCCACGTGGAGATGGGAATGATCGGGTCTCCTGATAGGCAGAGGAGGGATGGGCTCTGTGGCTGGGACATTCTACCTCCCAGAGGGGTCCGAGGGCAGGGACATGAGTCCCCGGAAGGGCCGCATTGGGTCTGAGGGCTGGGGAGGCAGGGAGGGTTGATGACCAGTACCCACTGAGAAAACAGTGCTTCTCAAACCTTACAGAGCCTCAGCGTCACCGGGAAGGCCTGTTAAAATCCAGGCTACTGTAAAATACAGAGTACCCCGCCCGCAGGGATTCTGATTTGGTAGGTGGCTGTGAATGTGAACTCCTAATTAGCGCCAGGGGGTGCTGATCCTGGTGGGGTCACTCACACTGGAGTGGCCCAGCATTAGTGGGCCAACCTCAGCTTAGTGCTGGACGCTGGCCAGGCCCGTGCGTGCCTTCCTGAGAGTGGACTGAAGAGGAAGAGCCTGGGCCAGGGGGAGATTATTTCAGATGTGAGGTGGTGAGGGACTGAGCCACGGGGGTACTTAGTCTGCAAAGGGAGGGATCAATCTGGATTGCGCATCTGGTCTAGAGAAGTAAGGGGGAATCTTCATGCTAGTAGAGGCAGGGACAGAGAAAAAAAAAAGCCAGGACACCTGGTTTTCAGCAACTGGCAGTGTGCTGGACAGAAATGTACAGAGGAAACACACAGGGGTAGGGCCAGGATGTGCTGAGGCCAAGACAAGCTACATAACTCTCAGGGGCTAGAGAAAAATGGAAAATTCTGGAGCCCTTCTTCAAAAATTATTAAACATTGCAATTCTTACAGGAGAGGAGAGCGTTAGAGCAAGCATGGGGTCTTTCTGAAATGCAGGGCTCTGTCCGTCGGCATAGGCCGCCTGCCGTAAAGTTAGCACTGGCTGAGATTCCACTTGATTCTGCCCTTGATAGCCAAATGGACAGCCCGTCACCTTGGTGGACCATCCACTGCTCTGTAGGCCCCTGGGTGATGGCCATGTCTGCTTCTAGAGGCCACGAGAGACAAAATGGGAAGGTAGACGGGATCCCACATTCACAAATCAGAGTCTTAGGAGGGAAGAGCCCCAAATAAGAAAACATGATGAGGGGGCGCCTGGGTGGCTCAGTGGGTTAAAGCTTCTGCCTTCAGCTCAGGTCATGATCTCAGGGTCCTGGGATCGAGCCCCCCATCAGACTCTCTGCTCAGCAGGGAGCCTGCTTCTTTCTCTCTCTCTGCCTGCCTCTCCTTCTACTTGTGATCTCTCTCCGAGAAATAAATAAAATCTTAAAAAAAAAAAAAGAGTAAAATCCTAAAAGAAGTTACTCGTCAGACAACGTGTAAGCGAAGGGTACCATGGCCAGGAGAGTCTGACATTGTCTGCGGATGGACCTCTAGTGTTTTAAGCTGCCGTTTATTGTGCATGTACTCTGTTCCCACAGCGCGCTTTGATATCTTACTTGGCTTCGTCCTGGCAACAGCCCTGTGAAGTGTGTGTTATTGTCCCCTTTATACAGATGTGGAAGCTGAGGCAGGGAGAAGCACAGGAAGCTGCCTAGCGAGGGAGCCCGCTCTTGAGGCTGGCGCATGCGTCTGGGGTGTGAGACACTGTGTGCAAATGACTAGGGAGTTGGGGGCTGATGTGGATGGGGGCGCTGGGGGGTGTTGCAGGGAAATGCATAGATACCCAAGTGCCAGCCAAAGATGGAAGGATTTAAAGCAATTAAAATGTTTTGCCTGGGAGCTGTTTGGAGCTTTTTTTTTTTTTTGAAGCGAGAGTTTCCTGACTTCAAGGTGTTAACCAGCTCTCTAAATGGTTTTGTTTTTTAATTGCAGCAAATGACTGTGGAGCCATTAGATTTTTGCCTCTGTGGTTGTTTCTGAGCCCTTCCAGGCCTCCTCCTTCTATTTATTCTGTTTAATTCAGTCAGGTAGCTCCGGGGCAATGGAGATCAATACTTCTCTTTGATAGAAAAGAGTCAGGTTTGAAACCCAGAGATAAAACTGACACATTTTGTATAAATTTAATTAAAAATGCACCTTTAGTGGCTTGTTGCAGGCACAAAGCCGAGTGTCTATCTCTCTATCTCCCTGTCTCTCCCCCTCTCTTCCTCTCTCTCCTTTCTTGTTCCTAACGGGGAGATCTCTACATCTGCCTCGCCATAGTCTTGGTTCATGATTTTGGACTTGAAACTTCCGTGCTGAGGGACGCTGAGAGAAGGGTCTGAAATTCTAAGCAGACGAGCCTGGCCTCCTTTTGTCCAGAGCAGTCTGGGGAGAGGGCTTCTCGGGGAGAGAACTGGGAAGCAGGAGCCCCAGGACGGGTTTGCTTTTTCTCTCTCAAACCCTTCCTCTATGGGCCCCGCAATCTGTACGCTCAGCGGCTCCTCTGGCCAGACGTTTTTGACCTGCCTGCCCTGCACCTCGTGGGGCCCCCGACAGAGGTGGGCGTCGGGCCACGGGGACTAGAGGCCCTCTCTGGTGACCCCAGGGCTGCTGCACACATTCATCTTGTGTTTTACAGTCCCCCCTTCACCTCCTTCCCCACCAGCTCCCCCCCTTTCGCGCACCTCAATCCCATTTGGCTTTCCTCATTTTTCACTTGAGTGGGTTTCCTATCCCCGACTCTGCTCTGGCCTCACTCTGCTCAACACCAATAAAACACACTCAACACAGGTAGAACAAGGTGCCCGGGCCCGGCGTGACAAATGACTCACCAGCCCTCGCTAAGCGAGGCTGTAAATCGCCCCTCCCGTTGCGAGCCTGGGCCTGCTCGGCAGCCCCTCAGTGGGGACGAGGAGGTGGCAGAGGCGGGCCTCAGACCCAGAGTTCGGTCAGGCCACCAGGGCCCTTCCCGGGATCCTGGGCAGCCGGGAGATGGCAGGGAGGCAGAGGAGGGCCTGCTGAAATGTTTATACCTGCAGCTTTGGCTGGGGCAGTGCAGACTTGCAAATTTATTGGCCATGAACTCCGGCAGCTGGCATTCACTACACACTCACCTTGTGCCAGGCACCGTGCTCGGGTCTTCGTTCCCTTTCCTTTGACCCTCACACCAATGCGGCGTGTCGTAGTTACCAGGGCTGTCCCTGTTTCACAGATGAAGACCCTGATGGAGACCCTAGCAAGGTCACAGAACCCATCCAAGGTCATCTGGCTCGTCAACTTCAAGGCGGCCTTAGGGCAGACCTTCCAGAAGCTAAAATCTGGGCTTTTCATTGCCATGTCCTGTGTGTGCCGCAGCAGGTTGGGCACATCACCGGGAAGCAAGGGGTAGTCTCCATTCCCCAGTGTTTTATGATTTCCTGCTGTGGAGGCCAGGGCTTCCTGGAGAAAGGTCACAGACTGGTCTACAACTGATTTCCTTCTCTATCTTCATGAGGCTCCTGAAATGCAGCGGGAGGAGCCCTTGCAAAATGTGCACACAGGGGAGGTGTGTTGCTCCTTCTCCCCAGGAACAGTGGTCGGAAGCCAGGAAGCCTGTGCTCCTTGTCCTTCCTAGAACAGCAAGGAGAAGTGGGGCAGGGGGCAGGGGTAGCACTGGGGGAGGGCAAGGAGGGCTTCTCCAGCACATTCTTTTGCCCGGGGAGCCTCCAGGGCTTGGGTGTCGGGCTTGCGGAGTGCGGGGCTTATGAATCTCTTCCCAGGTCCTGCGGGTGGGCTTATGAATCTCTTCCCAGGTCCCGCGGGTGGGTGTATGAATCTCTTCCCAGGTCCCGCGGGTGAGCGTCAGGTAACGGGACAGGGCAGCACATTCAAGCCCATTTCCTCTTTCGCTTTGGGTGTCTTTCATCGCTGCACATCAGTGCTCAAGCTGGAGAGGCAGAAGTCCCGGGTTTGAGCCACCGGACCTTCCTCTCTCTGCCTGCCTCCTCTCTGGCAATTA
Organism: Meles meles; assembly: GCF_922984935.1. Lineage (NCBI taxonomy): Eukaryota > Metazoa > Chordata > Mammalia > Carnivora > Mustelidae > Meles > Meles meles. Next base: position 135,216,002 of record NC_060071.1, on the reverse strand, counting down.
CAAACAGCAGCCGCTTTGTGTCTAAAATGGCTGAGATAATTGAAACGGAATTTGGAATCAGGGCCCTGCAGGCAGCACTTGTGGAAAGAAGAAATAAAGATCGTTCGGGTCGCGTCTGTTGTAATCTGCGTTTAATAATCGTACCAGGAGGTGCACACAAAGGGAGAGGCGGCACGCGAGCCGGCTCCCAGCCTGCCAGCCACCCTCCCTAGGTGTGCGGAGGAGGGCTGGGCAGTGGAAGGAAGGTGCTGGAAGGAGGCTCCCAAGTTGGAAGTTCTCTCCGTGGGGCAGCAGCAGGAGACGGGGCACAGCTTGGGACGGGCCTGAGTAGCTGAGATGGCATGCTGGGGGCCCTCGCCTCTGTCCTGGGCACATCCTCCCTATACCTCGTGCCCCTCCCCCACACGAGGGGTGAGACGGGGCAGGAGCCCCAAAGACCCATGCAGTGAATTCAGACAGGCTGCAGTGGGACTCTCGTTGGGTCAAACGTACGGGACGCTGCCACGGCTTGGTCTTGCCAGCCACACGTGGACTGGGGGCAGACACAATGTCCAGGCTGTGGTTCTGTGGATTTTCAAAGGTGTCCTCCAGGAGCCCCGCAACCCACCATCCCCTAGAATCACAGCGCCTTGCGTGTGTCTGCACTGATACAACCCTCTCTCCCACCAACGCCACGCGCGACACATACTTAGTTACCCACTCCCCGCAGCTTCCAAAAACATCCCCCGCCCACCCCGTGATGCTGCCCTTTCCTGTCTGCAGGAACCTGTGGATTCAGGATCCCAAGGGCTTACCCCGTGTCCACCATCATGGTGGGATGGGGGAGGCTGTGAGCAGCTTAGGCTCTGTGGAGAGACAGCAGGATGAGCTGAACTGTGTCCCCCCAAATTCATATGTTGGAGTCCTAACCCCCCTGCCCCAGGATCTCAGAATGAGACTGTATTTCGAAAAGGGCCTTGAACAGGTGATTATGGTAAAAGGAGGTGGAATATGTGGACCTGAATCCGATAGGACTGGGGCCCTTAGAAGAGGAAGAAGGAACACCAGGGATGCTCATCACAGAGGAGAGACCACATGAGGACACACGGAGCAGGCGGCCACCTGCAAGCCAAGGAGAGAGGCCTTGGGAAAAACCAAGCCTGCCGATACCTTGATCTTGGACTTCCAGCCTCCACAACTGTGTGTCAGAAAGTATGTTTCTGCTGTTTTGGGCCCCCTGTCGGTGGTACTTGGACATGGTAGCCCTGGTCACTTGCTGGTGACCTTCTTTGCCCTGTGTCCTCTCCCTCCCTTGCCCGGACATGCATAATGTATGCTGGAAAGTACCAAAGAGAGGAGCTCCAGGTGTCTCCCTTTCCCGGCAGGGCTGGAATCCAGATGACACATGGCCCAAGGAAGGGAATTTGCATGTTGGTCTTTGTCCTTGGTTCTTTCTTAGAGGCTCTGTGCTGCCCACCTCCAGACCCTGGGGTTGAGATACTCACAGCTCTGTGATGCTCAACTCCAGTGTCTTCCTCCCATTCTAAAACTGTCACCCTTTTGCCATTGGTCATATTGGTGACACAAGGGGACTCTCAATCCTTGCAGAAGCCAGAGTCCTGGTATAGCCTAGAAATCTGCCATCTGGAACCATCCAGTCAGTAAACAGCCCTGAACAAATTGCTGTAGAAGACGAGGGATGAACAGAGAGCTTGTCAAGTTCTAGATGTCTGGTGTGCCTGGGCCCTTCATGGCGCATGTCTTAGGCCATTAGAGAAGCAGGCTCTGGGTAACAGAGTTTACCCAGGGCTGGGGGACAGAGGAAGGAGGCAGGGACAAAGGATAGAAAGGGCCAATGGTGTGCTGGACTTTTCAGCTTGGAAAGGCTTTGTGGAGAAGAATCCCGGACCTGGTAATATTCCTAAGGACAACTTCTGCTTCCAAGAGCTGGTTATATGCTCTTGAGTCCTCTCACGCCTGCACACTGGCGGTAGATGCTGGTATCTCCATTGTACCAAAGAAGAAATGGAGTTCAGAGAGTCTATGTACTTGCTTGTGGTTGCACGACTTAAAAAGTGGAGGACTATAATTCCATAATTCAAACCCAGGACTTCTGGCCTCCCAATCCAGCCTTTTCCTTCCAGAACAGGGGGTCGGCAAACTATAGCCCATAGGCCAAGTGCAGCCCACCACCCCTTTTCACTAAGCTGAGAGCTAAGAAAGGTTTTTATATTTGTAAATGGCGGGGGGAGAATCAGGAGGAAAAATAGTACTGCATGACCAGTGAAAATGTTATGAAATTCACGTTTCAGTGTCTTTTTTTTTTTTAAAGATTTTTATTTATTTATTTGACAGGGAGAGATCACAGGTAGATAGAGAGGCAGGCAGAGAGAGAGAGAGGGAAGCAGACTCCCCGCTGAGCAGAGAGCCCGATGCGGGACTCGATCCCAGGACCCCGAGATCATGACCTGAGCCGAAGGCAGCGGCCTAACCCACTGAGTCACCCAGGCGCCCCTCAGTGTCTTTAAATACAAGTTCATTGGCACACAACCACACCCTTCTGTTCACGTCTTGTCCGTGGCCACGTGCTACACGGGAGGAGCCAACGAGTCATGACAGAGGCTGTATGGACCTCAAAGCCGCAAATATTTACTTTCTCGGACTTTACGGAAAATGTTTGCCGACTTCTGCTTTAGAGCCACGCAGACTTGGGAGATGGAAGAGATCTTAGAAACCACCTCGTTCAAAAATCTGGGTGTCTGTCCTCTTACTCTACCCATCCATTCTTCAAATAACCAGAGCAAGGCCCATCGCACGGGAAGAGCCGCAGTCCAGCACTGCCCCTGGGTCCCGGGGCCCCTGCTCTCAGGAAGCTGAGCTCACAGCGCCCTACGCCAGGGGCTTGAGAGTAGGACTCTCAGCCCCACATGGTCTGCTCCTTTGTCTGTGCTGGAGGTTTTTATGGGGCTCCTTTGGCACCAAGGTAGCCGTGTTCTCAGGCTCAGGAAGTGCCACACACGGGGCCCAGAGGTGACCATCATCTGACTAGCCGGGAGGGGCCCACGTGATGAGACTTGGGGTGCACAATGCGGCCCAGTTGTGGTTTGCACAGGTTCAAATCCTGGGTCTCTAGCTGGTGACCATGGGCGAGTTCCTTCAACATTCTGTGTCTTTGATCCTTCCCTTGGAAGGCAGTGGAAGTAACAGCGTTTGCGCCGTGGGATTGTGCGAGGATTAAGTGCATGGGAAGGGCTTGGAATGGCCCCTGGTGCACAGTGGGCATCGTGTGAGTGGTGTTGACCGTGAGCCCCGGTCTAGCCTGCTCATTATCCTCGTCTGACCGGGCAGAAGCAGAGATGTCTACTGCCCACCCCCCACCCCCCACCCCAGGGCCTTCCTTCCCCGGGGTCTTCCCGGGACCATCAGCTGCAAAGAGACACAAGACCTCAGGTCTTAGCTTGAGATTTTTTGCCAGTTTCCCTTGGAGTCTGTGACTGGGCTTAAGGGGACAGGGCGGGGGAGTGGGGGGGCCAGAGGGTCAAGGCCACAGACTGAGCGTGCTGTCTGTCAGGGGGCCAGGGTGCTATTGGAAAATAGGGGCCAAGAAGCACCTGGGTGGCTCAGAGGGTTAAGCCTCTGCCTTCGGATCAGGTCACAGTCTTGGGGTCCTGGGATGGAGCCCGATGTCGATGTCGGGATCTCTGCTCCGCAGGGAACCTGCTTCCCCGTTTGTCTCCGCCTGCCTCTCTGCATACTTGTGATCTCTCTCCCTTTGTCAAATAAATGGGTGGAATCTTAAAAAAACAAAAAAAAAAAAGAAAGAAAGAAAGAAAAGAGAAATAGGGGCAAGAACACAGTGAAGGTGAAGTGAGTTGAGAACGTGCTTGAATCCCATAAGTATAACTTGGAGCCCAAAGGAGCAGTTTGTGAGAAGATGAGCTCTGTGCGGGCCTGTTTATATAGACACATGAAACATACGAAACAGTAGTACCTTTGGCTTAGGGATGGGTTCATACATGGTAAATGTCTAAAGGAATTTGCAGGTATGACAGACGCTGAATTCAGGGAAGCAGGTCCCTGGACCAGAGCAGTGTCCATGGAGAGGGGTGCCCAGGGGCCTTCCACTTGAATTTGGGGAAAAATATATGTGATTTCTGAAGCTGAAAGGTTATCCTTGATCACTTTTTGAGGGCCTTAAGTATTTTATGATAGATATTTTTTAATTTAGGCAGGACTAGTTTTGCAAAACCCCTTAGAATTTCGCTGCCTCAAATTGTTACCACGAAGCCCCGTAGATGGGTCGGTGGGGATGAACGCCTCCTGGTGGGCTGTGTGCTCTCGTGGTGGGCAGCCACGCGCCCGGCTCTCTGCTCCTTTCATCCCTGCCCACGGGTCCCCTCGCCTGCACACATCCTCAGCCCCTATCCTGCCCTCTTTGTCCACGCCTAGCAGCCCTTCTCCATCTGCTGGCTGGGTCTTTCCTTGCCCAGCCATGTGTCCTCTCTAGGCTGCGGAGCGGCAGAGGCTCTGGTCCCCCTCCCTGGTGAGGCAGAGGGGCTCTGGAACATGTGTTTCTGGGAGGCAGACACCAGCTGGTTGGGGAGACATTTGCATATTCCACTGAGCCCCCCAGAGCTAAGCCAGGACTGTGAGGAGGAGGCTGTGGCAGGACAGAGGGAGAGGGAAGGCTCTGGTCAGCTAGGGGTCAGGTGGAACAGATTTCAGACTGCAGAGACAGATGGTTAAAGCAGAGAAAGAGGGAGGGGAGCAAATCCCCACTCCAGCATGAGGGAAGCCATTCGAGAGCCCAGAAATATCTTCTCTCTTCACAGGGCTGTGTGGTTTTCGAAGCATTTTTGTAATCTTTCATCAGATACCTCACTGCAGTCCCGCAAAGTAGGTATTAACATCAGTCCCATTTTATAGATGATGAAACTGAGGCTCAGAAAAGTTAGATCCCTTGGCCACAATCACAGCGCTAGTTGCAGGGGGTGGAGGGGCTTTGGACTCCTAGTCTAGTGCTCATTTCACTGCCCCTTAGTGCCAACCAGATTTGCTGCCTCTGCTTGCCCATCTGACGTCTTTCTCCCATCCCACCCCAGTGGGGTTGCTGAGCCCTCCATTCCACTGAGGCTGCTCCTCTCCAGGCCACCAGTAACCCCCCACCCCCGATACCAAGCCAGTCACCTCTCTGTGTTCACCATACTTGGCCTCTCTGCAGCATTCAACACCGGTGACTCCTGACCTCTTCCTTCTTCCTCAGACAGCCTCCTCCTGGTTGCCATGGCAATGTAAGCGCTGGTTTCCCTCCACCCCCTTGGCTAAGCCTGATTTTTGCAGGCTGTGCTCCACCTGTGAATGTGGCAGTGCTCAGCACCAGCCCTCTTCTCTCTCTTCTCTCTCTCAATGAACCTCCTCGTCCAGTCCTGACCCTTCGAGCATCATCTGTGCTCCACGTCCCTAAGTCCGTTTCCACAGCATTGCCCTTTGCACAGCACCTGCTCTGGAGTCAGACCGGCCAGATCTGGATCTCAGCTTTCCCACTCATTAGTTAGATGATCTTGGGCAAACTTTCTATGTCTCCTTGCCGTCTGTGAAATGGGGATGATAAAGCCCTTACTCCAGAAGGTGGCTGTGAGAAATAAAGGGCTTAGAACATTGCCTGGCGCTGGAGCACCAAATAAATGCAAGATGCTGTTACTTGGTAATTGTTCCTTCAACATGTCAAGGATCTTCTCACCCCGGGGCCTTTGCACAAGCCCATCCCTCTATCCAGAATGTTCATCCCTTGATCTTCCTAAGGCTGACTTTTTTTTTTTTAAAGTAGGCTCCACACCCACCGTGGGGCTTGCATTCATGACCCTGGGATCAAGAGTTGGATGCTTAATCAACTGAGCCATGCAGTCACCCACCCCCCACCAAGTCTGACTTTTTAAAAATCCGGATGTCCTGTTGTACTTGGATGGCTCAGTCCCTTGAGTCTTCTACTTTTGATTTCAGCTCACATCATGATCTCAGGGTCATGAGATCAAGCCCCGTGTCCGGCTTTGCACTGAGCGTGGAGTCTGCTTAAGATTCTCTCTTCTTCTCCATCGGCCCCTCCCCCTGCTTGCATTCTCTCCCTTAAAAAAAAATCAGATTCTCTGACCAGCCAGGCAAGTCCCATCGTCAGTCACTGGCACTTCACCCCATTTAAATTTCCCACATAACACCTATTATTATTATTATTATTATTATTAGATATTTTCTTGTTGACTGTTTGTTGTTTGACTCCCTCCGTAGAACACAGCTGTCCAAAGAACAGGGATTTTGTCTGTTTTGTTCCCTGCATCTCCCCAGCCCCTAGGAAGGGCGCATCATAGGTGCTAGATACAAATCTATTGCATGAGTTTGCAAGCAGGGCCTTCAGCTCCGGCCTGGGAACGGCCAGGCATGGGCCTTATACACGGACGTGCTTGTGATTGGCAGCTGGGGAGGAAGGTGCCTCCAGCTGAGAAGTGCTGAGAAGGCGTTTACTTGTGTGTCCAAGCCCCAGGAATGCTGGAGGCTCATGAACTGTCTCCTATCCCTTCCCCATACATGAACCCAGCAAGCATACTCTCCCTGTCTTGACCTGGCCTGAGCAAATCCCATCTGTCACTCCGCTGGGGTGGGACAGCCAGTTCTCGCCTATGGAAGTCAGGCAGCCGGGGCAGGACTGGGTCACCGCCAGAGTCAGAGCCCCCATCAGACTACCACACCCCAGGAACAGGGCTGGATAGATAACCCATGAGCTCCTTCCTTCAGGTCCCCCTGCACTTGGCCTCAGATTTTAGCCCAATCTTTGCTCTCACCTGCCTGCTTTTTTTTTTTTAATTTTATTTATTTATTTGTCAGAGAGAGAGCACACATGTACACAAGCAGGCAGAGTGGCAGGCAGAGGAGAAGGCTCGGCTCCCTGCTGAGCAAGGAGCTGAATGTGGGACTCGATCCTAGGACCCTGGGATCATGACCTGAGCCATCCAGGTGTCCCTCACCTGTCTTTCTTGCCTTCAGGGCTAAGAACAATCAAATGATACTAAAAGACCAATTGCTTGGTCCAGGATGGGAAGCTGGGACTAGCTGGGAACTAGGTGACCCACGTTCTGCAGGTGTTGGGGCCCTCCGAGCACGGAGCCTCAGGGTAAGGGAGGGCTGGTTCCCCAGAAGGGAATTGGGCTACAGACACCAAAACAGGAAGGAATTAGAATTCCCATTTAAAAAAAAAAAATGGGGGCACCTGGGTAGCTCAGTGGGTTAAGCCTCTGCCTTCGGCTCAGGTCATGATCCCAGGGTTCTGGGATCAAGCCCCACATTGGGCTCTCTGCTCAGCTGGGAGCCTGCTTCCCCCTTTCTCTCTGCCTGCCTCTCTGCCTACTTGAGATTTCTGTCAAATAAATAAATAAAATCTTTTAAAAAAATGCCCACTAGTCAACGATTGGGCTTCTTTTCCACTCTGAAAAAATCTGATCACCTCACCTCAGGGCAGCTCAAGAATTTATTCCCCAAAGGGGGATGAGTCAGAAGGTCTGAAGCCCTGAAATTCTCCATAAATAGGTACTGAATTGAACGTATGCATTAGGATCTAGTTGGTCCTTGGCTGGGGGTTGTGGGGTGGGTGGGGAACACAAGGCACCAGGATTCTCTGTCTCTCTCACTCTCCCCTACCTTCTCTTTTCATTAAGCAACCTTACGTTAATTAGATAAAATAGTAGACCCTTTTGTTGTTGAAAGGTAGGAGGGCTAAATCAACAGAAATAAGAAACCATACTATTTCAGGCATGAGTGATTGATTCCAAAGTTTTCCCCTATCTGGTAGGAACATGTAGCATATGTGGGACAATTATCTCACGTTCATGGGCTTCCTCCCCCCAAGTTTATTTATCTTCACGTGTAGTTCTCCAAAGTGGCGAGTGACCTTGGTCAGAGAGACAAGTTGGCAGGAGGGGGTCAGAACGATGGAGACCCAGACAAGGTGCTGGGTGAGGAGTGTTCAAAGGACCTGGGGCTATTTGTCCCGCAGAAGAGTCTTGGATGGGTGTTTTCAAAGGTATCATAAGAAAAGCTCCCTGGATTTATCATGTGTGACTTTCAGAAGGAAGTTAGCCTCAGTGGTTCAGCGTTCAGTGGAGGCAGATGACAGCTTAGTAGAAAGAGGAATTTTGTGGGAATACAGGTGCCCCGGGTCAGAACAGAACCCAGAGATGGTGGGGGTGAGGCTCCCCCCGCTGGAGGCCTCCCACCTGAAGCTGGGTGTTGTAGACAAGACTCCAGCAGCAGGGATCGGTGCTTAAGACCTTAGGGGGCGTTTTAATGGTCAAGGTCTTCAGCTGTGCAGGCGGAAATGCAAACGAGCGTTCAGCCCAGATTCAAGGAAGCAGAGAAGTCCTTCCACCCCTTCCCTCCTATGCTAAGGTGGGGGGCGTGCCAGCTCCTGCGCGAGGACAAAAGGAAGAGGCCTGGCAGGACTGGGAAGGCCCTTGGGTGGGGCCAAGCCAACTCCTGCCCGAACACAGACCCTACACACACACGGACCCTGCACACACAAGGACTCAGCACACACACATCCTGCACACACACACCGACACTGCACCCATGGGCCTCCCGCTCATGCATACTGAGCCGGCCCGGCCCTGCCTCCTGGAGTGTGCAGCCGCCGACAGGACCCCTGAAGGCTGGCCTTGTCCTGGGAGCTCACCGGTCACCTGAGAGGTGCTGGTCCGCTGGTGAAGTCCAGGCAGAGGAAGCACGAGGCACGGTGGAAAAGAGTGGACTTTGGGTTTGACCCTTCTTGACTTGACTCTTGGCTCCGACGCCTTATAGCCGTGTCATAAATACATCTTTATTTCTAAGATGGAGAGATCAAGACCTACTATGAGTCTTGGTGGAAGACCCAAGGCAATGGGAAAGCCTAGAAGGAGAAGCTGAGCCTGGGAGAATTTCAGTGCCCTCCCCTCCCCACCCCGCCCAGCTCCCAGGCTACCTAGCTGACGGGAGGCAAAGCCTGGACTCCCAGCAGGACTCCCGAAGCTGGCTGAGTGCCCTTGCCGGGAGAACGGCTTGTGTTCTAGATGCACAGGTCACTTTGCGGCTGCGGCTCTTCAGATCCAGTGCAGCCTTGCCCCAGGTTGCCTAGGCAGCCCCCACCCTGGGTTCCTGAAGCAGGGACCCCGGGGGCAGCCAGCTGGGTGCTGAGTTCTCTGCAGGGCATCCATCACTAGGGGTCACTATTCCTCTGTGTGTGTAGTCTGGAGGGCAGAAGTGAGGCTGCTGAGCGCGAAGGGGACTCCAGGGGATTCCATGTGTCTCCTCCGGTGACGGTGAGGGTGCATTCTGGGTTGGAGGGGGGCATCAGCTGTTCCCCCCAATAAGCCAGATCAACCAAGTGCCTGAGCTTGCCTGGATGCAGGTGGGAGGGCTCGTGTGATCCCAGGGTGGCCTGTAGCCAGGTTTTTGTTTAATACTTTCTGTTTCTCCCTGAGCCAGTTGTAGTGGGGAGCAAGTCTGAGGGGATGAATTACAAGGCAGGAGGCCTGGATTTCACCTACTAGTTCCTAAGCTTGTTCATTGTGACCTCTGTTGGAGCTCACTTTTCTTGCAAGAGTGGCCTCATTCAGCACTGTCTCTTCTGCAACCACCTTGGCCACCCCCTGTGCCTGCCAAGCCTTTCCTGCCCCAGGGCCCTTGTACTTCCCTCAGCCTGAATATACTGCCCCAGATCTTCACCTGCACTTTAGTCTGAGCTCAGAGTCACCTCCTCAGAGAGGTATTCTCAGACTTCCTAGTCTAAATTAGCTGCCTCCTAGTTTCAACTGGGTACCCTTTATCTTATCACCCTTCATGGCACATTATCTCCTTCATGGGACTTACCAGAACTGTAATCCTTGGCTATTGCCTACTCCCCCATTCTCCCCCTCCCCATTGACTAAAGCCCTGTGAGCACAGGGACTCCATCTTGTTCTCTCCTATGCTGCCAGCTCCTAGAATAGTTCCTGGCACATAGTAGGTGCTCAGTAAACGTTTGTTGGATGAATGAACTAAAAAGTCATCAAAAGTAGACTTATTATTGTCCTGTTTTATAGATGCGGAAGCTGGTGAGAGTAGGAGATTTTCCAAGCCCACATAGGTAGGAAATCACTGAATGAAGGACTCCATCCCAGGTCTCTGGACTTGAAATCAGTCTCCCTGTCCCTTCCTGACCTTCATCAATCTCTGTGCAGTTTCACAACCTGAGGCCAGAGGCCATGTGAGTTCCCAGTAGGTTCAAGCTCACCCCTCTCCACTCCAGTCTTTACTATCTGAGGCAGGAGCGGGGTGCACAGTAAAGACAGAAAAGGGAAAACGAGGTCTTGGGGTGAAGAGTATGGAGTGGCTAGGTAGGTCTGGGGACCTCTGAGTCCCAATGTTGCAGCATTTTTTTCCAGGAGAAAATTAAAATCATACGTGGAGGGTGCCAACTTCTTTTAAGGTGAAAAGCATACAAGTTACAACAGCGTAAGGTGGGCCTGGGGTCCTCTAAGTGTCCTCTGTGGATGTGTACAGTTTCCTGAGAGCTCTGAGAACACTCGAGGCCTTACACAAGGTGGACTGTGTAACCAGGTGATGCTGTTTTCACTCGCCCCCTCTAGCCTGGGTTATATATCGAGGCAGTAAAAATCAGAGTCAAACCTAGGCCATTTTTCATCCCCTTAGTTTCCCAAAGGTTGGACAAGTCCCCCTACTTCCCACCCCAGCTTCCCTCTGACTCACCTGACTTAACTTCCCACAGCAACCCCACTTAATTTCCCAGACAGACCACTCATTGCTTCACCTGTGCTCCCCGCTGCCCTTGAAATTGAATGCCGTGGCAGGTGTTTTGTGTGCCGGGCTCATGGGGGTGGGCTGAAGTGCGTATGGAGTGGGGGCTTGTATCCAGCTCCTTGGGGGAGGCCAAACCCAAACCAAGAAGCCCAAGGTTCACGGAACCAGCCTGTCCCAGCCTTAACTCAGCCAGAGCCTGATGGAAGGTCCCTGGACTAGGAGCCAGGACCCCTGGGCACCAAACTCGGTCCTTCCCTATAACTAACTGGGAGGCTTACTTGGCTGCTGAAAGCTAAGTGAATATGGTCATGATATGATACGATATAAATAAAAGGTAGATATGATATAAATAACATACAGGTGTAAATAATTCTGCTGTAGGAAGCATCCCTAGCATGGTAAACATGTGCATGAACTTGGGAGCTTCTAAGGTGCGGTGGAAATGCAGGGGGGCCCAGGCCTTTGCCTTGCGTCTTCCATCTCTCTCTGCCGTGCCTATAGCAGCAGTGGGTCAGGGTTTCACTGGGCAAGGAGTGGCCTTTGGGCCTCAGAGTGGGGGGAGGCATTCTAGCTCTTTGCCTGAGTTCCCTGCTTCTCTCTTTCCTGGCACGTGGGAACGCTATCTTTCTCCACCCCCCACCCACCCGCCCCGTGAAGTTCTGGCCAGTGGGTTGTGGGCAGACGTGCTGTGTGCCGTTCTGAGGCTGGGATTTCCTCGCTGTTGGGAGACCCTCCAGCTCTGTTCGTCACTGGCTCCGTGATCGCAGGACCCTGGCTGAGACGGGATTCCGTCAGCCTGGGTCTCTGAGTAACATCAGCGAGCAGAGTCTCCCTGCCAACTTGCGGCAGGCGTGCAGCTCGAGCCAGGAATGCCTCGCTTTTGTTTTGAGCCACTGAGGCTTGGGAGCAATTCGTTATGACAGCGCAACCTCGCCTAACCTAACTGACATATCAGTGCTCCATCAGGAGAGTGTCAAAATGTGGGGGTTCAGGGACCAGCTGCCTCAGAATCTCATGCAACAGCCCTGGTAAAATGCAGATTCTCAGGCCCCACCCCCAGCGGTGCTGAGTCGGAATGCCCGGGGTTGGGGCCCTGGGATCTGCGGCTCTAGCCACAGTGAGTGCATCTTCGGAGACGCAAACATAGATCACAGGCCTGGGGAGTGGTGGACAAGGCCTCTGCCGCCTTCTGCCCCCGCTGCCCGAACTGCCCCCTTATCCACTTGCTGTGCATCCAAAGCTGGTCGGCTGGTGGTGTAGGCCGGGCTCTCCAGGTGTGGCTGGGTTGCGGGTGGAGAGGTCTCTGCCCTCCGCTTACCGTCACAGTGCTCCATTCTGCTCTCCTGCTCCCCTTCCGACACCTGGCAGCTCAGCAAATCCCCTGGGCCAGGCCTGGGGATGGGCACAGAGAGCAGCAGTCTGGGAACAAGAGCTAGAAACCCTGTGTGATGGATTGAAGGAGACGAGACCATTCCCGGCGCCGGGCTGATGTGCGGCACCGGTGACAGGCGGCGATGTTTGTGCTCTGAACCCGCAATCTCAGCTAATGGGAAAGATTGAGGGATTCGGAATGAGATGCGTCATGGGCTACAGCGCCAGGGGCTGAGATGCAGCTGGCGGAGAGTAGCATAGCTCTGTGGCTTCCTAAGACAGGGACTGGGAGACACGGTCCTGCTGGGCTCTGGCCCTGACGCTAGGGGGTAGGTGGGAGAATGTTTCTGACTCACTGGGAGCTGGGCTGCCCCTCTGGCCGCCTGTGATGTCAGGAGGGCCAAGCGGAGCAGCTGTGGGAGCGGGCAGGCAGAAAGGTCGCCCTGTTGCCCAATGTGCCTGAGCCGTGCCCTTCCAGCGCCTCCCACAGGGGGCTGCCTGGCATCGCCACACATCGCCACAGTGGCCAAGGATGGTGACGTCCCAGCTGGGGTGAGGAAGGGAGAGGCTGAGGCCCAGAGCAGCCCTGGAATGACTTCCTCCCTGCCTCTGCCCGGGCAGTCTGGTGAAAACGTAAGAATCAAAAGCTCGGAATCAGAGACTTAGCTCAGAAACCTCCCATCACTCCTTTCTTGGTTTTGAGCCCGTCTTGCCCTGGGCTCAAATTGCAGCACTGCCATTTCCTACCTCTGACCTTGGACAACGAACTGTGCCTCTCTGGGCCTCAGTTTCCTCAGCTGTAAAATCCCGAAGGAGAAAAAGCCCACTTGGTGGGGGTGTGGCGTTAAGGACCATAAAGCGGGGTCCGAATCCCCATGGGCTCTTGTTAAATTGTAGATTTCCCCTCAGCAGATTGGGGTGGGGAGCTGAGAGCCCTCGTTTCTTATAAGCTCCCCGGTGATGCCAAGCGATCCCAAGCTTAGTAACAGGGAAGTAGAAGCCCAGAGCAGGTGCCTGGCTCAAACGACAGCCATTTTGGCAGTTTTCACTGTCACTGCAAAATAGGTAAGACCGTCCCTTTCCCCATGCCAGCCTGTATCTTCCTTCTCAACTTCCTGTTCCATCCAAGGGGTCCCCGGAAGCCACCTGGACACAGATACTGGAGAGCTCCAAGTGGGGCTCATGGCAAGCCTCACCTCTAGAACTTGCCCTGGGCCTTGGGCCCACCATGGCTGGCATATTTAGAGGCCTTGTTGTCCCCCTAACCCAGAGCTGATAGGCACAGTCATGCAGGCCTTCAGCTGGGCAAGCTGGGATGGCAGATGGGGTTGCTCAACCACTTCTCCACACCAGCCACCACCGTTGTCCAAAGGAATGACAGAGGTCGTTACTGTCCCTATCCTATATCCTAAAAGAAGACACTTACTCTCTTCACTCGGGAAAACCAAGGGGGTCGGAACCGTGGGCATCTTGTATAATCACCCAGAGCTTCAGTTTGCTCATCTGTAAAATGGTGCTAACGCTACACCACCATAGCTTTGTTGTGAACATGAAATGAAATAATGGATGCAAAACCCTATCCCGTGGTGTGAACCAAATACATGTCCTTTTGTAATCATTACTGTTCCCATAATTCTGGGCCCTGCCTCTTTATGACCCCCAAAAGCTGGCCTGGAACCACCTGAGCTGGGATGGGAACAGTGATTTTGAACTGGCCCTGCTTTAGGGTGGAGGGGAAGTGATTCCTATGGTTTGGAGCCAAGGTAAGTGTAGTTAGAAACACGGAGCCAGAGGAACCAGAGGAGGACACCAGCTGTTTCCAGCTGTGGCTTGGGTGAAGCCAGCAAGCCACGACTAAGAAACTGGGGGGAGAGGAAAGAGAGGAGGAAAGAGGAAGGGGAGAAGGGAGAGAAGTGGGTAATTTTGGAGATGCAAATGCAATACCACCTTCAAATGAAGGCTGACCTTTCCATTGCCCCATTGCCCCGGGACGGGGGAGAGGGAGCCTAGGAGGGTTGGGGTGAGGCTGTATGAGGGCTGAGATCTCCACACCCACAACCATACTGTCTCTGGGGACACTTCCGGCAAGCCTAACTGTTCCAGACCTTTCGTTCCATTTGCACTTACGCTGAAATATACATCTTGAACATTTTAAACTTTTCTTTGTTTCTTTTCTTTATTGAGGTATAATTGACCTACAACATTATATTGCTTGCAGGTGCACAACATCATGATTCAGTATTTGTGTAACAGAAGGATCACCACATTAAATCTAGTTAATATCATCATTGTCCATAGTCATAGAATTTTTTTGTGATGAGAGCTTTTAAGCTTTATTCTCTTAGCAACTTTCCTATATGCAGTACAGTATAATTAACCATAGCTGCCAGGCTGTATGTTCTATCTCCAGGACTGATTTATTTTATAACTGGAAGTTTATCCTTTTGACCCCCTTCACCCATTTTGCCCACCCCCTCCCCCCGCCCCTTGCCTCTGGCAACCACCAGTCTGTTCTCTGTATCTATGAGCTTCTTTTTGTTTTTTTTAGAGATTTCACATATAAATGAGATCTGTGGTATTTGTCTTTCTCTGTCTGACTTATTTCACCCAGCATAATGCCCTCAAAGTCTGTTTGCGTTGTCAAAAGTGGGAAGATTTTATTCTTTTCTATGGCAACATAATATTTTATATATCTGTATCTATCATGTTTCCTTTACCCATTTATCTGTTGATGGACCCTTGGGTTATTCCAGTTTCCGGGTCTTTCACCTCCTCATTTAAACTTATTTCTAATTATTTTATTCTTTTTGATGCAAATGTAAATGGGATTTCTTAATTTCTCTTTCTGATAGTTCCTTCTTAGTATATAGAACACAACACCTTTTTATGTATTGATTTTATATCCTGAAACTTCACTGAATGTTGCTACATTCGTTCTAACAATTTTTTGATGGAGTCTTTAGTGTTTTCCAGATACACTATCATGTCATTTGCAGACAGGGACAGTTTTACTTCATCCTTTCCAATTTGGATGCCTTTTATTTCTTTTACTTGCTTAATTGCTCTGGTTAGAACTTCCACTGCTGTGTTGAATAAAACTGGTGAGAGTGGGCATCCTTGTCTTGCTCTTGATCTTAGAGGACAAGCGGTCAGCTTTCCCCCATTGAGTATATTGTTGGCTGTGGGTTTGTCACACGTGGCCTTCATTATTTTGAGGTGCATGTCCTCCATATCCACTCAATTGAGATTTTTTTGTCATAAATGTAGGTTGAATTTCATCTAATGATTTTTCTGCATCTACTGGGACGATCATGTGATTTTTATTCTTCGTGTTGTTCATGTGGTTATCACATTGACGAATTTGAGGATTTTGAACCATCCTTGCATCCCTGGGATAAATCCCAATTGGCCATGGTGTATAATGTATTGTTAAATTTGGTTTGCTAATATTTTGTTAACAATTTTTATATTTGTGTTCACTGGAGATTTTGGCCTGTAATTTTCTTTCCTTTCTTTTCTTTTCAGGGTAATGTGCTCTCATAATGTGAGTTTGGAAGTGTTCTCTCTTCTTCTGGGTTTTGGAAGTGTTTGAGAAGGATCGGTATTAATTCTCCTTTAAATGTTTGGTAGAGTTTACCAGTGAAGCCATATGGTCCTGGACTTCTGTTCTTCTGCTGGTTGGGAGGTTTTTGATTACTGATTCAATCTCCTTATTACTAATCATTCTGTTCACATTTTCTATTTGTTCATGATTCATTCATGAACAAGGGTAGGTTATGTGTTTTAAGAATTTACCCATTTCTTCTAGGTTGTCCCAAATGTTGGCATGTAATTGTTCAGAGTGGTCTCTTACAATCCTTTGTATTTCTGTGGTATCAGTTGTAGCTTCTTCTCTTTCTGATTTTATTTGAGTTTTCTCTTTTTTCCTGGTGAATCTAGCTGAAGTTTTGTCAATTTTGTTTATCTTTTAAAGAACTAGCTCTTGGTTTTGTTGATCTTCTCTATTGTCTTTTTAGTCCCTATTTTATTTATTTCTGCTCTGATCTTTTTTATTTCCTTCCTTCTACTAATTTTGGACTTTGTTCCTCTTTTTCTAGTTCATCGAAGTGTAAAGTTAGGTTGTTTATTTGAAATTTTTCGTGTTTCTTAAAGTCAGCATTTACTGCTATGAACTCCCCTCTTAGAACTGTCTTGCTGCATCTCATGAGTTTTGATATGTCGTGTTTACATTTTTATTTGTCTCAAGGTATTTTTTATTCCTCTTTCATTGACCCATTGGTAGTTCAGTAGCATGTTGCTTAATCTCCACATGTTTGTGAATTTTCCAATGTTCTTCTTGTAATTGATTTCTAGTTTTATACCATTGAGGTTGGAAAGGAAGCCTGATATGATGTCAATCTTTTAATTTTGTTAAGACTTATTTTGTAGTCTAACACATCATCTTTCCTGGAGAATGTTCCATGTGCATTTGACAAGACTGTGTATTCTGTTGCTTTTGGATGGAATGTTCTGTATATACCTGTCAAGGTCTAACGTGTCATCTAAGGCTGATGTTTTCTAATTGATTTTTTGTCTGGATGATCTATCCATTGATGTGAGTGGGGTTAATAAAGTCCCCCACTGTTATTGTATTGCTGTCTATTTCTCCCTTTAGGCCTGTTAATATTTGCTTTGTAAGTTTAAGTGCTCCTAATTATTATTATATTTTCATTGATACTATGTTACAAATATTATTATATTAAGTGCTCCTAATATATTATATAAATATGTAACCATTATAACCATTTTTGAGTGTACAATTTAGTAGCATTAGGTTTGGATTAACTTTGGATTGTTGTCCAACCAGTCTCCAGAACTCTTTATCTCCCCAAACTGAAACTCTGTTAATTTGACTACCCTTGGTATATTACATGAGTAGAATCAAGCAGTATTTGTCTTTTCGTGACTGGCTTATTTCACTTACCACAATGTCCTCAAGATTCATCCACGTTGTATATATTCTGTTTTTAAATCCAGCTTTACAGGGCGCCTGGGTGGCTCAGTGGGTTAAGACCTCTGCCTTTGGCTCAGGTCATGATCCCAGGGTCCTGAAATTGAGCACACACCCCCCCCCAACCGCATTGAGCTCTCAGCAGGGAGTCTGCTTCCTCCTCTCTTTCTGCCTGCCTCTCTGCCTACTTGTGATCTCTGTCAAATAAATAAACAAAATCTTTAAAAAAAATTAAATAAATCCAGCTTTACGAGGTGTTCTTGAAGGCCTGGTTGGCCAAATACAGGCTAGTCATCCGAAGTCAGATGCAGAAGTGCAGCCCAATGACTGTGTGAGGCACGGGGCCAGTGCCCCCACGGCAGCCATCCATCACTTCTTGGAGGCTAGCATGAAAGCATCCCTCTCCACTCAGCACCTCATTTGTAAGGAACAGCTTCCAAGAACAGGCTGGTGAACTCAGCTGGTTGCAGTGTGGGCTTCTGAAGTTCATGCATTTGCTTTCCCCGAGGGCAGTGTTGTGCACTGAACGGGAACATGGGCTCTGGAGTCAGAGGGCCTGTCTGGGAATCCTGGTCCTGTTACTTACTCTCTACGTGCTCCATTATAAATTAGAGGTGATGATATGGTTAAAGTGGGGATTTGATGTGCCTTGCCACGCCTGCCCAGAGGAGGTGCTCAGCAAAGCCTTGAAATGACCGGTTCCATTAGCATTTCGTTAGTTAAAACCTCATCCATGGGATTTTTGATGCTGCCTGACTTGGACTGAGATGAGCAAGATGTGGTCGTTCTTAGGCTAGTCCTGGGGGCTTTAATTTTTGTATATTTGTAAACCGTAGAACCCTTTGGGCAAGTTCTTTTATGTAATCTCAGTATTGGGATGGAAAATGAGAGTTGCTCCAACTGGGAGGGAAGGAAGTCCAGCCCTCTCTGCCCCAAAGGCATGTGCACACCCACCTACATGCATGCGTGTACACACACATAAACACACACACGCACTTTCTCTCTCAACCTCCCCACATCTCCGGAATGGGGCTTCTCTAAAGCCCAGGACACAATGGAGTTGAAAACCGTTGTTTTGCAGGAGGATCCCTGGGTGGGTGGGGGGGGGGGGGCTCTCAGGGACCCTGTGAGCAAGGAAATACTGGGCTCTGGCGGGGAAGTGGGGAGGCCTCTGCCTGATGGGGTCTCAACATGGCCATGAGCAGGCTGGGCTGCCAGGGGCCTGAATCAGGACCACAGGAAGGAATGCTGTGGGCACCCCTCCCCCGACCTTTTGTCTTCACAACACACTTTTCCCTCCTTTCTCAAGAGGAAAAATAACTTAAAAAGCAGAGTCTCGGGGGCTGGGTCTCAGGGCACCTGCACGAGCTCACAGTGTGTTTCTTTCTTTCCTTTTTTTTTTTTTTTTTAAGATTTTACTTATTTCTTAGAGAAAGAGAAAGAGAACATGAGCGAGGGGAGGAGCAGAGAGAGGGGGAAGCAGGCTCCCCGATGAGTAGAGAGCCTGATGCAGGACTTGATCCCAGGACCCCGAGATCATGACCTGACCCGAAGGCAGTTGCTTAACCAACTGAGCCACCCAGGTGCCCCCAGTGTGTTTATTTCTAACATTGTGACTGAGCCAGCCAGAGTAATGGGATGTCAGGTGTGTCTGTGTGTGTGTGTGTGTGTGTGTGTGTGTGTGTGTGTGTGAACATTTGTGTTTGTATCCATCTACATGTGTTTGTATATGCACGTATCTGTGCCTGAGTACCTTTGTTCATGTGTGTGTTTCTGCCTGTGTGCATAAATTCTGAAAGGCCCTCATACTTCATCATGTTGCCCTGCAAAACTTCTGATTAACTCACTAATTCACTCACTCCTGCACTGCCTGGGTGGCTCAGTCCATTAAGCATCTGCCTTTGGCTCAGGTCATGATCCCAGTGTCCTGGGATCGAGTCCTGTGACAGTCTATCTGCCCGGCAGGACGTCTGCTTCTACCTCTGCCTGCCTCTCTCCCTGCTAGTGGTCTCTTTCTCTCTCTCCCTGTCAAATAAATAAATCCTAATTCACTCCTTCCTTCAATAAACTAAACAAATCATCTTTAAAATGATGAATTATAATTTTGCTAGATGCCACGAAGCCCCGAGAGTCTATGCCTATGATTCTGTGATCTCATATCAAGTTTATAGGATCTTTATAGGGATCTTATAGATCTTTATAGGGACCTGTTTCTCCCTGATCTTAAATACTGCCAAGGAGGTAGACACCTGGTTCCTGATAGCCCATGCAGCTGTGTGTGAGCTCTCTGAGCCTTATTTATGTGTATAACCCCATTTCTCCCCCATACCTGCGGCACTAGGCCATCAGTGAGAGCAATCCCTCTTGTTGCTTTTGGCCACATCAGGCAGGCATGGATCTCATCAGAGGGTTCCCATGTCAGCTCCGGATGTGTGTGTATATGTGTGTATGTCCCTGGATAGGTGTCTCTATACCCCCTTGGATGTGGGAAGGTATATTTCAGGAATGAGGTCTGGAGGCGGGGATACAGGGATCCTTCTGTGGGGACATGTCCAAGTGTGTGAATGGATGTCTGAGCTCGGTCCGGGCCTGAACCCATTCCAGCCTGCCCCCTTAGCCCCCACTGCGTTGTCCTGCCAGTAATTACAGCAGATAAACTGCTCTAGTTGAGGGCTGCTGTCCCCGGCTGGCTGCCAGCCGTGCGGCCCCAGGCTGCGCCGTGGGAGTCCATTCATTTTAATAAGAGGTACACCCTGTGTTATTAAGAAGAGTGTTTATTACTGTCGCTGTGCACTGACAGCAGCTTCCATCATGGTTAAACGGCAGATGGGGGGAAGGGCGGGGGGCCGTGCACCGCAGCTCTTCAGAGGCCCTGGCCCAGCTGGTGAGACGAGAGAGGGAGGGTCTCCCTCTCTCTCCCTCTCGCGCCCTAGGACCGTGTGGCAACCCCTTTCCAAGCAAGAATGGAGCCACTCAGCTGAGCCTCACGGTGCTCGAGGTGGGGGTTGGAGCTGGCGAGGGGATGATGGAGGGAACTCTGTTCAGCATCCAGGTGCTGCCCCGGAGAGAAAAGGGGACCCCAGTCTGGGGCTTGTCCCTAGGGCTAGGCAGGATGACCCACTGGCTCCATTGGCCTGACTCCTGATTTCACCTGGAATGTTCTACCCAGGGTGTTGCTTCGCTACTTGGATTCCTGCAGTTTCAGCTCAGCCTACAGCACTTAAGCCCTTTTCAGTCTCCCTCCCGTTCAAGAAAGCTCCATGGAAAACGGTCTCTTTAGTCTGTTCCCAGCTCTGTCCCAGCACAAGGAGTAGGGCCTTGCATTGAACAGAGATGTATATGGTCATTGAACCAATGGCGATTCACCCGGCTCCTTGTGCTTTCTGTTGTCTTTCGGGAAGCTCGGGTGTGGACAAGCTTCAGACACAGCACTGAGAAGGGTGACAGGGTAGAAGAAAGAACAGAGGTCCCCACACTTTCTCCGTTCCTGGCACTCTTAGCATCTCGTTCATTCTTCTCATGAAACGGACACCTAAAAGTTCATTTTATTAAATGCTAGATCTAAACAACTTAAGTAGTCCTGTCTTTACAGCTAATTAGCCGCTCGAAAACACAGTATATGTAAGTTGAAGTGAAAAAGACTTTATTTTGTCGTCACAGACCAATGACATGCCAATAGGACGTGTGTGCCTGTTGGACACTGCACGTCTTTGCAGATTTTGCTGTCATATTGGACACTGCCACCTCGTTTCTGGTCCCGTGTTGATTTCTATCACAGCAACCACGGGAAACCCAGCTTCTCAAAGATAGGACACCATTGCGAAGAATGTAGGGTGACGTCATGTGTAAGCTGTGAACCACCTTAACCTAGTAGTCTATGCGGCGTCTGACGGGATCGAGCTTCGCTGTGATTGCCTGGAGTTTCAAAGGTCCCCTGGGGCCCCGAGTGTGTGCTCCCGTGCTCAGGAGCTGTGGTGGGAGTGACCGACCAGTTCAAGTCCCAGTTTGTCTCCTTATTTCCCCATTTCATGATTCAACAAACACTCGCCAGTAGTTCTGAATGTTCCAGTATTAACTCATTTCCTCATCGTACCGAGCTTGTAGGCTGGGTGCTACTGTGTGACGGTTCACTTTCTGTGTCGACTTCGTGAGGCTGCACTGCCCAGTTGTCTGGTCAAGCACCAGCCTGGAAGTTGCTGGGAAGGTATTTTTTAGATGTGATTAACATTTAAATCAGTAGACTTTGGGTAACGTGTTTGACTCTCCCTAATCTGGACCCTCATCCAATATGATGAGGGCCTCAAGCCGCACATTTCCCAAAGAAGAAATTCTCAAAACTGCAATACAGAAATCCCCGCCTGAGGGGTGCCTGGGTGGTGCATTTGGTTAGGTGTCCGACTCCTGGCTGTGGCTCAGGTCCTGATCTCAGGGTCATGAGATCGAGGCCTGCGTCGGACTCTGCCCTCAGTGTGGAGTATGCTTGAAATTCTGTCTCCCTCTCCCTCTGCCCCCCTGCTCACACACATGCATGAAACACTCTCTCTCTCAAACAAGTAAGTAAATCTTGAAACAAAGAGGAAGGGAGGAAGGAAGGAAGGATGGAAAGAAGGAAGGAATCCTGCCTGAGCCTGCTGCCCTGAAGAACTGGGACTCAAGTCTGCAACATCTACTCTAACCTGAATTTCCAGGCTGCTGGCCTGCTCTATAGATTTCAGACTTGCCAGACCCCATGCGTGTATAAGTCAGTTCCTTCAAATCAGTTTCTTAATCTCTCTCTCAATGGACTGATAGGTAGACAGAAAGATACATAGAGATAGGTATCCATACCCGTGTCCGTATCTGTACCCCTACCTATCTATCTATCTGTATTCATTTCTCCGGAGAACACTAGTCTTGACTAAAATGTATCGTTCTCCTCATTTATGGAGGAAGACCCAGTTCGGCTACTAACTAGCTGTGTGGCCTTGGGCAAGTCTTTTTCTCTTTGGGCACCTGTTTTATCATAGCCAAGTGGGAGAGCTGGAAAAGATGAGCTCAAGCTCTCTACTATCAGTGCTAACATCTGGGCTGTGAGGGCTGCGTAGATAGGACTACAGTCTCACCACGGATGTTTTGTGGGCCACCTAGCAACCATTCCTAACACACTTATCCCTTGCCACCCTCACTACCCAGCACAGATCATCTCATTCCCAGCCTTCTTTGTAGCTAGGGGTAGCTGGGTGATCTTCTTCTGGCTAATGATATACAAAGAGGAAGTGTGCTAGGGACTTCTAGAAAATATATTTTGCTTCCCCATAGGAAAAACTTAGAGAAGAGAATTCATTGGTGCTGATCTTTTCCCTTTCTTTGTGCCTTAAAGAAGGCCACAATGTCTGGAACTGTAGTAGCAATCTTGTGACCATGAGGCATAAACCAACAGCCAAAGAGAGAAGGACAGAAACAGACTAGGTCCTTGATACATGATTAAGCAACTAAACCAGTCCTAAGACCAATTGCCCTTGGACCTCCTGGTATGCAGGCTATAGCCATCCTCACAACCAGCACAGCGGCTGAGTGTTCTGTGACTTGTAGGTCACAACATTTTTTTTTTTTTTGTCATATAATTTTAGGTCACAACATTTTTAACTGATTCTGGAGTTTTCCTTTATTGCTGGAAGCCATGGCTTAGCTTGTTAAGTGATCAAGAGAAGGATTCTGACTTTGGTTGGGGATTATTGTTTTGGACCTCAAGAAAACTGAGTTTACTTTTTTTTTTTTTTTTGAGATTTTATTCATTTATTTTGGAGAGAGAGAGAGAGCAAGAGTGGGGTAAAGAGCAGAGGGAGAGTGAATCCCAAGCAGATTCCACGCTGAGCACGGAGCCTGATGTGGGGCTTGATCCCACAACCCTGAGATCACAACCCGAGCCAAAATCAAGAGTCAGACATTCAACTGACTGAATTTACGCTTCTTGATTGAGTACAACTTTGACTCGAAGGAGAGAGACACTAATACCATGTTGTTTCAGATTTCCGATAGGTGGTACCACACATTCTTTATTAGTAAGACTGATACTCCCCAGACAGCTCTAGAACAGTATGCTTATCAAACAGATGGATTTGGAGCTCCAAGAAAGGTGTGGGGGTCACAAGGGGCCAGTGTCACTCATACCAGCCAAACCTCACGTTCCCTGTTTTGTAAGATGGATGAGAGGAAAACCAGAGATACCACATTCCTATAGTGTAAGGTGTTCGAGAAACCTATCACAAGAGACTTGGGGCCTGAAACGGAAATGTGGGTTGAATATAGCATAGCTTTCGTCTGCCTTTTTTTGATCGATCAAGTCCCAGCTGTTTGTTTGTTTAGCAAACACTTTCCTATCTATTATGTACCATGTGCCAGGCCCTGTTCTAAGAGCTTTACAAATATCAACTCATTGAATCATCATGACAATTTTCGGAGATGGGTGATGCTGCTATCCAGTCATTGGATTGATGTCAGCCTAGATGGAGCGTCTAGTGGCAGGCCACAGGGCTCTGCTCTTAATCCTGTCTTAGTAAGTTTTTTTTTTTAGATCAAAGACTTGGCTAGGAAACACACAGCCATACATATAGTTTCGGACTGCCGAAGCGATCCTGTGTTAGGTGATTCCAGGGTGTGGCAATCATGGGGCAAAAACTCTCAAGCTAAGATTGAATAGAATAACATATGAAACCAGGCACCTTTGTTTTAAAAACCTCTGTGGTACTAACACAGGGGGAGATGGGTAGCTAAATGACACCACCTTTGGCAGGTGGCCTGCAGGCTCGGGGAACAGGAACGGCAGTGTGGTCCCAGAAGAGCAAATGAGAGCCTTCATGTGTGAGGAAGTGGGGTGTGTTCAGGGGTGGGGCATACCTGTGACCCACTTTTCACAGGTGATACCGCACTGGAGATTGCATTCTCCTCTCTGAACTCCACCCCACAGAGAGATAGCCGCCCAGCCGGAGGCACACAGAGAGGGTGATCGGGATGAGATGGGCCTCCAGACCATGACGACTACGGCGGGCAGGGGTTGTTTTGACCGAAACTCCACTCTCCCTTGTTCTAGAAAGAGCTCCCTATGATTTTCCTTAAAGTACCCACCGCACCTCACTGTGTACTTCAGGTATGTGGAACCGATCTCCAGTGGTGGGTATATGACTCTGGTCTGACCATTCCAAGATTTGCATCTTTCTGGACACAGGGACTGGGTCAGGGGTGGACATGTGATCCAAGCCCAGTCAAAGAGGGCCCTGTCTGTGGCCTTTTCGGGAACCGTTGGGACAGAAGGGCTCTTCTTCTGCCACTTTTGTTGAGCTGGTGGGACTCCGGCTGAGTCTGCCAGGGGCTGCCATGCGGGGCGTGTCTGCCTAAGGACAGTGTCAATGAGGAGGAAGGTAGAGGCAAGAAAGGGGGACAGGTTCCTGAAAATCTTTGAACCTTTGAAATCCTTAGTGCCTAACACTGGATTTTGCCAGTTTCATGAACCAGTACCTTCCCTTTAGGGTTAAGATTTTGTCCTCTGTGATCCCGGCTGACATAGCAACTGAGTCTCTTTGGCCTGACAAAGGGTTTTCAAATTCTTAAAGTCAGTGAGGCTTTTCCATGTGGATCCTGAGGGGAGCAGAAGAGCCAATGGTGGCAATAAGAGGACCTCACAGACTTGGGCTCCAGGAAGATAAGACTCTTCTAAAGGCAGGTGCTGCCCGAGGATGGAACAAGCCATCCTTCTGATGTGGTGAGCTCTTTGGTCCCAGAACGTGCCAGCAGGGGCTGTAGGAACACCTATGTTGGGGTTATTGTGAAGGCTCCTCATCCATAGGGTACGAATTAGACCCAATAGCCCTTGAACTCTGAAGTATGAAGACTCGGCTCTCAATGTCTAGTTGGGTGTGGTAGAAGCAACTACTGAGTAGAGTTACGCTCTGATGAAAAGAGACATCTGGAATCAGAATCTCTGGCTCCTCATTTCTCTTTCATCGACAAGCTGTATGGCCCAAAGCAAGCCAGTTAGTCTCTCTGATTCATGTTCTCCATCTGCCCAAGTGGGGATGACGCTATCTGCTCTCTTGGGGGAGTATTGTGAGGCTCAGGTACAGTCAAAGCTACAAAGGGTTTGAGGAAATGGATGCAACATCCAGACAGATGGAAGAGGCTGCCAGTGGGTGGTGAAGTGGGGAAGGTCTGCAAGCAGGATGGTCTGAGTAGGACCACCCAAGAGCCATGCCTGGGTACCAGGAGCATCTTCTGGCATCAGGATCCCTATGGGGAAGAGGCAGGTGATGTAAATGATGGAAATGGGAGAGAGCAATGGTCCCGTGGCGGGTGTCTGTGAGTGTGTCCTGGAAGGAGTCTTCTCTGAAGAAATGCAAGTACTAATTTGACAAAAAAACAACTGAAGAACACACGGAAGACATCTGTGAGGCCATATTTGGCTTCTGGGGCCCAGTTTGCAGCCCCATGGCTAAATGAATAGGTAAAGAAGGACTTGGAAGCTGACTGGTGTCTTATGAACAAGTGTGTTTCAGAAGTAACAACCCATACCAACTAGCGGATCCTTCTGTGGAAGGGGGATATGCCTGCCCAGCTCAGGGCTTTAGGCTATCAGATTCCCATTCATTCTCAGATCCCTCACTGGGGACAGGTCCTCTCATGCTAATCAGTGAAGATTGCAAAGGCCCTGATAAGTCCTGTACACAACTCGTGAAGTCTTCCTCCCAGTGCCTACTGTCCAGGTGACTAGAGGCACCACTCCAGGATCTCTCTAGAAACTGGGTAGCTCTACAGGCTGGTGATGCTCCTGCCCTGTCTACTGCCTGGAATGAAGCCCCTGATGGAGCTGCTCAGAGAACCCCAACCAGGAGGGGCCAGGCCAGGGGTTGCTTGGTTTGAGCCTGGTTCTTCCTCCTTCCTTCCCTCCCCTTGTGATGCAGTAAACCAGCCTAGGAGCCAACTTCCATAGTCATGCGACCCTCACCCGTCCCGTTCTTCCCAGGGACATCAGGGTGGATGTGACATTGGGACCCGTGTGGAGGCTGCTGGCTTTGGCAAGGTTGATTGGGACCCACACGTCAGCCAGGGCCACTTCCTCATCACCGTAACTCTGCACCAAATAACAAGACCACGGGAATCTGCTAGCGCAGTCCTGGGAGCGCCCTCCATTACTCTCTTTTATTCACTAGGGAGATTTATGTGGCCTATCTCCCTTCCCTTTGTCCACCTGCGAGGCCCTATAAGTCATGTCCCCAGGCTGACAGGTCACAGGGCCTGTGCCGCTGCTCTGTCAGAGTGAGTGATGCCGGGGGGTGATTGAAGGAAAGGAAGGGTGAGAGGTCAGCAGCAGACGGCATGATGGGAGTTGGGGATGTAATTATCACTCCCATGACATACTGCTGGCTGGTTCTCCCCCTTCTTGTAATAGATATACACACTCGGGTGCAGCTCAGAGCGGGGGAGGGTGGCAACGCTAAGAGGGACTGGAGGGACCTGCCAAAATGAGCAGTGTGCAGTGGGCCTCACAGGTGAGCTTCCCCGCCAAGGGCAGGAGTGCACCTGAGGGCCCCTGGACGGCAGCCCCTCCCTGCAGTGACAGTTCTCCAAGCCCGAGGCATGGCTGACGGGCCAGAGGCAGCCCTACTTACTTGTGTAATTGTTACTCGCTGTGCTCGAAAGTATGGAGGAAATGTACGGACTGAGCCCGCTGAGGAGGTAACTGTAAAGAAAAGTCCCCAAAATGTCTGGGGCTGAGGGTTCACTAATTTCCTGGACAGCGTGGTCCTTCCCACTGGCATGTCGTCAGTCGGGGGCACCAAGCCTCATGGGTGACTCAGGAGATGTGCCTGGAAGGTTCACCCAGAGAGCCGGTCCAGAAGACCCCTCCGGCTGCCTGTGAGGTGGGAGGGACAGGCCCCGGACTGGCTGGGACTCAGCACACTGAATGACGGCGAGGGCACTCAGTATGGTCAGTCAGTTCTAATGGGAATTAGAAAAGGCCAGAAAAGGTTATTCTGGAAGGTGGGCTCGAAAGGGCCCTGGGGAGGCCAGGTCTTGCCCAAAGTCTGTGTGCTGGGGTGAGGCTGTGGAAGGCTTCAGAGAGAATCCTCAGCTGCACAGCGAGGTCACCTAGGGTCAGAGATTCCCTAAAAGCAGGAGAGTCCCAACTTCAAGAGGGCGCCTGGCTGAGTCAGGTGTCAGACCCCTCTGAATTCACATGCTCGTGGGTTCCCTCTCATGTTGAATCTGGACTGGCCTGTGACTTGTAGCAAATGCGAGGCTGTGCCAGTTCCAGGCCTGGGGCTGAAGATGCCTTCTGACTTCTTTTGCTCTCTTGGGGTTTCTGGACACCTTGTAAAGAAGTCTGGGTCATCCTCTTAGAAAAGTTATGTGCAAAAAAAGAGAAGAAAAGAAAAAAGGAAAGAAGGAAAAAAAAGAGCAGTAGAGTTACATGCAGAGAAAGGCCTAGGGGATGAAAGATCAGGAGGAGAGAAAGTCCTAGTGTTCCCGCCATCCTAACTCAGGGGCCAGTCGTGAGAAGGAGGTCACTTTGGATCCTCTAGCCCATATTGTAGCCATAGGCCAAGCCCAGCCAAAGCACACAGAGCAGAGCTGGGAAGTCCTGGCTGAGAGCAGCCCAGCCAACCCCCAACATCATAAGCCACAAAGCAGTTGTTTTTTTAAGCCATGTCACTTTGGAATGGTTCATTACGCAGTCATAGATGACTCTCTTCTCTGTGGTCCTTAGAACCACCCTCCCTGCTTCCTGCTAGTCCCGCCTCCTCAAAACCCAGGGAAAGACCCCCCAGTGGAGCAGATACACTTGTACCAACGAGAATTCCTACCCAGAGGTGTACCAAGGGTGGTGTGGAGAAATGGCCCATCCTGAATGCAGGCACTTGGAACTTAGACCAATAAAAGTTTTTCAGGGAAGCACGTTTTTTGTTTTTGTCTTTGTTTTTGTTTTTTTATCACTGGCATGGTTTAGAATTTCTAGGGCATGTTAGTGATAAAAAGCAGACTGACTTTCAATCATTCTCATGATTGTTTTTAAATTCTTTAAGACAATGCCCCTGGTATCGCTTGCACCTAGAGCAGAATGTGCTCATTGGCCATCCTTGGAATGCTGCTGGTCCTAGGTCCTCCTGGTGACCATGTGAGCTTCCAGAAGGAAGAATTGGGAGGAGGTTGAATTTGGAACTGACTCAAAGGCCCAAAGAAGGAAACATAGTAAGGTTTTCTTGGGCCTCCATTATATATATAGGGTTTTTGCAAGCATTATGGCTTTAATCCTGGGGGGCAGGGGGCAATGCTGCCTGCATTTTGACAGAGAGAGACAGGAGGGTCTCCAGGATGGAAGATTTGCCTGAGTTCACAGAGCTAGGATATGGTGGGGCTGCATGTGGACACAAGGTTTTTGATGTTGGGCTCCAGAACTGACGAGGGCGGAGGGAAAATAAGCCCCTGTTCTAAAACCCTGGACAAGGCCAGGGTGTCCTCTGACAGAGGCTATGACAGCTTTCTCCTAAATGCCTATCTGAGAGTTGTATCCCCCTTTTCACAGCCACCCCAAGGAGTGAAACCCCACTCCCCCACCTCCCTTTTACAACACTGATACACAGCGCAGTGGTCAAGTGGTGCTAGACAACGTGAGTTCGAATCATAGCTTCTGCCCTTAACAGCAGAGCTCTTTGACCTTGGACAAATTTCTCAACCCCTCTTTGCCTGCCTTTTCCCCTTTTTCCCCAAAAATGGGATTAACAAGAGGATTTATTTCATTAAAACGAATGTGAAACTTAAATGAATCAATATACATAGAAAATGTGGACTCTGGCATATAATATTTTTAATTAAGAATAACTAATAAAACAGGCAGGTACTTTAAGAACAAATATCAACTCATTTCATTCTTCCAACCACCCTATCCAATAGGTAATACTATTATCTCCATTTAACAGGTGGGAGACTCAGGGCTCAGAAAGGCTGAGTGACTCACTGGGTCGGGGTGGGGGGGCCTAGACATGAACGTCACATGGACACAGGGCTGTGCTCAGTCAGTGTTACCTAACTCATTTTACCCCGTTGGCCCTGTGTCTTCTTTACGTCTCTCTCCACTTTTCTCCCATAGACATTTCACCAGGGTCCCCCTTCGCCCCATGAAAACAAGCAGCAGAATGGTTAAAGCAGGCACCACTTCCGCCCATCAGGTAAGGCAGACACTACAAGTGTCTCAAGAATCATCAAGAAGGGGAGGAAGTGGGTAGTTTCCTGCACTGCTGCTAGAAGTGTTTGTGGTAAATCTTGGAAAGGATCGTTTGCAAGAGATCATTGAAATTAAAACCATGCACTCCTAACGACCCAACCGTGCCACTTCTTGGTGTCTACTCTAGAGAGACACATGCACATGTGTACAAGGGGACTTGGGCACAGTGTCCACTTCTGCACTGATGAGAGGGACAAACTAAGGGTCCATCCACAGAGGATGGCCACACAAAGTAGAGGGCAACCTCCTGCCCTGTCCACCATGGAGTATCATGCCGTGGTGAAGACAGAGGGGCAGCTTTGCAGGCCCCTCACTTGAAAGGCTCACCAAGAAAGGTTCATTCATTCATCCAGCCAACCAGTCAACATTTCCCAAGCACCTGGCCTGCTGTGTGCCAGCCACTCCTCTAGGTCCTGGGGACACACCTGTGAACAGGAGGGACCAAAGTCCCTGACTCTGTGGAGCTTCCAATCCCTGCTGAGCAAAAGAAGCGAAGCTGCAGAGTCACACATGGAAAGCCATTTATGTAAAAATAAAACCACAGCACAGAATGATGATACGTGTTTTCTAAGGGTATTCATTCACATATGTGTGTAAGTACATAGGAGAACTGAAAGGTACACACCAAATTACAGTGATCATCTCTGGGAGATTAAGAGGAGAGACCAAGACTTAAGGTTGGTAGGTTGATTAAACATTAGCATTTTCTATGGTAAGAATTTGTTTGTGTATTACTTTTATAATGAAATTTTAATATTAAAATGGGAAAAATTGATCAAGGAATAGGCTTCTTATGGCACAGCCCTTGAAATTAGACAAACCCGATGCTTTAATCTACTCAGGCTACCATAACACAATGCCAAAGGCCAGGTGGCTTAAACAACACACCTTTATTTCTCAGAGTTTTAGAGATTGGGAAGTCCAAGATCAAGGTGCTGACCATGTGGATTCCTGGTGAAAGCCCTTTTCCTGGCTTGTAGAGAGCCACCTTTGCACTGTGTCCTCACAGGGCAGAGAAAGGGAGAAAAAGCCCTGATTTCTCTTTCTCTTCTTGTAAGGACGCTGATCCTATCATGGACTCCCACTCTCATGGCCTCATCTAAACCCAGTTACCACCCAAAGGCCCCATCTCCAAATAACATCACATCAGGGGTTAGGACTTCAACATATGAATTTGGGAAGAAGGACACAAACATTCAGTTCCGTAACACCTGAGTTCAAATCCCAGCCATTTACTGTGTGGCTTTGGCAAATGTATTATTCTCTCTCAAACTTTGTTTACTCAGCGTGAAAATGGGGCAAACCCCTCACTTCTCTGGATTGTGATGAGTTTAGAAAGATCCATATAAGAAATGCCTGAAAATGTGAGTCCCATTTTCCTGAATCTGCCTCTCTACTGGACCTGCACCAGACCTCCTTGTCTTTCTGTCAACTTCTCTTACCTCATGAACACGACTTCCTGTCCTTGAGCCTCTGCATTAAGGCTTGTGAATGGGGGAAACTCAACCTGTGTGCCGATGTCCTCCAGCCAAAGTGATCAGGAATGTGTTCATGGTTGCACAAATTTGGGCTTAGATTTGTTGCAAGGAGGCAAAAACAAGTCATGGGGGAACTGTGGATTATCTGTGGGTTGTAAGAGAGGGTTAGAAATGAATTATCATAGGATTCGGACTCATGGTAGGTGATTTGGGGGAGGGTTCAAGGAAGTGGGGGTTTGCTCTGGGTGAGATGCTCTCAGAAATTTGGAAGAATTCTATGGTTGGGTATTTTAATGATGCTTATCTAGAAGAAAACAGGAATAGCTCTAGGTTAAAGCTGTAATATGTAAAGAAGCACCCAGATAGGGGAGTAGTGGGTCATTTTATGGTTTGGATAATGTTCTTGTTTTGTCTATGTGCAGACATGATCTTGAAGCAGTCTTGTTTTCACCTTGATTCATCACAGTCACAGAGTGGCTTCGTCTGATGTTGGTGTTCTGTGAAATTGTTTACAGTCATCAGGAAAGCACCACAGTCTACCTGTGAACGCCAGGCCAGCTCTCTGTTGTCGGAGCAGCTCTTCTCCTACGCCTGTGTGAACAACTTTGAGGTCAATCAAAGTATTTTTAGAGTACTTGGCTTGGGTTGGAGGAAAAGGACAATGTTAGCCCTGTTCTCACCTTTACCCTGAAGAACTCCAATGGCTTCCCTGCCCCCACGCAGTACCCAAGGCGAGAGGGGACCGAAAAGGTCAGAAATCTGCATTCTCATCAGCTGCAAAGGCAGATAGGCATGAAGTCAGAATAGGAATGCGGGGGCAGAGATGGGGGTGTATCCTGTTGAGAAGGTGGGAACACTATTCCTAGCCCAGTGCAGGGCTCAGGGAAGGTGGAGGAAGTGAAGTGGAGAAGGTCCTAGAGTCAGAGAATCAGAGCCTGTTAGTGCTACAGAGACCACTTGGAGCATCAAGGGGAGCACAGCCTATACTTGCAGAACTATTTTCTTGAATGAAGTCCTGCACAGAAATCCAGTACATAACACAGACATCAGCAGAGCCACTGAAGCTGAATAGAGGAGCGGGGTGTCCAGAGGCCTGCCCATGCCCACTCCCGGAGCCCCCTTATCAGTGGTCCCTGAATTATCACAGGGAATCCCTTAGAACTCTGAGGGTTACATGGGTAAGATCCCTCATCTCGCTCTGCATTGCACTTTCTAGAAGCCTAGAAAGGAGAAGTTGCTTATCTAAGGAACTACCACCTTACTGATCTTCTAGATTCTTCTGGGTCCTCCATGGCCTGAGGGACTTTGTCCAAATTTCATTCAGGTCTTCTTCTAACAAGATTTTACTCTCAAGAACTTCTCTTTGGGAGATGTTGTTGGTCAAAGGGTACAAAGTTGCAGTTATGTGGGATTAATAAGTCTAGCGATCTAATGTACAGACATGATAACTATAACTAAATAATACTGTGTTGAACACTGAAAACTTGCTAAGAGAGGAGACATCAGAGGTACTCATTGCACACAAAATGGTAGCTGTATGAGGAGATGCTGTATTCATTAGCTTGACTGTCGTAGTCACTTCATTGTGTATGTGAGTACCAGATCATGTTGAACACCTTAAATAGATACACTTTTTATTTTAAAATATATTATTAGGGGCACCTGGGTGGCTCAGTGGGTTAAAGTCTCCGCCTTTGGCTTCGGTTGTGATCTCGGGGTCCTGGGATCAAGGCCCACATTGGGCTCTCTGCTCAGCAGGGAGTCTGCTTCCCCCCTCTCTGTCTCTGCCTGCCTCTCTGCCTACTTATGATCTCTCTCTGTGTCAAATAAATAAATAAAATCTTTAAAAATATATATATTATTAAAAACATTTGTAAAAAAATCTCCCCTGACTTGTGATGGTGAGGGGGCATGATAGATTCTTTTAGAGGACTAGAACTTTTCCATATCCTGATTTGAATACATGAGTATTATATGTAGGATATAGAAAGGCTCTGGATCTGACTCAAATGTGGCTCCCTCTTGCTCCTAAGAGCCAACTGTGTGAATCTCTTCCCAGCTCTGCATGCAGTGACATCACGTTAGTGACTCAAAATCTGCGGTGGTGGGATTTACACCATGGTAATGGGCAAAGTTACAATCAGGGCTTTTTTTCTCCTAGAAGCCAGTTAAACATTTACCAGCACACTGCTGGATGTATACATACACAAATATTGAGCTGTGCATCCAAATCTGTGCATTTTACTGCATGTGTATTATGGCTCAATAAAAAGATCTGGGGTCTCCAGTCCCCTGGTTCCATGACTGCAACCTAAAAATATCATACTGATTATCTGTCTTCTTCCTGTAAGTTTCCTGCTTCATTCCTGCTTCATTCATCACCCAGTAATTAGTGGTTGCAGGAAAAAAAGAATTTCCATGATGCCAGTGCAGGCTGGGCCATTCCAGGGGTGTGCCTATCTGCAACCCACCTAGGTTTATGCCAAGTAACCTTTGAGATCTCCACTATGCTCAGCAGCACAAACCCAGGCAGGTCGCAGATAGGCACAACCTTGGGATGGGTGCCCAGGCAATTAAGAACTGCAAGATCGGCATGGTTCCTTGTCCCCACTACTCTGCTATATTTGAAATAGTTGCCATATTTGCCTTTTCTGGTACCTTCCATCCTCTATAGATAGAATTACCTACTGTTTCCTCTCTTGCTCTTTGGAAACTCCAAACAGAGCACTTACTTTGTTTGTTCTGTTGAATTGGGGATCATGTCCATTTCTCCTGCAAGGCTAGAGGTTGTTTAAGAAGGACCACATCCTCCTGGTCTCTGCATGGATAAGCCTGTTGGGCTTACACGCACCAGACCCTTACTAGGGGCCTGTCGAATGAATGAAATGGGCTTCAGGAGAAGAAAGAGAGGTTAGGTCTGGAGGAAGAAGAAACTGCCCCCACCGCACAAGGTCACATAATTGCCAAAACAGGGGTGACTCTGAAACTGGAGAGGCCACAATGGTTTGTGATGTGGTCCTTCCCAGTGATGGGGTCTGACCAAGCAGCTTTTGACATCTCCACTTTTGACAACTAGTCAAAGCACAGGGCATGGCTGTGAATATGAGCACCAAGTCAGACAAGTCAGAAGTCGCTCTGTCATGCTGGTCTTCCCAGGTTGGTTCCTTCCTGGATCTGGCACAGAGACACTCCTTCTGCACACACAACCTTCTAGACTCTTCTGGATCCTCCAGGCCCAGGAGATTTTGCTCACATCTAATCCAGGCCTCCTTTTCACAAGGGTTTTTATTCTTCAGCGTCTCCTTGCCTGGAGGATGGACACATGAGGGAGTCAGTCGGCATGCTAGGAATGTTCTATAGCTTGATCAGGGTGATGGCCACAGGAGTGCTTGTGTCCGTAAAAGGTCATGGCGCCCTACACCTAATTGTGCACTTTGTGTGACTTATACCTCAATGAAAAAGTAAAAGAGAGAAAACTGAAACTGTCCCCCTGTTGAGGAAGGGGCTAGCCCAGTGAGCACGCCTCCATCATCTGCAGGGGATCTTGAGCCAAAGGCCAGCAGGGACCAAGAGCCCTCAGAGGCTGGGCTAACCAGGAGAGAGAAGGTGGAGAGGTGGTGAACATAAAAACCTCTTAGCCTTCCCTGGAAAGACAAGGGCACTAGGGCCATTTGGGTTCAGGCCAGAGGAAGGCATTGGGCTTGGAGAAAACCCTTGGGAATGCAGAGGGCAGAAAGGAGTCCAGAAGGAAAGCCATGGGCTGCACTTGCTGGGCGGTGTCTGTCTCAGAGCAGGACGAGGCGGGCTGGGGATGAGGGGAGGGGGAAGACAGCGTGACTGCGTCTGATCTACAGTGACGAGTACCAATGTTAACTGTCACCTCTCATCTCCAAACTAAATCACACCTGGAATTGGAGGCGCCGAGGAGCTGATAGAGTCAGCCGCGCAGAGGCTACAAGTCAATCAGCGCGGAGATGCGCACCGAGACACTGGCTCCATGAGGCCGGGCGCCTTCATTCATTCTGGGATTTACACTTGTCAGGCTGCCGCCTGGGGGTGGACAGGAGGAGGGGTGGGCAGGCTGGTTTCAGTCCAGCTCCACTTAAAACGGGATGACTGGCGGCTCCTCTCCAGGGACACTGCAGGCTAGGTCCACTTGCTTTTGCTGTCCTTCTACTTCTTTTTCCTGTGGGTCATTCCCTAGGTTCAGGGGACTTTCAGGTCAGTGGGCTTCAGGCTCAAGGAGTGGGAAGAAGCCCAGCAGTGAGCAGGTTGGGAAAGATAGGTGGTCTCGGGGCCGGGGGTCCTGGCTGTCCCGGGCAGCAGCCGGGGCATGTGTTTGGAAAGGAGCAATGGGGCCCTGTGGGGAAGAGGGATAGATTTAAATGGACTACTTTGGAGCAATTCTATCTGTGGTCAAATGAATTTGTTTTGCTTTTTATTCATTCCTTTACTCATTCGGTCAATGGTATTCAGTGAGGCTCTATGCGAAGGGCTGAGTTCAAGGGTACCGAGCCCCCATATTCTACGAGAAAGGACTTAAAGTGTCGCGAACTTCTCAGGCTGACGTTTCTGTCATAGAATCAGTGTACGAATCTATAGCCCTCATCCCTCCATAATCCTTAGCACATTTATAAAGTGCCTTTTCACATTTCAATGTAACTGTGCTAAGTGCTGTGCCAAGGAAAATGCTTGGAGATATAAATTCCAGATGGAGAGAAAAACACTGAGTTTCCACTGCTGTTTAAATATCTATTTTATTTTTGTTACTATGAAAGTAATATAACTTTATTACAGAAAATTTGGAGCAATAAGGAGGGGGGAAATCACCTAAAAAACTAGCATTTTTTTAAAAAGATTTTATTTATTTATTTGACAGAGAGAGAGAGACAGATCATAGGTAGGCAGGGAGGCAGACAGAGAGAGGAGGAAGCAGGCTCTCCGAGGAGCAGAGAGCCAGATGTGGGGCTCCATCCCAGGACCCTGGGATCATGACCTGAGCCGAAGGCAGAGGCTTTAACCCACTGAGCCACCCAGGTGCCCCAAAACTAGCATTTTGATATGCTTCCTTCTTGTCTTTTTTCTTACAGCTCTTTAACTTTTTGTCCTCTCAAAAGCCCATAGCCCAGGGCATGTCCTATGTCACTGAGTGTGGGGTGAGGCTGGAAGCTTCATTTTCTCTTGTGACCCCCAAGCAGAGTGGGCCCCGAGGACAAGGCTTCATTCTGCCTCGTGCCCGGGCACAGAAATAGTGATACAGGCATTCGGCAGGCTGATCTCTTAATCCAGATTGGTGTAGTCATTTGAAACTGAAAGCAGCTCCTTTTTATGTCGCCTGCTTCTCGGCATTAACTTCTCTTTGATGTAATTTTTGCTTCCGATGCTCTCTCCCTTCATGGGTTAGATTAGTGTGAAATTGGCCTGGCTCCTCCAGAGACTGCAGTGTTAAGCTTCAAATACTTGGTCCTTATTGGAAATCCTTAACCCACATCAGGGGAGAAAAGTGGCAGCATTACTTGGCAGGGTAGGGGAGTGCTGGCAGAGAATGAGGAGGAAGATTGGGTGTAGGGCAACAGGGAGAGAAGTGCTTATTGGCAAGAGGAGGATGGGGAAGTTGAGACTCCTCTCCACTGACAGACTGCTGGAGATCCCCTCACCTTGATGTTGCAGGGAGGGGTAAGCATGGATCTTAGGGAACTTGAAAACATGATAATAGTGGAAGAAATCTTGTTTAGTTGGCTGGGGCTCTGGCTGGAGCTGTCCAGAGGTCTTGGTTCTGAAAGAAAGGTGACGGTGTTTGGGAAAGTCACTGTGGCGATGTTACTTTTCCTAACCCTGTCTAGGTCCCTGGGGTTATACCCACTTCTATGAGTGTTCTGTCTTGTTCAGGTGTGACCTTGCAGTACATACAAGACATAGGTGCCAACATTCTATGAGGACTGGCAGAAGTAGGTCCCATCACCTGTTCTGTCCTGCTCTCTTACTTATACACATCTGGCAGAAAAGAATGACAGTTTGTAACTGAGCCAGATTCCTGGAGGGCATAATCAACTGCAGGGGAGACTCAACTGAGCATCTGACTAGGAGAGGGTTCCCCCTAGTTTTAAGGTGGAACTGGGTGTGTAGAGGGATGCTCTTGAGTCATTCGGAGGGAAGAGTCATTCTAGGCTTGGAATAGGACCTCAACTTACTCTCCAATGACAACCTCAGACCCTCTGCCCTTAAATTCAGATTGCTGCCTGAGGATATCTGTGGAGGACAGAAGCTACTAGGAGGTGCTTCTGATGGCCGAACTGGCCCATGCTGTCCGTAGAAGAACTAATCCCCAAACTGCCTGATCATCCAAGTGTCATGGGGCAACTTCAGACTCTCCATTCAAAGACAGTTTAGTTCCAGATATTTCGAGTTGGTTATCAGCCAACACACAATTTCCCCCTGTAATTCCCATCTACCATTCTCTGCCAGACAAGCCTTGACCTTTAACTGTACCCCCTGCTTCTGTCTCTGTTTCTTTTCTTCCCTGCAATGCTTCATTCTCCAGCCTTGGCCCAATACCTCTGTGACCTTTCTTTCCTTGGCCTGTTTTCTGTTCCTTCCCCTCACTCCTAGCGGGTCCTTCCACCCACCTTCCCACTCACCTGGGTCTTAAGTTTTGCCCCGTTCTTCCCCCAGCTTGGCCCACCTGTCCCCACTCGGTGCTCCTGCCCCTGCCAGGTCTCTGCACAGTGGAAGGGCACAGGCCCACTCTGGTTTACTTAGCCTTGTGCCTCTTTGTGCATAGGCCCTCCTCTCCCCTTCCTGAGTCCGCAAATCACTCCTTCCAGTGTCAGCCGGCAAATTGGTTTATCCTCCCCCCAGCCCGGCTTTCATTACCTTGCCGAAATGAAGCGATAGCTCCTCGGCGGAGGCTTCCCGTCCGTGCCGCCGCTGGCATAATAAATGAAGACAAAGTGCCGGCGGCATAGACCATCTCTCCCACCGCACCACCAGCCGCTGCCAGCTTCATTATTCGCTTAAGTTGCCGGAGAGAATTACTTAACCCTGACCCGTGTATTAGGGGCCTGTATTAATGCCGCGACAGGCGCCTCTTACGGCAGAGAACAATTTATTAGTGCCGAAACAGGCTGCTTTTCTCTGTCATTTTTCCAATCTGAGCTTTGAACACACATCATTAAACTTGTCTGACTCTCTCCCCTTCTCCATCATTCCTTTTTCATTTTTTTAAACAGAAAGCACCGTACAGAATGGAGATTGTTCTGAAAATCTCCAAGTGCTTCCTCTCTCTCTCTCTCTCTTTGCTCTCTCTTTTCTCCTTTTTCCTTCCTTTTCCTCTTTCCAGTTCTTTCCTTGGCCTCTTTTTGGTTTTGGTCTTTTTGCTGGTGGCTCTCCCACTTTTAGGGGAAGAATAAGGATGGGAAGGAATATTTGGCTACTCGAAGAGAATCCCTTTGGCTGTGGGGGTTGGAGAATAGAGCGAGCAGAGCTCCCTAGGAGTCCCCTGAGGCCTGAGTCAGTTGTCTTTCCCCCAGATTCCTTTCCCAGAGGCAGCCTGGCCCCTCTTTGTGCCCCCAGTTGGGAGCATCTAATTTGAAAACAGGCATTGGGACCGATTCTGGGAGCTAAAGGACCCGGATGTGAGGAAGGACTGGGCAGGGTTCCTGTGTGTCACGGGGACTTTATCACGTCCACATGTGGAAAAGAAAGTTGGGAGGGGTTCAGAAGCACCCCAGAATGGCGATGCGGTGTCTGAAACGCCCTGAGCCCTGGTGTGGTGGCTGGCCACAGCCCGGGAAGTGAGCCGTTGCGCCAGGTGCTTGTGCTGCCATAGGGCCACACACCTGGCTGTCCCTGACCAAGGCACACACTGTCAGTTTCAGGTGGTGTCGTCTCTGGATCCCTGGAGCTCCCCCTTTAAGTTCCGTGTCCTCCCTGGCTCCTGGTCCTGGCTCTTCTGGCATTGCACATGCCCTTGTCTCTAACACCACTGCTGCTCAGGGCCATAGGGAATCATTCTCTGAAGCTGCGCTTGCTACTTCTTACGAGTGACTGTCTCCTGCCCTCTGTATAGGGGACACATGTGACCACTGTCTTAGTTCGTGCGCCCCTGAAAGCACAGCTTGAGCAGATTTGGACACAGATAGTGTGAGAGCTGACCCCGGGAAATCGGGGTGAAGGGTGGAGAAAGTGAGGCCGATAAGAAGGAAAAAAGAAGGATAACCAAGTGTGTTATCCAGAGGGGCTGTTGTAGGAGTGAGGCTTGACTCCACCAGGCCTTCTGAGCTGGGTACAGTACCCTTCCAGAATCACCCTTCTGGAAAGCCTGGGGTGTTTGTCCGGAGGCTCTTGCCACCACCAACCCCCCTCCCCGCCCCCGCCCATGCCCCCATTGACTGTTACCCTGGGGGTATAAACTC
The DNA here is from genome assembly GCF_922984935.1 of Meles meles. Lineage (NCBI taxonomy): Eukaryota > Metazoa > Chordata > Mammalia > Carnivora > Mustelidae > Meles > Meles meles. The sequence goes on along the minus strand of NC_060071.1, from coordinate 135,176,696 downwards.
TGCCATCCAGCTCCGCAGCACTAGTGTGTCTCCCGAGGGGTACTGCTGAGCACCTTCTTGGAGAAGTCTCCAGAGCAGAAAACTGGAGAGACAGAACATAGTGGTTCTGGACGTGGGTTTGCTTGGGATGAGTTCACATGGACCTGAGCAGCACAACAATGGCTGAAATCAGAGGTGGACGAAGAGGATGTAAGTATCAACCACCGTTACTCCTGCCACCAGTCCCCCGCGCCTACCTCCTCGACCCATCCCTCCCACCTGCCTCCTCAACCCATCCCTCCCTCTTAATCCCCAATGTCCCAGGGCCACCAGCAGCTCTCAGCTCTGTCCAGGGGCTGCCAACACAAATAGCAGAGCAGACCAGGCGGGGACATACACAAGTGAGGCAAGTTGGGGTCAATAAATAGGAACTGTGGGGACTGGCAAATCAGACAGTAGAGACCTTGTAAAGACAATGACATAATTTTAAAAGCATGTGCTATTACACAGACCTCTTTGGGGGCTAGGAAATTTGCAGACTACCAGTTTAGCATCAGGGCAGATGGGGTCTTTAGAGAAGATGTGACTTTTGTGAAGTTTTTACTCACTTTCTTTTGCATTCTTTGCAACTGGAGCAGACGGCTTTGGGACTCCTTTGGAACTGTGTACTGGGGAAAATGGCTGAGGGGGACCAAAGAGGAGGAAAGCCCATCGAATTGAAAAGGCCAGTGGCTTTCCCCCCAGCCCAGTCCTCCCCAAATTCCCCTGGCCTCCAGATCCCCACAACCCTCCCTCCCGCTTAGCTCAATAGCTCTTGAAAGTTCTCTAATCACCTCTCTGCTTCCTGCATTAATGAGCCTCTCATCTCACTGATGGCAATCAGAATATTTGCTTATGAAAGGGACACGGTTAATAACACGATTGCTCCCCTCCGCCTTCTTCCTTCCTCTCCTTTCCCCTCCCCTTCTCTCGCCCTCCACACAATTCTCTCAATTAACGATAGGCAGAAATTAATTTTTCCCTTCGATCGAAACAATTGCAGGGAAGCGGATTGCCAGCGTGGCTCCAGATAGGGACTGCTCCCAGCAGAGTGGAGAGAAAGGAGGGGAGATGGAGGAGATACGCACGGCCCTATCTGCAGGCACAGGACAGAGTAATACAAATGTTATCCTTAGAAATGTACTTAAAGAGGATATGTTTATAATTCGGAGGGGATTTTCGGGGGCTCTCCTGCCCTCCCTCCCTCTCCAGGGCACTCCGCTCGACTTACTTCTGTATGGCAGCACCCAGAGTTTGTTGGGAATTTTGCTCTTGCTGCCTCGGTGAGCCGTGCGGGCCTGGGGTGAGAAGGGAGAACAGGTTGGGGCGGGGGGGGGGGGGGGTGTAGTCACAGCCATTGTCTTGAGCCACTACCGGTAGCCCTCGCTTTGTAGCCAAAAGCCAAACACCAGGTGTCAGATCTGGCTTGTTACTGGGGGCCTGGCTTATTCGATTTTGCCCTGCCTTCTGTGCCTGCCTAGACTTTTGTGTTGGGCCTCCTTCCCAGCCCATTCCTCCGTCCACGTCCAGGTAGGGAAGCAGGGGCCCTCGTGGAAGCCAAGATCCTGTCCTAGAAGTGGGTATAAGAGCGAGACTGCAGCCGGCCTGGGTTTGAATCCAACTGTGCTGCCTGACAGCTCTGGGGCCACAGGCAAGTCCCCTCGCTTCTCTGTGCCTTGGCTTTCTCGTCTGTGACATGGTGAGCACACCTGCCTCAAAGGAGTGTTATTCATATGTTGTGTAAAGAAGTTAAAAAAAAAAAAAGAAAGGAAACGAAAAGAAAAAAGGTTATAGGCCCCTGTGGCAGTCAAGAATGAGTTGATCCATTCACTCAATAAACGTTTGCTGTCCTATGGAGGATATACACATTTTAAAGATTTGGTGGTCTCTACTCTCCAGGTGTAATATTGGCAACGGTAACATGGGCAGAATTCACCAGAAGAGTGGTGCCTCAGGCGCTGCGGGATTTCAGAGGGAGGAAGGAGGGACATTCAGGCAGGACAGGACCATCGTGGCTGGCTTTCCTGAGGAGGTAGCCTCTGAGCTGAACTTTGAAGAAGGTGAACTCTTTCTGTAGGTGGGGAAGCCTTGCTGCTGGGCAGTGGGGTCGGAAGAATGAAAACCCCTCCCTGTAACGCCAACAGGTCAGGCGGTAAAGTTGGGGAATTAGGGGAGGAGCGGGGATAGGATTCGAGTCGCCCCCATCCCCCAGTCATCACCGTATCCCTCGGAGTTCCCCCGACCCCTGCTCGGTCCCAGCTCTCCCCTTCCTCTCAACATCCAAGAAAGATTAACTTCTCTCGCTGCGAGAGAGAAAGTTATCATTAGCAGAGAATTAAAAGAGTGATTAATGGTGCCCCCCTTTCCCGCGGCGCCCCCGCCCCATAGGCCTTATCTGGTGGCGGTGAGCCGGACAATGCGGCGGGCCGGGAGGAGGAGAGACGGAGAGGGAGAAATGGAAAACAATAAATATTAAGTGCAAGAAAAAAGGGAGCGCCAGCGCCGTTCCCACTTGTTAGATTGAAGGCGCCTCTCCAGAGGGGGGAAGGCTCCAAATTGCTAATTAGCGCCTCTGAAAAGGCCTGGCTCTGATATGCGCGCCGCTGAAAGGCCGCCGTTAATGAAGCCGCGGCGAGCCCGCTTCCCTTTGACTGGCCTTCATCCCTCCTGCGAGCCCCGGGCCGCCCGAACAATGCGGCGGGGAGCGCCGGCTCCCCCAGGCCTCGGCGGGACGGCCCGGGCAGCGCGCGCGGGGAGCGGCGCGGCGCCGGCGAAATGTGGAGGGGGAGATAAGGCCGAGCGCAGGGAAGAGGCTCACTCCCAGGGGCCCAGGGAAAATTTGCAGTTATTATGAAGGAGATGAGACAGATTAAAAGCCCTTGTGTTCGCCGCTTTGCCCCTTTATTTAGTGGCTTCATCTAGGAGATGAAAGAAGTTGGAAATGACTTTCTCTGCTCTGCGCTGCGAGAAGCTTCATGGCACATTTCTTGACTTTATTCCTTCTTTTGTTTCTCCCTTCCTTGCCTTTAACCCCTGACAGACTTCACTGTGGCCACAGGCGCTGGAGGCCGGGAAGTGGGGACTGGCCAGGGCCTTCCCCATGGACCCCTGGGAGGCAGACCTTGGAGATCTGGGGCTTTTGGCTGACCCCAGGGGGACATGGCTGAGCTAGGAAGGAGTGAGCTTGCCGTCCCTGGAAGACCCCAGTAGGAGGCTGGATGACCATTATCCAGATGGGTTAGACCTTCCTCTAACGCTGTCACCTGTTTCCCGTGGGCAGCACAGCATTGTGGGTACGGACTCCACAGCCAAATCACCTGTGTTCAAACCCAGACTCCACCGTACAGTAGCTCAGACCTTGGGCAAGTTACCTAACTTCTCTGTGCCTTCGTCTCCTATCTGTAACATGGGAGCAATGATCATATACTAATCTGTAATCATATACTAATCTCTATACTATCATATACTAATCATATACTAATATAATAATCATATACTAATCTCCTATCTGTAAAATGGGGGCAATGATCATATACTAATACCTACTTCATAGGGAGGATAGACTGTGGCATCACTTTCCCTGGTTTTTCATGCCTTCCTGTTCTACACCCACTGTTAGTGCTTTTCCGCACTGACTCGGGGCCCGGTCACATCACTAACTTTGGGTAGCTTGGCTTAAGCAAAGGCATGAAAAAGCACTGTGCCTTTCTTTCTTTTTATTTATTTATTTATTTATTTGACAAAGAGAGATCACAAGTAGACAGAGAGGCAGGCAGAGAGAGAGAGAGAGGGAAGCAGGCTCGCCACTGAGCAGAGAGACCGATGCGGGACTCGATCCCAGGACCCTGAGATCATGACCTGAGCCGAAGGCAGCGGCTTAACCCACTGAGCCACCCAGGCGCCCCGCACTGTGCCTTTCTATCTCAGAACGTGTACCTCTGTGTGTACCTTTCTTGGGACATTACCAGAGTCATAAGAACATTCCGTGACTTGCCTCTGATCGTGCAAACCAGAGGGTGACAGCCTGCTGGAGGCACGTGGGAGACATGATGAGGAGTGCTGAGTTGTCCTTGTCTGGGACAGCCAGCCCTCAGCTGACTGAAAATACATGAGCAAACCTAGCCAGTCTGCCGATCCTAGCCCAGATGGGCAAGGCTTTCTAGAAAGCTTATGGACTTGTGAGAAATAGTAAGTAGCTGTCGTTTTAAGTAACTAAATGTCGGGGTGGCTTGTGAGGCAGCATTACTGCAAAGTAGATAACCAATTGGCACCAAGAAGTTTGATGTTGCCAAAACCAAAATGGAAACAAAACCTAACCCTAAGATACATGGCAATGGCTTTGCTATTGGAAAGCAAGTGGAGTCTAGAAAAGATGATGAAGGAACTACTAGAGCAGTTTAGACGAAAGGTGACCTGTACTTGTGTATCAGTTTATGAATCAATCAATAAAACTGGTGTCTGAGCTAATTTGGAGGGAAGAAAAAGTACTTAACGAACTTATGGATTTAAGTAATGAGATTTCCAGGTGGAATGTTGAAAGGATCAACTGACTCTTACGAGTGAATATGGTAAGGGACTATGAGAAAGAGAGAGAGGAAAAAAGGAAACAACTGTTCATCAACAGAATGTGTAGGGAATATAAACGTCCCAGAAGTTGAATTGAAAGATAAAACAGTTTCTCATCTCTGGTCTCAAGAATCTCATTGTATCTTATGGAACCACAAAAGACCATGAATATTCTAAGTACTCTTGAGCAAAAAGGACAAAGGTTGAGGCATCACACTCTCTGATTTCAAAGTATACTACAAGGCTATAGTAATCAAAACAGCATGGTACTGGCATAAAAAGAGACATGCAGACCAAAGGAACAGAATAGAGACCTCAGAAATAAACACACATTCATGGTCAACTGATCCTCAACAAAGGTGCCAAGAATACACGATGGCAAAGGAGAGTCTTCAACAAATGGTTCTGGGGAAACTGGTTTTTGACACAGGGAAGGATGAAACTGAACCATTATCTCATTCCACATATAAAATTAAACTCAGGTTGCCTGGCTGGCTCAGTTGGTAGAGCATATGACTCTTGATCACCGGGTTGTGAGTTTGAGCCCCACTGTGTGTGTGTGGGGAGGTTACTTAAAAATAAAATTTTAAACAACGACAGCAACAAGATTCCTCAAAATGGATTAAAGACTTAAATGTAAGACCTGAAACCACAAAACTATTAGGGAAACAAAAAAACAAAAAACCCAGGGACAAAGCTTCTTTTTTTTTTTTTTTAAAGATTTTATTTATTTATTTCACAGAGAAAGAGATCACAAGTAGGCAGAGAGGCAGGCAGAGAGAGAGAGCAGGAAGCAGGCTCCCTGGGACTCTATCCCAGGACCCTGGGATCATGACCTGAGTTGAAGGCAGAGGCTTTAACCCACTGAGCCACCCAGGCGTCCCAGGGACAAAGCTTCTTGATATTAGTCTGGGAAATAATATTTTGGATATCACCTCAAACACCATAGTCAACAAAAGCAAAAATAGACCAATGGGATTACATCAAATCAAAAAGCTTCTCCAAAATGAAGGACATAGTCAACAGACTAAGGAGACAATCTACTAAATGGAAGGAAATATTTGCAAACCATACATTTGATAAGGAGTTAATATGCACAGTATGTAAGAAACTCAATTCAGTAGCAAAAACAAACAAACAAACAAACAAACAATCTGATTAAAAAATGAGCAAAGAACCTGCATAGACAGTTCTCAAAAGAAAACATACAAAGGTCAAATAGATATGTTTTGTACTCGCATCACAAATCATCAGGGAAATGCAAATCAAAAGCACAATGAGAAATCACCTCACATCTGTTAGGACGTCTACTATCAAAAAAACAAGGGATAACACTTGTCGGTGAGGATGTGGAGAAAATGGAACCCTTGTACCTTATTGGTGAGAATGTAAATTGACACGGCCATTGAAGAAAATAGTAGGGAGTTTCCTGAAAGAGTGAAAATAGAACTTCCATATGCTCCTGCAATCCCACTTTTGGGTATATGTCTAAAAGAAATGAAATCAGGATTTTATAAGAAGACTTATTTGCATTCCCATGTTCATCGCAGTATTATTCATAGTAGCCAAGACAGGAAACAACACAAGTGCCTCTTGACGGATGAAATTAGTAAGAAGATCTCACATATACCTAAAAATGGAATGTTTTTAGCCATTAGAGAGAAGGAAATCCTGCCATTTGTGGTAACATGGATGAGCCTGGAGGCCATTATGCTGAGTGAAATAAGCCAGATAAGGACAAACAATGAATGATCTCACTTATAAGTAGAATAAAAAAAAATTTGAACTCATAGAATCAGAAACTAAAATGGTGGATACTAGGGACTTTGGGGAGGTGTTGAGGACTGGGGAAATCCTGGTGGTCAAGGGTGCAAATTTGCAGTTATATGAGATGACTAAGTCTCCAGATCTAATATAGAAGCATGATGACCAATACTGTATTGAACACTGGAAGTGTGCTAAAGGAACTTTAGGTGCACTTTGTGCAAAAAATTGGTTAACTATGAAAGGAGATGATATGTTAATTAACTTGACTGTAGGAATCATTTCACTATGAATATGTGAAATCATGTTGCACATCTTAAACATAAACAACTTTTATTTAAAAACATATTAAAAAGAGCATTCTGGTGCAAAAAAAAAAAAAGATTCTCAATGTAATACAAGGTCTAGGACTTTTGCTTCTTGCATTAATGGAATAATAGGGACCATATTTACTCTCCCATCCTAAATAATTTAAGGAATTCAAACATTTCTAGTATCGAACAAGGTAAAATTAGTCATGTCTGGAAAACAATAAAAAATTACCAGGCACAAAGAAGTGGAAAGAAAAGGCAATCAATAAAAATAAACCCAGAATTACTACATACTATGTGTTTAACAAAGTAGAGAGAAACATGAACACATTAAAGAGAGACATGGAAGTTTTTTTCAAGCCTAACTTCTATAAAAATACGGCATCTGAGATTAAAAATATATATTGGGTAGAATTAACAGCATGTTAGACACTGCAGAAGGAAACATGACTTTGAAGACATAGGAATAGAAACCATTCAAAATAAAACAAGGAAAAAAAAACCCAGAAGAATGAAACAAAGGAAAAAAAAAAAAGAACAAAAGAACAACCTAAAGCAACCTCAAATATATGTAATTAGAGTCCCAGAAATAGAAAGTGAGAGGAGAAAAATATTTGAAGAAATAATGGCCCCAAAGTTTCCATATTCAAAATTATAAACCCATAGATCCAAGAAGCTCCATGAATCCCAAGGATAAGAAACATGATGACAGGGGCACCTGGGTGGCTCAGTGGGTTGAGCTTCTGCCTTCAGCTCAGGTCATGATCTCAGGGTCCTGGGATGGAGCCCTGAATCGCACTGGGCTCTCTGCTCAGCGGGGAGCCCACTTCTCCCTTCTCCTCTGTCTGCCTCTCTGCCTACTTGTGATCTCTCTCTGTCAAATAAATGAATAAAATCTTAAAAAAAAAAGAAAGAAAGAAACATGATGACATTAAGACCTGTCATAATCAAACACTTAAAACTAGTGCTAGAGAAAGTCTTAACAGCAGCAACAGAATAAAAACATATCACACATAGTGGGGAAAATGATAAGAATGACAATAGACTTTATCTCGGAAATAATGTAAACTGGAAGACAATGGAGCAACAGCATTAAGGTAATGAAAGAAAAATGCCATTAAGCTAGGATTCTATACTCAGCAAACATGCTCCCCCCAAATGAAGACAATATAAAGACTTTCTCAGGCAAACCTGAAGAATCACCACCAACATTCCAGGGCTACAAGAAACGTTAATGAAATACTTCAGGCAGGAGGAAAATGATACCACACAGAAACTGGGATCTCTGCAGAGGAATGGTAGATAGCACCAAAAATGGTATTTGTAGAATTATCACTTTTCTTTTTTTTTTTTTTTTTTTTTTGAATTATCACTTTTCTTGTTTTAAAAACCTCTTTCAATGATAACTGACTATTGAAGGCAAACAAATAACAAGGTACGGTGGGACTTCTGCCATATGTAGTAGTAAACTGTATAACAATAGCACAATATCTGGGAGAGAGGAAATGGAAGGGTACTGTTGCAAGCTTTTTGTACTAGACATCAAGTGTTACAGTATTACTTGAGGACATACCAAGATGAGTTAAAGATGTATATTAGAAACCCTAAAGCAACCACTAAAAATATAAAACAGAAGGATAACTAAGAAGCTAACAGTGGCAATAAAATGAAAGAATAAAATACACTCAATCCAAAAGAAGGAAGACAAGGAGAGGAAAAGGAACAAAAGAACAGATGGTACAAGTAGAAAATAAAAAGCAAGGTGGTAGGTTTAAACCTAACTCTTACTGGCTGAGTTGTATCCCTACAAATTCATGGGTTGATGTACCTCAGAATGTGACTGTATTTGGTGAAAGGGTCTTTAAGAGGTAATTAAGTTAAAATTGGGTTTTTAGTATTGGGCCCAGTCTACTTTGACTGGTGTCCTTATAAAAAGAATTTGGAATTTGATACATAACTAGAGAAGGAAGACCATGTGAAGGCAGGGTCAGAAGAAACCAAACCTCCCAATAGTTTGGTCTTCGATTTTTCAAGTCTCTAGAACTGTGAGAAAATAAATTTCTGTCGCTTAAGCCACCAAGACCATGGTACTTTGTTATGACAGCCCTAGCAAACGAATACATTCACCATATGAATAATCATATTAAATGTAAATATTCTAAGCCTTGGTTCCCACCACCACATAATCCCAGCTAGGCCAGAACCACTTCAACTGCCTTGGCTCAGTCATCTGAACACTCCAGTTTCTTACTTTTCTTTCCTTCCAATGCCTTCCATGTAAGAACAAGCTCAGCCAAGCATAGGGGGTGAGTAATCTGTGTTTGTTTGCTTCCGTCCCTTGTTACTTCATCATCGCTCTATCATTTTCCAGCTGTCTGGGTTTAGATAAACTCGTTAGCCTCTAAACACTTCAGTTTCCTCATCTCAAAAGCGGGGATAATATACTGGATAAACATGTAAACTGTGCAGTTGTGATTAAAGTTAAAGACCTTAATGGGGCGCCTGAGCGGCTCAGCAAGTTAAAGCCTCTACCTTTAGCTCGGGCCTTGATCCCAGGGTCCTGGGATGGAGCCCTGCATTGGGCTCTCTGCTCAGTGGGGAGCCTGCTTCCTCCTCTCTCTCTGCCTGCCTCTCTGCCTACTTGTGATCTCTGTCTGTCAAATAAATAAATAAAATCTTAAAAATATATAAAGACCTTGAGATGGGATGACCATCCTGGATTATCCATGTGGGGACATTATTTTAAGCTTGTGGCAATTTGTTATAGCAGCAATAGGAAACTAATACAGATATCTAAAGTAAGCCTTCAGTAAATGTTACTGCAACAATACCTCAAAATTCTGTAGTTGAGAAGGGTATTCGAGAGAGTCTGAAAGGCAAGGCATAGGAGGAATTTGGCAAACCTCTGCCAGCTGCCACCTAATGGCCCATGGCTACCTGCTCTGGATACAGAATAGTCTCTTCCACTGTCCCCTCACCTGGTGTGTTCTATAGGAGTTTTGTTTCTGTTGCCACAGCTGCCACAGAGTGATGGACACCTGCCCCCCCCCTCCCATCCCAGCATCCAGGGGTGTTTCTTGTAATGCAAAGCAGGAAGAGTGCTGGGGCCAAAGGAGGGCCCATTGCTGGGAGTCATTCATTTATTTAAGTAAATGCTGACACTTCCTGCTGTCCTTTTTTTTTTTTTAAGATTTTATTTATTTATTTGACAGAGAGATCACAAGTAGGCAGAGAGGCAGACAGAGAGAGAGGAGGAAGCAGACTCCCTGCTGAGCAGAGAGCCTGATGCAGGGCTTGATCCCAGGACCCTGGGATCATGACCTGAACTGAACGCAGAGGCTTTAACCCACTGAGCCCCCCAGGCGCCGCTTCCTACCCTCCTTGAAGGACACTGCTTGTATTAGTAACATATCTCCAGTGGCTGTTGGAAAATAATTCTGGGAAGATTCTGGAATGTCCTGGATCAGTTTAGGAATGATGACAGCAAAGAAAAGGGGACCTGGAAAAACACTGTGGAGATGAAAGGATGAGGAATTCCTGCCTTCATCAAATAGTGCCCAGCAGATAGAAAGGCAAAAAGAAAGACAATGTCCCCTTTCTTATGATATTTATCTTCTAGTGGATGGTGACAGACTATAAGCAAGTACACATCAAATAAACAAGGTGATGTTGGATTATGACACAAGCCACAGGGAATAAGGAGGATGAGATGGAAAATGGTTAGGGGAATAGAATTCCTTCAGAGGATGTTAGGAAATCTCTCCATGTGAAGGCGATATTTTAGCTAAGACTCCGAAGATCCCCCACCCATGCCTACGAAGCCCTGTAGACAGGTATTCTTGGTTGCAGGACAGCATTTGCCAAGGCCCTGGGGGATGCAAGGAGAGAGCACTTCGTGGGCTGGTATGGTGAGGAAAGGGGTCGAGGTGAAGCTGAGACATAGGCAGGGGCCAGATCATAGGTGCTGAGGCCATGGTGAGTACTCTCTGTTTATTGTAACTGCAGGGAATCTAATGAACCAGCAGCTGAGGTGCTTTTCCTATGGTGTGTGTGTGTGTGGGTGTGTGCGTGCGCGCGCGCGCGCGCGCGCGCGCATGTGTTTTGCAGGAAGGACCCAGGGACACAGGAGGGAGAAACCTATTAATTTTCCCATATGTGGATCCTTTTCAGCTGGTGATTTTCTCGTTCAACCAACACTTTTGCTTTTATGGTCAATTGAGGGAAACTCGACTAGACTCTCTTCCTTTTCTCAGTAACTACTAATTTTTTGCCGCACTTAATTTGTGTTGGGTTCTGTGCTAAATGGTTTGCATTCGTTATGTCATTTCATCTCCACTGAAGGGATGTGTACATTCTATTGTTGTCTCCGTTTCACAGAGGGGGAAGCAGGTGCTCAAAGAAGTTAAGCAGTTAGCTCTGGACACAGCTAGTCCGTTCCAGAGTTTTACCCTTGACTTCCCTCCTGCCTCTACTGTCAACTGCTTGCAGTCGGCTCCAAACTCCATGTCATCAGTGACTTTAGCTATCAAACGTGGTAGCATTTCCTTAGAACTAGTCTTCACCAATTTTCCTTTTGGTTCTCTTTTTTCTTAAATTTCTCCCTTTTCTGGCTTCTGTACAGTGGTTCTCTTCAGATGCTCTCTGTTCTTTTGAGCTGTCTCCTTCAACCCCCCCAGGCTTCTCTTGTCATGCTCTTTCTTTGAGTGGTTCCACCTCTGACTGCCATCATCACTTGAAGGTGGGAGCTTTTATTTAAATTTTCTCTTAAGATGGAGACAATCCCTTCTAATTTCCTGTTCCAGCATTTAGTTAGCAAATATATATATATTTATTTATAATATATATATTTATTATATATTAAATATATATTATATATATTTAATATATAATATATTAAAAAGATATATTTATTATATATTATATATATATATATGTATATATATATATATATATATATAAAATTGACAACAGTTACTGGGCACCTACCACATGAAAAGTGTTGTTCTAGGCATTGATGAGAATATAATGGCTAGGACAGGATCTCTGAGGCAATGGGATTGGCTTCATTTTTGTTCACACACCTCTATTGCCAGAGCTTGCCATGGGTGCTCAGTATATATTTGTGGAATGAGTAATTTAGCTGGGGAGGCAAACTTGCATGTAATTGGCTCTAATTCAAGGTTGAATGGAGAAAACACTCTAGTAAAGATGCCAGGTGGTACTGAGGGAGCCCAACAGAGTTGACAAGCAAGGGGAAGTCTTCATGGAGTTCCCATAGGCATACAACCTTTAAATCACCCTAAATTGTAGTATTGCTCAAGAAATAGCAAGTGAGGGGCACCTAGTTGGCTCAGTCAGTTAAGCATCTGACTCTTGATTTCAGCTCAGGTAATGATATCAGGATCGTGAGATCAAGTCCCACATCAGGCTCTGTGCTCAGTATGGAGTCTGCTTGGGATTCTCTCCCTGTTTCTCTGCCCCTGCCCCATTTGTACTCTCTCTCTCAAATAAAAAAATAAGACCTTAAAAAGAAAAAAGAAATGGCAAGTGATCTGGTGTGCTCAAGTATGATGCAGGAGATAGTGAAAGACGGATGAGATGCAATTGTGTTCTGGGAATCTCACTCTGCTGCTAGTGTAGAGAATGACTTGCTTGGGGACAGACCATCCCGAAGAGTGGTTGCCTACCCAGGTCAATGGCACAGAACAAGCAAAACAGGGAGAGTGGATGCAAGAGTACTATAAAAGTAAAATCTAGGGGCGTCTGGGTGGCTCAGCAGGTTAAAGCCTCTGCCTTCGGCTCAGGTCATGATCCCGGGGTCTTGGGATCGAGCCCCGCATTGGGCTCTCTGCTTAGCGGGGAGCCTGCTTCCTCCTCTCTCTCTCTCTGCCTGCCTCTCTGCCTACTTGTAATCTCTATCTGTCAAATAAATAAATCTTTAAAAAAAAAAGTAAAATCTATGAAGCTTGGCATTTAATTAGATAAAGGGGCATAAGAAAGAAGCAGGAGAAATGAGCATTGGAAATCCCTTTTATGAAGATGGTGCCAAAAGCTAAGAAGGAAGCCCCTGCCCCTCCCAAAGCCGAAGCCAAAGCAAAGGCTTTGAAGGCCAAGAAAGCGGTGCTGAAAGGTGTCCACAGTCACACAAAAAAAGAAGATCTGCACATCACCTACCTTCTGACGACCCAAGACCCTGCATCTCCGAAGGCAGCCCAAATACCCTCGAAAGAGCACCCCCAGGAGAAACAAGTTTGATCACTATGCCATCATCAAGTTCTCCCTGACTACTGAGTCAGCCATGAAGAAAATAGAAGACAACAACACACTTGTGTTCATTGTGGATGTCAAGGCCAACAAGCACCAGATCAAACAGGCTGTGAAGAAGCTCTATGACATTGATGTAGCCAAGGTCAACACCTTAATCAGGCCTGATGGAGAGAAGAAGGCATACATTCGACTGGCCCCTGACTATGATGCTTTGGATGTTGCCAACAAAATTGGGATCACCTAAACTGAGTCCAGCTGGCTAAATCTAAATACAGTTTTTTCATGTTAAAAAAAAAAAAAAAAGAAAGAAAGAAGCAGGAACTCCGGGCTCCTGGGTGGCTCAGTGGGTTAAGCCTCTGTCTTTGGCCTCAGGTCATGATCTCAGGGTCCTGGGATCAAGCCCTGCATCAGGCTCTCTTTTCAGCAGGGAGCCTGCTTCCCCTTCTCTCTCTGCCTGCCTCTCTGCTTATTTGTCATTTCTCTCTCTCTCTCTGTCAAATAAATAAATAAAATCTTTAAAAAAAGAAAGAAAGAAGCATGAACTAAAAATGACTTCAAACTGTCTCACCTGAGTGACTGCATGATGGTGTTAACATTTCCCAAACAGGGAACAGTCGAGAAGGGAAAGATTTGATAGGGACTATGGAAGAAACTAAGCTTTGTCTCGATGTCTTAAATTGGAGATGCTGGTGGAGTAAACCAGGGAAGATAAGTAATAGAAAGCTGAAAATAAAAGTTGGATTTCAAGAAATATGGGAGCGTTCAGAGCTGACTGAGGCAACTGATATCATGAGAGATGCTGTGATTTGTGGGAGAGAATTTTTTTCATAGTTTTATTTTATTTATTAAAATTTTTTATTTGAATATACTTGACACACAATCTTTTATTAGTTTCAGGTGGACAACATAGTGATTCAACTTCTCTATATGTTATACTATGCTCGCCCCAAGAGCAGCTATCATCTGTCACCATACAATGCTATTATGGTATTGAAAGACCCCTTTCCTCCTTGCTGAGGGCTTTTTCCAGAGTGCTGAAACAAGGCCGCCACGCCAGAACAAACAGCTATGTCTTTGCCTTGAACCCAACGCCTGACTGTGCTTAATTTAAATAGACCAATCAGGTTCCTGTAACTAAGCATCTGCTTCTGTAAGTCCGCCTCCCTCTCCCCCGCTCTATCCCCCCTTTCCGCCTTTGCCTTCGCGTGCACGGGTCCTCCAAAGCCAATCCACTAAAGCCAAGTATGCCTTTTTCAAATGTTCCAAACTGTCAGCCAATCAGCCCCGCCTCACCCAAAACTTGTTTGTACCTATCTATAAAAACCCTGCACCACCCCAGCCTGGTGTGCTCAGCTGGCAGGAGCTGCTGACCACCCGCAGGCGCCCGCATTACAATAAAGATCCTCTTGCTATTTGCATCCTGTGGCAGTGTTGAATTCTTGGATACGGGGGATCCGTGGGTCTTTCAGTATTATTGACACATAAATATAGGTAATATATCCCTTTCCTGTGTCTTTTGTTCCCATGACTCATTCATTTCCATCACTGGAGATCTGTATCTCTCACTCCTCTTAACCCATTTTTTCCTTCCCCCTAGGCAACCATCATTTTGTTCTCTGTATTTATAGGTCTGATTCTGCTTTTTGTTTGTTTATTCTTCTTTTTTTTTTTAGATTCCACATATGAGTGACATCATATGGTATTTGTCTTTCTCAGTCTGACTTACTTCACCCTCTATGTCCATCCATGTTGTTGCAAATGGTACCATCTCATCCTTTTTAAAGGCTGAATAATATTCCTCCGTGTGTGTGTGTGTGTGTGTGTGTGTGCACCACATCTTTTTTTTTTTTTAAATCTATTTATCAATGGACACTTAGTTTGCTTGTGGGAGAGAACTTCACTTAACCAAAAAAGGGGGCTGATGGTTGTGGACAACTTTTGAACAATTTTTCTCTCCTGTGAGAGTTACAAATTCAGTGTGTCCAAAATGGAATTAATCACTTTCTCACCAAAGCTGTTTCTCTTCTTGACTTCTCTAGCTGTGTAAATGGTACTGACCACTCTCTTCATCATGCTGGCTCCCAACTTCAGTCCTCCTTGTCTCTTTCCTTAATTCTTTACATTGTAAGTTTCATCTATTGAAAATTCTGAAAAGGGTAGCCTGGGTATCTCCGTCAGTTAAGCATCTGCCTTTGGCTCGGGTCATGATCCCAGGGTCCTGAGATTGAGTCCCATGTCAGGACCCGTGCTCAGCAGGGAGTCTGCTTCTCCCTCTGTTCCCCCACCTCACTTGTGCTTCCTCTGTCTCTCTCACATTCTCTCTCTCTCAAATACATAAAATCTTAAAAAAAAGGGAAAAATGCTGAAAATCCATAAAAATATCAGGTAGGAGATATGGTCATTTATAATGGAACTATTTTCAGTGATGTATAGTGTATCACTTTAGTTATATTCCCAGGCAAGTACAGATTTAATTTCCTGTATACATGAATACACCCATACTCTATTTTTTTAAGAATAACCTTTTTATTGGAGTAACACAGTCATGCAGGAATGTACACAACCAGGAACTGATGAGTTTTCATTCATTATTCTTCCACATCAACTTTAAAAGTATACAGAGTTATTCCATCCCATAGATGTACCATAATTTAGATAACTAATCCCTGTTGTAGGATTTTTCTTTCTAGTCTTCTCATCCCTCCCTCCACAATTTAAAATTTTTGTGCCAATTTCCAATTTTTCTTCAGAATAAAATTCCTCAGAGGCAGAATTTCTGGGTCCAAGGTATGTGCATTTGAAAAAAATAACCTTTTTATTTTAGACTAGTGTTAGGTATGCAGAAAAATTACAAAGGTACTACAGGCAGTTCCTCTACATCCCGTACTCAGTTTCCCCATTATTAACTTCTTACGTTAATATAGAACATTTGTCACAATTAATGAACCAACACTGAGACATTATTATTAACTGAATTCCATAGTTTATCCAAGTTCCTTTAGTTTTTACTTAATATCCTTTTTCTGTTTCAGTCTGCCAACCACATCACTACACTACATTTAGTTGTCACATTTCCTTAAGCTTCCTCTTGGCTGTGACAATTTCTCAGACATTCCTTGAGTTTTTTGCCCTTAACAGTTTTGAGGAATACTGGTCAAGCATTCTGTAGAACATCCCTCATTTGGGGTTTGTCTGATTTATTTCTCTGGATTAGACTGGGTGTATGGGATTTGGAAGGAAAATATCAAAGACATAAAATGCCACTTTCATTGTATCATAGCTAGCCTACACAGGATCAGTGTGACTTATCACTGTCACGTTAACCCCAATCACCTGGCAGAGGTAGTACTTGCCCAGTGTCTCCACTATACTCACTTCCCCTCTTTCCATACTGTGCTCTTTAGAAGGAAGTCTTTACACACAGCCCACATTCAAGGAGTTGGGAGTTATACTTCAAGGGGAATTATCTACATAAAGTCTTTGGAATTTTCCTGCACCAGAGATTTATCTCCTTTCCCCCGTTTATTACTTTGTTCATGTCTGTATTCATTAGTTTATGTCAGTATAGATGCATGGGTATCGATTTTATCCTTAGAGTTATAATCCCATAGTGCTTTGTTTTGTTGCTCAAGGCATTTGTATTTGTAAGACTGAGTAATTCACTACAAAGGTACCAGGCTAACAGTTGTGCCAACTCAGTCAAGAACGAGGATCCATTTCCCCTCCATTTCACACACCCTTTATAAAAGTAGGTCAGCAAACAAGGGCGAGGCTGAAGTCCCTCCCTAGTGCCCAATTTCTTGACGTCCCCAATGAAGATGAGGCCAGCCCGGGGAGGAGTGTCCCGCCCCAGATGTGGACCTCATCCTTTACCCCGCCCGCCCTTAACCACCACCCCCCGGGCCCCCCAGCCCCAGTTCCGGCTTCTCCAAGGCCCCGCCTTCCATGGGACGGAAGTGGGCGCGGCCACGGACCGGAAGCGCTGGGCAGGGGCGGACCTTCTCGATTAGCCAGCCCCTCCCCCTCCACCACTGCCCCACCCCTCCGGCCCGGACCGGAAATGAGGTCAGAAAGGGAAACCCCGGCGGGGAGACTCGGCCCCAAAAGCGGCGGCCATTGGAGGTGGCTGCGGCAGCTGGTGAGGGGGAGGAGTGGGTTGAGAGGGTCGGGGTCCAGGTGGCCGGCGCCAGCGGGGATCGGGGCTCCCGGTTGAGGCCGAGGGGCCATGGCCGCCACGGGGCTGCGGAGGTTGACGGGAGGGGCGAGGGTGGCTGGGCCTTGTTTTTCAGGGCCCATCGACCCCATCTCGGGGAACGAGGTTCGGGCGTCTCCGGGGCGACAGTCAGCTCTTCTCCTTTCTTCTTTCTGACTCTTTTGGGCAGGCGACAGCGTGAGGGCTTGGTGTCCCGAGCCGTGTTCGTTCTAGTGTTCGGGGGCGGGCCGGGGCGTGGGGGAGAGTCCTTCCAAACAAGCTCCTTCTCACATATGTGGCCATGTTGCGACCCCTGATTACAGAGGGTTCTTAGTCGCCAGGACTTCCTTTTTTTTGCAGTTCTGCCCTAGAAGGGCTGACTCCCTGCCCGGTGAGCCCACATGAGAAGTTGCTTCCTGTCGCCTGCCTCCTCCCCCGCTCCTCGCATCCCGGTCTTTCGCTCCGACCGTGCGACTGCCTTTCCCGTTCTTTTCTTTGCGTGACTTACCTTTCCTCTCCTCGAGTGCTTGCCGGATAAGGGGTTCCTCTTGGAGCGTGCACCTGAGACTGAAGGTGTGGGAAGCTCAGGGTTCTGTCACCAGCTGTTCGATTTGCAGTCCCTTAGATAGGAAAGGAAGCTGCAAGTTCTGTAATTTTGCTCCACGTTAAAGTGTACAGTTCTGCCTGAGTTTTAAAAGCAGTAGTTCTTTAATAAGGAAGTAGGTTTAGACGTGCTGTCCCCACATGTTTTTGGTCTTAAGGGCAGTTGTCTCCCAGACCCCAGTCAGGGCGTTTTAAACTACTTCGTATTGCTTAAAAGGACAGGGTCATTTTACGTTCTGTGGCTTTTGACACCTGGAGACGTTTTGTTTGTTTGGTGGTTGTGGAACTAGGTGTCCCCATTGCTCCCACCCATGTGGTGGATAAGCCAGCCTACTGTTTTCTTGCCTTTGAGTTCATTGGCATAGGGACAGCCTGAAAATAGGTTTTAGAAAGTCCTTTGCAAATGTAAACTGCATGAATGGAAATAGGGTCTGAGAGTGGTGGCTCACAGTTTTAAATTCTAATTTTGGTCTTGAAATACTTTGGGCTTAAGGAGGGCTAGGGAAAAGATACTAAATGCATATGTATTTAATAAGGTGTTGTAAAAATTATATTAGACATTTCCCTTTAAAAGGGCGTTTTGAAAATTGCTCGTACTGCTCTCATCCCTTGGAATGTTTGCCTCTGAAGTGACCCCAGAAGTATGAGGGTTTGACAAGAATGAATAGAAAAATAGAAAAATGTAGAAAGCAGTTAGCTACAAATCATAGAGACTCCGTCTATCCCTGTCATTTCAGCATCAGTTACATCCTACTTTTGTGTGATTGGTACTAAAGTACATAATTATGATCACTTAATTTTCTGAAGGATGGGAGAAGAGCTTAGAAACTGCTAATTGTTTAAAAAAAAAAAAAAAAAGATATGACATACCCGATAAAATTCCTTCCCTGCTAGCTTCCAGGTGGTAGTTGGGACCAGAGTGGGGACAGATTTAGTGTCTTTTTTCCATTCGGGGTACACATCTGGGTTACCACAATTTCTTGGATCACTGAAACTGCAAGCAGTGGTCCTTAAAGTGTGTCACTAAGTTGTCTTTCTCCTCCCTTCCACAAGTGACCCCAGCCCATGGAATAATTCTTTATCCATGGTTTTGAAATTGTTTTTCTGCTCCTGTTTAATGAGACTTTCTCTAATCTCTTTGGATTTGATCATCAGATAATTTAGTGACAAGTTTAATTGGGGAAAAGGGGAGGAAAGATTTATATCCCTGGGTTTGCGCGTTTTTGCTAACATCCTAGTTGTGATCTGGTGAGTGATTTTTTTTTTTTTTTTTTGTGCTTTAAAAACATGTTGACTTGAGGTACCTAACAAGGGCAAACACCTCTATTTTTAGTGGCTTAACGGTGCATGGATGGTAGGAACAGAGTCTTAAGTGTAGCCAGATGTATGGTGACTTTATTTTCTGTAGATGGGGTGGACCCTGCAGTGCCATGATCTATTTTATAAAATTACTCTAAACAACAGAATCCTCTTCAGGCTTTCTTTTTCTGAACTTTGTTTTGGCAGATGTGGCCTCATGGATGAGCTGGTACATGACTTAGCCTCAGCCTTAGAGCAGACATCCGAGCAGAATAAGCTTGGTGAGCTGTGGGAGGAGATGGCCCTGAGCCCTCGGCAGCAGAGGCGGCAGCTTCGCAAAAGGAGAGGCCGGAAGCGCCGGTCCGACTTCACTCACCTGGCGGAACATACCTGCTGCTACAGTGAGGCCTCTGAGTCAAGTCTTGATGAAGCCATCAAGGACTGTCGAGAAATGGCCCCTGTTGCCAATTTTAGTGACTCCGATGACACAATGGTAGCCAAACGGCACCCAGCTCTCAATGCCATTGTTAAGAGTAAGCAGCACTCTTGGCACGAATCTGACTCCTTTACCGAAAATGCACCGTGTCGACCGCTCCGGCGCCGGCGGAAGGTGAAGCGAGTGACATCGGAGGTGGCCGCCAGCCTTCAGCAGAAGCTCAAAGTGTCAGATTGGAGCTATGAGAGAGGCTGCAGGTTCAAGTCGGCTAAGAAGCAGCGTCTGTCCCGCTGGAAGGAGAATACTCCCTGGGCCTCCTCAGGTCATGGGCTGTGTGAGTCAGCAGAAAATAGGACTTTCCTAAGCAAAACAGGAAGGAAAGAAAGGATGGAGTGTGAAGCAGATGAACAAAAACAGGGCTCTGATGAGAACATGTCAGAATGGTGAGCTCTCCCTTACTCAGAGATTTTCCTGGCTATTTTTACCCCAAGTCTTGATGAGTTCAGCTTTCTTTCCCAACCAGCCACCCTGGTGTTGACTTTGTAGCCCTCCCTTAAGCAGGCAGTTAGTGTTTGTCTCTCGCTTTTTACAGTACATTCATGATTCTGTTTCCCTGTGTCCAGAAGGCTATATATAAACAAACACATTTGTTTCTAAAAATGGTTTAAAATGTGTACTTCATATGAGAAGCCATGAATTTTATTTTAAAAACAATTTGCTGCTGCTTATGCCATGTAGATCACGTATAGATGTTGGTAGAATGAGGGTCTCAGCAGAGGCTGGGGCGTGTGTCTGTGTATGTGAGAAGATGCTGGTGCCAGGCACATGAAGTGGAGTTCGTGTGTTCCTGATAAGCTGCTTTTCCCCATCAAGAGTCGTGGCTTTAGGTACTGGGCTATAATTCTGTTGTCTGCTCCTTCCAGTTGGACTCTGTGGAGCTTATTTTTTACGGCTGACATTCCCGTAGTCTGAACACGTGGTGGACTTTGAAAATAACAGTGCCAAATCCCATTAGTCTTACACTAGATGTCACTGGGCCAGAAACATTTGGGTCTTTTGGGTGCATGTTTAAAATGGCAGTGCAGTTTTTGGTGACTTCGTTTTTTATATCTCAGGTAGTCCTAGGAACATTGATAATCCCCACCCTGATACTTTAATATTATTCTTAATATCGTTGTATGATACCCGTTTTTCAAGGAAGATGCTGTTTGTGTTTTGGATGGGGCAGTTCTTGGTGGTGAGGGACCGCCCCATGCTTTGCCGGGGATTTGATATCCCTACATTGTTGCTATCCCCTTCATAAGTGTCAAATCAAATGGCTTTATGGGGGCTGCCTAGTGGGTTGGTAGTCCCAATTGAATGTTCGGGCATTCACTGTATGGTAGGCACTGCTTTTCGCGTTTTGTACAAGAGGAGATGGAGGTTAATAGCATTTAGGTAATTTGCCGAAGGTCACCCAGTGGCAAAACTAAGAACTTAACCATTATGTTTTGCTGCCCCTTTAGTGTCCCTTTTCCATGGTTCTTTTTCTGTCTCAACTTAGAATATGTGCCTTTTCTTAGGACTTTCCTATTGAAGTTTGTCTGAAAAACAAAGACAAATCTTAGGAACTGTGAGGTGAGGCTATGTCAGTCATAGGGAAAGCTGCTTAGGTCTTTATCCCTGTACCTTTCATGGGTGATTTTTAATCCAGCTTTAACAATTTTTCTGACTAACTTTGTATTTGCCAGTCTGCACAACCTTATAATTTGGCTTCCTAATTTTCCTTTAATGTATCTCCTCAGACTTATTTGCCCAATTTATATGTATGATTTTGGGTTATAAGGTTTTTTTGTTGTTATTTTTAATCAAATAAATGTTTAGTCAACTTATAGCCTTTCATAATATCAAAACCCTTGATTGAGGCATTTAAGTTTGTTTTAATATCAAACATATATCAAATAATTTATTGTTGAGAATAGTGATTTTTAAAAATTGTTTTTTGCGATGATGGCCTGTATAGATTTTTCCCCCAGAAGTTCTTGTTAAATTATGACATAATTGTAGGTGAGAGACTGTTAACTCTGTTCTTAGTAGTCCAAGAATGGTTCCAGATATGGAGTCTGTAATCTAGCCGTGAGGCCTTCAGTCCTTCCAGTTCCTTCTTACCCCAGACGCATCTATTGCACGTTACAGTCAAGTTGTAATAATAAGCATTCTGGTTATATGAGAGCTTGGATAAGTGGAAGCAGGCAGCAGTTCTTATTCTTTTCTAAATTGAGAAGATCTTGTCTTCCCCCGCCCTGCTCCCCCCGCCCCCATTTGTGCTGTTTGCCTGGACCATGACTTCAGAGTTCTCTAATAACATGGATGCCCAAGGCCTTGTAGCTATGGGGGAATAACAGGTGGAGTAGTAGCAGACCGAAAATGAGAATACTTCTTCTTTAGAGTCTAATTGTTTGGGAGTCTTAAGTATATGCCTTGACTTATGTTGATTCATCTGTAGTTATGAGCAGAAGTGCTTTGTATTTCCCCCCAAAAATCTATGCTGTGGAGAAAGAGAGGTGACTGCAAATTATATTCAGTCTCTCAAGTAAGGTGGAACTAAAATCTTCTTCCCTCAATTATTATTTAGAGATTTTTTATTTATTTGAGAGGAAGAGAACAGGAGCCGGGTGAAGGGCAGAGGGAGAAGCAGACTCCCCACTGAGCAGGGAGCCTGACACGGGCTTGATTCTGAACTCCGGGATCTTGACCTGAGCCGAAGGCAGATGTTCAACCAACTGAGTCACCCAGGCGTCCCTAGAACTTTACTTTTTATCAGTCGTATTGAGGATTGTCAGCCTGTATGATTCAAACTTGTAGAATTATTAGGATGAAGGTGATTATTAAGTTTAACTTAACCTTGTCAGTGATACAGTTCTTTTAAAAAAAAGTGTGTCATGTGTTTTAGGTTTGAAAATATATGTCTCAACCAGAGAGCTTTATTTCTAATTTCCTTAAACTCACTTTAGTAATTAACCATGGAATAGCTTTAAACTTGACCAATAATTCTTTTTACTTCTCTTTTTCTGTTCTTCCTTCAATTCTGCACCAACAAATCCCTCAGGGGTTCTGAGGAACTGAAGGTGGTTATGAGGTAGTAGTATTTTTGTGCCTGCAAAAAGATCAGTTATTTTAATATTTTCCTTTGTGTGTGTGTTCCATTCTAAAATGGAGCGGTTCTTTTGTGCAGTTACTTTCTATTGCCCTTATTCATATTGTCTGTGTAGCAGCCATTAGGTGATTCATAGCCCGATTTTGCTCTATTTTTCTCTAACACATTTGTTTGTTCCCCTTGAATGTAGTTTAGTTTCTGTTCTTTTATAAGTGAATTGGTTTGGTGTTGGCCTGAAGTCTCAGTCTGGAGCCTTTCTAAGGTGATGTATTAGAGGCCGATCTCACAGGAAAGAAAATATTCCCTTCTCTTGGAAGGCAGGTGACAGAGATAGAGTGCTAAACCTCCCCCCTCCTTCTCCAACCCAGGCTGACCTTCTGCGGCCCCTTGGTGCCTCTTGTTTTCTTATTTTTATAGAAAATCAATATCCCTTCTGACACAAACAATAGCTCAGAAGCAAGAATAAATGGGAGAAAGCTGAGATCTCTGTCCATCACCTTTCACTTTAACTCCCCCAAACTCTTTAATTATAAGCATGCTTTGCTCCAGGTGTTTGTGACAGTGAAATTGCTAAATGAGGACCATTTTAACCAAAGACTGGTGATCAGTAACTCTCTATAGCAGTAGCTTGTTGGATCAATAGCATTCATTATTTCATGGTTAAGGTAAGTAGCCTCCTTTGCAAGTGGAGGTCATTAATCAGGGGCCACTGGAACTGTGGGAAAGAATATATGTGGTAGGTTGAGGTTGTTCTGTTTTCTGTTCCGTAACTGGGGATGCTGACCGAGAGTACGTGTACCATGGTTGCAAATGATGCTGTTGCATTTGGGAATATTGAATAGCCAGCATGGTGTGCTTATGTAGATGTACTCAGAGTTCTGCTAGTAGATCGTTAGGAACAACAAGAAAGACAGCTTGGGAGGTGGATTTGATACTACTGTATTTGAAGATCTGTCTCTTGAAAGAAAGGAATGTGTTCAGATAATTTTGTGTGACTCTAGAGGACAGTAGTAGGACTCAAAGTACAGAGGGTTCAGTGTTGCCTCAGTAACATTCCGAAAAATTTGAACTCTAAAAATGAAATGAATTGTTTGACGGGGTAGTGAGTTCTAGGTCACTGAAGGGGTTCGAGCCTGGGCCTTGGTGACCATGTGCTGAGTTATTGTAGAGTTGTGAGAGGTTGCGCTGTATGATCTTTCTGTCATTCTTTTCAGTCACAGCCCCGGTCCAGGGCATCATTGTAACTTCATACTTTAAAAAGCATCTGGGGTGCCTGGATGGCTCAGTGGATTAAAGCCTCTGCCTTCGGCTCAGGTCACGATCCCAGGGTCCTGGGATCAAGCCCTGCATCGGGCTCTCTGCTCAGCAGGGAGCCTGCTTCCCCTCCTCTCTCTGCCTGCTTCTCTGCTGACTTGTGATCTCTCTCTGTCAAATAAATAAAAAATCGTTTAAAAAAACAAAAATAAAAAGCATCTGATAGGCAGGATCAGCTGCCCACCAAAATACTTAAAAAACATAAAACATATAAACTCACATCACCAGGACCTAGTACTTAGAGTTGGCTCTTGCCAAGATTTCCTCAAACCACAAGGCTGCTACATGTGAGGTTGGAAGCCCACGTCAGCAGTGCCGAGCTGACGCTGAAGGTAGAGAGCGGGCGCCTTCCTCCTTTCTCTGTAGTCAGACCTTTGTTCACAAATGCAAGGTTCATTCCAACCAGAAAATCAGGCAGCTGCAGTTTGAGCCAGAGTGGTGTTCCATCCTGCAGGAGTCCCCTCTCACTCACAGTTTCTTGCTGTGGTTTGAGTCACCTTAGGCAGGTGCAGTCTGGTGCAGTCTGGGAGCCCTGCCCTATCGTCAGAAGTAGTCATAGTAGCCTAACACTGCCTCAGAGAGCCTGCGTCATTCACCTCACTTCATCTCGGAATTTAGCCATTTTATCCTCTCCCATGATCCTAGGTAGAAGAGTGAGAATCATAAGGTATTTTGAGAGAAAGAGACTACATTCATAAAACTTTTCATTATGCTATGTTGTGCTGTTTTATTATTGGTTATTGCTTTATCTTTTACTGTGCTTAATTTATAAATAGTCACAGATTTATGTGTAGGAACAAACATGGCATATGGAGGGTTAACTACAGTTTCATGCATCCACTGGGGGTGTTGAAGTGTCTGCTGTGGATAAGGGGGAACTACTGTACTTCCCAGTTGGTATCTTTCCATCTTCATTTGGAGGCTCTAACTCCCAGAATACACTTGGATAGGGAATTAGTGTTTTCTGTGTGTGCATTTGTGTTTGGGGTAGGAGGCAATCAACAACAAATTGAATCCTAGGAAATAGATTCTCCAAGAATAAAGTTTACTGTTGGCATGGGCAGAGAAGAAAAAAACTCGCTCTTAGTGGTGATTCTAGAAATTGTAATGTTTTATATACCTTTATATATTTCAGACCCTTGAGAGTTAGAAGAAGATCCTGTCTTAGTCCAACATAGC
This sequence comes from Meles meles, assembly GCF_922984935.1. Classification (NCBI taxonomy): domain Eukaryota; kingdom Metazoa; phylum Chordata; class Mammalia; order Carnivora; family Mustelidae; genus Meles; species Meles meles. Next base: position 135,151,611 of record NC_060071.1, on the reverse strand, counting down.
TATATGAGAGAAGAGCCTACCAATGACATGGGGCACTCAGCCAGCGCCTCTCCACATTGTCTTGGCCAGCTGTAGAGTGAGAAGAACATGTTTCCCACACACCCTTTCTATTGACAAATAACCAGCTTTTAGGTAAACCAGTTCTCAAGAAGAGTCCTTTGAGCACATTCTGCAGAATAAGGGAGAAGGAACATCATTCTGAAAGTTCAAAGGAAAAACACATCTTCGAAAATGATTGCCAGTGGAAACCAGAACATTTTAGAAAATCTTCTTTAGGATGCAAGAAGACATAGTCACTTGGTTTTTATTTGGTTGGTTTTTGTTGGTTGGTTTTAAAGTTTTTTATTGTTGTTGTTTTATTTTTAGGATTTTATTTATTTATTTGACAGAGATCACAAGTAGGTGGAGAGGCAGGCAGAGAGAGGGGGGGGAAGCCGGCTCCCTGCTGAGCAGAGAGCCAGATGCAGGGCTCATCGATCCCAGAACCCTGAGACCATGACCTGAACTGAAGGTAGAGGCTTTAACCCACTGAGCCACCCAGGCGCCCCTATTCTAAAGTTTTTTTAAAATTCTAGTTAACATAAAGTGTAATACTGGTTTTAGGAAGTGACTCATCACTTACATATAACACGTAGTGTTCATGACAAGTGCCCTCCTTAATCCCCATCACTGTTTAGCCCACTTCCTACCCACCTCCCCTCCAGCAACCCTCAGTTTGTTCTTTATAGTTAAGAGTTTCTTATGGTTTGCCACCCTCCCCCACCTTCCCTGTGTTTCATCTGTTCGGTTTCTCAAATTCCACATACGAGTGAAATCATATGATATTTGTCTTTGAATGACTTATTTCACTTTGAAACAGGAGCAGTAAATCATAAGGACAAGGTGGCTATTTGAAAAGCCAGTAGTAGGGGCGCCTGGGTGGCTCAGCGGGTTAAAGCCTCTGCTTTAGGCTCAGGTCATGATCCCAGGGTCCTGGGATCGAGCCCCGCATCGGGCTCTCTGCTTGGCTGGGAGCCTGCTTCCTCCTCTCTCTCTCTCTGCCTGCCTCTCTGCCTATTTGTAATCTCTATCTGTCAAATCAATAAATCTTTAAAAAAAAAAAAAAAAAAGAAAAGAAAGCCAGTAGTATGGGAAGAGAATTGTAGGGAAATTTGAAAATGTAATTGCAGTGTTAAAACAGGGCAATTCAGTGTGTAAGCCTGACGATTCACAGACCTGTACCCCTGGCAAATAATATATTATATGTTAATTTAAAAAAACAAAAATAAAAAAAATTTAAAATAAAAAAAAAAGGACAGTTCATTTTGCTGAGAATCGATTCGATGTGGAAAAACTTTGGAAGCCCTTCCAAAATGCAGAGAGAGGAGGTAAAAATGAGAGAGAAGTTGATCTATCTGGAGGACAAAGGATAGAGGCCCGGTCTGTGAGTAAATATTCCAGAGGAAGAAACTGAAGCATTGGAGTAGAATAATGATTTTTAAAATACAACTAAAGAGAAAAAGTGTTCCTGAGTTGGAAAAATTAAGTGTAAAGATTAAAAGGGAAAAGCAAATGAAAAAAACACATCTACCTAGACATATCCTGGCAAAATTTTGCATTCTGCATTGGTGGTGGGAGCAGAACAGATATAAAGAACAATTTTAAAAGGGATGAGAACACCACCAGCATTTATCCCTGCCGTACTAAATGTGAGGGGCTACAGTTGCCTTTAGAATTTCGAGTGCGGGTAAGGTTGCTCTCCCTCCTCCTCCCTGAATTTTATATACAGCTTAGATAGATTTCATATGCAAAGGCAGCAGAAAGACATTTTCAGACATTCAGGTCTCAGAATATATGCTCTTTAAGAATTGACTCTGAAAAGACATTTCATCTAACTGAAGATGAATCTCTTAGCTCTAAGAAAAGGTAAGTCCTAAAAGGATGGGTGGGTTTCTCTAAGGCACGGTCCCCAGTGCAATAACTAAGGCATAGTCCTGAGGAAAATCATTACCTTTACAAAGTATACCTGGGGCAGGGGCCGCATTAATGAGCCCGTGAACCCAGCGAGGTGGTTTTCTAGCGTGGTGTCCTCCCTCTAAATGAAACCGAAAACCAAGCTCCTTCATTATACATTCTTATAACCTATTGTGAGACTAATTTTGCAGTTGATGTCAGTCATATTTATTTTAATTATATCTCCCTCAGTCATATTTATTTTAAGACTCTGAAGTCTGATTAAAAATGGTTATAAGTCTACCACCTTGACCCAGGAAAAAAATTGAGCAAAGATTTTTTTGAGCTACTTAAAAAAAAAAAAAATCAATAGGTCAGAAATCCAGGTATTACTGATACCAACTTTTTGATTATAGGTGATAAATTAATTCTGTACCTCTTTATTTTAATTGGGACAGGTATAAACTACTCTCATTCAATTCCAAATTTGTAGTTCTCTGTGATTAGGAATATGAAAGACCAGTAAGCCGTCAGGTCAGAGGACAAACTGTGTTTTTTCCTCCCAATTATGAGAATTCTGAGAGATTGGCTTTTTTAAAAAAATTTATTTTTAAGATTTTATTTATTTATTTGACAGAGAAAGAGGTCACAAGTAGGCAGAGAGGCAGACATAGAGAGTGGGGGAAGCAGGCCCTGATGGAGAGCCCTGATGCAGGACTCCATCCTAGGACCTTGGGATCATGACCTGGGCTGAAGGCAGGGGTTTAACCCATTGACCTACCCAGGTGCCCCCTGAGAGATTGGTTTTATTGAGACTAGAAGCTTCTTGTTAGGCCTCAAAAGCAGGGAATTACTTTCAAAAAGGATTCATGAAAATGCTGTATTACTTACTGATGCAGAAAAAACCTGCCCTACAATTTAGTAGCTCTAAGCAACAAACATTTCCAGTTCCTGAAGTCAGGAATCTGGGAGCAGCATGGCTGGTGGTTCAGGTTCAGACTATTGCAGATTGTCTGCCCTGGCTACATTTGTTTCAAGGCACACCGGGGGGGGGGGGGGGGAGGAGGGAAATCCACTTGAAGCTCATAGAGCTGTTGGCAGATTTCAATTCTTTATAAGCTGTTGGACTGAGAGTCTCCGTTCCTTTCCATGTGGGCCCTCCCACAGAGCTGTCAGTGTCCTCAAGACACGTGGTAGTTGGCTTTTCCCTAGAGGGAATGATTTGAGAGAGCGGAAGAGTGAGAGTGAGAGCACGCCAGCCCTCGCTGAGTGCCCAAGATGGAAGCCGCAGTCTCTTATAACCTGAGAAGTAACCTGCCATTACTTCTGCCTATGCTATTGGTTACACAGACCAACCAGGCTGGGAAATACTAGGTGACAGTCTTGTTACCATAGATGTCTCCCTATCCTCTGAAATTTTCCCCTTAGTATGAAGCTAGTTTGAGGAATGGTATTCTCAGAGTAATATTTCCCCTGGAATTTGGGGGAATGTTTTTTACTTTGGTTTCAAAGGAAGAGCATTCAGGAACTCAAAGGGCAAGCAAGGGTATATATAGATCACTGAGAGTATATTTTGTTGTGTTTTAAATATGTATACTGAAAATGAATATTTTTAAAAATTCAAGATATGGCATTAAGAGGGAGAGTTTTTTCTTTTTCTTTTTTCTTTTTTTCTTTTTTTTTTTTTTTGCTTAAGATTATTTTAGAGAGAAAGAGAGGAAGAGAGTACAGGGGGTAGGGGCAAAGGAGAGGGAGAGAGAAGCCCAAGCATACTCTGTACTGTGCATGGAGCCTGGAGCACTCAGTACTTCGCTGGGCCTATAGTAGAACTTACAGTACATGATATTACTGGTCTCAGTAATTAACAGTAGCCGTCTGTATTAATACTTTTCTTAAACTCAATTCAAGTACCAAACTGCTGCTTGAGATACTTGTGGTTTGGATATCTGCTCAGAGTTGCTTCTGCCTCTCTTGGATGAGACCCAGGGAAAATACTAGACTTCATAGGCCACATTTATTTTTCCATTCAAAATGAAAATAGATTTGAGTCCCACAGAATTTTTTTTCTTTATGGAAGTATAATTGAGAGTCCTATAGAATTGAGATTACTATTTTAATAAAAAGACTATCAGGAAATTACTATTATTAGCCTCTAAAGTAATAATATTGGACACATAAAAGAATTAGCACCATAGATGTAGCTTTTGAGTCTTTGATTCTTTGCCTCTGTATAATGCTCTAGAATTCACAAAGTGGGTTCACATGCCTCATGTCATCACATCCTCAAAAGAACCCATCCACTTTTTACATGCAGGAAATAGGATTAGAGATTGAAGGACGTGCCACAAAGGCCGTACAAGGGAAGCAACAGAGTTGATCTGAAGGAGTTCACTCCATTTATGTAACATTTGCTGAATGCCTGTTTTGTGCCAGTGCTCTGCTAGGCATCGGGGACATTAGAATGAGTGAGATCTTTCCCTCTTAGCTAGCCTGGATCTCTTGCTCTCCCTATAGATGCTCTTCTTTCTGCCCAGGCTAGGCAGGAAGGGGGTCCTCTGTTCTACTTGAGTAGTTTCAGTTTACCAGTTGGCCTGAAGGTCCAGCTACCTTCTCATGATTCCTGGGGTCCAGAGGCCCAAGACTCATTGAAGCTCTGGCAAGAGAATGACATTGTTACTACTATGCGATGTTGACCTCTGTCCCTGGAGGCTGGTTTTATCCAACAGAAAGGCACAGCCTCCTTTCCTCCTCTGAAGTGGTGTTTCTTTTAACATGATGCCCTACCTACTCCATCCTGTAGTTTGTTCATCCCTATAGGTGAGGGTTCTTAACTCTGACATGACTGACATTTCGAGCCAGATGATTTTGTTGTGAGGGCTGTCCTGTGGATTGTAGGATGTTCAGCAGCATCCCTGGCCTCTACCTGACAGATGCCAGTAGGATACCAGCTCCCTCTCCTCTGCTCCCAAGTCCGGACAAAATATTTCTCCAGACAGTGCCGGATGACCCTGTGGGTGTAGGGTGGGGGGTGGGGGTGGGGAGGAAATGAGTAAAATGGCTTTGAGTTGAGAGTTACTGCTGGTGTTTCTAGGTGCAGAGATGGGGTTTCACTTCATTGACTTTGCTTTTACCAACAAGCATGAATTTAGATTTAGAGAACTTAGTAAGACCAAAACACTGATCTCTTCTGTAGAATAAAAATACTGTAGTTTTAGAAACCTTTTAACTAAGAGTTTTTGCTAACTTGAAAAAATACCCTTTAATAAGGCAGACACTTCATTTTCAGAACTTGGAAAGCATTTTAAAGTTCATACCAAGGTATACAGTGTTTAGCTAAGTGTTTACGCTGGAATTAATCCTTCAAGTTGATAAGGGGTATCAGTAGTGTTTTATTAAGCTTGATTCCTTGATAATCTACTTCTCTGAGAGTGGATGCCATGCCCAGTCATCTGGTCTACCAAGAGTGCCTTGAATTACAAAGATGCCCGGGTGGGAAAATTAGATACAGAGACCTGTGATAAAACAAAAAGCAAAATGGTATTTGCAGTGTGTGATGTACAGTAGATGTGATGGGGTGTGAGTGGTACCTGGAACTTCTTTCAACTTTCTCATCTGTTCAGAAATTTTCGTTATAAGATGTTGGCGGAGGAAAGCCTCTGGAACCGCAGGTTAGGGTGACTTTCTTTATACATCAGTTATTTCATTTGGATGTGGTTTGGTTGCTTTTCTGACAATATTATAATAATTAGGTAACACAATTGGTGGTCTAAAACCCAGGCTTTAATTTTGTTTGTTTCTTATTTAAAATGGTGGCTATGCTGCTGAATTAAGTGTGGGAACATTTTTTAGTGAAAACCACCATACAGAAGTGTAATATATTATTACTGTTTTTACTCACAGAAGAGTGCTTTTGATGTGTTTTCTGGCTTCTGAAATGGGTTGGTTTCCTCAGTATCATTAAGGTTAAATTGTAGGCTTGCCCAACCCCTTATTTGCAGAGTATTATTCATTGGAAAGCATTCTTCTTTCTCTGTTTTCACAGCCTTCTCTGTAGTCTGGACTAGGTTTTATTTATTTAATTTTTAATTAAAAACAATTTTTTTTAAGATTTTATATATTTATTTGACAGAGAGAGATACAGTGAGAGAGGAAACAGGCAGGAGGAGCAGGAGAGGGAGAGGCAGGCTCTCTGCCAAACAGGGAGCCACATGTGGATCTCGATCCCAGGACCCTGAGATCATGACCTGAGCCGAAAGTAGACACTCAGCAGCTGAGCCACCTAGGCGCCCCTGGGCTAGGTTTTTAATAAAATGTATACCTGTATGTTGTTACTGACATGTTTCTTTGTTCGTTTTAGTACTGGGTAGAGCAATTTCTGGTGTATGGTAAATAATAAATGCTTAGTGAATGAATGAAGGCTTAGGAGAAATGGAGATGGGGGTTCTTCCTCCTTTTTCTGTGAGAAACTTCTTATTGCCCCAATTTAGGATGGAGTCTTTTGAATGATGTGTAAATTATTTGTAGGGTTAATATATTTTTAGAAATTTTAGAGATATTCTAGGAAGTTTTTTTTTAATATGCAAACTTTTATATTTAGAATCATGTGAGAACAGGGAGTACAGAACAGCTCCCAAGGCAAAGGCAGGAGGCACTGATGCCTCTATGAGTTGCTGCCATTTTAGGAAAAGACTAGATTTCACACCTGCTATCTTTGTGGGTTTTGTCTAGTTACTTTTTCTTAAGATTAATAAAGGCTGAGTTTCTGTCTTCTGACTAAGCCTCAGAGTACCACCAGTAGAGTGGGCCCTAAAGGTAGGATCATACTTTTTTCTTATAAAAATGAGGAGCAGAGCTTTTTTTCCTTGCCTAGTAAAAATGCTCATAGCAAAAAAGTTACAAACAAATTTGAAGGTTTTGGAATAGGAAAATGTAGGATCCTTGTGAACTACAAAGGTGCAAAAAGAAACTTGTGTTTATTAAAAGAAGGGAGCTTAGTTTTAATAAAATATTAAACATTATGCTTTATTAGCTAACTTAACATTTTATAGTTGACCAAATCGTCATTAAAGTCCCATGAATCTTATTTTTTTCAAAGAAGTCATGATCTCTGAGCCAGAAGTGAATAAAATCTGCAGGACTGGACAGCGTTGGTCTATAACTTGGAAGGGGAAATACTTGCTTCTTCTTTCTGGCTAACATTACATTTTTGCTTGCTGTATCATAATGTTTATGTGCAGACATGCCACAAAGTTCCGACTTTTGTTTTCATCAAATTAGCTAAGAGTTTCTTACATATGATTAGATTTCCACAATGCAAGTCCTTCTGAGAGAATAAATAGAATTGGCAGATGCTGTTTGTGAAGTAGTCATTTCCAGCTACCAGTAGACTGGTGATTCTTTTGTGTAATAAGCATTCTTCATGAAAAATTTTTTTCTTTATGAAGAAAATACCCACCTCTCTTGATGGTATGTAGTCTGGTGACTACGATCTGGTGATATTTCTGTGACATCATTGCCTTTCCTCGAATTAAGCGGGAAAGCTTAGACAAGGTTAGTCCAAGCTTTTTCAAAAACAGTGAGTCTTCTTAAATGCTGTTGACAAAAATAGGAAATGTGCAGTCGACAGAAAGGCTTTAGGTTACTAGCACCTTTCTTGAGCAGATTTCTTTGAGCTTGTCCCTTTGTTCAGAATAATGAGAGTGGAATCCATGCAAAAAAGGATCAAGGAAATATTATCTTGTAGGACCTATAGGTGGCTAGAAATGAATGGGGAAAAGAATTGATAGATTTTGTGATCAAGCAAAATGGTTTTAATTTTTTAATTCTAAATACTCAAGAGTAGAATTTGTAATATGTGTAGAGCAGGGATCGGCAAACTTTCTCTGTAGAGAGCCAGATAGTAAATATTTTAGGGATTTGTGTGCGATATGTTCTGTGTTGGAGCTACTGAACTTTGCAGTTGTAGTGTGAAAACAGCCATCGATGATATGTAAATGAATAACTGTGGCTGTGTTTCAATAAAACTTTATTTATGGACACCTAAATTTGAATTTCATATCATTCCCACATGTCACAAAATGATTTTTGATTTTTTTAATCCCCAATCATTTAAACTCAAAATCATTCTTAGCTAACAGCTCATGCAAAAATAGGTGGCAGGCTGTTTGTTGGTCCCTAAATCTTGGTTAGTGATACTGCTAACTAGTAAAGTATATGACATGATGGTGGGCTAGAGTATCTGTTCCATGGCCTAACGTGCTTTTTAAAGCCTACTCTCAAGAGGAGTTAAAAGATGTCATATTTGCTTTATCTTTGAGGCCAGATGAGGATAAAAAAGTAGAAATATGAGAGAATGTGAGTAGGACTCAAGGGAGTTAGACCACTGATACTCTTAGGAATTTGCTAGAAGCACAAAAACAACACCATTAGGTTCAGCAGGCACAGTTCCTTGAACTCAGAAGTAGGAAGAGTACAGAACTCAGGGGGCATATCTTGTGGATTTAACTACAGAGCTCTTTGAAGATTCTAAATCCACCAGAATCCAGTCATATAGTTTTGTGAGCCATTTCTTGGAATGACACCTGAGAAAGTTCCCACTTACAAGTGCAGAAGAAAATGAAACAAAAGAGCCTTTAAAGAAATCGAGTATGTTTTATTGGCTCTTGCTACAGCAAATTTCTTGGATCTATTCAGAGATAAACTTAAGTGAGGAAAGCATTGCTACTTAATTTACTCAGGATTTTAAGGATTTAGTGTTGGCAAGATATTTGGAAATGTTGCAAAATACAAAATATTTTCAGATTTTTGATCCAGAAATGTAGACTGGGATTTTGCCAAGCCTATTCCTTACGCCATGTGACGAGAATGTTTCTTCCTTGCTCTGGTTTCTTCCATCTTGTCGAGTAGGTGAAAAAAATTGGCTAGCTTGGAAGGAAACACTCCCACTCAAGAAAATAGCTCATAATGTAAAGAATAGAGTAATTTTTCTTGAACCAGATTGACCAAATTTAATGATGATTAGGCAAAAGAAATGCGGCATCAGAAGGGGCAAGAATCAGTTGTTAGTGATGGCTCAAGAAATGAAGCCAATTGTACAGAATTCTATAGGGCAAAAGTTTTATTTCAGTGGGTTCAAATAGAGTTTGTTTTTATATTTCTATTTATATTTATATATTTTTTAAGATTTTATTTATTTATTTGACACAGAGAGACACAGCAAGAGAGGGAACACAAGCAGAGGGAGTTGGAGAGGGAGAAGCAGGCTTCCCACAGAGCAGGGAGCCCAATGCAGGGCTCCATCCCAGGATTCTGGGATCATGACCTGAGCGAAAGGCAGCAGCTTAACAACCGAGCCACCCATGCACCCTTGTATTTTAATTTTTAACCTTCTGTTTTGAAAATGAGTTTTGTTGTACCCACTTCATATCAGGAAGACATTAAACCTAGAAAACATAACTTTGGTCATACTGACTTTCTTCTTGTTCATGGATTTTTGTTAGTTGCTATGTAAATAGGGGAAAAACACATGATAGATGTTAGATGTCTTAAAGTTGGATAGCTTCATATGAAACTGATATTTGACAGGATTTATAAATAAAATGGGCTGATAGCTTTGTATTTTTTGATATACCTAGCCAGGATGAGATTACATCTGAGCTGTAATACATAACTTTCTAATGCTAACCTAACAAAATGACTTTAGATGTTTATAAAGTACTTTGAAATAATAAGCAAAAGTTATAGTGTTTTCCTTTTATTTGTTTTACAGGAAAATAAGCTCTCTTTGGCTTAATTATGAAATTTACATTTGTGATTGGCTAATGAACTGGAGTAAAATCACGGAAACTTGACAACCAGAATGGGCACTGCTTTGTTTTTCACAGGAGCTGATGTGTTCTCTTGTGTTTGACTCTTTTTTTCCAGTGAAACCAGCAGTGTGTGTAGCAGCAGTGACACAGGGCTCTTTACCAACGATGAAGGACGGCAAGGTAACCTTGATCCTAGCTTTGGGATGTTGGTTCAGTATTTCTGGGGAGATTGTACTGATTAGATGAGTGACTCACTGAGAATATGGTGGTTGTCTGTGACAGTGGTTCTCAAACTTAAGAGCATTTAAAGGCCACCTGTTAAAATTCCCGAGTTCCTAGAAATCAAATAGGTCTGGAGTTGGCCCCTAGAATCTGAATTTTTCTCAAGTACCTGCAGTGATTTTTATGCAGGTAGTTCAGACTTTGAGAATCATTAATTAGGGGAATTTAGTGTCAAGGATGGGACTCTGGGAAGTTGCTAATTTTATTAGAACCAAAAAATATCCTTATGTATTGTACTCTTTTATTGGATATTAAGACATTCTTATTTTTACAAAAGAATTTATTTTTATAACCTTATTTATAAATGAACGTAGTGTTCTTGATGAAGATATTATAAAACACATCTTCTTTCTAATGTTAAAACTCCTGAAGTTTAGCATAAAACACTGTGAATAGGGCTGGTGTATGTTAATTATCAGTCCGTTATCTTTACAGCCTATGCAGTAATTTGAAACTTTGTTTTATCCTCTGCATTTGCTTAGGACCACGCTAATTGTGTACCAATGATAATTTCATGTAACTCCTTTAGATTGTAGTTATGTTAATCTAAATAAGGGATTTGTAGATTTCTAAAGTCCCTTTTAGCTCTGAGATCCAGTGATTTTTCTTGAAGTGATTGAAAACAGAAGCACAATGGCTGCATGTCCAGGTTGTTCCAGATAGGCTCCCTAGTAACTGAAGGAATCCTGGGACTGTAACACTGAGGATCCAAGTTCTGATTTTGCAGAGAGATCATGAGGGCAGGTATCTCACTTGTGCCTGGAGAGTCATGGGCATGGATGGAGTGGCTGAGCTTCCTACTATAATGGAGGTTGTTGTGAGTACTTTCCTATCTCTTTCTGATTCTGAGGGAGCCATGTGTCATGAGAGGCTGTGTGTGTGTACTCCCAGGTGGGGTGCGGCTCAGGTCTTGATTCTTTTGTTTCATACCAGGAAGTCTGGTTGTCTTTCCATGAATGAATTAGTGCATATTATTCAGAATTACAAATGCTGCTTTTTCTTTGCTTTTATACTGCTCTGTGAAGTATAATGTCTCTCTTTTTTAAAGATTTTATTTACTTATTTATTTATTTGAAGGAGAGACAGAGAGCGAGAGAGAGTAGGAGCCACGAGCAGGGAGGAAGGGGAGAAGCAGGCTCCCCCCTGAGCAGGGAGATTGACGCAGGGCTCCACCCCAGACCCCGGGGGATCATGACCTGAGTGGAAGGCGGATATTTAACCAACTGAGAGACACCCAGGCACCACTCACAATGTGACTCTTGAAGATTATGATGTATAATTATCCAGAAGTTTAAGAAAGCGTGGACCTTTTTATGACAGGTTATGTGTTGGGCCTTTGGAAACCCTTTCTACTGGTAAGGAATCCTTGGTTTCTGATGGAAGATTTTAGGATATTCTAGAGCCCCAGCTTTCCTCTCTGTTTCAACTTCATGGGTTCTGATGATACTTAGATGCTTGGAGTTCTCAGCACAAAGCTGTTTATTTCCTGCTTCCATGTCTTTGTTTACGCTGGTGTCTTTGCCAAGAACCTCATCCTTACCTTTTCTTGAATGGTTGCTCATCCACCGAGACAGGGTTTTCCTTTTCTCCCTCCAGGGCATATTTATGGACTGCATCGGTGTGGCTTTTTGCTTTCATTTTTTTATTGGGTTTGGGCAATAGGAGCCATTAGCAGAGGAATGGAGGGAGGTAGGGAGGGAGGCAGATGATTGAGTGTATTAGGCAAGTTTTTATCATGATAATAGTGTTTAACAGCCCCAGAATTTCTGTGGTGTACCGCATTTATTTCTTGCTGTGGGGCTAGGGGTTGGCTGTGCTTCAGCTGGTCCAACTTGAGCTCAGCTGGTCTCCAGGATTTAAACTATGTTTCTATCTACTCAGCTTTATCTTATCCTGGGACCTTGCTACTGGAGGCTCTATGTGGCATGGATTTCTCATGCTGGAAAATGTGAATGCTAAGTGACCAAACCAGAGCATATATATATATATATTTAAAGCTTGTGCTTGGGTCACATCTCTTATTTACTTTTTATTTTTTTATGTTTTTTTAAAGATTTTATTTATTTCTTTGACACAGAGAGATCACAAGTAGACAGAGAGGCAGGCGGGGCGGGGGGCAGGGGGAAGCAGGCTCCCCACTGAGCAGAGAGCCCGATGTGGGGCTCCGATGCCAGGATCCTGAGACCATGACCTGAGCCCAAGGCAGAGGCTTAACCCACTGAGCCACCCAGGTGCCCCGGGTCACATCTTTTAATGTTCTGCTACCTAAAGCAAGTTATTTGACAAATCAGATATCAGTGGGATGAGGAAGTATGCTCTGCCTCAAGGGGAAGGCTCTGGAATTCCTTGATAAAGGGCAAAAGGCATGGGTGTATTATCAGAGGGAGGTAGTGAGGTAGTGAAGAGTTGGCAACAATAATGCAATCTACTGAGTTGGACTGTGGTTTTCCCTGGCTCCCTTTCTGTTGGGCAGTCTTCTATAACCTCAGTTTTCTCTCTGGTCTCTGATAACCATTCTTTCTCCTTGCTGCTGCAGGTTTAGGAAGGGTAAAGGTTCCCCCCTGTGCTGGCTCCCAGGTGCTTCACTGTCTCTTATTGGTTCCGTATACACTTTCGTAAATAGTCACTTCATTAAAGTCTCGATTATCCCATTTTTTTAAGCTTCTATTTATTTATTTATTTTTAGATTTTATTTAATTTGACAGACAGAGATCACAAGTAGGCAGAGGCAGGCAGAGAGGCAGAGGGGGAAGCAGGCTCCCCGCTGAGCAGAGAACCCGATGTGGGGCTCGATCCCAGGACCCTGGGATCATGACCTGAGCCGAAGGCAGAGGCTTTAACCCACTGAGCCACCCAGGCACCCCTAAGCTTGTGTTTATTTATTTGACAGAGATCACAAGTAGGCAGAGAGGCAGGCAGAGAGAGAGAGAGGAGGAAGCAGGTTCCCCCACTGAGCAGAGAGCCTGATGTGGGGCTCGATCCTAGGACTCTGGGATCACGACCTGAGCCCAAGGCAGAGGCTTTAACCCACTGAGCCACTCAGGTGCCCCTCGATTATCCCATTTAAATGTGTGTGCATTTCCTAAAGATTCCGACTGATATACACTCAGTGCAGCTCTCCTCTTCTTAGAACCCCTACTCTTTGCCTGTACTTACTGCTTTGTTATCACTTACCATGATGTTATTATTTATAGATGTGTGTCTTTTCCACTGAAGTCTTCCAAGGCAGGAATTTTTTTTTTTTTTTACTATTTGCAGCTATAGTGGGTAACATATTGCCTGGCATATAGTAAGCTCTTAATAATTAGTTACTGGGAAAGCCAGATAAGGGGAAAATTCTCCTTTTTCTCCCTCAAACAGAATTAGACATAGAACCTCAGATGATGAAACAGCTAAACCTATTTTGGAAAAAGCAGGAGAAGTAGGAAGTCTGGAGTCTGACCCATCAGCTTCTTCCTTATTCTCTGGCAGTAGTCTTTTGGGGGAGCTGCTGCATCATGCATCCTGGTGAGCCCAGGTTGGGGACTACTGGTCTAGATGACTTCACAAGGTTTTCTCCAGTTCAGTGAGTCCCTTTTTATATTGTCAAAAATCTTGAGTGAATGCTTAAGAACAACAACAAAAAAATGCCATTATGGGATACCATTTGTCTTCAGGAAGTATGGTCTAACTATACTGTTTTAATAAATGGCCTAAGGAATGCTTGTGAATAAGAAAGGAATTAATATATTGACATGCGGAGAAACTAATCATTGTTAATTCCTTTTTTTTTTTTTTTAAGATTTTATTTATTTGACAGAGAGAGAAACAGCGAGAGAGGGAACACAAGCAGGGGGAGTGGGAGAGGGAAAAGCAGGCTTCTCACTGAGCAGGGAACCCAGTGCAGGGCTCGATCCCAGGATCCTGGGATGATGACTTGAGCCAAAGGCAGTCATTCAACAATTGAGTCACCCAGGCGCCCCTCATTGTTAATTCTAAAGCCTATCTGTAGTCCATCTTGTGTACATGGTTTGGTGAGATGCTTTCAAAGTAGTGATTCTCAAAATGTGGTACTGAAGTCAGCTTTGCATCACTAGGGAACTGGTTAGAAATTCAAATTTTTGATCCTTTCTGGACCAGAATCAGAAACTTTGGGAGTAGGGCCCAGCACCCTGTGTTCTGACAACCCTTTCTGCTTCCTTTGATGCAATTGAAGTTTGAGAACCACTGGTCTAAAGAAGTAGTTGTTGGTGGTGTGTTTTTATAAGGGAACACTTTGAGTAACTTTTTTTTTTTTTTTTTTTTAAAGATTTTGTTTATTTACTTGACAGACAGAGATCACAGGTAGGCAGAGAGGCAGGCAGAGAGAGACAGGGAAGCAGGCTTCCCGCCGAGCAGAGAGCCTGACACGGGGCTTGATCCCAGAACCCTGGGATCATGACCCGAGCCAAAGGCAGAGGCTTTAACTCACTGAGCCACCCAGGTGCCCTTTTGAGTAACTTTTTAATGGGCATTTTCCTTTTCCCTTTTAGAGATCTCCAAGGTGGGTTAAGAGTTATCATTATCCTGGCCCATGTTAGAGGCTCATGAATCTGATACTTCCTGCCCTAACCATGGCCTGACCAGCTTTCCCTGGGATCTGGCATACATTAGAGAATGAATGCACTGTGAATTCTTCAGATGTTCTTGTAGTAATTCCCTTCATCTTTGCTGTTTTGAAAAGGAGTGTGGAGTGGCAGAGCTAAAGTTATCTGTCGTATACTTTTCGTGGGTGGGAGCAAGTTCTCTTGCAAACTGAGAAGCTGTCATCCTAGCCAGTAGAAAAAGGTTGGAACCAAGAGTCTGACTCTATGGGTCTCATCTTGATTTTGTCATTGGTGAAGAGTCTGGCCTTGGGTGAATGGTGTAACTTCATGACAAGCCTTGAGGGATTATAATGCTTTTCCCTGTGGTTATTTCGTTTTTTCCTGGTTGCTTGGATTGCTAGTGTCAAGATGATTTTTCTGTCCCATTAATGTGGTAGGAATTGAGGTATGGGTTTGCATTTTTTATTCACCCATTATAACAAATGCAAATAAAACATCCCTGAGGAATAGCTAGTTTTGAATTGAAGGACATTTGTGGGCTTTGAACCCCCAGGTCCATTTATACCACAGAATGCTGGAAAAAGGCAACTTATTTTTGTGTTAAAGGCTTTGGAGTTAGACTTCGGGTTCAAATCTTGCCTTCATCATTCACTAACTTGATCTTGCCTTTTCAGGGCTTTGGTTTCCTCATTTATAAGTTGGAATTAGTGTGGGGTTTAGAAGAGATAACATACTTAGAGATTTTTAGCATGGACCCTCATAGGGGGTAAGGGTTTAGTAAATGGTAGCTCTATTAGTTTTTTACTCTAAAAGGAAGTCCAGTATAACACATTATGACATTTATGTGAAACTAGTTTGATACTCTAGTTTCGTCATAATATAGGTCAAGAAGAAGGATCAAAACAAATTTTTTTGTACTTTGACTTTATTTAAAAAATATAATCAAATCCATTGCTCTGAGAAATCATCTTCCCATTTGGTTTTTCATAGAGCATGTTAAAGTTCCAGCTTATGATATGATTTCTTTATTTTAGGAGATGATGAGCAGAGCGATTGGTTCTATGAGGGAGAATGTGTCCCAGGATTCACTGTCCCTAATCTTCTGCCAAAGTGGGCTCCTGATCATTGCCCTGAAGTAGAAAGAATGGATTCTGGACTGGATAAACTTTCCGATTCCACATTCCTTTTACCTTCTCGACCTGCTCAAAGAGGTAAGTTCTGAGGAGACCAAAATATACTTTACAACTTTTATGGTTCTCTTTGGGGGAGAATCATCCCATAGCTGGTATACTCATCCCTCTAAGTATGCATTAACTCTCTGAAATTTGGAGCTAGTCCAGGGATTTTTCTAGAAGATTCAAAGGTGAGTCTCAAAGCTTGAGGTTCTCCATTCATACCTAAATCAACCCATGGAGACTCTTGGGATATCTATTAGCAGGGCATTCCTTCAGCTTGCTATTGCCATTTGTGCCAGATTTAGGAAGCCTAGCAGCGTGTCACTGCTGCTTACCTGCTGTGAAACCGATGGGCTATGGAGTGCTCAGTGGGAGCCTGAAGTATTGGATCTTGGAAGAGAACAGATTTCAGTAAGAACATTCACATACAAGGTATAATGACATTTTTTTAATTGGATGATTTTAAAATATTTCCGTAAATAATTTGATTTTATTCTATTTTTATGGATTTAAACACAAATTCATCCTTTCCTTTTGCTTTTCCTTTACTTATGATGTAGCAAGGTAGAGTGGGAGGAGACTAGGACAGGAGGAAGGAACGGGGTGCTAATACTCTCAGGTACTGTCTTCTAGCTCTGTGACTCTGACAGAGTCACTTCATTGCCTTGGGAGATGGGGGTTGTCACTTAAAATAATTGTGGCTTTGAGAAGACTGTTTCAGAGGTTTCTTTTAGCTCTATAAATTGATGATTCTGGGGTGCCCAGTAATCAGTAATCAGTCAGTCAGTGATCAGGTGTATTTGTTGGGCATCTTTTGGTGATCAGAATTATGCCCAGAGCTATAAACTCCTATAGCATTTTCTAATGATGAATTTACGTGATTGTAAAGAGGCAACTGTTTTCAGAAGGACTTTTGGTAGAGATTATTGCCTGGCTGAGGCACATGTTTGCTACCTTAATAACTTGCATCAAACATTTCAGTGACCATTTCTGAAAATTCTTAATGGACCACTTAAAATGCACACAAATGAGAATAGGGAGGACACCTTAAAATGGCCCATTATTTCAAACCCAGAGACAGTGTCATTGATAAGACTTGGGTGTGAATTTTTCCAGTTGTTCTTTATGTGTAGAACACAGTACTGCATTGGAGCACTGGGTGTGATGCCAAAACAATGAACACTGTTATGCTGTAAATAAACAAATAAACGAATTAAAAAAAAAAAAGGAAAAAAAAAAGAAAAATGGCTATACATTTTTATGTATATTATGTATATTTTTTGTATATAAATGTATAAATGGCTATACACTTATACAAGTTATTTTTACTACTATTTTATGACTTCAGTGTTTTTGAGATAATAACTAGGATTTAATTTATTACTAGAAATTGTTGATAACACCTTTTATTTATGTACTGTTTTCAGTTTATAAAATACCTTCCCTGTGTTATTTAATTGAGTCTTCCCATTAGCCCTGTATGATAGGACTGAGTGAGTGATTATCCCTCCTTTCTAGGTGAGGATCGTGAGGATCCTTAGGACAGAGGTAAAGACACACTTAAGATCATACCACAGAGACGTAAGAATAATAAATCCTTGGCATATAGACTACTGATACTAGTTTAAGGGTCATTCTAGTAAGGTCCTGGGGAGGAAGGCCTTTGGTGTACTAGAAGCATATCATTGCTAATGAATCTTCTGCATTCTGTTTCTGAGGGCTTTCTTCTTTTTTTTAGGGTACCATGCCCGCTTGAATCGTCTGCCTGGAGCTGCAGCTCGATGCCTCAGAAAGGGCCGAAGAAGGCTTGTTGGGAAGGTGACCGCTCTCCATGTCTACTGGGCTCACTGGGAGACTGGGAGGACAGTATTTCCTATGGGACTTGTGTACCGTTTTGAATAATCCGAGGTGCTGCAGAACTCCTTGGAGTAAATCAAGCCAACTGAAATGTTCTGCAAGTTCACAAGAGTGAACCTTAACGTAGGATATAAATGGATACACACATAAAAGATGAAGCTTAACTCGTACAGAAGTTTTGACAAAGCAGATACTGTTATGACAGTTTGTAATCTGTAGGCCTGCTCTTGTCTCTTCTATTCTTTTGATTAATCTTATATTATTATTGTAGAAGTTAAAATACTCTTGGCTTCTTTATAACTCCTCCTGAATTCATAAATGCTTCTTCTGTTCTAACTTTGGTCTTTTATTCTAGAATTCATTAAAAAAAAAAAACACCAAAAAATCCCAAAACTGGAAAGAAAACCTGTTACCGAATTTCAGAAGCTTCTCCTTGGACACATGGGAGGAATATCTACCATTTATTCAGTTCCCCCTTTGCTGGGGACAGTACTGGGCAATCAGTTCATTTAATCCTCTTAACAACCTTATAGGTGATGTTCCCACTTATTAGATGAGGAAAACTTGGGTTCAGAGAAACTAGATAATGTCTGATATTCCCCAGAAAGATGTGGCAGAAGAGAGAATTGAACCCAGCTGTCTTTCTCTTTTTATCTTTTCTAATTTAAAATTTAAAAGTTATTTTTTTAAAGAAGTATTTATTAATTAGAGAGAGAGCACACAAATAGGGGGAGGGGTAAAGGGAAAGGGATAAGCAGACTTCCACTGAACAGGGAACCGATCGATCCCAGGACTCTGGGATTACGCCCTGAGCCAAAGGCAGACACTTAACTCACTGACTTACCCAGGTACCCGTAAAAATTATTTTAACTAATTTTTTACTGTAGCTTTGAGATTGAAGGTAGCTGAAGACTGGGGCTCATACCTAGAGAGGATGGTCATGGGCAAAGGGCAAGGGAGTGATAGGCATTTCAGAGTGTTAATGCATAAACATTCACTGCATAAACATTTAGAATGCCTACTATGTGTCAGGCTCTGTGCCAGGCCAGGTACATAGTGATCACAGCCACAGCTTGGCTGTGGGAACCGTTTTCTGAAATTTTTGGTATGTAAAAAGCTATTTATTTCCAGGTGAACTCAGATATTTTTTTTTTTTTTTTTTTTAAAAGATTTTATTTATTTGACAGAGAGAGATCACAGGTAGGCAGAGAGGCAGGCAGAGAGAGAGGGAAGCAGGCTCCCCGCTGAGCAGAGAGCCCGATGTGGGACTCGATCCCAGGACCCTGAGATCATGACCTGAGCTGAAGGCAGTGGCTTAACCCACTGAGCCACCCAGGTGTCCCAGATATTTTTAATCTTTAAATTCAATTTCAAATCTCTTAATTGGAAAGACATTTGATTATTGAAAGAATGATACCTTCTTCTTTTGGCTCATTGATTTCACAGACATTAAAATGCTGCTTTCACTGTTCTGAGAGCTTATTCTTAGTTAACAGGACAGCTAATAGGGTAGGAATACGTGAGGTGGAGGGAGGCGGGAGGTTGGGAGTAGGGAACAGAGAGATGGTTTTACTTTTTCCTTTATCAGTTGGGCTTGAAAGATAATGTTCTACCTACTATATACCTTACTTTGTTTCAGCTCCTATAAAATAAGAGCCTTCCACTTCCATAGAAGTAAACAGTTTGTCTTGAAGGCTCCCTTTAGCTTGCCTGGAAGGAAATTCTAGGGCCTATTGGATATGCCTCTAAGAATTTCAAATGAATGAGATAATATTTACTTGTTTAATTCATCTTCATCACCTTAAAGGGATATTTGTCATTTCTAGCAGAGGTCAATGTTCTGCCCCCCTTCTTCCCCCTCCCCCACTTCTCTTCTTTTTCTCTAAATTGTAATCATAAATAATGAGTTTCATTCACAGCTCCCTGCCAGCGAGCTGCTAATTACGCAAAGTACTGCTTGTAATTTACACAGTAATAAACTGTAAATTTAAACATTACGGCACTTTAAGTTAATAATTTTTCTGCAGTAACAAATAGCTCATTTTTCATCCATCCTTTCCCTTGGCCCCACTACTATGGCTATGTCTGTGACCAGGAGGCATGTGCATAAGGGATGAAGAATGTGAAGAATACAGTCTGTGAAACCTTTTCATTTAGCTCCACTCCCGCCCAGAATCTGACTTCAAATTAATTTTTCTATGGTCAGCACTGCGAAAATGTATACCCTAATATTCTAGGCTAATCCACACACATAAATGAATACTGATCATATTTGCCCAGTAACAAATGTGTTTGAGTAACAGGCTTCACGTACTTGACATTCATGTTCTCATCTTAGCACTTACTCGTGTGTGCATGACTCTTAACTCGTGTGCTATCGATGCGCTTCCCCAGGTCCTGTGATAGACAGTCATTGTAAATATACTCAAGTGAAGTGAAGGGTGGTGAGTGCCTTGTGCCATTTTTCAATTTTTTGGAGATGATTAGTTTCTGGTGGTATTATGGATAAGATTTCATATTACAGTCTTAAGAACCCTAAATTTAAGAACCAGTTGGTACAGATTTCTGTTTTACTTTTAAGAGATGATGCTTAACAGACAAGACAGGGTAATAGTTTTTGTAAGTTAGCAAAATTCCTTTAATATGTGTACATTTACTCAGCAGATTTTAGGTGTTCCCAGTGAGGATGGGGTGAATTTCCCATTATGAAGGGGCTGTGTCTGAGCTGGGGAACTTGGTGTGCAGCCCGTTAAAAATCGGCTGCTGTTGGATTTTTTAAAAATTGTTTCTTTTTCTATATACTTTAATAACTCACTATTAAAATGCTATCTGTAGTAAGCAAGGTTTATAATGACTTTTTTGGAACACTAGAGAAAAATAAGTCTGGAATAACATAACACTTTTAAGATAAATTTCCATAAAAAGAAATAAACTTGCTGTTGGATTTTAAGATTGACATTTGACATGTGCCTTTGAGGTTGCTGGCACAGTTATGGGAAAGTATGAACTTGATGACAGATTATACTTTGTTTCTGTGGTTAGATGACACTCTTGTCTTCCTTGCCTTTGCAGGAGACCAGCATAAGTACTGAGAGAATAGGCCACATCATTAGTGACCCTCGGCAGAAGGAGTAAGTGCTTCTATAATTTACTCATTATCCTAGCCCATTCATTGGAGTAGGAGGCAGAGGGAAGTTTTGTGAAAGGAACCTAGAAATCTGACTTTAGAGCTAAATGAGAGGATCTTAAAGATTTGTACTTTACAGCAGTTAACATGGCTAATGCCCTAAACTCAAGAGAGTGATTTTTTTTCCTTTCTGGACTAGTTTTTATTTCATTGCTGTTTGTATATATAGATGCTGCATTATAAAAGTAGCCTCCAGTTGTGATGTAACTATTTATTTATTTATATTGATTGATTGATGTATAACATTAAGTAAGTTTCAGGTGTACAGCATCGTAATTCAGTATTTGTATCCACTACAAAGTGATCATCACCATAAATCTAGGTACCATACATCAGCTTGAAATGGAGCCCTTTCACCCACCTGTCATCCCCTTCTCCTCGGGGAACAACCAATCCGTTCTCTGTATCTGAGTTTTGTTTTGTTTTATTCTTTTGTTTGTTTGTTGTTATTGTTTTTGTTTAGATTCCTCATATAAATGATATAAATGATCTTCTCTCTCTGACTTATTTAAACTAATCCCTCAGGGTTCATTCATGTCACAAATGGCAAGATCCCTTCTCTTCTATGATGGAGTAGTATCCCGTTGTATATATGTGTATGATGTATACACCACATGTTCTTTATCCGTTGATGGAATCTTAGATTGTTTCCACATCTTGGCCATTGTAAGTAATGCTTACATTACTTGAACGGAGAGGTGGATGTATCTTTTCAAGTTGGTGTTTTCATATTCCTTGGATAAATATCCAGAAGTGGTATATATAGCTGGATCATATGACAGATCTATTTCTAGTTTTTCAAGGAATCTTCATACTGTTTTCCAGGGGGGCTGCATCAGTTTGCATTCCCACCAACAGTGTACTAAGATTCCCTTTTCTTCATGTCCTCACCAACACTTGTTATATCTTGTTTTGTTGTTAATAGCTATTCTGACAGGTGTGAGGTGATATCTCATTGTGGTTTTGATTTTCATTTCTCTGATAATTAGTGGTATTGGGCATCTTTTCATGTGCCTGTGGGCTTGTGTGCTTTGGGGAAATGTCTTCCACGCCCTCTGCCCATTTTTTAATTGGATTTTTTGTTTTTTTTTGTTGTTGTTGAGTTATATGAGTTCTTTATATATTTTATTTAAAAAAATTTTTTTTTTATTTTTTAAATTTCTTTTCAGTGTTCCAGAATTTATTGTTTATGCACCACACCCAGTGCTCCATGCAATACGTGCCCTCCACAATACCCACCACCAGACTCACCCAACCTCCCACCCAGTTCTTTATATATTTCAGATGTCGATCCTTTATCAGATAGATGATCTGCAATATCTTCTCCCATTCAGTAGGTTGCCTTTTTGCTTATTGATAATTTCCTTTGCACAGAAGCTTTTTAGTCTGATGTCCCATTTATTTACTTATTTATTAAAGATTTTATTTATTTATTTGACAGACAGAGATCACAAGCAGGCAGAGAGGTGGGCAGAGAGAGAGGAAGAAGCAGGCTCCCCGCTGAGCAGAGAGCCCAATGTGGGGCTCTATCCCAGGACTCTGGCATCATGACCTGAGCCGAAGGCAGAGGCTTTAACTCACTGAGCCACCCAGGTGCCCCTGATATCCCATTTATTTTATTTTTGTTTCCCTTGCCGTTGGAGTCAGATCCCTCCTCCCACCCCCCAAGTCAAAAGAGACCCATGGCAAGAAACTTACCACCTGTGTTCTTCTAGGAATTATTCCCCCCACCTTTCTTGTGACAGCCTTGACCCCTAACACAATTGGCTGTTTGATGTCCCCTATACGTTTCATGGTTGGTATCTAGTTGTGATCTTATACTCATTAGCCTGGCCAAATTTGTCGTTTACAAAATAGGCAAGATGTGAGTTTGTTTTATGTTCTTGTTGAATTTGGGGATCCTGTTGTCACCACACAGCTAAGAGTCTGTTGGTGTCACACTGTAATCTCGGGTTTGTTTTTAGAGAGTACAGTGGTTTGTATTTCATTACAAGGCTTTTCTTTTGAAGTTATTTTTTTTTTTTACAAAAGAAGTTTGTAGACATTTACCATCCCTCTCCTTTTAGCCTCTAGTTCCTTCTTTTCCCCGGTTCTTTCTTCATCTTCACTTGGTTACCCCAGCATCTTTTTTTCTGCTCTTCTGTAATTTCCAACTGCTGCTTTTATTGTTTTCTTTCCTGTTATTCTCTCCCTCTCTTTAGTTTCTGGTTACCGTCAACTGGGAAAAGAGAACGAAATCAGGTAAGATCATTTTTCTTTGTCATCTTTATTTTATTATTTGATTTCCTTTTCTTTAGAAAGAATAAAGCATTGGCTTCTGACTTTCCTCACATTTCTGCTTGTGCACATGAGGTAAGGTCCCTGTTCCCTATGTTATTCTGATTTTTTTTTTTAAGAGGACTGTTTAAGATTATCTGATATTCACTGATAAGAACTGTAGCTAATTCCCCTTTTTAGGTTCAACTGTGTTTTTCTGTTTATTACTTATAATGCATATTTCATAGGGATCATTTTTATTTTAGTTTTGAACTTTGCAGTAAGAAATTAGAGTGAACCTCGTTTGTCTATGATTTAGTTCAGCACCAGCATCCTACTCTGAGAAGTACAGCGATGAGACCTGAACATAAGAAACAGAAGGAGGGAGGGCTGCTGGGAGTAAAGTGGGGTCAAAGCCTTAGGACCTTGCCCACTTAGTCTCTTAGTCTCTTCTCTGGCTACCCCTGGAGAGGGCCTTTGGCAAATATAGACCTTTATAAGGGGTCATAATTTAAAAATTACTGACTATGGCTAATGGTATGTGGTTTTTTTTTTTGTTTTTTTTTTTTGTTTTTTTTCGTGTTTTTGTTGTTTTTTTTTAAAGAAAGGAAGAAAGGAAAGGAATAAAAAGAGTGCATCAAGTTTCTGGGTCTTATTACCATTCTGGTCAGGGTACTAACTTCCAGCCAAAAGGCAGGCTTTCTCTCCCCATAGAGCAGCCACGGGCTAGAGGATTACAGCCTGAGCAATCAATATGCAAGTGTTCCAATAAGACCACACTCCTTGAAAAGCCCCTGAAATGAGAGTAGAGGAAGAGGAGAGAAAGTACTCACCAATTTTGTACCGAAGCTCAGTGTCCAGATGTAGACTCAAAGCCCCACGTTCAGGCACTGAATGATGAAATTTTAGAATATAATTGAGGGTCGGTGGGGTGCAGTCCGGAGCCAATGACCAAGAAAGAATTCTCGAGATGTCTTTGGTGCAAAGTGGTGGTTTACTAAAGCACAGGGACAGGGCCCATGGGCAGAAAGAGCTGCTGCAACAATATGTTCCTTTAATGTTTGAAGCTTTCGATTTTTGTGGGGATGGAGGTTGATTTATCTCAATTAGGTGTAAAACAGGTGAAGACCGATAGGTGGAAATATCAGTTTTCCTGTTGCTCACTGGTTTTTGTTTTGTGTTAGACTCTTTAGGGCTTATTAAATTGATATACAGCTTAGACTTGGAACCTTCCTTTTGAAATTATTATTTCAGAATGAACAAGAACATAGAGTTAGAGTTGGAGTATACCTAACTGGTGTGTACTTATGATTTTAGATGGTGTGTGGACATGTGATTATTACTTTGTCATAATATGTATTAGAAAAAATATTCTATCTGTCATTCATAGAAATAGTAAGGACAAGGTTGAGTAAAAATAATTGGTATGAAGAAAAATATGGAGTAAATATAGTGCAGGTGCTGGGCAGGTACAAAGTGATTCAGGGGGTATGTGAAAAACAGGAAGCCAAGGTACTGATCGTGTTTGCATCAGAGGATCAAAAGGCAGAAGAGGGCCTGTGGTGAGGGCCTAGTCCAGATCTGTTACTTATAAATAACAGTTAAACGATTTGCCCAAAGTTAGACTTCTTTGTAAGTTCTTTTGAAATTACCATTCAGAGCTCTGGTCTTAAGATATATATTATTTCTGAAATTTGGGGGAAGGATCATTCTGGGAGAAGTCCAAGGAAAGCTAGAAAACAGAAAGTGAGGTATTTTTGTGTATTGTATCCGAGTTTAATCCTCACAACCACCTTTTGAGATAAGCAGAAGTTTTACCAAAGAGAAACTGAAATTATAAACTGAAAGCAGTATTTAATTTAGCCCCATAACAGTCCTATAAAATAGGTAAGATAAGCAGTGCATCCGTTATACAGATGAGGATAGTAAAGCTCAAAGAAAGTATGTTGCCTTTTTTTTTTTTTAAGATTTTATTTATTTATTTGACAGAGAGAGAGATCACAAGTAGGCAGAGAGGCAGGCAGAGAGAGAGAGAGAGGGAAGCAGGCTCCCTGCTGAGCAGAGAGCCCGATGCGGGACTCGATCCCAGGACCCCGAGATCATGACCTGAGCCGAAGGCAGCGGCTTAACCCACTGAGCCACCCAGGCGCCCCGAAAGTATGTTGCTTTTAATGTATGGCAACTCAGGGATAGACTGGAGTCAGATGTTAGGGATTCTTAATCTAGTTCTGTTTCCACAAACAACGACTGTTGGTATGTGTTAACCATTATTTACTAGAAGCACTGACCAGGATAAGGAGATAAAAAGGTAACTTCTTGCTAGTTTTCTTAGGAACAAGAGCTAATAGTCAATAGCATAAGTTCCAGTTATGTCAAATAGAAAGTACTGTCTTCTGCCATTTAAGTAATTGTCATGTATTAGAAGTTTTTGAAAAATTGTTGCTTACCAAGGAATAGCCTTTTTTTGAGGTGTGCGGGGTCAGTACGCTATGTTCATGGCTATATTCATGGCTGCAACGTCACTGAATGGTGTCATTCATATGGTCAAAGAGTCAAACGGCCCAAGGGGCAAAGAAATCAAACAGGCCACTCCTTGGGATCAGATCTTTTTCATAGAAGCTGTTCTAAAATAATCTCATTTTTTCCTGCAGTTTAATCCCTTGTCTCCCCTTTACTCCTTGGATGTTCTCACCGACGCTTCTCACCGAAGATGTTCACCAGCACACTGCTCTGCCAGGTAAGTGTCTTCTGGTGAGGGTTTTCTTCCAGACAAGACCCTTTTCTTTTTTACAACACTCTTCAAATTATTAAGTATATTTGTGTATAATATCCAATTTGATCTCTTTACAACAACCTTTAGAGGCCAGTGGATGTTTTACAATACAGAGACTGAGGCAGAGTGTCAAAGTGTCTTTCCTGTGATCACATGGCTAATACGTGATTTAAGTCTCAACTGTGACCTGTCTTCTGACTTGTATCAGAGCATGGATTCTTGTTTTGTTTTGTTCTTTTTAACTATGTGGGGCTTGAACCCATAACCCTGAGATTAAGACCTGAGCTGAAATCAAGAGTCAGATGCTTAACCAGCTGAGCCACGCAGGCACCCCCAAGTCTTCTGGCATGTATTTCCTATTCAGCTAAAAGCCCAGTCTTCCAAGAACGTTATTAATGATCCTTCCCTTGACCTGCAGAACTCTGTGTAATTTGCCTTCTGCCCTTGTGTGTAGCCTCCTTTCATATACTTCTCTCTCCTCACTGGTTCAGCTGTGCCAGGCAGCTCAGCTCTATTTTGTTTATCAAAAGTAGCAACCTTTTCTGCTCCTGAACCTTCACACTTGCTCCCTTTGTCTGGAGTCCGTGCTAAGCCTCTTCTCACAGTTGGCTACTTCTCATCTCAGGGAGGACCTCTCAGACCATCCTGTCTAAAGGGGCCACATCCACTGCTTTCTGCTCATCAATTTCTTTTCGCTAAAGCTCTATCACAGTCTGTAATGAATTTGCCTGTTGGGTTCCCCTCACAACTTTTTTCTCCTGTCTCTCTTACTAGGATATAAGCTTCATAGTGCAGGGACTTTGTTTTGTCTTGTTCGCTGATAACATCCCCAGCACCTAACATTGTGTCTGGCACTTACTAGACATTCGATATATATTTGGCAGAATGAATCCTTTGCCGATGTGGCAGAATGAATCCTGCGTTTTTCAGTAGAAATTCTCTGGAGTCAGATGACATGGGAAGCAAACACGGTTTTAATGGTAGCATCCCCTAGCACGGTAATTGTGCACAAAAGAGGAGCTAATAGGCTGAACCCCAGAACTTTTATTATTTCTAGTGGCACAAAGGATTTCTTTCCAAAGTTCTGATGTGGGTTTTTTTCCCCCTTCTCTTCATTCATTCTTAAATGGATATATTCATAGGTTGGTGTGTAAGAAATTATCCTTTCACAGATCCAATGAGAACTTCCACTGTGGGCTGTAATAGTAAATTCTGCCCCCTATCCTACTGCTAACTGCCAGAGCTTCTACTGGAGAAGTAGTAATAAAGTAATAAATGACTTCTCCAAGGCCTTCTCTTTGCTGTTTGTTCATCATTCACTCACTCGGCACTTGCTGGCTCCATACTGTGCACCAGGCTCTTTGTTTAGCTCCTGCCCTCAGGGGCTTCCATTCTCTTGAGAAAGCCAAGCGTGAACATCAGCAGTTACAGTGTGGAGGGACAGTGTGTAAGAACACGCACCAGAATGATACAAAGCCCAGAAGAGAGGCTTCTAAGTCAGAGGCTCACAGAGGTTTTCTCACAGGTGGTGATCCTCAAGCTGTCTCGAAAGACCAAGAAAGCAGTCCTCCAGCTTTTTGTCCTAATCCCATGTGAAATAATGGCTCTTCGGGAAGATTATATGAATAGCACCATACCCTGTCAGATGCAGAAAGTGGATTCTTTGCCCTCCTCCCTTGACTTCTGTTATTTAGAGCTGTGTGGTGCTGTCCTGAGCTTTTGTCAGGTTCCCTGTTGATTCTAAAGCCTCATGCTGGCTGGAGTGGGTGTCAGCTTTCTGTTTCTTTAAATTTTTTATTTTTTAGATTTTGTTTATTTATTTGACAGAGAGACATCACAGGTAGGCAGAGAGAGAGAGGAAAGCAGGCTCCCCGCTGAGCAGGGAGCCTGGTGCGGTGCTCGATCCCAGGACCCTGAGATTGTGACCTGAGCCGAAGAAGGCAGAGGCTTAACCCACTGAGCCACCCAGGTGCCCCTTTCTGTTTCTTTATGTATCTTATTATCCACATCATTGTCTTCCTTCTGCTGGCAGTGCTTGTGGCCAGGCTTGGAAGAGTAAGGGAGTCTAGGCTGTGCTTCCAGTGCGGTCAGCTCTAGGGAAATACTGCTCATTGCTTTAGACCATTACTACAAACAAGGGGTGAGAATGTGGACAATTCTAGCTCATCTTTGTTCTTTTAGATATCATTCCCAGGGCAGTGGATGCAAAGTGGGTTACATTCTTTTGGGGTAGGAGAAGACATTTTTTACATTTCCACTTATTGTCTAATCCTTAAAAAATGTTTTTTTTGTTTTAAATTATACATAGAGACATCCAGTAATATGTATTTTTGTTTTATATGTATGTATTACATACATAAAGGATGTTTGTGCAAATGTTTTACTCATGGGGGAGCATAGTCAATAAAGTTTGGCAACCATGGCTCTGTGGGAAATGGTCAGCACAAGTGACCTCTAAGCAATTTTTAGAAAATATGGGTGATGAAACCCTGAGCCCTCTGGGCATCCTCTCACTTCTTTGAGGTTGGGAGGGTGGGGGCGGTGGTCCCTGCCCAGCAAGGGGTCAGTTGAGAAGGAGCCATCTAGCTCCGGTGTGGCCGAAGGATAAGATGGTTTCAGAGCTGGGTGGTTGGCTTTGCACAGAGTGGACACCATTTAACAAAGCCTGGTGTCTAACGAGGACTGTTAAAGAGCCATGGTGGCAGGGAAGAGGCAGGTGAATGACTGTATTAAAAACTGTTTCGAATGGAAATTTTATCTTTTTCTTGTTCCATTTTATTTGTAGTAGGGAAAGATTTCTTTCAAAGCGTCTGGGCAGCCTTGGGAATTTCACACCTATCATTAGAATGGTGTGTGTGTGTGTGTGTGTGTGTGGTGACTATGTTATCATTAGTGGTATAATTTTATTTTGCAAAGAGAAAAGTGTTTCCTGTTTTATCACAGCTTTCCCCGAGGAGGGCTGGGTATTAATTTGCTGTATTGCCTCCTGGCTGTTCCCAGGCTGTTTTTCCTCTTCATCATGGAATTTTTAATGGCCCTGGTGCCTCTTGGGAAGCATGGGAGGAAGAGTTCCTCAGGGAGTGCTTCCCTTTTTTCACATGCCTATAATTACTCTCCTTTAAGAGCACAAAGAGTTTGATAATCATGCCTGAACTGTGAAGGTTTCCTCTTGTCGGGTTACTGAGCTGAGGCTGCTTCCTGCCTGGACATCGCCTGTTCCACTCACCCAAACACTCAACTGCAGGAGACAGGACCCCTCAGCCACCCTCTCACTGCTGGAGCCATTTAGCACTGGGTCTCCGCAGGGGGTGTGGGAGGGAGGGGGACGGGGGAGTGCACGTGACCTCAGGTACTCTCTTGTTTAGTATTTCATTGCTATAAACAAGGTAATGATGGGACCCTGATTTTAAGAGAGCACTATATTGATGTATCATTTTAATACAGCCCAGATGGCAGGTGCAGTGGATGGGCAAGGGTGTCTTTGTAATCTTTTATCGCCTAACAGATTTGTGGGTTGTGAGGTTTTTAGCACTACCACTCTAGAAATACTTGAATTTGGTGTTTTTTCAACTCCGACTGTACTTTTGAATCACCTGAGAAGCTTTACAAAATAGAGCCATGCGCACTCCGAAGATTCTGATTTAACTGATCTGGGGTGAGGCATTGGCATTATTTTTCAGTTCCCAGGTGACTCTAATACACAGCCAAGGTTATGAACTGTTGCCCTAAATGCATATGATTTTGTGACTAGTGCTTTGTAATTTTCTTAATAGGAAATCCTATTTCGTAATCAGTGTGAGCTCTGTGATTTGGTGGGGTGTGTGTGATTCCTTATGGGAGGTGGAACGCTGGTCTTCACTTTGGACCACTTCTGAAATGAAGCGGAGAACGTCAGGGTCTAGCACAGTGCCCGGCACACAGTGATTCACTGATGGGAGGGCTTGCTTGGTGGGTGTCTGGATAGTAGGCAGGGTGCGTGGATGAACTTCGTAAACCAGCTGTTTCGGTTTGGTTGTTTTGGTTGCTGGTATTGGGATGTTGTATTAAAGCAGTAATACTTGTTATCGGTGTTAGGAGTTGCTGCTGCTCAAACAGCAGATGGTGTGATCGGTGTTTGGGTAGAGGCAGTGGTGTTGCTGTCAAGGACACAGTTCTAGAATGGTAATAAGGAGCTAGTGCTGGAGGCAGCTTTTCCCAAAATGAGAGATTTATTGATTGTGAAGGATAGCTTTTCTTACCATGATTGCTGTAGAAAACCGTAACTAGAACTTATCAAATGCTACAGCTCCTGTATGACGTGAGAGTCACCAGTTGTGATTTTTGAGTGTCTCATGGCAGTTTTGAGTTTTCTCCAGCTTCCCTGAACTTTCTTCTTTCACCGGGGGTGATTTGGTAATGTATCACCACTTCCACTTTGACCTCCTTTAAGTTTTTTTTTTGTTTTTCCTTTAAGTTTTTAATCTCACGGTAGCAGGTATTAGTGTGAGGCAGTCCTGGGTAAGAACCTTGGCGTTATTTGGGCAAGTGCCTTAACCTCCCTATACCTCAATTTTCTTATCTTTAAAATGGAAATACTCATTTTTATTGGGCTAGCGGAGATCAAAATGGAATCACATATTTGACTGTTTAGCATATTGGTAGCTAATACGATTATTTATGTTACATTGCCACTATCCCTACCCTGTCCTTAGGATAATGGCAGTTTTATAAACTTGGAGTTGGCTTCCAGAGTCTTTTGCTAATGGGGTGTTGTACAGATTCTTGGGGTACTTAAATAGCCTCAAATGGACTGTAGAAGAGGAGGCATTTGGACAGTGGATAAAAAAGAGAGACCTTCCTGCCCATCAGAGTTGAAATATGATGGGCTGTGCTCATTGGAATTCATGGTATCTGTTCACAAACGTTATGATCTGCATATCAGAGTTGTGTGCCCAGCTGGCTGTGCCACTTGACAAGGAGTTTCAAAGAGCGAGAAGAAGACTCAATTCACGCTATTAATTTTGACCTTTGGAGCCATAGTAAACAGCCTCCGGTTTTACCTCAGGGCTTAGGGGAAAGAACCTTTTATTAGTTCCCTATCTGCTGGGGCTGCCGTGATGCGCAGCAGCCACGCTCACCTCCGTAGCACCTTCGTTCTGGCCGCGCGTGAGGGTGTCTGTGCTGGGACCGTGTCCGTGAAGCTGCCCAGTCCTACTGGAGCTTCCCCTCCGAGAGTGCACAGCTCTTGAATCTTTTGTCCTTCACCGGATAGTCTTGTTGACAACCCCTCTCGGCCAGGCTGGCATCTTATGCCTAAGCGGAGTGATGAAAGCGTTTTCCCTCCCTGGCCCTTGTAATCGGCCCAACTTTCCAATGAACTCAGAACTTTGCTGCTCCTGCGGGTGGCATGGAGCCTCTCTGTGATCTGCCGGCCTCAGCCTGGCCGAGGGAAAGAGAGTGCCAAGAAGTTCCAGGTGCTAGTGAGCTGTTTGGCACAGACTGCTGAAGGTTAGGTTTGAGTTCAAACACTATTGGAATGGCTGGGATCTCTTCCTTTTAGAGCGGCCTCGGCTGTGTCCTCTAATTGTGAAGTGCTTTGCTCTCACTAGCGGCTGCTAGTGTCAGGCCTGGCCCCTGTCTTCTGTGCAAAGCTGAGAAAATAGTTCCCCTACTGGGTGTTTCATAAATGTCCCTTAACCCTGAAGATAAAATCACATGTGAGGAAGGGGCCTTTCTACTTCCCGAGATTTGATCCTCTTTTTCTTCATTGTACCCTAGCACTTTGTTCTTTGATTATAGCTCAGTGTCTTAGTATCTTTTCGCTCTTTACACATCGGCCTTCCTCACTATGTTGTGAGCTCCGGGTGGTTGGATCATCTTGTGTGTACCCTCTCCATATCATCAGAGTGCTTTTACACGGGGTAGGCCTCCATAAATTTGTGTTAACAATAATTGAGGGGAATAAGTTGGTAATTAAGGAGAATAATTGGAATATATGATATATATGACCTTTGGTCCTTAGAAATATCAATAATTTTTTTTCCTGAAACTACTTGTTTGTATGTGCTTAAGAAAAAAATACAGCAAATAAGTACGTTCTCACAATAAATTTTATTTTTATTTCCCATATTAAAAACGTGAGCTTTTCAATGGGTTTTTAAAACGAGTGAATTTTTGAAGGTGAACTCTTCCTTAAATTGGCTTGCCATTGGCAGGTAAAGACTGTTTTCACTCCTTAGGAGTGACTCTAAACATCTTTGTTCTTAAATCTAAAGCAGCCACTTCAGTTATTTTTTTGCCAACATTGGTTCTATTAAACATGCATGTATTTCTCAAAGTAATTTTTTTCCCCCCTAAAAGTACATTCCTGCCCCAGGGACATAGTGATCTGCCCAGTTTCCTAAGTAACCCTGCCGTTTAACAACGCACCTGATCTCTCAGTTACCTCCACTAAAAAGTGAAAGAGAAATGTTGTGTTTATGTGTAGATATACAGAATACTCTTTCAATTAATTGCTAATCTTCAGCATTCACCTTCACATCTATGAAATGAATTTAGTTACTTTTCCTGGAGTAAGAATTTTTAAAGAATGTATTTTTCTGCTTTTAATGCTGACTCCCCATCCCCCCACCCATCATCAGTTCCTTTTGGCCAGTCCTGCTGAATGGGGTGCATTTAGAGGAAGGACTTAGGCTGTGAAAGGACGAGTGCCCCAAGAACTCCGAGGCCCAGATCAGATGAAACAGAACCAGGCTAGCCTTTTCTTTTCTCTAGGGTAATTGTTTGTATACTAGGGAACAGCGTTTTTATTTCAGTTCCTTTTCATTTAATCATTCTGTTATTTTTTAGGTTAAATTTTTAGATCTTTTTTATTAACTAGTTTGGCTTTGAGAATTTGGCATTTCTTTCTTTCTTTTTTATTATTTTTGTTTAACTCAGGACTTTTCACAGCAGGTAGAAGCTTATTGGAATTACCTGAGGAGAAATTTCAGAGTAAACGTATTATTGGTTCTTCTCTCACCCCAGCATGGAGGGGGCATGTGTGTTTCGTAAAAGTCTTCTTACAGGATTCTGATAACCATTGCCACTCCAATTGAGAAGGAAGGTTTGACTTAGTGGAAATTTCAGCTTAAGTGATACTTAGCCTTATGCTCCCTGCATCGTTGAAAGATCCCCTCCCTCCACACACAGTACATGATTTGCAGTGCAGCAATGACTACATACTGCTCTTAAAAATCGAGTTAAGTCTTCTACCCTTTCTACCTACCCGTATTGGCGAGAAGGGGAAGCTCTGACTTTCCCTGTCCTTTGTGAGAGCTGCTTGTGTGTTGACCTTTTCAGTTTCTATCTTGTGAGCGTAGACAGACATACTGTATGAATAAAATAACACAAATTAAAGAAACAACACATTCGGAAGAAAGGGAGCCAAATACACCTGAGTGAAAGTGAGGGTGGGGAGAGGTCAATATTTTATTTTGTTTCCCTTTCTTTCAGTCTTTATGTCTGGAGTTACTGATGCGGAATTATTTGGGGACACACGAAAACTGGAACTGCCTCTGATTAGGAAGCTGTAGCTGCAGCAGGGGCATACTCCCATGCTCAGGTTCCCAAAAATAACGCAGGGGGCCCTTCCAGCACCACGGATTATTCTCCCCTCCCGAACAGGGTGTCCTCATGTTCGGAATGTGCTGTACAGGTGGCAGCTTCCATTTCCTGTCTCCTTTGAGTCTTCTTGCTCTGAGCACTCAGCTTCCTCTGTGATTTCCCGAGGCTCTGGGTCTCCAAGCTTCTGGGTTTTCTTCCCTCTCTGTCCTCCAAGGTTTTCCCAAGGCAGACAAAGCCCTCAAAAGGAAAAATAGATTTTTCCCAAGCTGTGAACTCTTCCATTTCTAGTGTTCACTTAAAACCAAAAAGAAGGAAAATGTCTTGCTGTTCTTTGTAATAATTTGACTGTTTCTCTTCTTCCTTTCCCAGATCTTTGCTAGGAAGGGATGTAGGGAGAGAGTAATATCCCTTCTGTACTCAGACCTAAGGTGTGATGTTATTTAACATTTAGGAAACCGTCCTAAGAGAAATGTGTTAAGAGGGAAGGAGCATTAAACTGAATTTTGGGAATGAACGCTGCTTCTCTTTATCCCTGCCTCAGTTTCTCTGCTATCCAGATTCTAACTAGAAAAGCTGTGTGGCTAGAAATAGGACTAGGCTACAAGGTCCTTTAGGGAAGAGACTGTCTTTTTTGTTCAACACCTCAGTAAAAGCAGTGAACAATGAAAGATGCAGAAAAACTCCAGAGTAGAAAGGAAATAGTCCAGACGAAAAATACTTTTACAGCAAAATAAAATGGTTGACTTCATAAGCTTTATTACCTGGATTCCTTAGAAAGCCTTTAGTTCTTTCCTAAGTTATCACCAGAGGAATTTACAAAATTTGAAGAATTTTAGCATGTTCAGGCTAACAATTAAGAGTGGAAATAGGAGTGCCTGGGTGGCTCAGTAGGTTAAACCTCTGCCTTAGGCTCAGGTCATGATCTCAGGGTCCTGGGATCGAGCCCTGCATTGGACTCTGTTCAGCAGGGAGCCTGCCCCCCCAACCCCACCTGCTGCCCTGCCTACTTGTGATATCTCTCTCTCTGTCAAATAAATAAATAAATCTTAAAAATAAAAAAAAAGAGTGGGAATGGGGTGGTAGATCATTTCTCCTTCTGCCTGCTGCTCTGGCTACTTGTGATCTCTCTCTCCTCTGTCAAGTAAGTAAGTAAATAAATAAATTAATCTTTAAAAAAAAAAGAGTGGGAGTTGGGTAGTATAGTAGATCATTTACTGCAGAAACAAGTAACAGTCTGGAGGCTTAGCGGTCAGGGGTCATTTAATGTATGGACAATTAACCCTGAAGCCCTTGCCATCACTGAGCAGGGGAGTGTGGGGATCCAGGCACCAGGGCCCAGAGGGGCAGGGCATGGGAGGGACCACCTGAGTCTTTGTGTCCACAGTAGCCCGCTAAGGATGCTGCCAGATGTAGTGAGGACAGTGTAATAATCTAGATGCATCATGGTAGGTATAAGTAATACTTACTTTCATTTTACTAAAATAAGCATTTTTAAAAGCACCCTATTTCCACTTAAAATGATTAAAAATGTAAATATTTTCGTACATAAATGATTTCATCTTTTTATTCCCAAATTTGTCATTTCTTGAAAATGTGAGATAAATTTTACCGACTAGGTCAATAAAGGAGGGATGATAGGGTCCCTTAACTGTCTTACTGACATCTATCGAACATGCAAAGCTGTGAAAATGATGGATGGTGTGTAAATAAAAGGCAGTATTTATTTCGTTCAGCCCCAGTGGATACTCGAGAATTAATATCTTAAAACTCTTTTGAATACTTTTCTTATACTTTTCATTTTGCATCTGTCTCATAAAATTCAGCATTTTACATTGATCTTGGGAAAAAGCAATGAAGAAAATAGAGGAAACAAAAAAAGGAATGTTTTGCATTTTTTTAATTAAACTTTTTTTTTTTTAAGATTTTATTTATTTGAGAGAGAAGGAAACAGCGTGTGGGGTGGGGGCGGGAAGGAAAAGGGAAAGGAGAGGAAGAAGCAGACTCCCCACGGAGCAGGGAGCTCAATTCGGGGCTTGATCCCAGGATCCCAGAATCCCAGGATCATGACCTGAGCCGAAGGCCACCACTTAATGGACTGAGTCACCCAGGTGCCCCTTAATTAAACTTTTTAATGAAGGATAATGAAGTCACATTCAGGTAACCCTCATCCAGATCCAGAAACAGAACATTATCAGAAAGAACCCCCAAAAGCTCCTGGTGCTTTGTTTAGTCACTGTCCCTCCTCCCCTCTATCCCCCAGCTCAAGGGTAACCACTATCTCAACGTCTAATAACAAAGTTTAGTTTGAAGAAAGGATGTTAACGTTTAACCTAAAAAATTTTGGGGAGTCCTTCTTAAGGTAAGGAAGAAAGAAGCATGAATATATACTGTTACCCTTTATTTGACTTGTTTCTCTCTGAAGTGCTTCAGGAACAGCATGATTGGATTAAAGGGGCCAGTTTTTGAGTTTGAACCTGTGTGTACTCAAGTACCTTGTTCGTGGAAAAGATGGAAGCCCTGTTCTGTACATTTCTGTACATTTGTCTTGTTTTCACAGAAACCAGAATTCTGTAGGGTCACTCTCTTTTCTGTCTGTGTCTTTGGCTTCAAAGGAATTACCTTCTTTCCATTTAGGCTGAAGGCCTGTCTACCTTTGATATTCTGTCATCTATGTTTCTTACTATTAAATCAACATGTTGATTTAGTGCCAGAACATTGGTAAATTATGAAAAATGAACTGTTTTCCCTTAATTTACACATTTAAATTTACATTTCACTTTGGGCATTCAGAATGAACTATTCATGGGATACTCAAAAGTTAGCTCTTTTTCCGTATACAGGAGAGATGTATCAGTATGCGGTGACTTGGATGAAATTTTCCAAAACACAGGCTTTATATTGTAAATCTCTGCCTATTGTAGTGCTCTTTGCATTCCAAAAATCTTATGATTGCAGTTAAATTCTTTTCTCATTTATAAAATGAATTGATTTGTAAGCTTTTGCATGTAGAGAAAAGAACTATATACGTGCATGCTTTTAAACTATGGAAGTTACCAGATTGGGGGCCCTCTTAATAGGAAAATTTGTCCATTCAGTAGTTGTCTTGGTGCTTTGTTAACTAGGTGCTCTTAGATTTGACTGAGGTTCTAGTTTTACGATCATTTAGTTATGAGACTTACTCCCCAAGCTAGGACTACCAATTTGGAGTTCATCTGGTATAATTTTACTAGATTCTTTTTTATATGTTATGGACTCTGGCTATTTTTTAAAAACTGTGGTAAAATATACAGGATACAGAATTTGCCATTTTAACCAGTTTTAAGTGTATAGTTGGCTACTTGGTTTTTTTTTTTTTTAAAGATTTTATTTATTTACTTGACAGACAGAGATCACAAGCAGGCAGAGAGGCAGACAGAGAGAGAGGAGGAAGCAGGCTCCCTGCCAAGCAGAGAGCCCGATGCAGGGCTCAAACCCAGGATCCTGGGATCATGACTTGAGCTGAAGGCAGAGGCTTTAACCCACTGAGCCACCCAGGCGCCCCAGCTACTTGGTTTTTTTTTTTTTTTTTAAAGATTTTATTTATTTATTTGACAGAGATCACAAGTAGGCAGAGAGGCAGGCAGAGAGAGAGGGAAGCAGGCTCGCCGCTGAGCAGAGAGCCCGATGCGGGACTCCATCCCAGGACCCTGAGATCATGACCTGAGCCAAAGGCAGTGGCCTAACCCACTGAGCCACCCAGGCGCCCCCGGCTACTTGGTTTTTAAAGCTTTTACTCATCTATATCAGTTCTTGTCAACAGACATTTAATGGCCATCACCTGAGTGCCTTGTGCTGAGGTTGGTGGATCATTGGAAAATTAGGAAAGAAGTATAAACATGATCCCTGTTCTCAAGGAGATTAAGCCTCATTAGGGAAACAAGATATATGTTTACCAGTTAAATAATGATTCATGGTCAGTAAGGCCTTGAATGTTCAAGGAAAGCTTTGTGTAAAGGTGATAATCAGCTTAGTCCTTAATCAGGGGTAGGATCTGTCTAGTTTGAGGAAGGAGGAAGTGGGCAACTAACATAGTGACCAGCTATTTCAGTATGAGGTTCATTGCCTTTCAGACAGTCTTTTGCTTTTTTCTAGCTTTGGAACACCCACTGTTTTGTTTTTAAAATAAGCTGAATATTCAGATGAGGGAATATATTATTAGCAAGTAATTTTTTAAAAAAATCACAGAAATCAAACTTATTTAACTTGTAATACAGACACTATTAAAAATCCAGATTGTAGGGGCACCTGGGTGGCTCAGTGGGTTAAAGCCACTGCCTTCAGCTCAGGTCATGATCCCAGAGTCCTGGGATCCAGCCCCACATCAGGCTCTCTGCTATGCAGGGAGCCTGCTTCCTCCTCTCTCTCTGCCTGCCTCTCTGCCTACTTGTGATCTCTGTCTGTCAAATAAATAAATAAAATCTTAAAAAAAAAAAAATCCAGATTGTAGCAACAGAAGGGTTAAAATTCCTATTTAAATTCTACGCAAATTTCTGTGTTCATGCAGCATTAAACTTTTCAATATATTACCACTTGGGAGTAGGTATTTCATTAGTGAGTTTAGAACAATTGCAGTCATAGTTTTTATGAAAAATAATTGTACAAAAATCAGCATGTAATGAAACACATTTATTGAAATTAATCTTGAGTGTCTGCTATTCTGAAATTAGGTAAAAAGTTTAGAATGGGTCTATATTGTGCATGAAGAATGAGTTATGATTAATCCTGAATAATCTTGTGCTTGACACTTGATGACAAAGAACAGTGCCTGTCTTATTAGTGTATGTCTGTAATGGGTCAAGGATTTTATTTGGGCTGAACATAATGTCTTACAATAAGAATTACAAAGTGAAAACAATGTTTTTTTTTTTTTCTCACATCTGTAGACAGGCAAACATACACTTGGGACCCCCATGTTCACGTGACATCAAGAGGAAACGGAAACCTGTGGCCACAGCATCTCTGTCCAGCCCAAATGCAGGTAACTGTATGTAATTTTCATTTATTGAGCACGTACTGTGTGTCAGGCACTAAATATGTTTTACATACCTTTTCACCTAACCTTTATCATAAGGTAGGTCATTTTATTTCCATTCTACTTGGGAAGATGAGAATGTGAGAAGTAATTTGCCCAAGGTCACACACATTTTAAGAATCCCAACCTAGTTCTCTCTAACCCTGAAGTCTGTGTTTTTTCACTGGGTCATGTGACTTTTTGAGTCTGGATCCCGGTGTTCCACAATCCACAATCCTCAGTCATTTGTGCTTTTGTTCTAGCACAGATAGGAAATTAGGTCTGTGTTAATGAAAATCCAGTTAGGGTGATGGTATAGTCAGTAGCCAAACATGGATTCATTTACTTTTTTACTTGGCACACGATACAGTACATTTGGACTGTTTTTATGTGTAGTAGAGTGCTAATACTTTACCAATCATGAACTTTCTAATTAAAAACTGTTTTTCAAGTTAAAACCTTTTCGTTTCCTGGCCAAAACCAGTTGTTTGGAAACCAAAATAGCAGTTATCTTTGGTGAGGGGTAGTGACTAGGAGAGGACGTAATCAGAAGTCTTCTGAGAAATGCTGTATGTCATCAACTGGATAAGAATTACATGGGTATATCATCTGTAAAAATTCATTGAGCTGTATGTTTATGATTTATGCTCCATATCCTTAAAAAATGGGGAGGTAGTAATTATATCAGAAAGAATATTGGATGTTTATCGGTATTTTTCTTTGGAGTTAGAAGAAGATAGTTAAACATAATCAGTAACGAGGAAATTTTTGTGTTACTTCAGTGCAGTTGAGGAATTTCTCCAGACAAAAAGAGCATATCTCTTTGTAGGACCTATCAGAAATATCCTGTTATTTTCTTGATGATAGTGGATTCACTCTGAGGAAATTGAGTATATCATAGATACTGTATTTTCTTCAGAAAATATATATTACATATACCAGAACAGTTGATTGATGAGTGAAGAATAGACCTCAGAGAGATAGGGAACTCTTTCTCTCTCCCTTAACTCAGTAGGTGTCAGCATACTTTAAAATTGACCTCTTTCAGCTTCTCTTTAGGGTTACTGCTTGGTAATGGTTCTTACTGGACAATCTTAATCATACATCTGATATTTACAGTAAAATTTTTCCAGTGATTTCTACATGGCCATGGCCTGAGCTGATTACTTTGCCTGTATTATTTCACTTAATCTTTGCAACAACTTAAAGGGTAGATGCTGTTTTTATTCCTAATTTACACATGAGAAAATTGAAGCTTGCAGAGGTTAAATCACTTCTCCAAGGTCACACGGATAATAAGTTGCAAGCCAAGTTCAAATCAGTTTTCCTATGATTTCGAGAGCTGCCCTCTTCCACACTTTAGGTGTTCTGTGTTGTGTAAGATAGCATTAGTTCCAAACTGACTGCATCAAAATCCAGTCTATGATATTGGAAGCATTCATCAGTCTCCCTTCTTATATCTTTTGTTCTCCTCCCCCCCAATATCTGGCTTCTATTTTTAGCTTTTAGTTGTTCATAAGACAAGAACTGTGAGAAGAGTTTAAAAACCTTGCTCCATACCCAAATCAGGAAATGTTACTGGGAGGGATTAAACAAGGTTTGGGCATTAAACATTTCTCCTCCTGAGCCCAACTCCTCCTCTCACTTGTTGACTAAGGTCTGCTTCACTGAACATTTTCTTTTTTTTTTTCTATCCACAACCTGAGTGCCCCATGGAGGTGAAGGACATAGCCCGAGCCCGCGCCATCAGTCAGTAGAACAAATGGGCTTGCTCTGCCTAACATCGGGCCATCTCGGATTCCACCTCTTTTATAGAAATGAGTGATGAAGAGAGGTGCGTTCCGCTTTGCCGCTGTATTAATACACATCAGGGGCCAGCTCCTGGCACTAAATCACGCTACTGCATACATCTGTTATCGGACTCTTCACCAGTGTGATGAACAGGACTGCAGATAGAGGCTTCCTTGTGTCATTCTTTATAGGATTTTCCTAAAAGAATAAATAGCTCAGATCTCTGCTAACACTCTCCCCTGTCACTGTGATGAATTCAGCTTCTTTCTTAAACATGCAGCCACAAATCTTTTCCCTTTTCCCCTCCCCCACTGGTGGAAAGTTTTGAGTTGAGATTGACTGAATTTAAAGGTATTAATAAGGCTAGGGAGGTGAAGAGCAGAAACGAGTAGCTTGTCTTCCTTGTCTTTTTATATTAACACTCAGGAAAGGCCAGGGAAAAAGAGCTTTTCATTAGCGTGGTCAAGTAGGTCCTTCTTGAAAGAGTAGCATCTTTATTTTCTTTTTATCTCCACTCCCCTTCCCTTTATGACTTTATAACCTACACAGGTGTCTGGTACACAGAGCCACCCTTGGATTCTAGCGAGTAACCGCGTAAACCTGCTTCTGTTTCAGTAACACCAGAACAGGGCAAGTCTGTAACTCACGCTGAAGTGGAATGGCCCTCTATGCTCTTAAAGAATGTACTTGGAAAAGAAAGCAATGGGTTATTTTCTCTAAGATTTGAGATGAAGTGGCTATAAGAAGCACAAGGAACTCAGATGAAAACCAGATTTCATGTCCATGAGATGATTTTTCTTCATCAGAATGACAAGAATGGAGCCTTTGTGTCCAAATCCCATCCTTTCAAAAATTAAACATGTGGGTTTAGGTAAAGGAGAATTGGGGGAGGATAAGACATTGTATTCAGAGCCCTATTTTGGCCATCCCCAAAGCCTCTTCTGACCTTCCTGTCTCTGGGGTAGGTTATATGTCCTTCGGGCATCCGTTGGAAGGGTACTCAGCAGTTAATCTGTTAACTAGTTACATCAGATTCCAAATTCCAGCCAGTGATGCTAGCGGTGCATTTGCAAGAGCAGGAATTTTTTATCTGTTTTGCTCACTTCTGAAACCTGAGCATCTAAAATAATACTCAGCACAGAGAAGGACCTCACTTGGCATTTCTTGTATGAATAAGTGAATAGAATCTTAAAGTTGAGACGGTTATTCTAAAAGTTATTCTAAAACCCTGTGATTGGATTCAGTAGTTCCATTGTAGGTTGGCCTTTATCTCAGGTGTCATAGGACAGATTCTTATTGCCTCTTCTTATTTTTATTTTAAAGTTCAAATGGTTTTTAAAGTTAGAAATGTTTTATAGTAAATATTGAAGGCTATAAAAGAACATTTATGGAAAATAGATAAAGTGTCAAGAAAAACAATAATAGCAAATATCCGTGTACCTACCATCCACTTCAAGAACATGAACATCGCCTTTACAGTTTTCCCACTGTCCTCGTAGGTAACCATTGTCCTCATATGGTTTCTTGTTATGTGAATAGGCTCTTTTGTTAATCATTTATCATTCTTTGGGGATTTTTTTCAGCTAGCTTTAAAAGACATGTAGCTCTCTAAGCAATATATTGTCTAGTTAGCATTCTTTGGAGGCTTGTGTAAATGGAATGTCTTATTTTATAAGTTTCACCAAGTTATGTTTTGAGATTCATTCATGATTTGTCCTGCTAAAATCCTTTTTTTTTTTTACTGCCATATACGTATGGTATTCCATCGTATGACTGTGCTGAGTACACTATAATTAAACATTCCTGATGGACATTTGGATTATATCATTTTATGCTACTGTGAAAAAGACTGCAGTGTTCTCTGGGAGAACGTATGCAAAAGTGTTTCTGGGCTGCTTTACACTCCTTAGGATGGCTCTGTCAAGGACCAGAAAACACAGAAATGTTGGGAAAGATGGAGAGAAATCGGAACCCTTGGGCATTGCCAGTGGGAATGTAAAATAGTGCAGCCGCGGTGGGCCCAGGGTGGTCGCTCGTCACAGTTGTAAGCCCGGGACTACCATATGCTGCCGCAGTTCTGCTTCTAAGTATTTACCCAAAGGGATTGAAAGCGTGGATTCAAACAAATAATTCGTACATCCATGTTCATAGCAGCATTATTCACAGGAACTAAAACGTGGAAACCATCCATGTGTTGGATAAATCAATAAACAAAATGTGGTTTATATGTACAGGGGAGTATTATTTGGCCTTGGAAAGGAAGGAGACTCTGACATGCTACAGCACGGGTGAAGACGTAGTACTAAATGCAATGAGCCAGGCACAGAAGGATAAATCCTGCATGATCCCAGTTGTGTGAGGTACCTCGAATGGTCAAATATGTGCGGACAGAAAGTAGAACAGTGGCTGCCAGGGGCTGGGGAAGGAGGAGAGTAGTAGTTACTGTTCAACAGGTACAATCTTTCCCTTTGGGCCAGTCAAGAAGTTCTGGATGTGGATAAGTGGTGATGCTCGTACAGCAGTGCGAATATACGTAATGCCACGGAACTGTACCCGTAAAAATGGTTAAATTGGTGAATTTTGTGTTACGTGTCTTTTACCGTAGTAAAATAATACTATAGTTTAAAAAAAACAGTAAAAAAATACAGAGCAAAAAACCCCAGTTTCCCTAGGATAAGGGGTTTTCCCCCACTGCGGTTGAATACCATATAGTAACGGTAAATACAGTTTTGTGAAATTTATTTTCTGCCAAATATGAGTGAATGCGTGCCCACGTGTGTGTGTGTGTGTGTGAGAGAGGGAGTGACAGAGATTTGGGTCGTGGTGTCAAATGTATTTCTTGCTGCCATGGTTGAAGTTCCAAAATGTTTGAAAGCTGTTGCCCTCAAGAACCTCTCGTATATGTGCCAACAAAAAACAAGCCTGCGGATTGTTTTTTGCAGTAACTCACAGTAAGAAATTCATGTTTACTGAATTTTTTATGTATGTGAGTGTATGTGTAAATATGAAATTCTTGGGTTCGCTCTGACATATCCTATTCCTTTCCATTAAGAAGAAAAGGACTGGTCATGGCCTACTAAATTGATTTTGGGACCCACAACTTGAAAATTACTGTTCTAGTTACATTTCT
Organism: Meles meles; assembly: GCF_922984935.1. Taxonomy (NCBI): domain Eukaryota; kingdom Metazoa; phylum Chordata; class Mammalia; order Carnivora; family Mustelidae; genus Meles; species Meles meles. The sequence goes on along the minus strand of NC_060071.1, from coordinate 135,108,221 downwards.
AGGAGTGAAATTAATTGAGTGACAAGGTAAAAACGAAAATTTTCTAGGTTTTGCTATATTTTAGTGTCTATTCATTCACTCTCAAGCAGTGGGCGTGATGGTGGTTTGTACCATTTAGCTCAGGGGGCATTTGGAAATGTGAGGACAGTGTTTGGTCATCACAATGACTGAGGAGTCCTTTTGGCATTCAATGGATGGGGTCCAGAATGGTAAGTGTCCTAAAATACACAGCACAAGCCTGCACAAGCAATGATTATCATGTCCAGAATGTCTTTGGTGTCCTTGTTGAAAAACACTGGGCCTGATTGTGTGATTTTTCTTATGATATGCTATTTATTGGAAATGCTGTGTTACTGGAGGCACGGGATGTAACAGAAAGAGCTTAAGGGCTTGACGTCCAGTATCTGAGTTTAAATCTTGCTACTTAACTAGCTCTTTTGTGTTTCCGAGCAGTGTATCTGCTGTGTCTCTGCCTCAGTTTTTGATCCAGAAAATGGAGATGACAGTCCTCCTTGGAAGGGTTTGCATTAGGAAATCAGATTCTGGTTGGATAGTACTTACATAGCACAGTGCCTGGCTCGTGAGTGCTCAATAAGTCATCATGACTGTGTTATGAATTTGTATGACTGAATTTACTTGTTTGTTCTGTTCAACCCATTTTCTCAGGTAGAGAAATATTTACTCTCTCTGAAATTTGCCTTTATTTATTTATTTATTTTTGGAAAGGAAAAAAAAAAGCCGTGTGGCCACTTGGATTCATAGGTTAAAAAATAAAAACATTCCGAGAATTGTGCATTGCGGTGTCTCTGATTCTAATTTGTCCCCCCTTGATCTTTTCTTCCTTCCTTTCATTGTAACCACCTTACCAGTACATGTGGATGTAGCGGAACCAAGCACGCCAGCATCACAGGTCCCGAAGTCTCCAAACCCCGAGTGGTTGGTCAGGACCTCTGCCGCAGAGAAAGCCACTGACTCCGCTGCAGCTACGTTTTTTAAAATGCCACCAGAAAAGAGCTCCGGGTACAGCTAGAGAGCAGGATCCCACCCACCAGGAGCCCTCTGGGTGCTGTGAAACGCATCCTAAACTTGGTATCACAGAGTCTCGCATGTCGTAATTGACATTCCCAGTCCTTCCACCGCCAGGATGACCCTTCTTTCACACAAAGCAGTGAACTCTTTCTCTTACAAAATCATGTGGAAATCTGTTTTTTGGTTTTCTGGGTTTTTTTTAAAGTAAAGTATTGCAGCAGCAATTAAAAAAAAAAAAAAGTCATCCTATGTTTTGTTTGTCACATTGCTGTTGTAGTCCCAGCAGCTTCCTACAGCCCTGTGTACAGAGCTGTTGCTTTTAGCAGGTATGTCTCTTTTCCTAAAAAACTAGTAACTGCTTTTGCATACTTTTTATGTAGCGCTTTTAATATCATTTGAGGAAGTCCCAAATTTGTAGCCAGTTCTGGACAGATGTAAACACTGAGTTGAGACCTGTGTGTGGCATTGTGTTTACAGGAGATAGAGTTTGCCTTTGAGCCTGGTCTTGATTCACTGAGAGTGCCATAGCCAAATTCAACATGTTCTCCTTCGGGAGCCTCAGAGGAGACACCAGCAGCACGGACAGTGGGAACTTCTTCCATTTTCCTAGATGGCCTCATGGGATCTCCAGCGGCTGGACTATACTTCACCGCGTCTCCAGAGTTGGTGTTCTCCCACAGGAGGACGTGTACATTCATGCTGTAATGAAGAAGTGGTTGAATTGTTCCGCAAACTTTAAAATAGTGGATCGTGTCTTAATACTTCATGTCACAGTGTAAGCTTTTATGTACAAAATGGGACTTTTATTGTTAGCTTATAGGTCAATAACCTGCAGCAGAAATCCACACTCTATTATAATAATGGCTTCTCAGGGCCATACTTTGGGGAGAAAAATGTCTTTTTGACATGCCTTTATACCTGGTGTGTTTATGACGGCTCAGCTGCGTGTGGAGTTATATATACGGCCGTGCCTGAAGTTTTATGCTACTTTGTCAAAATGAGGAATCAGGGGCTGCCTGAGCTGCTGGAGAAAAGCCGCCTTTTCTGAAGTATTATCGTGAGTGTCATCTGGGGGCCTGGTTGACGGAAGGGTTCTTTTTTGTATGAATTGAGTACATTCGCTCTGAAATACAGAGAAACTGTTCTCTAAGTGCCCACTTCTCTGGCAATGTCCCAGAGGAACTCCCAGCCCTGTCCCTGGATATTTTCTGTGCTTGAATAGGTGCCGAGTGGGACAGAGCCTCCTTTCCCCAAAGTGCAGCTGTCTCTTTTCCTCGCACAGAACATGAGGGTGGGCTGCTCTGCTGTGTTCCCTTTAAAAATGATAGTCCTTGTGTATCAGTGCTTAACTCTAGGATTTCCTTGTTGATGGGTGGGTGTGGCTCTATTTGGGAGGGGGGACTTGAAGCTGATTTAAATGGCACTTTCTGTGCGAGGGAGAACACGTCTGTGCATCAGTTGTTCATAACGAGGACTCTGGTGGAGGGAGGGGCAGATGGGAGACAGGAGGTGAGGAGTAGCATTAAAGCCAACCCAGCATCCCTGGGAGCCACCCCTGGTTCTCCTGTCACCCCTCGGGGCTGCATCCAGGGCAGTACAGAAAATAAAGTGCCTGTTGAATATGAAATGGCACTACTATATTGTTGTAGTGATGAAGGGGGGTTTTATTATCGTATGTGCATTATTGTCGTATGTGCATTCTTACCTAGTCCCCATTGTGTCCTGAGACACATTTCTAACATAATTTGTTGGATTTAAGAGAAAAAGTACACGGACATAATTTTATTTTCTTTGCACTAGACTCTGGCTCTTGCAGAGACGGGTCCTGTGATCATGTCCTATTCAGATCTCCACAGTGCAGATAGAATCTTTTTGCCTGGCAGTTCTCCTGTCTACCTGTGATTACAAATAACTTTTATATATATATGACTTTATTTACATTTTTAACATCTCTAGGTTGTACTGCCATTTAAGAGAGACTAGAATGGTCACAGAGTTTAACGACTTGCCAAAAAAATCACATGATCAAGCCAAGACTAAAATCCCAGACTTTCGGACTTCCTCTGCCCTGGGTTATAATCTTTTGTTTTCCCTTGGTATATCTGAGTCACTCTGAGACCCATAATTTTGAATCAGTGTGTCATGAATGTTTATCATCTTTCTTGGGCATGCTTTTCTACTTTGAATACATTCAATGGGGATTATCCAAAAATGCCAAATATGCCTGTAATAAGTGGGGAAGAAAATTAATTGCCTAAGAAACAGCTATTAATACTTTGCAACACAGGGTTGTAAATTGTGCTCCTCATTTTAAGCTGCTGCATGAGCATGCTGACAGAATTATTAACCAACTTACTTCGCTTATTTTCTATATGAGTCAATTCCAGAGGAATAACCTTAGAATTGAGTGTTTTTTGAACCATAAATTTTAAATTTCTTTTTTATGTAGCAAAGTGTATGATATCTTACATTGAGTAAAGTCTGTTACCTTTTAATGAAAGATACAATTTCAAAATCAGGTTTTGTATTCTCTTAAAAAAACTGATGGCATGACTTCCTTTGAGGATAATCATGGAGCTCACATGTGTTTTATCTGCCTACAAGTAGTAAGGAAGCTGAGTTCCACAGTTTTAATGTATTTCCAGCTTCTGATTTATCTAGCCGGCCACACATTCTGCCTGTCTGAATCCTAATCTTCTGTGTTTTCCACAAGGAGCAAAAGTCAAGACATTATCCACTTGCATGAACATCATTCCTAAAAATCCCTAAAAATTTTGCTTACAAAGGAATTTGAGATTATTTTTCAGATACAGCATTTTAAAGGGAACAAGTTCATTTGCATCAAAACTCTTGTGTGGCCTTTTGGTAAGACCTGTGCAGAAGAGAGAATTAGCTGTTTACATAGTGCCAAATTTAGGAGAGGCAGAGTGTGGTCTTTATTGAGCGGTGTCTGCTTGATAAATAAGGCACATTTAACCTTGAATTCTTTTGAAATCAAATGCAGTTGAAAATTTGTTTTGCTGGGCTGTGAAACAGGCTGCAAACAAGGCTGTTTTGGCAGCAAAATGACCAACAGCTGAAATAAAATTTCTTACTCTCTGGTGCTGGTGCCGTCCTTTGCTAATGAGTAAAGCTCCACATTGACAATAGGTAATTAAACCACTTACACGGTTCCCATGTAGAGGACTGTGACCTATCTTCTTGCTTTTTGGCATCAGAGATGAGTCTAGACCACAGCATTGGAAGCTCTGGAGCCGCAGAGGAGCAGAGCCATCGCAGACCTCTGTCACTTGGAACTGAACGAGAGAAAGGAGCTAGGCTGGCAGTGTCAGTGCTGATGCGATGGCCTCTCTGCTTGGGCTCCAGGTGATGTTTGATTCAGTTCAGGTCTTTTCTTAAGTTTGGCCTCATCACTGTGGTGTGGGTCATACACTTTAGTTTCCTGGGGACAAGGCTCTGTAGAAGTCTCAGCATTAGGAGCCGCAGTCAGTATTCCCTAAGACTGGTGAGCCTTTCCTGAGCCAGTGTGAGAACCGAATGGCTTCCTCTAGGGACTGCGGATGCGGTCTGGTCGGGGGCACAGTTTACAGGATCCGTCATGATTCATGGGGTGGCGGGAGGGATGGTAAAAGCAGTTTGCTCTTGGTGTCAGCTGCTTCCTTTCTTAATGCTTAAGCTGTCTTACTTGTCCGTATTTCCTTATCTCCCGCTCCGGTCGTGCCAGCTAGTAGAGTTACTGATGGTGGAAACAGTCAGGATGGGTTCCTGCCCCATCAGGAAATGGCACAGAGGGAGGTGAGGGGATCAGTGGGTTCTGCTTCGATGGCCCAGAGATGCTTTCACACTACATTAAGATCCCCACACAGACCAATGTCAAATGCCCGGAAACAGCAACATCGAAAAGAAGCAAGGAAAATGAATGATTCACCAAAGAGCGTGGATTGTAAGGTTCTTAACAAGCCTGACAAAATAAACTTATTGCCAAAAGGAGAACTGTTCCTGCCACTGCAAATAGATATGATAAGCACTTCCTAAAATTGCCGAGTTTTTGGAATAAAAGCTCTTCAACTACAGTATTGAAGAATGAGGCAGATCCCAAAGATGTTGACCAGGGAAAACAATCTTGGCAACGTCCAGAAGTGAGAAGGCATGAAGAAGAGAAGGGGAGATGCTCAGACCAGGGGTGTTGGGGCCCCTCAACCACCAGCAGCAGCACATACTTGCCCTCACCAGACCCACACAATCAGAAACGGTGGGCCCGGCAGTCTCACAAGCCCTCCGGGGGACTCTGGTGCATGTGGACGTTTGAGAACCACAGGCTTTGCTGAACCTAAATGTTTTAGTTTGTTGGCATCCCCCTAAGCTCTGAGGTGCACTTACATTTCCCGCTATCAGTATAGACATGTTTTATATACGATTCTTTACAGCAACTGTTAATTAATGTTTTTATTTCCCATATTTTTCCCCTAAAGCCCCCAAAAGATCTGGAAATATTGAGAAAGAATGATGTGGAGAAAATTGCCATCAAGGCCATATTTGGATGGATGGAAACAACCTTTAAAGTGGATTAAAATATAACAATGAATTTTTAGTCTGTGAGTGGTAGTCATTTTTCACAATGATGGTAAAACATTTGTGTAAGATACTGCTATCCATGATTTCATGATATTTGTTCATTACATCTTAATTTCCTGGGAAAATGTCATGCATTTTCCAGCATCATAATGATGAAATTGTTAAGTTATGGCTCACAAAAATGAAAATATTTGGAAGAAGAAAACCACCCTGAGAACATAGTGTTGTATGATAAATATGGGTTGAGTTATTGGTGAACTTTTGCTAGGGCTTAATCTTGGTACTTCAGAGCATGTAAAAATCAATTTTTAGTGATCCACTTAATCACACCCTGTTGTCTTTGTTTTACATTTCAGTGATTCTGCAGAGCTTGGTGGCCAATAGCAACTGCTTGTTCTATTTTTTTTTCTGCCTCATGGATTCAGCATTTCAGAATGTGATGCTCTAATCCTAAAACTTTGAAATGAAATCACAACCATTTTTTTCTCTAGGTTTTATTTGTATGAATTGGGCAAGACTTTAGTTTACGACCAAAGCCCACAAACCCAAGTTTTCTCTGGGAATTTGTTTGGCCAAAGAATAGTTGAGTTCTCTGGTATCAGGAGGCCGAAGACTGGAGCAAGCAGCAGGTTTAGGCCAGAGCCTTTATTGGGGCTTCCTCTAAGAAGGGAAGGTAGTGCAGGGTGAACAGTCCAGAAATGGCTAGTTAGACACTCTCTGGGGCCTTTAGGCTCTAGTCTAGTCCCTGGTTGCCTGGTACCTGGCCCTGAGATGATTGCTTCCTAGAGTGTAACAGGTCAGATGGAGGGGTATGGCTGTATCATACATGGTTGGTTTGCACATTGAAAGCATGCTGCTGGCTGAGTCCTTTGCTGTCTTTCTAAGAATCAGCTAGCTTTGGGAGAGGTAGTTTTCCCCCAGCCAGAAAGGTTTTTTTTTACTCTGTTAAAATGTAATTATTATAGAAAGCAGAAAACTTGATTAACACACATGTGGAAGCTGTTAAACTCTCCTTTCAATTTTTGCAGTCTTTTAAAACCATGTAATTTTTCTTTTCCAGCTTGAAAACCAGTTAAAAATACCTCTGGCCAAAAGTGTTGTTACTAGATGCTTTTAAGTTGGGGGACTATAAAAAGATTTTTAAGATGTAAATTATGAAAATGAATATTTTCTTTCTCTAGAAGTGATTTCTAACCCTTGCAGATCCCTCAATGGAGTGTTTTTAATTGAAAAAGAAAAGGAGCATCAGAGAATTTATAAGTGGCCTTGGTGGCTTGGAGTTAAATCAACCCATTTCACTGCGTAGTTTCTACCTGTTGCTCCTCCCAGTGGGCCATGTATTTCTACATGAACAATTGTCACGATTATGCAAACTTCTGCCACCCCCAGATCATGGCAACAGTTTGAACTGCTCTCAGGATTTATCCCAGTCCTGTTGGCATTAGCTATTGTGGACAGTGGCCATTTCACACTCTGTACCCCCCACCTTCTCTCGACCTCAGCAGCTAATCTCCCCCATCTCCTAACAGGGAATACACTGCACACCCTTACATACACCCTTCCTCACCTCTTCCTTGTACGTGCTCATCCTGCCCAAGACAAATCCCTTCCATGCCTCCGTCCCTTTCCTTTGATCAGATACCTTGCTCCATCTAGCCGTAGCTTCTCACTCCTGACATGTACAGCTTTGCATTTGAACGTGTTTAAAGATTCCCTCTTGAAACGAAAATACCCCTTGACTGCCACTAAGATACCGCCCTCACTTACACTGCCTGTTCATTAATTCTGAGTCCCTGAAGCAGTGGTTTTTAACCTTGGCTGCACATTAGGACCACCTGGGGGAGATTTTTAAAAATCCTAATTCCCCCAACTGAACCACAGACCAATTACATCAGAATGGAGAGGTGGGACAGGCTTCATTCTTTTTTAAAACAGTGGTACAGCTGGGCTGAGAACACCATGCCAAAATGTGGTTGCTAGACTCATCACCATTAAAGTTCTTGCTGGGTTCACCAGTGATTTCCAGTTGTCAAAATACAGCCCTTTGGTTGATGCTGACGACATCATGCTATATAACCACTTCCTTTTTGGAACTCTGCCTGTTCTGACCCTGCTCTCTCCTGATTTTTTTCCACTTCTCTGCTTTTGCAGTCTCCACAGGTGGGCAGATGGGTTGGTGGGTCAATCCGACACACACTGAATGTCCCTGTCCTCACCTACAGGACTTCAATTAACACATATGTATGAGTGAGCTCCTTTGCTGTATCACCTAATACACTGACTTAAAGCATGGACTTAACAGTGAAGCATTTACATTCCTTCCTCATTGTTTTAGACACACCGGAAACCATGCTCAAGGTTTGGGCAGCTTCCTTTGTTTCTCTTTGTCCCTCCTCTTGGCCCACTGAGGTAGGAAGTTTGCTAACCACATTAGTCAGATTCTAAGATGGATCACCCCCAATAGGTACTCTTGGGGTTGCCATTCATAAAAAGTCAGGCTTGAACTGTGGTCCCTCTTCTGCTTTCTCCCATCCAGGATCTTGGACTGGTAAGGAGGCCTGGGCCCACTCCTACATACAAGGACGCTACCTTCCCCCCCCCCAATCTAGCGCTCACTTCAGTTTTTTTACTTTCCGCTTCTGGTAAGAGTTAGTTTGGGTTTAGGGGGTGAGACAGACTCATTTCCTCACCAATTTTTGACCTTTGGTACTGTGTTGGATCTTATTATTAGAGAATATTTACTGGGGTTTCAGGCCCTAGCTCTACTAAATAGTAAAGTGGAACTCGATTTTCTCCTTTATTACCATCATAACTTGGTGCCTCAGGAACTATGTGTAGGGGGTTCCCCCTCACTGGAAGGGATTCTGTGTGTTCCTGGCTTCTTTGAATCACTCATTTCTGTTTCAAAGTCTGGTATGAATGGATCTGATCATGTGCTTACGTCCTAGCTACAGGAAGTGAGAACGAGGTTATCTGGAATGTGTAGCGTCTGTTGGGGTCGGAGGAATTCCTCAAACATAGGAGAATAGTTCAGGTGCTGGGCAGCTGATAAGACTAACAAAGGTCCTCGAGGGCCATTGTCCTGTTTACTGATTCAACAAACCTGTGTTGAGCACTCACTAAGCCAGTCTTCTTCAGGGACCTTTTGGGGAAGGTGGCTGCTGCCCAAAGCTCTCAGATATACTCTGCATGAAACCAGTCTGACCCTTTCCAGAGCCCCTAGTGACAATGATAATAATAACAATAATAATAATAGTAACAATATAATAATAATAATGACTTTACTGAGTGATTATTTTATGCCATTTGTCAACAGCATCTCAGTCTTCAACAACTCTAAGGTAGGTAAATCTGTGTTTTAAAGCAATGAAATATGCTTATAGTTAGAGACTAACTTGCTCAAAGTTACATAGCTAATCAGTGTAAGACAGAGTTCAGACTCCCAAGTCTGTTTTGTGCTAGACTTTCTGTTCCCAGTAATACCCTGTGCTGCCCTTTTCACAATATAAATGAACTGTTGGCCATGTATATCTGAAATAAGCTGTGTGCCAGTGGGCCTGGAACTGGGTGTCTCGTGACACCCTCTGATTCCATCTACCTGTTGCTCCTGGTGGGCTGTTTCTCTATCAAAGCAACTGTGAATGGGCACATCTCTGACCTACATCGTGAAAAGAAGACAGGCAGTTTCTGTAGCCTATTCTTGGTTTTGGAAGTGACCAGAGCAAAAGTCAACAAAATCTTCCAAATTCATGGCAGTAAACAGATACTGTCCTTTGTAGGCCAAAACAAAAATGGATCCCGAAGCCAGAAGGACATGTACTTTGAATTGTTAATGTTAGCGATGAACTGTTCTGAACATCTTGCTGAACATCTCACAGAGCTGCTAGCAAGACAGCGTTCTTAATGGTTTTGGCCTTTATAAATGTCCCTTCACTCAGTCGATGTGAATAGAGCACATTTTCGGTCCAGCACACTGCTAGCTGCTGAACATGCAAAGAGGAAGGGCATTCCTGTTGTCATGGTATTCCTGGTCTTCTGAGGAAGACACAAAGCAAATATTCCAAGGTAGAACAACAAACTTTGAGAAAGAATACCAGGGGATCTTGGCAGCAAGGACGAAGGCACTCCAACTCAAACTGGGTAGAGGGAGGATTTAAAAAAATACTGGACCAAGTCCTGGAGGATGAACAGAATTTAAGTGAAGAGAGGATGAGGCCATAAAGGGTATGGCTTGTACAGGACACTGCAACTATTTTGGTGTGGCTGACAGCATAGAGGAGAGGGAGAGGTAGGAGACAAAGTGAAGGACCCTGTGTAATCTGGTTTGCGTGCTGATTTGGAGCACTGTCACAGTATTCCTCTGCTGTGCAGTCACGGAAAGCCTATGCAACTGGCCCATTGTGCAGACAAAGCTGAATGGAAATGTGAACAGGTTTCCAGTGCCTTGATCACCTCCCTGGGAAATAAAATAGGATCCATCTATTTGTAGGAACTACTGACATACTTAGGAGCATGAAATACTCAGTTTGCCCCATGGCTGGCTGAATTCTTCATGTGTTCTATAGTGATGCCTGTCTGACGTTATTCCCTTTAAACCGCCTTATCTTGGTAGAATTTAATGTGTACATTAAATTCTTAATCCCTAGTACTGTTCTTCAGTAGCAAAGTTGCCACTCTAAAATATGCATATGGGGCTTTTTTTCCTCAGTGGCCACAGTAAATTTGTGTTGATGAATCTGCACCATTTATATGGGGGAACTTTGCAATCTTTGTAATTTCAGTGCTGCAGAAAGTGTCCACAGGATAAAACCAATGCAGCTGGCCCATCCCAGGCATCGATCTCATGATTTCGGTCTCATTAATACCATGCTATAAGCAAAGTCAGCTGGACTCTGTAAAATGGAACCAATGTAGTGGTTTTGGCCAACAGTGGTGATGTATGGCCCTTTTCCTGGTGTTCCATGTAGGGTGACTCTGAGTCTATTCAACACATTCTTTGGAGCTCTGGATTGAAAACTCTTTTTAAAAAATCTTTAAGTTTGAAATAAGTTTAGACTTACAGGAAAGTTACAAAAATAGTATAGAAAGTTGCCATATGTCCCTCTCTTAGCTTCTAATGTTAACAGCTTACATAACCATGGTACAATGAAGGAAACCAGGAAATTAATGTTGACACAATCCCATTAACGAAACTATCCACTTTAGTTCAGCATCACCCATTTTCCCTTTTTCTGGTCAAGGGCTCAATCCAGGACCATAGGTACTTGGGTCTGTTTCTGAGCCTTTCATTCTATTCACGTGTCTGTCTGTCTGCTTGTGCACAGTAGCACAATGTTCTCAATAACCGAAACTGTAGTGTGCTTTAACTGATAGAGCTAGTCCTCTGTATAATTTTTCTTTTCTGGTGTTTTCCTGGCCTTTCTTACATGTTTGTTTTTCCATATAAACTTCAGTACCAACATGTCTAACTGGGATTGTATTACATTTATTAGCTCACTTAGGGAGAACTGGCATCTTTACAATGTCGAGTTATCCAAATTATCCATGAACAGGGGATGTATTTCCATTTGCTCATGTCTGTTTCTGTGCCCTTTTAGGACTGCTTCAGATTTTCCCTTGGATAGGTATCATGCATTTCTTATTACGTTTATCCTCTAGTATTCCATCTTCTCTGTTGCTACTCATGGGGTTTTCTCTGCCATTATGTCTTCTACTTGGTTATTCTTATATAGGAAGGCTTTTGATTTTTTTTTCACTATTTAAATTTATTTTTTCAGCGTAACAGTATTCATTGTTTTTGTACAATACCCAGTGCTCCATGCAATGCGTGCCCTCCCTATTACCCACCACCTGTTCCCCCAACCTCCCACCCCCGACCCTTCAAAACCCTCAGGTTGTTTTTCAGAGTCCATAGTCTCTTATGGTTCGCCTCCCCTTCCAATTTTTTTTTTTTTATAAACATATAATGTATTTTTATCCCCAGGGGTACAGGTCTGTGATTTGCCAGGTTTACACACTTCACAGCACTCACGATAGCACATACCCTCCCCAATGTCCATAACCTCCTCCCCGGCTTTTGATTTTTGTATATTAATTTTATGTCTTGCTACCTTACCGAATTCTTTCACTTTGTGGGTGAGTTTTATCATTGATCCTCAAGGGTCCAAAAAAAAAAAAAAAAAAACAGTTTAAATGCACTGAACCAGTAACAAGGAATGAAAGAACCCATAGAAGTCAAAGGTGCTGTGAAAGCTCAACTTTGGGCGACAAGTGAGATGAAAGCCATTTTTCACTCTGAAAGTATCTGCAGAGACCTGGTCCCCTTGAGCCCCTGTCATGGTGACTGTGGTGCAGGAGGTAAAGCAGGACCTGCTCAAACCGACAGTTTAGCCCGAGATCTCCCACAAAGTGGGGGCCCTCAAACGGCTACACTCAGAGCATAAGCATCAATACTAAGTAAACCCACCAAGCACAAATAACAGCAAGGCCTTTCTTGACCTTGGCCGTAGGTTGAGGAAAAGTTTGTTTTAACCTAAAAATGTTTAACAAGTTGTACCTTTTTATTTATTTATTTGACAGAGAGAGATAGAGAACATAAGCAGGGGGAGTGACAGGCAGAGGGAAAGGGAGACACAGGCTTCCTAAGTAGGGGAGCCCTACATGGGGCTTGACCCGAGGACCCTGGGATCATGACCCGAACCAAAGGCAGACCCTCATCTGACTGAGCCACTCAGGTGCCCCAACAAATCCCTTATAGAGGTTTATGGCCTAAGTTTATTTTACTGGTGTTGTCTAAAATACTATAAATGGGAATTTAATTTACAGTGGACCCAGGTCAATAGTAACCTTAGATGACTGGCAAAGCCAACACAAATTCTCTCAGGAGGAAAGAAACTTCAGTCCCAGTATCAAAGAGCTATCACAGATAGTTATAAAGAATATAGGTAGCTCATAGGTAAAAACCACAAACCAAAGAAGGAGAGACCATGAATGAGAGTCATCAGAAACAATATGTGGGACAATCAGAGTCAAACACATTAGATACCGCGCTTACTGGCACACAGTATAAACTAAATGTTTTAAATAGATTTCAAGAAATAAAGGCTTTAAAACACCAGGCAACAAAACATACAATTTTGAAAAGGGGTGGTGAGAGTTAACAGTGTCCAGCTGCCTTTCGGTTGTTCGGGAGGAGTTAAAGAATCTTATCAGTTTGGGGCCTTAGGTAAGTAGACATGTTAAAATATTTAGGGTAACCACTAAAAGAATAAATACAGAAGAATATAGCATTTAAGCTAATATGGGGGGAAAGAATTATAAAAAGACAATAAACTGGAAAGGTGAGAGAAACAAAGCATAAAATAAGATGGTAAAAGAATTCAAACTTATCCCTTAGGAGTGTTAATGAACGAGACTCTCCGGTTGAAGGATAAAGCCAATAATACCAGATTCTAAATATCCACTTATATGCTATTTATAAGAGATACTTCCTAAACTTAGAGGAATACTGAAAGTAAAAGGATAGAAAAAATATAAGAGGAAGATAATCAGAGAAAGTTAAGAATCTCTACTAAATAACAAATGTTGGCTCAATCTCTGATAAGTGGTTCAATTTGCCAGAGAGACATACTAATTCTCAACTAAGCTTGATAATAAAGCCTCAGTATACATAAACGAAAATGGGCAAAACTAAGTTTAAAATATCTTCTTTTAGTAATTGATGTGACAAGTGGACAGAAATTGTTATAAATACATAATATTCAGATAGTATAATAAACTTACAGTCTAGTGGACATGAAAAGAATATCACACCTAACAATGTGAATTACATATTATTTTTAAGCACAGAAGGAACATTACAAAAATTGGCTCTTAGGCCATAAAACAAACCTCAGTGAATTTCAAGATTAGTCACATAGACCACACTCTCTAATGACAATGGAATGAAATTGAAAAGTCAGTAACAAAAAATGAATTTGTTAACATATTTGTAAATTTCATAGCATCTCTAATGAACCAATGAAAAAGTCTTAACAGATACTGGAAAATACTTAGAACTGAATTATATGAAAATTCTATACATTAGCCCTCTGGAAATGCAGCTTAAAGGGTAGTTTGAGGAAAGCATGTGGTCTGAAATGTTTAAGTCAGAGAAGAAGAAAGGACTGAAAATTGATGAGCTAAGCATTCTACTTACAGTTAGTAAAAAACAACAGAATAAACCCAGAGAAGACAAATAATAAAACAATAGTGATAAGATCTAAATTTAATGCAATAAACATATAGTTGAAAAAATCAACAAAAATTATAAAATAAGCAGATCTTTAGCATCATTAAGAAAAGAGAAGGCATTATCAATATTAGGAAAGGAAAGGGACACATAATTATAGATACCAAAGAGTTTTAGAAGATAGTAAAGTAATACTATGAAATTTGAAATTTGAAAGCTTAAACAAAATGGACAAATTTCCAGAAAAATAATTTACCAAAACTCAATCAGAAGAAATGGAAAACTCGGTTAGTCCTGTAACACTAATCCTACTAGTCAGTAGTTTAAAAGTGTATATTCTTCCTAGAAAGATTTTGTGTGACCCACCAAAGTGGTGGAAATGTCTGGCTTATGGAGTTTATTTGGAAGACCAAAGGAGCAAGACTAGCCTAAGAAAACTGTGAAAAAGAGCACTTGGAAGGGAAAGGGTATTAAAAGTACATAGCCTCTGAGACAAAGTATGGTACAGGTACATGAATAGACAAGCTAACAAATGGAACACAATAGAAAATTCAGAAATAGACAGACTCCTGTAGAAATTCAGGATACAATAAAGGTAGTGTCTGAAGTCAGCGGGGGAAAGATGGGCTATAAAAATGAATGGTGTTGAGGGCACCTGGCTGACTCAGTCAATAGAGAATGTGACTTTCAGTCTTGGGGTTGGGAGTTCGAGCGCTGTGTTGGAGGTAGAGTTTACTTAAAAAAAAATTTTTTTTTTAACATTTTAAGTGAATGGTATTGGGATAACTGGATAGCCATATGAAAAAGCAATTGGATCTATTCCTCGTACTATATGACAGGATAACTTTCAAATTGATCAGAGGTTTAATCGTATGTTATTAAACCACTAGAAACTTACTAGAAAAAGGAAGAATGAATTCCTCAGCAAATTGACCTGCAGTCTAATTCTGGCCAGAGTCCTATTTTGGGGCCTCCTGGGAATTAAATAAGATTTTTTTTTATAAGAATTTTTTTTTTTAACTTTTAAGAGATTCAATGAAAAGGGGAGAGGAAAGAACATAAACTTACCTGGTTTCAAACCCTGAAATGTTTACTATCTGACCTTGATAAGAAGAAGATTGTCAACCCCTGCTCTGTAACCTGGAGTGAGGGAGCTTTCGTAATGGTATTGGTTAGTCATTGCATAGTTCTGCACCTGAGCTCAGCTAAGGCGGCTCTGTTCCACATGTCTTTCATTCTCTTTGGACCACTAGGAAAATAATCTTCACACATTTGTAGAAAGGATTGTAAATCCACATGACAAAGGGTGGGGATACTGAGAATGGTATAAAATTGAGGCCAATAATGTAATCTTCTGAATTACATGTAACTTAAAAATCCAGAGGCCAGTGATAGGCATTAATGAGGGCATGTATATATAGCATGGAAAACTGGGTGTTGTATGCAAACAATGGATCATGGAACACTGCATCAAAAACTAATGATGTACTGTATGGTGACATAACAATGACAACAAAAAAGTCAATTAATAAAAAAATCCAGATACAGTAAGAGATGTATTTGACTATGCCAAAAGACAAAACCAAAACTTTTGCATGCAAAATACAAGTGATAACTGGGATAACATATTTGCAATTTATTTCATATATTAAAGGTAAAATACAAGTGATAACTGGGATAACATATTTGCAATTTATTTCATATATTAAAGGCTAATAGTCCTAATTTATAAAGACCTTTTAAAAACAGAGGAGGGCCTACAGAAAAATATGGAAGAGATTTGAATTATTTTCAGGAAAAAATGCAAATGCCCCTTAAGCATGTGGAAAGATGGTCGACTTTTTGTATTTGATTTTCACAACAACCTAACGCAATAGATAGTTTTATCATCCCCATTTTTCAGATAAGGAAACTGAGTCAAAAAGGGATAGAGTATTCTGCCCAAACTCAAACACCATCCAGTTATAGTTCTAGGATTTGAACCCAGTCAGGCTGGCTCCAGATAAGAGTAATTCACCATAACTAAATGAGGCTTATTTCAGGAACACAAGGATCATTTAATATATTAAGATTAGCTGGGTGTTTCCTTAGTGTGATAAAATATATCTCAATCCAAAGCCAGCACCATGAGATGAGATTAGCAAAACAACTTTATTTAAATCAGAAACAAGGATGTCCACTAATCACCATTATTAAATATAAATAAATAATAAATCAATATTTATTTATTTATATAAATAAAATACATAATCACCATTATTTAAAATTGTTCTTCAGGACTTAAACAAAACAATTAGACAAGAGAAAGAAATTAAAGGTATAGAAATTAGGAAGAGAGGATATTGCTGATATGGTTGGATTGTCAACCTAGAAACTAAAAAGGACTAACCAAAAACTTAGAAACAAAATAAGAATTTAATAAATTAGATAACTCCAAGATTAATTTTCAGGATCAACAGCCTTTGTATACACAATGTCTGATTACAGCTATAAGGAAAGAAAAGACTCACTTTATAATAGCAGCAGAAAACAGAAGATAGAAAATACTTAGGAATAAACTCAAGAAATATTATTTATAGAAAATTCTAAAATGCTAATGAAGGACACAAAACAAAACCTGAACAATCGGAAAGATATACTATGTTCATACATGAGAACATTTCACCATTATAAAGATGTCATCTCTCCCTAGTTAACCTATAAATTTAATGTGATATCCAATAAAAATACCAGTAAGATTTTTTTTTTTTTTAGATTTTATTTATTTATTTGACAGACAGAGATCACAAGTAGGCAGAGAGGCAGGCAGAGAGAGAGAGAGAAGCAGGCTCGCTGCTGAGCGGAGAGCCCGATGCGGGACTCAATCCCAGGATCCCGAGATCATGACCTGAGCTGAAGGCAGCGGCTTAACCCACTGAGCCACCCAGGCGCCCACCAGTAAGATTTTTTAAAAAGATTTTCAAAACTGCTTCTGAAGTTCATATGGAAAACCAAGCAAGAATATATGAGAAAGAAATGGATGTTGGTAGAGGGAGATCATTGATGTTTAAAATTTATAAATCTACAGTGATTAAAACTGTGGTAATAATTTGTGGATAGATCAGTATAGCAGAATGGTTCAGAAACAGATCTAAATACATATGGGAATTGAGTGTATGATAAAGGTGGCTTTTCAATCAGTGGGAAAAAGATTATTCAGGAAGTAGAGATCACTGGGTAGTATTCTGGAAGAAAATTAAGTTGGATCCACACTTCACTCATTACATCAGGATAACTTGCAGACAGTTCTAAGACTTAAATATAAGAAATAAAACTCTGAATGTATTAGAAAAAAAGAGGAAATTTTTCTTATGACTTAAGAATGAAGGCCTTTCTTCTGCCATAAAACCAAAAAGCCTCAAAAGAAATGATTGCTAGATGAGACTTTGTAGAGATAAAGATTTCTTCATGACAGTAGCATCATTAGCAAATGCAAATGAGAACCTGTGTGAGATATGTGTAACTCCATCAAGATAAGGGCTAATTTATCTAATGTAAAAGGAGCCCCTCAAATAAAAAAGAAATAGATCAGCAATCCAATACAAAAACAGGCAAAAGAAATTAATAGGCATTCATAGAAGGGGAAGTACAAATGACTCTTAAGCATATGAAAATATGCTAAACTTCAATTTTAATATAAATTTTTCACCTATCAAAAATAATAAAGCTTGTTAACACATTATAATGGCAAGCATGTGGTTAAATAGGCACTTTCACACATTGCATAAATTAGTACAAACTGTGTAGGCTGGCAGCATCTATCAAAATTACAAAGGTACATTACATCTTTTAACCCAACAATCCTAGGAATTTTTCATATAGATAAACTTGCATTACGTATAAAATGACTTATGAGCATGTCTGATTTTTAGAATTCACTAGAGGTGAGTTAGTTTCGGTGTACACTCGGGGAAGAGATTGTATGAGGGCTTGAATACAGAAGGTGAGGATCATTTGGGATAATCTTAAAGAGGCTGTTTACTAGATGGAAAAATATTTTTTAAAACCTAACTATATACTGCTCTCAGGAAGCACAATTTTTAAGTGTAGAGGCAAAGAAAAATTGAAATTAAAGGAATTGAAAAAGGTACACCAACCAAAGGCTAACAAAAAGGAGGCTGATATAGCTCTATAATATCAAAGTAAATGTAAGTGAAGAAGCATTACTAAAGATACAGGACAGTTTATAAAAATAAAAAAATCTACCAGGAAGAAATAATAATTTTGTATTTTGATACACCTACTACTATAGGTTCAAAATAGCAAAATTATAAAACTGTAACTAACTGATAGTACAGTGAAAAATCATCAAGAATATGGAAGATTTAAACATAAGTAATAACTTTAATCTAACCGATGCACATACCTTACTACAACCAGCATTGTCGGGATATGTGTTCTTTCCAAGAGCCTATGGAACATTTACCAAAATTTGCCATATGCTCATCCTTAAAACAAATCTCAACAAATTCCAAAGAGTGAAATCATCCAAAATGTGTTCTCTGACCAAAGTGGGGTTAAGGTAGAAACCAATAACAAAAAGATAACCAGAAACTCCTCAAATATTTGGAAATTAAGCAGTATACTTCCATATAACCAATAATTCAAAAAAATAACATTGACAGACAATATTTGGAACTAAATTAAAATAAAAATGATATATCAAAACTTGAAGAACAAAACTAAAGCTGTACTTAAAGGGAAATTTGTTTCTTTAAATCTGCATATAATAAAAAGAAAGGTGAAAAATCAATTAGTTTCTATCCCAAAAAGTAGAGAAAGAATAAGAAATTAAATCTGAATATAGAAGAGTAAAGAAAATAATAAAGGTAATAGCAGAAATTAATGAAATTTTTAAAAAGTATGTAAGAAAAATCAAATCTAGAGCTGGGTTTTGTTTTGTTTTGTTTTTTTGTTTTTTTTTTTGAAAAGACATAAAATTGACAAACTGCTAGCAAGAGAAAACTACTAGGTCAAAAAAATAAGAAAAATGGTACAAGTTACCAATATTCTAAGTAGATATTATGAAGAACTTTATACCAATAAATCTGGAAATCTATATGAAATGGAATGTCTATGAAAACACAGTTTACCAGCTGAAGAGGAAATTGAAAATCTGAATGTTTTATAGCTAAGAAATTGAATCTGTTACTAAAACTTTCACATAAAGAAATCTCCAGGTCCAGATTTCTTCACTAAGCAAATTCTTCTAAACATTTAATGGAATGAAACTAATCTTACACAAACTCTTTCAAATTATAGAAAAGGAACAGAAAACCATAATTTTAATGCCAAAGGGTGACAAATATATTACAAGAAATGAAAGTTATAGAGCAATACCTCTCATGAGCATACTTAACAAAAAATAGAATATTAATAAGTAGAGTCCAATGATGTAATTTATTTCAGGAATACAATGTTGGCTTAATATTATAAAATCAAGCAGTGTTTTCAACAGGTGGGTCTGGGGCAACTGGATATCCACAAGTAAGAAAATGAAGTTGGATCTCTTCATACTCCACATGCAAAAATTAACTTAAAATGGATAGAAAACCTAAATGTAAGTGCTAAAATATAAAACTATTAGGAGAAAATACAAGTATAAATTTTTATGATCTTTCATTCAGCAAGGAGTTCTTACATAGGAAACCAAAAGCACAAGCAACCAAAATAAAAATAGATAAACCGAACTTCATCAAAAATTTTAAACTTTTATGCTTCAAAGGACACTAAGAAGAAAAAGAAAAAACAACCCACAGAGTAGGAGAAAATATTTGTAACTATATACCTGATAAGTGTCTAGTATCCGGAATATATGAATAACTTTTACAACTGAACAACAAAAAGATAAACAACCCAACTGAAAAATAGACAAAGGTTGGGGGTGCCTGGGTGGCTCAGCCAGTTAAGCGTCCAACTCTCAATCTTGGCTCAAGTCAGAATCTTGGGATCCTGGGATCCAGTCTCCCATCAGTCTCCACCCTCAGTGGGGCAAGGCGTCTGCTTGAGGATTCTCTCTCCCTCTCTCTCTGCCCCCCTCCTGATTGCACACATGTGCACATGCACTCACATGCATGTATGTGTGCTCTCTCTCTAAAATAAATAAATCTTTTAAAAAAGGTAGGCAAAGGATTTGAATAAACATTTCTCCAAAGAAGAGATACAGATAGACAATAAGCATAGGAAAAATGTTCAACATTTTTACTCATTAGGGAAATACAAATCAAAATCACAATGAAATACCACTTCACACCAACAAAGAAGACAATAATAGGACCATAAGAGACTCAACTCTAGGAGACAAACTGAGGGTTGCTGGAGGGGAGGAGAGCGGGGAATGGGGTAGCCGGGTGATGGGCCTTAAGGAGGGCATTTAATGTAATGAACACTGGGTGTTATATGTGACTGAGGAATCACTAAATTCAACCCTTAAAAGCACT
The DNA here is from genome assembly GCF_922984935.1 of Meles meles. Taxonomy (NCBI): domain Eukaryota; kingdom Metazoa; phylum Chordata; class Mammalia; order Carnivora; family Mustelidae; genus Meles; species Meles meles. Next base: position 135,087,908 of record NC_060071.1, on the reverse strand, counting down.
AATTTAAAAAAAAAAAAAAAAGGAAAGAAAAAAAGAAATACAGGGATACCTGTCTGGTTCGGCCAGTGGAGCATGCAACTCTTAATCTCAGGGTTATAAATTTGAGCCTCACATTAGGGATTACTTAAAAAAAATCCTTAAAAAATACAGACAATAACAAGTGTTGACAAGGATGTGAAGAAATTGGAGTTTTCATAAATTGCTTTTGGGAATGTAAAATGGTATAGCCACTTTGGAAAACAGTTTGATAGTTCTTCAAAAAGTTAAATGTGGGTTACCATATGACCCAGAAATTTTATTCCTAAGTATGTGCCCACAAATTAAAAATCTATGTCCTTATGTTCATAGCAACATTATTCATAATCGCCAAAAAGTGGAAAAAACTCAAATGTCCCACTAATGAATTGATAAACAAAATGTGGTATATCCATATGGTGGGCTATCATTTGGTCATGAAAAGGCATGACGTGCTGATTCATGCTACATGGATGAGCTTTAAGAACATTATGCTAAGTGAAGGAAGTTTGACACAAAAGCTACATACTATGTGATTCCTCTTACAAATGAAGTGTTCAGAACAGGCAAATCTATGTAGACAGAAAGTAGACTAGTGGCTATCAGAGACTGGGGGAAGAGGATAATGGGGAGTGACTGCCAATGGGATTGGAGTGAGTTTCTGGGAATGATTAAAACGTTCTGGAATTAGATATTGGTGATGGTCGCACAGCTTTATGAATAAACTGAAAACCCTGAATTGCACACTTTAAAAGGATGAACATTACGGTATATGAATTATATCTCAATTTAAGAATTAGTGTATTTAACCCAATTAGCATAATAAAGGAGAAAAATAATGAGATCATCTCAATAGAATGATGTAGAAAAGCTTTTAATAAAATCAAATACTTATTCATGATAAATACTCAACACACTAGGAATGGAAAGATATGTTCTTGAACTGATAAAGATCACCTATAACAGAAAACATCGTAGTTATAGCAAAATATTGAAAGATTTCTCCCTGAGATTGGGAATATCTCCTAATCATACTTATAGCCAATATTGTTCTAGAGATTGTAACTGTTGTAATAAGGCAAGAAAAGAGGTTATAAAGGCTGAAAAGGAGGAGATAAACTGTATTTACAGATGATATGATTGTTTATGTAGAAAATCCTAAAAGACAACTATCATATGATCTCCCTGATATGAGGACATGGAGAAGCAACATGGGGGGGGTAGGGGGATAGGAGAAGAATAAATGAAACAAGATGGGATTGGGAGGGAGACAAAGCATAAATGACTCTTAATCTCACAAAACAAACTGGGGGTTGCTGGGGGGAGGTGGGATTGGGAGAGGGGGAGCGGGCTATGGACATTGGGGAGGGGAGGCGAACCATAAGAGACTATGGACTCTGAAAAACAACCTGAGGGTTTTGAAGGGTCAGGGGTGGGAGGTTGGGGGAACAGGTGGTGGGTAATGGGGAGGGCACGTTTTGCATGGAACACTGGGTGTTGTGCAAAAAGAATGAATACTGTTACGCTGAAAAAATAAATAAAATGGAAAAAAAAATAATAAATGAATACATTAAAAAACAAAAAAAAACAAACAAAAAAACAAAACAAAAAAAAAAAAGAATCTATGTTTATTAGGATTACTAGAAATATATAGGGGTGCCTAGGTGGCTCAGTGAATTAATGCCTCTGCCTTTGGCTTGGGTCATGATCCTGGGGTCCTGGGATCGAGCCCCGCATCGGGCGCTCTGCTCGGCAGGGAGCTGCTTCCTCCTCTCTCTCTGCCTGCCTCTCTGCCTACTTGTGATCTCTGTCTGTCAAATAAATAAATAAAATATTTTAAAAGAAGAAATATATAAATATAACAGTGTTCCCAAATTCAAGGTATGTATATTACTATATATATACACCATATTATTGTATTCTGTAAATACTATGAACAGAATATGAAGAAACAATAAACAAAATGAAAATTTAAAATACCATTTTACGATAGTATTAAAGATATAAAATACCTGAGCATATATCTAATAAAAGATGTGTAAGACCTTTACAGAGAGCACATTGTTGAGAGAAAATTAAAAAGACCTAAATAAATGGGGAGATTTGCTCTGTTCATGAATTGAAAAGCTCAAATGTCAATTTTTTCCAAATTAGTCTATAGAAGGAATGCAATCCTAGTCAAAAATCACAGTAGTTTGGGTTTCTTTGGGGGGTAGGGGGTGGAATTAACAAGCTAGTTATAACATTTATGTAAAAACATAAAAGACCAGGGCATCTGGCTGGCTTAGTAGAGCATGGGACTCTTGATCTTGGGGTGGTGAGTTCTATGCCCAAAACTTGGCATAGGGATTATGAAGGAAGGAAAGAAGGAAGGAAGGAAGGAAGGAAGGGAGGGAGAGAGGGAGGGAGGGAGGGAAAGAAAGAAAAAAGAAAAAAGAAAAAAGAGGGGCACCTGGGTAGCCCAGTGGGTTAAGCCTCTGCCTTTGGCTCAGGTCATGATCTCAGGGTCCTGGGATCGAGGCCCACATCAGTCTCTCTGCTCAGCAGGGAGCCTGCTTTCCCCTCTCTCTCTGCCTGCCTCTCTGCCTACTTGTGATCTCTCTCTCTCTCTCTCTCTCTCTGTCCAATAAATAAATAAGAATGTTAAAGACCAAGAATAGAGCATACATTCTTGAAGGAACAAAGCTGGAAGACTTATGCCACTAGGTACCAAGACTTATAAAGCTGTAGCACTATATCGTTATTGGTGCACACATAGACAGATACAGCAATGGCACAAAATAGATCAGAAGCAGATTCATACACATACACATAGTCACTTGGCTAAGGACAAAGGTGACTCAATTGTGCAGTAAGGAGTAGATGACCTTTTCAGTAACCAGTGCTTACTCAGTTGGATATTCATTGCAATAGTCTGCGGCCATACCACCCTGAACGCGCCCGATCTCATCGGACATTCATTGCAATATAAACCTTAATCCTTATTTTCACTACTTAAATGAAACCAATTCCATAAAGATTGCATCATAAAGGTGAAATGGTAGGACACCTGGATGGTGCAGTCGGTTAAGTGACGGACTCTTGGTTTTGGCTCAGGTTGTGATCTCAGGGTCATGGGACTGATCCCTGTTTCAGGCTCCCTGCTCAGCACAGCATCTGCTTAAGACACTCTCCCTTTCCCTCTGTCCCTCCACCCTGCTTTCTTTCTTGCTCTCAAATAAATACATAAATCTTTAAAAAAAAAATAAAGGTGAAAGGATAAAACAATACAACTTCCGAAAAAAAAAAAGGAAAATATCTCCAATACCTTGAAGTAGGGTAAAATTTCTTAAAACATAAAAAGTATTACCCAGAAAGATAAAGATTGATGCATTGGATTACATTAAAGCCAAATGACCCTATTAAGAATAAAAACCCAGCCACAGGGTAGGAGATTATATAGGCAATGCAAAGATCTGACAAGGGACCTGTATCCAGAATCCGTTTTTAAAACTGCTACAAATCAATTAAAACAAACAGATAATCCAACAGAATGATGGGGAAGAATAATAATGACTTGGAAAAAATATCACTGAGGAGGATATGCAAATGGCCAATAAATGTATGATAAAGGGCAAAACGTAATGAGTTCATGAACTGCAGGTTGAAACCACAATGCCATAGCATGACACACTCAACAGAATGGTGTAATCAAAAAGATCGACAACACCGAGTACTGGTAAGGATGTGGAGCAACAGGCTTCCCCCTAAACCGGGCAAGATGGACTTGGTACAGCCCCCTTGGAATGTTACTTGGCAAAATCCATTAAAACTGAACAGGTGCAAACCCAGCTACCTAGCACTTTCACTCATAGGTATATATTCAATAGAAATATAAACCTCTGCGCACCAAAATATGTGCACATAGTAGCTCCTCACACAGGGGACTAAACTGAAAATATACAAGTGTCCGTCAACAAATTCATAAATTGTGATATAGTCATACAATAGAATGCCTTATAGAAATGAAGATTCACAAATCACATGCAAAACGGATGAATCTCAGAAGCAAAAGGATGAGCAAAGCAGCCGGATACATGAGAACATATTGTGTGATTCCATTTACATGAGGTTAAGAACGAGCAAAATGAAACGTGCTGTTAGAAGGAAGGAGCGTGCGTGCCTGGAGGTGTGAGGGATTAACTGGGGGAGACAGAGGGTCCCTGCAAGTTTTGGTCAACTTCTTGCCTTTGTTAAGTGGGTACGTTCCCTTCGTGGAGATTCATTGAGCTGTACATTTATGACTGCATTTCTCTGGAAGTATATTGTGTTCAATGAAAACAACACAAGGGATGCCTGGGTGGCTCAGAGGGTTAAAGCCTCTGCCAGTGGCTCAGGTCATGGTCTCAGGGTCCTGGGATGGAGCCCCACATCAGACTCTCTGCTCAGCAGGGAGCCTGCTTCCCCCTCTCTCTCTGCTTGCCTCTCTGCCTACTTGTGATCTCTGTCTGTCAAATAAGTAAATAAAATCTTTTTTAAAAAAATAAATAAAAACAACACAAAACAAGCAAACAGAAATGTATGTGAACCTGGGTGTTTTTGAGTGTTTGAGTTTGGTGATCCTTGAGGACTCCTGGCATTTCCTTTCAGAAAAGGCCATGGGACCATATATAACTTACCACATTACTTGAAAAGGAACTTCCATGGCAAAGGCTGCTGTGGGACCCTGCCCCTGAGTCTTCTGGCCAACATCTGTTCTGATTAGGATATGTCTCTCCCCGCAGGATACCCCTGGTGTGGGACTCAGCGACTGCCCAAAGGTGTCTTTAGCAGCGCTCCCTGCAAACTCAAAGGTCCTGGGCACTTCTCTGGTCAATGTGGAATAGAGGAAAGAGCCCTGGCGGCTGGGGAATGAGGCTGATGGAGGCCCAGAGGAGCTGGGGAGAGGGACCCAGGTGCAAGTGACTGTGACCAGCTGAGGGGGGTAGAGTCCAAGGCATGAAGCAGATCCCCTGTGGGGAGAAGAACATGTAGAGACGTAGCCTCAGAGTCTTCAAGGATGTTCATGGGTCGCATTGTTTACAAGTCATTTGTGAATCGAGTAATGGGATTAATCCTATTCCTGCTAGGACACAAGCTTTTCCTCTCAGTTATGAAAAAGTCGTTCATGTTTCTTGTTTTATTTAATCTATTTGTTTCTTTTTCTTTTTCAGCTCATGTTTTTGACGCCTACACTCCTGTACATACAGCAGTGCTCTGTAAAGCATACTGCTGTACCTCTGGCAGAACTGGTTTTCCACGTTGTGTAGATGCACAAAACACGAGCTGCTCCATTCTCCCTGCACGCAGGAAACAGACCCTCCGTCCTGCCACTCAGGTCTGCAGCACAGGGACCTGACATGGAGTCTGAGAGTTGGAAAGCCCACTGGAGGTCACCTGGTCCAGCCTCTTCCAGGCAGAGGGCTCAGCCCATGATTCTTGGCCCCAGGGAGTAAGGTAAATGGAGAAAAGTCGATTCGCTTCTCCTGGGGTAACTCCTACGTGAAGGGGAAAAATAGCAATGGATAATCCTAGAGCTTTCCAGAGGCATCACTACCTTGTGGATCTATGGGCTTGCAATACTGAGGAGGTTAAATGCTAATAAAATGCCCTGTCTGGAACCAAAAGGTGAGGATAGCTCTAGGTATCAGGATATTACTGGTTTGCCTCCCCACTTCTAAGACAATAAAGATGTATTGCTTTTACTTCACTCTGAGACCCCAAAGGGAACAAAAATTCCCCTTTCTGTTAGATCCAAGATCCTCAAGCGTTTTGTTTCAAATGTCGGGTTCCTTTTGGGGAGGGAGGAACATAAACACTTTTGGTATTTGATGTGTGTGTGTGTGTGTGTGTGTGTGTGTGTGTGTGTACACAAAGAAAGGTTGCTTCCTGCCTCTCACCTCCCTGCGATACAAGTCTTTGCCTCTTTCTCTGAACTTGTAACTTTCAGCATTGTGCCAGGGGGCATGCAGTTTCTAGGTTGTCGGTTTTCCAAGGTCATCCTTTGAGATGAGCTCACTGCTGGATGCATCTGTAATAAGTCAGACAAGGGTTTCTTCGGCTGACTTACTAGGCTCTTCCCCTCTGATCTGAACCTGCTGGGGAAGTCTCTGTGCATCCTGTAGCCTGTGAGTGACTGTAAATTCCTGAAAGAGAATGAAAGCAGAGTTTAATAATTCTGAGCGCCTGGTCCTTCTCTCCTCTCCTCTCCCTCCCTGGCCTTTGGTGAGTGTGAGAGGATATGACAATGTCTGGAGGAGTTGGTGGAGAGAGAAACAGTGGCCTGTGGGTTGGCACTCAGAGAAAGAGGTTATCCTAGGCTGAAATACAAACCATATCACATTGATTTTCCCTTTGGGGGGCCCGGATATCACATCCTTCCATTTCCCTCTCGTCCCTGCCCGCCATCGACAGGGAAGCATTAACAGGGAATAATCAATGGTGTTCTGTCCTGAAAATAAAAGGCTTGTCATGTCTCTCCATTTGGTGGAATGGATGTGGGACCAGGGGTCATGTGGCCAGCTTCCATCTGTCTCCTGACACAGGCACTGACTCAGACATGCTTTCCATCCAGAGGGCTGCAGCCCACAGCCAGGTGATCACAGCCTCTCCATGGGCGTCAGCAAAAACGAGACTTCAGTGTCTTTGAACTCTTGTGTCAGGAGCTTGGCTAACTATCAACATGGCAGCTTAGGAGCGACTTTACTGAACTTTAATTTCTGGGTTACATAATGGATTGCTGTTCCCTAACATGATGGTCGCTGTGCTTACGGTCAAAGGAAAGCTATGTATTTACTGTTTTGCAATAGAATCACAGAAATTCAGAATTAACAGGGACTTAAATCTATGCTCCAGTCCTACTTCCCATCTGATGTGTGAATTTGTTACAGTTTTCCTGGTAAACTCAACAGCCACCTGAATGCTGCTGTTTCCCAGTATTGTTCATTCGTAGTCCGAAAGCTCAGCTCTTAGAAGGCCTTTCCTTACACTAACCAAAATCTGTTTTGGCACTCAGGGTCATTACCCTGGCGTCCTCTCCATAGGCTCCCACTTCTTTCACTTAGACCCAGTTTCCTTGGTTTCCATCTCCTGATTCCTTGTCATTCACAATCCTGATAAGTCCCTTTAGATCTAACCTTTATTTTGGTCAAACATCAGAGACTCTGGCTTAGGAGCATGCCAGTGGCCCTTCCCCTTTCAAATTCCTTGTGTAGCCTCCTTCTCCCCACCTAACCCCCACCTTTCTCCTCAGAAGTAAGTGGGAAGCATCCACTTCCATTCTCTGTGCTTGTGTCCACTTAGCCAAAGACTCACTTTGGTGGCTTCAGAAGACATCCCTTGGACTTGTTTTAAAATAACGCCGAGAAGTGGGATTCACTGTCCCAAACTTCCAGTCTTGAATAGATTTATGGAAGGATGGCCTCCAACAGCAAGAGACAACACCAAATGCACACATTTCAGGGGGGAGTGTCCTAACAAGGCGGTTCTTCTAGCTAGCCAAGTCCTGCCCATCCTTGCCGACCGCACTCCTGCTTCCCGTCTGTCCTGCAAGTTCGCTGACACTGTCCCAGGAAAGTCCACTCTTTCCCATCAATGGATGGAGAGTCTATGGCTTATAGCAATGTAACTGTAAGAAAAACAGGATACAGATTTTAAGACTTTACACAGCCTACCCTGTCTCAGCTTCTAGCCCCAGTAACACAATTTTCCAGGTGTCCTGGTTGGTACCTCTTCTAACATCCTTCTTCCAACCATTAAGGAGTAGCCCAACGTTGTGCCTGATGGGAGGGGATTTGGAAATCCTTTGTTGAATTACAGATATATCATATCATAATAATTATGGCAAAGATAGAAATGATGTCACTCTGATGTATGTGTGTGTGTTTTGTAAGTGAATCCATATACCATCCTAGTGTTTGCCGTTTTGTTTCCTCGTGCTTTTGGAGGTCAATTAGAATTTGAAACTCTTGCATGGGTGTCAGTAATAAACCTCTGCATTTGCAAAATGAATCAGCAATGGGACCTTGGGCAAGTCTATTTGAATCTTAGTGTCTTCATCTGTAAGATGGATGGAATAATTCTATCTCTCCTACTTATCATTCCAAACCTCTGTTTGGGGCTTTACCATTTAACATTTATTCTCTCATTTGCTCTGACCATACCGTTTATTGCAACGAACAAAGAAGAATTTGTGTGAAAATGCTTAGTAAAATGTAATGCATTATATCTAGGCTGCAGTTTGTTGTAAAAGCCCCAACCTCCATCTTCTAGAATCTTCTGTTCTCCTGCTTGCCTCTAAGATCCCTGACAATAATTCAGCAATCCCATTTGCAAGGGTTATCAGCATCCTGGAAAGTAATTCATTGAGGTAAGCGACTTTAATTCATTAGAGTAGCTAGGGAACAGGTGCACTTTTTATAATCTCTTCACTCGGGGCTTTAATTCTCTCTTATCAACATTTGTGTTACCCATCTCATGGCAGAAGATGTTATTTGACAGAAAAGATGGAAGCAAATTAGGGGTATAGAAGTTTTGCCTTCCTTCTGATAAAAATCACCACCATTCCTAAACAGTGGCTCCTGTAATCTTTGTTTTCCAACTGGCCCTAAACTTAACTTTAAAAAGCAGAAGCCATCTTTTATGCTTTTGGCTCTTTTTCTTGTAAATTTCACCTAATTGCTGGCTTCAACCTTCCGGCACTCTTTAAACCAAAACCCATTTTATTTATTAGTTTTCATTCACATTCCACTCTGCCAAGATTTTGGAGAACAGAATTCCATGAGAACATGTGCATTATTTAAGGAAGTGTCTTGAGCACTCTGTCAGTTCAAGACCCTTTTGCCTCACTCAAGGGCTGAAGCCTTAGTTAGTTCGTACTAACCTGGAAGTGATCGCAAGGGTTTGCCAGGTCATATGAACTGTTGGAGACTCACATGAACCGCTGTCATGAGCTTCTCTTCCCCAGCACCGCCTGTCACTGTTCTCTGCGCTTCTTGGTCCTTGCTCTGGAGGTCGCTGGTTCTGTGTTTTGTCTTTCCACACTCTGTATTTGTGCTTGTCAGAATGCCTGCAGCTGCTTAGACCTCCTGGCATTGCCTCTCCCTTTCCTTTTGGTGACATCTTTAGTCACATAAGTTTGAGCTTTTGAGAATGGTCCCATCAAGAGCTATCTTTCTTATGCTATGGAACTGTTGCTGATAAGGCTAAAATTTAGAAACCAAATACACATATTTCTGATTATCAAAGTAAGTTGTACATATGGGCATACTGCAGACCATTTGAAAAGCTAAGAGATGTAGAGAATCCTAGCACTCCAAAAAAGCTACCCGTTGTCATTTTGGTATCATTCATGTAGACATTATTCTATGTGTATTCCAATATTGACATACATATTGTAGAAATACTATGCATCAAATATTTTGCTTTGGACATGTTATATAGCCTCCCCCCTATTAATATATAAATTCTTTGTAAGTGCTATATTTAATGTCTGCATAATATTACGTATGTGAAACATAGTGTTGCTATTATTGAACTATTATTCTGTTTTTCCCAGAATTTTTTTTATTTTGTAAATAACCCATGCAAATTAAAGGGAGCACAATCCACAAGACTGCCCACATTTATTTTTAAGCTCTTTTTTTTTTGAGAGAGAGAGAGTGTGTGTGGGTAGGGGGAGGGAGAGAGGGAGAGGACCATGTGGGGGAGAGAGAGAGAGAGAATCTTAAACAGGTTCCACACCCAGTGCTCAGCCTGTTGTGGGGCTCGATTTCACAACCCTGAGAACATGACCTGAGCTGAAATCAAAAGTCAGATGCTTAACTGGCTGAGCCACCTAGGTGCCGCTGCCCTCATTTCTCATACCAACTGCAAAGTTAGGAACAGTTCACAAGACTACCTTCACTTGTGACACCACTTGTAAGTTTGGGAATTACCAAGACTGTCCTGAATTTTGATACTTCACTAGAAGGGACTCAAAGAACTCACTAGTAGCGATCCTATTCGTGGGTATGGTTTGTTACAGTTAAAAGAGACAGATGAAAGCAGCCAAGGAAGAGATTTCAGGAAAGTTTCAGACATGGAGTTGTTCTTTTCCTATGGAGTCATAGACTTTTCCAGTAATAATGTGTGACAACCTGTATGGAGTAAATATGGCCAACCATGGAAGCTCACCTAAGCCTTGGTGTCCAAAGTTTTTATTGGAGCTCCATGGTTGACTGCTTGTGTGGCTGATCTTAACCTCCAGCCCCTCCAGATATAGACTGGATATACATGGCCCAAGACCCCCATCATAAATCACAATGTTAGACTGTCTTGTGGCCAAGGCCCCCACGTAAACAAAGACATTCTTATCAGGCAGGACATTCCAAAGACCTAGGGATCACCTCCCAAAACTGAGGACAAAGACCAGTTGGGTAAGGTGAATTGTCTCATACATTCTGTAATATATTTGTGCATAAACTATTCACTTTGAAGCCTATATCTTTAGAGCACATGTCCAAAGATGGAATTATTGGATCAAAGGATATGAACGTTTTTTAAGACTCTTGATACATATTATCAAAATGCTTTCTGAAGAGTGTAAACCAATTTATATCCCATCCCTCCCTTACCCCCTTCCAAAAATGCATCAGAATATCTGTTTTTATCACGGTCTCATTTGCAATGGATATCATCACTAAAAAAAAAATTGGCAATTTGATAGACACAGAATGGTATCATATAATTTTCATTAGCATTTCCATGATTACTTTTATTTTATTTTTTTCTATGATTACTGTAAGGGTATATACCAATATGTTTATTTTTAAAGCTTTTGTTATACAGGATATTGAGCACCCACAAAAGTTGACAGAATAGCTTAATGAACTCCCTCCCATATGACCATCATCCCAACCCCATAACCACCAACCCCTGGAAATTCTACCTCATTGATATCTCCACCTTCTGTCACTCCTGTAGTTTTTGTTTTTTGAGAAAGAGAGAGAGCAAGGTGTGGTGTTGAGGGTTGGTGTGGGCAGGAAGGAAGATTCCCCCTTTCCCACCCTCCCTTCCTTCCCTGCCCCTCACCACTTCCCTCTTAAGATATGACTTGTTGTTCACTGCTGTATGCCTAGTGCCTAAAACTGAGTCTGGCTCATAGTAGATATGGTAAACAGGCTCTAAGATGTTCCCATGAACCCCGCCTCCTGCTATCTGCTTCGTTGTGTAATCCCCTCCTCTTGACTGTGACCTCCTTCTAACCAAGAGAATATAGCAAAAGGGATGAGCTCTCACATCCATGATTGTATTATATAAGACTCCATTTTCCTTCAGCCTCTCTTTCTCTCCCCCTCTCCCTCTCCATTTTGCTTGTTTCGAAGAAACAGACTGCTAGGAAGCAAGTGACCCAGTTGGAGAAACACAGGTGGCAAGGAACTGTGAGCGAGGGCTCTCTAGAAGCTGAGGATAGATTCCAGCAAGAACCAGAAACCAGGGGCACCTTGGTGGCTTAGTCGGTTAAGCATCTGCCTTCCAGCCCTGGGATCGAGCCCTGCCTCGGCCTCCTTGCTTAGTAGGGAGCCTACTTCTCCCTCTCCCTCTGACTGCCATTCCCCCTGCTTACGCTCTTTCTCTCTCTGTCAAATAAATAAAATCTTAAAAAAAAAAACAACAAAAAAGCATCTGAAACCCTCAGTCTGGCAAGTACAAGGAAAATCTGTGGGACCTTGAAAACAGATCTTTTCTCAGTGAAGCCTCTGATGAGACCGCAGCCCCAGCCAACACCTGGGTTATGAGACCTGTAAGCAGAGAATTCAGCCAAGCTGTGCACAGCCTTCTAACCCACAGAAACTACAGAGTATGATGTGTGTTGTTCAGGATTGCTGGGTTTGTGGTAATTCGTCACGTGGCAGAGAAATGAATGCAACAGCTGTGCACTAAACCGAGGTTGAATTAAGGAGGCTAGTAAGGCCCTGGTCAGGTGCTTTGCTCCTAGGTGAAGAGGTCTTCCAGCCGTTGACAGATGGCCAGATTCCACCACCACCCACTGCCTCATGAGATGGCTTGTGCCTATCTCTGCACTGCGCGAGCTGGTCAGGCCCTCTGTCTAGCCAGGCAGCTGCGCTGTACTCCAGCATCGCCTCGGGCCATTCCTGACCCTTCCCGCACCATCTCCTCTGAGCCTGCTGACATTGACCTCAGGTGAGCTTCTGGAGGGTAAGGCCCCTCATGGGAGCCCTCCTAAGGGTCTCAATCTTCTCAGTAGACCTAATCTGTAATGTGGACAACACTGAGCGGATGGCTTTTGGGTATCTGTCTCCACTTTATTTGTCTCATGGCGGTTTCTGCCTTTGATAAAATTTACCTTCTCCTCTAGACATAGCAGCCCTGGTATGATCCTGGTTGGTTGTAGATTGCTCCAAACGAAAAGCTTTTGAGTGGGACATAAGCATGAAGTCTTTTGCTGACCCTGTGCGGTCACCAGGATGAGAGGCCACCCTGGGAAACTTCCCTGTCCTTCCACCTGGCAGGGGCCATTCTCTGTCTCCACAGCCCAGGGCTCCACAAACCCTCTACTCTCACATTTTCTCTACTACCTCCTTTATTCCAGCCTGGGTGTTTAAAAGCAATCATTGTCAGAATATGCCATTTAATCTGTTTTCATTTTTTATTGTAAAAAGAGGAAGCAAGGGCTAGCGGTAAGATTACAGATGAATAATGAAAGAATTCCTCACAGCTGTTCAGGGATATATATTTTTCCCGCAATGAAGCGAGACGGATTCCCATCGCAGCTCAGAGACTTGTCCCATGAAGCCCCTCATCTGTCATGTTCTGAGGGGAAGGGGAAGGTGGAGAAGTGTCATTATGGATGTAACTGGGCTCAGAAGTGACTGGTCAAGGTTGACACCGCCGTCCTGATGGAGCTGTTTATGGAAATTTTCCTGGGAGGCACTTCTGGCTGGTGGCGTGGACCCCTCCAGACAGCCCCTGTACTGGGGTTGATCCCCAATTCCTTTCTCACCAGCCCACCTTGAAGGGGAGAGAAGTCCCTCCAAGAAGAATACCCTTGATCTGTTCCAAACTAGATGGGAAATCAAAACAGCGAGCATTTCCTGACTTTTGCCATGAGCCTGCACCAGCTGCCCCTAATTGTCTATATAATTTCCTGTCCCCAGACTGCCAGGCTGTCTCCCCGGGATCTCTGAGCAGAGTGGAATCAGGGTGGCCTTTCTCTGTAGTGTGTGCATTATTACACATAAAGGGAGAGATGCCTGGGATCTGGGTGGTCTGCCCCAGGTTGGCCAGTCCTCCGTGGATGCTGATTTCATCTTAAAATGAGAAGACTGAGGAGGACAGAAAGAGGTCCAACTCATAAGACAGAGAAGCCAGGACCCCCGTCCTTTTCCTAACCTCAGGAAACAACTTGTGCAAAGAGTCTTTCTGCCCCGAACAGCTTTCCTTCCCTTCTCCGCTCCTGCTTTTTCAGAAGCTGACCCTGATTGCGGTGCCTACCCAACCTGGGCTGTGGTACAGCGGGGAAGGCCCTGCTGGACCGACGGCTGTCACTCTGCCTCCCCCCTCAGGTTTTCAGTTTGCTTGAGGAAAGAAACTATATACCCCCAACCCCCCACATACAGTTTGAATTTATTTTCTTATTGCCAGCCTCATTCCTGAAAGCATTTGAAATATCTGACAAAAATATGAATGGTACAGCGAGGTAGATAGTAAGGAGGAATGCCAGGCAGAGGAAATAAAAGCCGGAAAAATAAGACAGCCTCGTGAGGCTCTTATGCTAAAGGCTGACTGATGTTCACTTGCTAATTTGGCTCTGAATTTTCTGGAAGAAGGCAGCATAGTCAACCATTCCCTTCATGGTGTACACAAGTTAAAAAGCAAAACCACAGATATCTGTCAACTCACAATGGGGTTACCTCCCGATAAACCCTTCATAAGTTCAAAATATTGTAAGCCAAAATGTATTTAATCCACCCAACCTACCAAACATCATAGCTCAGCCTAGCCTACCTTGAACGTGCTCAGAACAGTTACATGAGCCTACAGCTGGGCAAAGTCATGGAACACAAAGCCTATTTTATAACAAGGTGTTGGAGATCTCATGTAATTTTTGTTAAGATTTATTTATTTATTGGAGAGGAAGAGAGTGGGGGTGGCGATGGAGAGGGGCAGAAGGACAGGGAGAGAAGCAGTCTCCCCACTGAGCGTGGAGCACCTTGCGGGGCTCGATCTCACAACCTGAAAGATCATGACCTGAGCTGAAATCAAAGTCAGGCGCTCAACTGACTGAGTCCCCCAGGGTCCCCAAATGTCTCACCTAATCTATTGAACACTGTACTGAAAGTGAAACAGAATGGTGGTGTGGTTACAGAATGCCATAAGTATAAAATGATCCTGTGGCTCGTGGGAGCTGTGGCTCGCTGTCACTGCCCAGCATACCCGAGGAAGTGTTGCTGGACCGGGATAAGGTCAAAATTCAAAATTTGATGCATGATTTCTACTGAATACAGATCACTTTCTCACCATTGTTGTCAAAAAATTGTAAGCCATCCTTGTTGGGTACCATCTGTAGTCTGGGAGAAAAGTTCTGAAGTAGCAGACACATCTCTTGTGCGATGTGTATTCTTTTAGAGCTGTGAACAATGCCATCAATGATGTTGAGTTTTGTGCCGCATAAAATTATTTAAAATGTTTAACTTTCTTAAGGCTGCTGTGAAGATCACTGGTGTCTGCATCCAGCGATTGTCTATAGAAAGAATTGATGTCTTATGGACTCAAGTTTAAAAATACACTGTTTTTTTTTCTCCTCCTCGCCCTCCTCTTCCTTCTCCCCCACCCTTACTCTTCTTCTTTTTTAAGATTGTATTTATTTTTTTGACAGAGAGAGAGAGATCACAAGTAGGCAGAGAGGCAGGCAGAGAGAGAGAGGAGGAAGCAGTCTCCCTGCTGAGCAGAGAGACCGATGCGGGACTCGATCCCAGGACCCTGAGATCATGAGATCATGACCTGAGCCGAAGACAGAGGCTTTCACCCACTGAGCTACCAGTGGCTTACTCTTCTTCTTGAAAGAACTCTAGACAATTTCCACTTTCTGGAGTCAAGGAACCTGGGCTCTTGCAGCCAACTCAGTGGTTGTCGGCATCGTTGAGCTGTGTGTGTTCTGATCTCTGTGTGTGTGTTTCTGCGATTATGGGTTCGTGCATGAAAAAGAATAAATGCAAGTGTCCAGCCAACTACTTTACTAATGTCAGCCTTAAATGAACGGTGATTTAATTAAACAAAGATGAGTTTATTTGGGAATAGCAAGGGGCTTGCAATTCAGGACAAGCAAACTATGGCAAACCAGAAGCATATCCAAAGAGACAAAGGAGAGGGGGCACCTGGGTGGCTCAGTGGGTTAAGCTGCTGCCTTCGGCTCAGGTCATGATTTCAGGGTCTTGGGATCGAGCCCCGCATCGGGCTCTCTGCTCAGCAGGGAGCCTGCTTCCCTCTCTCTCTCTCTGCCTGCCTCTCTGCCTACTTGTGATCTCTCTCTGTCAAATAAATAAATAAAATCTTAAAAAAAAAGAGACAAAGGAGAAGCTAGCTTTTACTAGGTTCTAGAAGGAGACTGGGGAGGGTTGTTTTGAAAATAAGTTCTCTGGAGGAGAATGAGTTTGAAGTTACGGTGGTTTCTCTCAGCCGCAAGTGGTGGGCAGTTTGCTGTTGCTGAGGCCTGTGGAAAGCTCCCTTCTTCCTGCCGGTCATGTTGGTTGAAATGAGTGATATGAGTGTGACAGCTCTCCTTTCATGGCTTCTTGACTCCTTTTTTTTTTTTTTTTTTTTTTGAGAGAGAGAGACTGAGAAAGTGTGTACATGGGGTAGGGGGCAGAGGCAGAGGGAGAGAGAGAATTGGAGCCTGTTTCAGGGCTCGATCCCACAAACCTGAGGTCATGACCTGAGCCGGAATCAACAGTCAGACGATTAACCGACTGAGCCACCCAGGTGCCCCATGGACTCCATTGTGAATCAGGTTTCCTTTATTCATTTTCACACCAAGTTATCATTAAATTAAATGCTGTGAGTTGGGTGTAGGATTTTTCTAAGAAGCGATTTTCAAATTTGAACATACATGAAAATCTCCTAAAAGTCTTGTTAGAACAGCTGGGCCCCACCTCGGGAGTTTCTGACTGAGCCGGTCTGGAATGGGTCTGAGAATGTGTGTTTCTTGTAGGTTTCTAGGTGGTGCTGTTGCTGTTTGTCTAGGGAGCACACTCTGAGAACCACTGCTTCAAAGAAACTTCCTTTCATTTCCTTTCCCCTAAGCCATCCTAGGTTGAGGAACCAGTTGTGGTCCATCTGGAAGTTCCCATCTGATTTTCCATCCCAAGCCAGGCAAAAAAAAAAAAAAATAGCTTTGTCTTTTGGCTAATAATCTGAATAATCTGAATCCAAACTAGAAATCTGGCTGGGTGGGGTTCAGAGGAGCTCACACTGGAGTTATGAAGAAGCAAATGTTTAGACTGTGAGCACGCACACGCTGTTCTAGTCTATAACACGCCATACCACACTACACCGTTCTATACTAAACAATACTACTCTGTACTGTTCCCTATGCTATACTTTGCCCATTATCCTATACTGACTACTCTTGGGTGTTTCCACAGTTCTCATTTGGGCAAAGTAACAGGCGGTGCCACTCAAATGCTTGAGAATGTCCTGAAAATTAGGGAGAGAACATGATCTATGCGTGTGTTAGAAGTAAGTATATCAAGGCAGGTGGCAGACTAAAGAAAACTATTTTGTTGGGTAAAGATTCAGGCTCCTTTCCCAATGCTGTCATCTGAAACTAAAATCATTTACTAGTCAGAGTCCATTTTGGCCAGAGTCTGGCCACTGTCACCAACTAGATAGGGTTTCAGGAGGGCACAGAGGAAGCAGGGGTGAAATTTCTTAGCCCTATAACACCTGCACTATTTGGACTTGGCCATCTTTGCTGATATATCTATCTTCTCTGGTTCTGCTACTGGTGCCAGTCAAGTCAAGAGCAGGGAATCAGTACCTCCCTGTGGTGGTTTTAAAATATGCCCACTAAATTCTTTGCTAGTCCTCCCTTCAGAGAGTGAAGCTTCATTTACCATTCTTTGGGTGTAGGTTCTATGCAGTGACTCTTTTATAACGAGCAGAACATGACAGGAGAAATATTTTACCTGAAATTTGATAACTTTCGAAGGTGAGTCATAAAAACTTTGCAGCTTCCTTCCTCCTTCCCCACCTCCTAGGATCATTCAGCCTGGGGGAAGCCAGCTGCCATGTTGTGAGGACCCTCAAGCAGCCTTCAGGAGAGGCCCATGTGGCAAGGAAATCAAGCTTCCTGCCAATAGCCTGTGAGTGAGTCACCACAGAAGTGAGCCCTCCAGCCCCAGTCAAACCTTCAAATGACTACAATTCCAGAAAACATTTTGACTGCAGCCTCAAGAGAGAGCATGAGACACAACTGTCCAGGTAAGCTCTTTCCAAATTCTTGACCCACAGAAACTGTGAGATAACAAAAGTTTGTTTGTGAATATCTTCTCTCCTTTAATAGGTTGCTTTTTCATTTTGTTGATGGTTTCCTTCCCTGTGCAAAAGCTTTTTATTTTGGCGCAGTCTCATAGTTTATGTTTGCTTCTGTTTCCTTGGCTCAAGGAGACAAAGATCTAGAAAAATGTTGCTAAGGCCGATGTCAAAGAAATTTCTGCCTCTGTTTTCTTCTAGGAGTTTTATGACTTCAGGTCTCATATTGAAGCCTTTAATCTATTTTGAGTTTATTTTTGTGTGTGGTATAAGAAAGTGATCCAGTTTCATTCTTTTTCATGTAGCTGTCCAATTTTCCAACACCATTTGTTGAAGAGACTGTCTTTTCCTCAAAGTATATGTTTGCCTCCTTTGTCATAGATTAATTGACCACATTATGTAGGTTTATTTCTGGGCGTTCTATTCTGTTCCATTGATCTTTGCGTCTTTTTTTTTTTTTTTTTTAAATTTGTGCCAGGGCCATACTGTTTTGATTACTACAACTTTGAAGTATATCTTGAAATCTGAGATTGTGATACCTCCATTTTTGTCCTTTGTTCTCAGGAGTGCATTGGCTATTTGGAGTCTTGTGGTTCTGTACAAATTCTAGGATTATTTGTTCTAATTCCATGAAAAAATGTTGGTATTTTGATAGGGATCACATTGAATCTATAGATTGCTCTGGGCAGTATGCAAAGTTTGCTATTTTAAGGCACTACAACTTGAGATAATTTGGTATACAATAATGTAAAACCAATACGTTATAATAAGACAGAACTTTATAACACCACTGTTGAGATTCTGATCCTGTCACATTCCTTCAAAGAATCTTTCAGTAACTCTTCATTACCTCATATTAAGTTCCCACTGCTCAGTTAGGTGACCAAGACCCTTCTACAGTATCTCCCAGAAATTTCCTAAACAGACCCAACTGAATTATTTGCTGTGCCTCAAACACCCCTCAGACTTTCATAGCTTTGCCACCTGGTCTGAAATTATTCCCTAGGACTTATCTCCACCTTTAAAAGTCCTTGTATCCTCCAGGTCCTCTCCCTAAAGTCACCTTCTTCATGAAACTATTATTTGGTCTCTCAACCAGATGTTTCTCTCATCATCTAAACCTCCATTGCACTTTGTGCCTCTGTTTGCTGCCTACCCAGTAGTCGTTCCTCTTCCCTCATGCTGGAAGAACCCTGGTCTAGTTTCAGTTATCATGCCTCATTTTGACTCCTGCAAACCCTGATTAGTTGAAGCCATCCATAGTGGTTCCAGTGCCCTTTGCAGTGATTGGTGCAGGAGTAGTCATGTGATATAATTCTGGCCAATGAATAATGAGGCAATGTTTGCATTCTGGGAAAGGCTGTTTTAAAAATAAAGATAAAAATGAATATTTTAATATTATGGAAGAAACAATTCTGCTAGACATTATCTGTGTGGGTATAATTTCCAGAATCATAGCAACTATCTTATAAACATAAAGGGAGATAGCCCAAGGATGGATGAACACAAGATAGGAAGAACCTGGGTCCTTTATGATTTTGTCAGACCATGGATTAGCCAATCTTGTTATTGCCCTACCTCTGAACCTCATGATATGTGAAGTCCTCTTTCAGATATTCTAGATTAAATCAGTTAGATTGGTTTTGTTGTTACTTGCAGCTGAAAATGCCCTGATTAACACAAAAACTTGGCGATGATACTCTTTAAGGTCTATATTAAAATTATCACTGTATTCACTTTTCCTTGTATTCTGTTATAATCTGGAGTGAAGGGATCATATTTTTATTGAAATAAGACATACATACAGAAAAAGATAAAAAGCCCCTTGGAAACCACAGAGTAAATAACTATAGAAATTATGAAAGAAAAAGAGAAAGGAATTAAAACCTGTCAATAATAATGATGATGATGATAATAATAAACTATCTTGTTTTAAAAGGAAGGCAGCATGAGAGAAAGAGGGACAAAAGAACTATAAGGCAAACCAAATTGTCTTAAAAATAGCAATAGTAAATCCTTTCTTATTAATAATTACTTCAAATGGAAATGGACTAAACTCCTCAATAAAAAGATACAGAATGTTTGACTGGATAAAAAAACCAATATCCAACTGTATACTGTTTATAAGAAATTCACTTTAGATCTAAAGACACACATAAACTGAAAGTGAAGGAATAGAAAGGATATTCCACTCAGCAGTAACCAAATTAAGCAGGAGTGGTTGTACTTGTATCAAACAAAGTATACTTTAAGTCAGAAATTGTCTACAGAGAAAAAGAAGGCCATTACATAATGATAAAAGGATCATTTCATCAGAAAGGTATAACAATTGTAAATATATATACACCCAACATGAGAGCACCTAAGTATAAAAACATATATTGACAGATCTGAAAAGAGAAATTGACAGCAGTAAAATAATAATAAGAAATTTCAATACCCCACTTTCAATAACACATAGAATATCAAGATGGAAAATCAGTAATGAAACAATGGAGCAGCACTATTGACCAAATGGACCTGACAGACATATACAGAACTTTCCTGCCAGCAGCAGAATACACATTCCTACTCCCAACAAAGAAAAACCCAGGACTAGGTGGCTTCATGGCTGAATTCCACCAAACATTCAAAGAAGAATGAATACTAATCCTTCTTAAACTCTTCTAGAAAATAGAAGTAGAGGGAATACTACCAAACTCATTTTATGAGGCTACCATCACTCTGGTGACAAAGACACCACAAGACAAGAGCACCATAGAGCATTATCTCTGATGAATATAGATGCAAAGTCCTCAATAAAATTCTAGGAAACTAAATTTAACAACACATGAAAAAGATTATACACCTGACCAAGTGAGATTTATCCCTGAGATGCAAGATTTTTTTAACATATGGAAATCAAATGATGTGATATACCACATTAACAGAATGAAAGATAAAAACCACATCATCATCTCAGTAGGTAAAAAAACCAAAACAAACAACAACAACAACAAAAAACTTTTGAAAAATTCAGCATCCAGTTATGATACAAACTCTCAACACAACAGATATAGAAGGAAACTTTCTTTAACATAATAAAGGCCATTTAGGGAAAGTCCATAGTTGACATTATAAACAATGGGGAAAACTGAAAGCATTTCCTCTACGTTCCAGTATAAGGCAAGGATGCCTACTCTTGCCATTTTTATTCAACACAACACTGAAAGTATGAGCAAGAGCAATCAAACAAGAAAAAGAAATAAAAAGCATCTGGGTCAGAAAGGAAAAATTAAAACTGTCTTTATTTGCAGATGACATGATCCTATATATAGAAAACTCTGAACACCCCGTTAAAAAATGGCTAGAACAAATAAATAAATTCAGTAAAATTACAGAATACAAAATCAGCATACAAAAATCAGTTGTATTTCTTTATACCAACAGCCATCTACAAAGAAAATCAAGAAAATAATTCCATTTATGATGGCATCAAGAGTAAAATACTTAGATGGGTATTAAGGAGGGCATGTATTGTGATGAGCACTGGGTGTTATACACAACTAATGAATCATTGAACACTACATCAAAAACTAATGATGTACTATATATGTTGGCTAACTGAACATAATCTTTAAAAAAGAATAAAATACTTAGGAACAAATTTAGCCAAGGCAGTAAAAGATCTGTACACTGAAAACTTAAAATGATGAAAGAAATTGAAGTCATAGATAAATGGAAAGATATCCGAGGTTGATGGATTGGAAGAATTAATATTGTTAAAATGCTTGTACCACCCAAAGTGATATACTCAGTGCAATCCCTATCAAAATTCCAGTGACATTTTTCACAGAAATAGAAAAACAATTCTAAAATTTGTATGAAATCACAAAAGGCCCTGAATAGCTGAAACGATTTTAAGAAAGAAGAACTAAGTTGGAGGGAGCATATTTCCTGATTTCAAATTATACTACAAAACCATAGTAGTCCAGACAATCTGGTACCAGCATAACACTAGACACACAGACCGTTGGAACAGACTGGAGAGCTCAGAAATAAACCCAAGTTTTATGGGTTTTTAATTTTTGACAAGGCTACAATGGGGAAAGGATGGTTTCTTCAACAAACCGTGTTGGAAAAACTGGATATCCACATCACCTTACTCCATCTACAAAAATAAACTCAAAATAGATTAAAGACTTAAATATAAGACCTGAAACAATAAAACTTCTAAAAGAAAATATAGGGAAAATTTTCCTCCACATCGGCCTTGGTAACGACTTTTTGGACACAATGTCTAAAGCTCAGGCAACGTGGCAACACAATAAGCAAGTGGGACTACATCAAACTAACTTGTATCTGCCCAGCAAAGGAAATAATCAATGAAATTAAAAGGCAACCTATAGTCTGAAAGAAAAAATTTATAGATCATATGTCTATTTTTTTAAGTAGGCTCCATGTCCAACGTGGGGCTTGAACTCATGACCTGAGACTGAGAGTCACATGCTGTACTGAGCCAACCACACACCCCACAAATCATATATCTAATAAGGGGTTAATATTTCAAATGTATGAAAAACTCATACAACTCAGTAGCAAAAAAACCCAACTTGATTAAAAAATGGACAAGGGAACTTAATAGACATTTTTCCAAAGAAAACATGCAAATGGCCAACAGACATATGAAAATATTTCTCAACATCACTCATCATCAAGGAAATGTGAATAAAAGCCACAGTGAAGTATCAATCCACATCTGTTAGAAGGCAGTTACGAGAAAGAAGATAGTAAGTACTGGTGCAGATGTTGAGAAAAGGGAACGCTTGTACACTGTTGGTGGGAATGTAAATTAGTACAGCCATTATTGAAAACTGTATGGAGATTCCTCAAAAATTTAAAATAGAACTGTGATATGATCAGCAGTCCCTCTTCAGGGCATGTACAAAAAGCAAATGAAATCAGTATCTTGAAGAGATATCTGCACTCCCATTTTATTGTAGCATTATTCGCAATAGCCAAGATATAGGACCAACCTAAGTGTCCATCAATGGATGAGTAGATGAAGAAATTATGGCATACACACACACACACACACACACACACAAACACACACACAAAATGGAATATTATGCATCCCTAAAACGAAGATTTTTCTTTTGCAACATTTGCAACGACATATATGAAACTGAGGGACATTATGCTAAGTGAAATAAGCCAGACACAGAAAGACAAATGCCTCATGATCTCACTTCTAAGTATCTTTTAGTTCAAATATATTGAGGTAGAGAGTAGAACCATGGTTATCAGGAGTGGGAAGATGGGAGAAAGGGAGAGATATTGATCAAAGGATACAAAATTTCAGTTATAAAAGATGAATAAGTTTACAGATCTAGTATCCAGCATACTTAATAATACTGTATTATTTACTGGAAATTTGTTGAGACAATAGATTGCATGTGCTTTCACCACACATTAAAAAATGGTAGCCATGGGGGCGCCTGGGTGGCTCAGTGGGTTAAAGCCTCTGCCTTCGGCTCAGGTCATGATCCCAGGGTCCTGGGATCGAGCCCCACATCGGGCTCTCTGCTCCGCAGGGAGCCTGCTTCCTCTTCTCTCTCTGCCTGCCTCTCTGCCTGGTTGTGATTTCTCTCTGTCAAATAAATAAAATATTTTTAAAAATGGTAGCTATGTGAGGAGATGAATTTGTTAATTAGCTTGAAACTAGTTATCATTTCACTATGTATATGTATATCAAACATCATGTTGTATACTTATATATAGGCTATTTTTATTTTAAAAAGTAAAAAAATAAAATCTTTTCAATAGAAGTACATGAAGTCCACGTTCTAGCTTGATGAATGTTCACAAAGTAACAGCTCTGAACAACCAGTGTCCAGATCCTGAAGCAGTACGTTATCAGCATCCCAGAAGCCATTCTTGCACCTGCCCTGACTTAATCCCTCATCCTTTCCTCCCAGGGTAACCACTCACTCTCCTTCTTTCTGACAACATGGAACAGTTTTGCCTGTTTTTAAACTTTGTGCCAATGGAAACATAGCACATCCTTTAGTCTGGCTTCTTCGACTTATTATTATGTCTATGAGATTCATCTAATTTGTTGTATGTATTAGCTGTTCACCACGGTGACATATATTCTATTGTATAAATAACCCACTATTAATGTGTTCATTATACTGTTGATGGACATCAAGTCGTGTCCAGTTTGTGGCTATTACAAATAGTGGAGCTGTTTGAACATTCTCATACATTTTGTTAGTGACTATAAATACATGTACCTAGAGGTTGGGTTGATGTGGGTCATAGAGTGGGTGTGTATGCAGTTTTTTTTGTTTTGTTTTTTTGTTTTTAAATATTTTATTTACTTATTTGACAGAGATCACAAGTAAGCAGAGAGGCAGGTAGAGAGAGAGGAGGAAGCAGGCTCCCTGCTTAGCAGAGAGCCCGATGCGGGGCTCTATCCAAGGACCCTGGGATCATGACCTGAGCCGAAAGCAGAGGCTTTAACCCACTGAGCCACCCAGGCGTCCCGTGTATGCAGTTTTGATAGATATATTGCCAAACGGTTTTTCAGCTGTTGTCTTTTTTTTTTTTAAGTTTTATTTATTTATTTTAAAGTAATCTCTATACCCAGTGTGGGGCTTGAACTCACAACCCTGAGATCAAGAGTTGGAGGCTCCTCTGACTAAGCCAACCAGGAGCCCCACAGCTGTTGTTTTCTTTAATTAATCTTTGTATCCCCAGTCTTACTCTCATATTCTCTTGTCCCTGTCCTCTCCTCCTTTGCACATAATAGGTACTTAACAAATAATCATTATATAATGATATGTTTATACATACACATATACACATATGTGTGTGTACTTATATATCTCCATACTGTATGCAATGGAATTAAATACAGCAAGCCTATCCTTGCAAACCAGTCAGCTGGGAGTGGCTGGGGATCCACATTCCCATTTGGAATTTGGGTCAACAATGGATTCATCCATAGGTGTAGTTCGGTTGCCCTTGGTCTGAATTCTGGAAGTTCAGAGTCCTTAATAAAGAAAGGGATTTCTTTCTCCCATAGTGCTGGAATGGGGGAAGATGAGCCAGGTTAGGATGACTGGAGAAGACAAACAAGATTTTTGTATGAAAACAGTCCAGTAAAAGCTGCCAAGCCAAGGCTCTGAGATACAGTATTGATTTTCTTAGGATCATTTCTGTTTTCAACAAAATACCTTTTCCTGAATGCTTTCCCTCATTCAAACTTTAAAAAGAAATTGGTTTGCAAAGTAATATTAATGCTGCTCTTCTGTGAACTGTCTCCCCAAACTAGAGAACAAATTCCAGAATTTCTGTGAAGGGAAACATTACAGTGTTAGGGAATTTATTTTTGTTTGTTTTTTTTCATTTTAAAATTAATTAATTAGCTAATTCATTAATTAATTTGTAGGCTCCACACCCAGCGTGGGGCTTGAACTCATAACCCTGAGATCAAGAGTCGCATGCTCCACTGACTGAGCTAGCCAGGTGCCCCAGGGAATTTTTTTTTTTTTTAATCACGGGAGTACACACTAAAATGTGTACTATAATTTGTTTCAATCTTGACTGGTCCTAAGGAGGTTATTAAGGATTACGGAAATTTCTATTCATAAGCTTGCATCAGCACATTCCCAACGCTCACTGGGCACTTCTAGTCCAGGGCCTGCTAAACTATCTGGTATCTGCACAGTCCTTGGCCACATTGCAGGGTAACTTCTGAACACGCATGCACAGAGTCCAGATTCCCACAGCTTTTGGAAAGGACAACTTATTATCACTGTGGCATCAGTCAGCAGTGTTGGATCGGTCAGCATTTTCAATACTTCCCATATGAAAGTAATTCTTTGTAGTTGCTCATCGTTTGCCCTGAAGAACCAATAAAGGACCCATGCTCGTTCTTGGCCCAATGGGGGATCCCACACAGCCCAACATAGAACTACAGTTGCTAAGAAGCAGAGTCCTGCATGACTAGAGTAAATCGGAATAGAAGTCCTCATCCTCTTTGTGCAGATGTTTCAATCTTCCGGCAGGTCTTGTGTTGTCTGGTAAGAGTTAAAGACATACCCCCAAAGGAGCAACCACAGAGTGTAGCACTGGTCATGGCTCTCCAGAACTGGGAGTATTAGCAGTTGAGTGAATTTGGTTGAACAGGTACCAAGGATGTTGTGGTGGGGGCTAGGTGTGGCTGTTGGAGGTGCCTGAGGTTGGGAAAGGCCTGGTCAATACATTGCTTTATTATGTTTAGTCTTCTCTTCTGCTACAGGAAGGTTTTCAGTCACCTCCTACAGCTTATACACACCCTTGTCAGATAATTTTCTTAAAAAGTAATCAGTAAGCCAGGAATTGATTTATAGCTAAAGTCAGTTTCTATGTCTGTTGCTTGGTTCCATATATATATTTCAAAGCCCTGTGTGAGATACAGAACCATACAGAGATCAGAAAACATACAAAGATCAGATCTTGTCATTTGTGAATTTGGTGATTTTATGCCATTTGAATCATCACTTGAAGGTATGTGGTCCTACAGATCTTACACACTTCTCAAAATAAAGGTGGTCTTCAGATAGCTAGGTGTCCGATAGCCTCTTCATTTTAGCTACCTAATATATTTTGTATTAATCTCCACTTTGGCTTTCTTAGTCCTCAATAGCTAAGCATGCTCTAACCAGAGTCCCAGTTGAATATTTTTTAAACAAGTGTGCTTGTGAAGGTTGCTTATAAAGATAGTTGCACATCCTGAGCTCCTACAGGGCATCAAAAGACAGAATTAGACATGAGCCTCCCCTTCTGTGCTCACCATGAAAATATTAAATAGGGTAGAGGCACGAGGAAGGCACAAGAACACATACCTTTGTAGTTGGATTTTTCCATTGGAACCTGCAGGTCAGTCTTCATTTTGTGGAATATTTTTACAAATGTGTTTATTGACTGAGGTTTAGAGAGGTAGGTATACCTGTGGTTTATCCTATGTTAGCTACCAGGAGGTTTAGGATTTCCTGCCCAATGTGTTAACTAGGTGTCATGAACCTGTCACACCCAGAAAGCAATAAAAGGCCAACAGAACCTGAGGAAATGCCTAGGGCATAGATCATAACTGACATATCTAGTTTGGTCTTGGATCAAAAGTAGACAAATTTAGAAAGTCCGCTTTATTTCTGTGGCTGGTATGTCTTTAACCTTTACTCTAAGCTGTTAAAGAATGTTCTGCCAAACACCAATTTTTAGCATTCCAACCTGTGGTAGTGGCATTGGAAGTTCTCAAATACCATGCAAGTATTCTTTCTGCCCCTATGAATGGAACTTTTAAACAGAGCCACTTTCTCTATGCTGCTGGGGGAAATGTGAACTTGGCTATGATTCCTCCTCTAATAGCCTCTACCCTCCTAAATGTTTGTGGTCACCCAAAGCTCAATTGAAAGGTGTACTTGGTGAATATGAGAGTCTACTGGGAATGACAGGTGGGAGTGAGAGTGTTTGGAGTTGCAGAAGGAAGACAGAGAATTAAGCAGAGAATACAGCTATCTCAATGATGGATTCAAATCCTCAGAAAACTGGAGAAGGACTAGCTCAGAGAATAAGCACCGATGTAATGACACACTTTGAGGCAGGAAAAACTCTGGAACTAAGAGCCCTTGGTAAAAGTCCATAATGTCACACACGCAATGGCCAGGGTGCCTTTGCAATCTAGGGAAAGAGATCATCGGATAAGCAATCAGAGCCACTGTCTCCTCCTCCAAAGGGACTTTGGTACCTGAAGGAAGATGGCCGTCTTTATGGGTTCTTGGAGCTCACTGCTCAGAGTTGGTTAAGGTTGGAGAAAGGGAAAGAGAGGAGGGAGTGTCACTGTTACTATATTCACCCCAGATGTCCTAATACCATCTCTGTTCCCGTCATCTGACTGACTCCTTTTGTTTTTATAAAGTGTGTTTGTTTCACGGGAGATCTTTATCTTCATGCTCCTTGTAGACAGAGCTTTCTACTTGTTTCTAACCGCACTATAGTGGCAAAGAATCCATGAAAGATGATGAATTAATTAGTGTTATTGACTTCCTAAAAGGGTGAGCAGTTCATCTTAGAGTCCAGTAATTTTCTAAAGTGAGAGGAAAGGGCTTGTGCACATAGAGATGTGCATATATAATGAACTTCCAGATATAAAGAATGTAACACACGCTAGACCCATTCTTAAAAAACGTAACAGCTCCTCATTTAGTTTTGTCATATATCCAACCAAGCCTGGAAAATGGCTGATAGAACTGGTCCGTTAAGCAAGCACTAGTCCTGGTTCCAGGGTCAATGTTATGGTGGCCTTTTAACATGTGTGAGACAGACACACACAAACAGTCCAACAACACATGTCATCTTAGCTAACAGACTGAACCTCTTCTTCTCCTTCCAGCCTCCCTACCCCTACCCTACTCCCGATTCTTCAATTCAAGGCACCACAGTAAAATTAACACATTTTGGCCTCGTTTCCTTTCTTTTTTTCTATCATTCTTAAACAGATAGTCTGGGGAGTAAGGAAGCAGTGAAAAACAAAATATCATGGGTGATTTTCAGAGAAAAAAAAGATCTAAACAGAGTAGGAGTACCTTTTATATTAGGATTAGTTACGTGTATGGGGCCAATCCCTCACCTCCCTCCTTCACCTTTCTCCCCTAAGTCCAATTCCCTTCTTCCAGCCCTATCCCCAGACTTATTCACTGCTGGTCATCTTAAAGCAGAAATTGTGAGTGGGGAGGAGAGAGCCCACCTGCACACATAACTAGCCTTGACCTTGTTTCTTATGGCATATGTGTTAGTGTGCACACGTGCCCGTGCGTATTTCTTTATTCTCTTTGCATGTACCTCTAATTGATCTTGAAAAGAAGGGACAGTTAAAGAAGACGTTAAGGTGAAATGAAGCCATAACTGCAGCTAGAGACTTTTATTAAGTGTGGCAAAGTTCCCTGGGCTGCGCTGAAATTGTTTATTGATTTTGGTATGGCTGGGTGCTCGGGAGTAATCGCCCAGAATGCCGCTAGAGAGAGCGTCTTGTTAGCTCACGCTCGGCATCTCCTCAGCACAGCGTTCACTCTGGAGCTTGCCTCTTTAACCTGTAAATAAATACCCGTGGTTAACTCCTGAGATGCCTCTGCCTGAGACCAGAGCTGCTTCTGGCCTAACATGCACACCCCCAGCAGCATTTTAAAGACCAAGAGGATTTGATTTCTTCCATTGGAAAGGGTTGTCTTGCCGAGGAGGGAAAATGGGATTCGGTTTGATATTAAAGATGCCTATCATTTTCCATTTTTATTGTGTATTTGTCTTGTTTCTTCTAGTTTGACTTTTGGTATGAAGGTGGGAAGTTTGAGAAAACAAAGTAAATTGAGGTTTTTCAGCCGTGGTTTCATGGTCCCATCCCTGTGTCTTTCCTTTGTATTTGTCAGTTTCATGGGCATTGCCCATATGTGGGTCTTCCTGTTTTCCCATCACTGTAACTAAACTTTCCCCAGGGTCTCCATAGGGCAGGGGTGCTGGGGCTGCTCTCCAAGAAAACAATCCCACACAGGGCATTTGTGTGGCAAGAGCAGGGTGTGCACCAGGGCTTATGGTCCATGCCCTCAACCTAGCAAAGAGTACGAAGAGTAGCCTGGTTCCAGGATCATCCAAGGGAGGGACTGAATTGTGGGAGGAAAACGAGGCTGTCTGGGAGAGCAGAGAGAGGGCTGGCTTACCCTGAGAACTTCCTGACTCCCAAGATAGGGAAGGTTAGTGTCTTTTGGGGTCACCAAATTGACTCTGAGCGGTCACATTCCTAAAGACATTTTGCTCCCGAATTGGAGTTGGCGGTGATGGGGAGTTGCAGTGATGGGTTTTATTCCACAGCATCCAACGAAATACCCTCACGGTTATTCTCTCCTGACCTTTTCGATCCCTTTGCAGTTCCCAGGCACTGTTTTTTGCAAGCTCCATGACCATGTTGCTTGCAGCATTATACATCTGGCTCCAAAATGACAGACTTACAGAACACCTGGGACCGGGCGTTGACAGTTGAATTCTTCGGAAGTAGGAGCTATTCAAAAATTACATTCTGTAGATCGCTCCCTTCCTAGTTATCCTTAAGCTGTCTCTCTCAAGATGCTGCTGTAATGTCATCTCCCTTGTGAATCCCTGTTTTTCTCTCCATCCCCCACGTAGCAATTATTTCTTCCTGAAATCAAATAGTGGTGTATTTCCTCATTCCGTTCTGAGCACAATAAGTTCTTTTTTTCCCTCTGAGTTACCAGTTACCTGGTCCTACCAGTTATTCTATCTATTCCTATCAGTTATCAGAGACACAGAGATTCATTGGAAAGCACCACATTCTGAAAGTTTCCAGTTTGCCACCTCCCGCATTCTGAGTATTGTGTTAGCTGTGCCAAGTGTCTGAGGGGATGACTCTCTTTCTAAGGAAGGGAGGGACATGAAAGGCAAAGCATAGAACACATGGGTTCTACCGCTTGACCACTGCTGGTTATGCCTTTCTCTGCTTTTTCATGCCTCTATGGAGTGCCCTGTAAGAAAGGATTCATACTTTTTCCCTATCCAACTTGTCGGTGTTGGTCAAGACAAAGGAGGAAGTTACAGCTATGAAGATGATATGGACCAAAAGTTAATTCAATGAGGAGGGCCATCACCCTGAAATCTCAGTATAATCCAAAGGTTTCTGAAGCTAAGATGATATCTTCCTTAACCTCAACAGCTACCCAACTAATGACATTCTAGTGAAACAGCAGGGGTTGAACAATCCTTGGGCCAAATTTAATGTATATGGACATATGATTTAATTAGACATTTGACGTATACAGATGACATTATTCAGAGTGAACACAGTGTCTTCTCCTCTCCTCGCACACAACAGGCAGAAGATTTTGTGCATCAAGCAGACTTCTATTCCCAGCACCATTTTTAAAAAAGATTTTATTTATTTGTGTGTGTGAGAGAGAGAGAGAGGGGAAGAGAGAGCACAAGCAGGGGGAGTGTCATGCAGAAGAAGAAGCAGGCTTCTTACTGAGCAGGGAGCCCGATGTAAGACTTGATCCCAGGACCCTGGGACCATGACCTGAGCTGAAGGCAGATGCCAATGGAGCCATCCAGGCGTCCAAACCTGTACCATTTTTAAATCTAATCCTGAGCAAGCTAGTCAGCTCTTAAGAATTAAAGTTTACTTATGTAAAATGGAGATGAGAGAATGAACTAAGATCCTAGAAACTTTTTCTGCAACAGGCCAAACAGTGAGTACAGCTTGGCAGGCCACACAGTCCCTGAGGCCTCTACTCAACAGTGGTAGAGACCACCATAGCAAAACAGTCATAGACAATACATAAATGAGTGGGCACGTCTGTGTTCTGATAAAACTATTTACAGAAATAGCCAGTGGCTGGGTTTGGTCATAGTTCGTTGACCCCTGCTGTAGATGAAGTATTTGGTAAATGGTCTGATCTTCATAAATAGGAAATGCCTTCCCTTTCACTCATCATAGAATATTTGGCTGACACTTGGATTGTATTTAGCAAACTGGTCTGGCCAGTATAAAAAACTAATTTTTAAAAAATCTTCTATAAGCTTATGTTGGGTGTCAATCCTGAGTTGTAACCCATTTTATCTTCTAGTTAATTTTTTTCTTGTCTCCCTATGCTTCTATGTCTCAGACCTCATCCTGACTCTCCCTCCCCAAAGTCTCCAGTTTGGTATTAGGCTACCTCGGTCTTCCGTTATTTTCCCAGCCCACATCTTTTAGAGAATTTAGAATTCCTGTTAGAATTCCTCAGTCTGTTGCCTCCATTGGAAAGAGTTATTTTTGACCTACCCTGACCCCGTCTTGAACAACAATAAAATGGGGATTGGGAGAAACGTGACACAAATCAATAGGTTATCCCAACAGACGTGATCTTTGAAGCTGTTTTTTCTCGGACACTTGCAGCGTAACAAAGATAAATAGCGACTCCCTCACATTGCCATCTGAGCAGTAGGTGGCTCAGCAGATCACAACGTGACCTCTAGTCTGGGTGAGCAGCAGGTTTGAGCAGGATGAGGGACAGGGGAGAACAAAGATTCTGGCCACAGAGAGAGAAAGGGGAGACAGCCAAAGGACAACTGGTGCCTCAATTTCTCATCACAGTTGTTGGTGCCCATGGGTTCCCCACCTGCTTTTCAGTTTGTTCTGCTCCCCCCTTTCTTATTTATCTTCATCCTCTTACTTTATAGCCCTTCAATAAACATTTATTGAGCACCGACTGGATACAGGGCACTGACACAATCACTCGGGCATCATAGTAGCTGTAGTGTTTCTTTACCTGATTCTTAGCAAAGTGAGGCTGAGAATTGATTGCTGTGGCTGATTCCAGAACACTGTAGGGAGGGGAGGGGAAAGAAGAGTCACCCAATGCCTTCCTTTTCCACCTTTCTGGGTACATTTGCTGCCTGGAGCATGGTCATGAGCAGGCAGAACAGATGCCAGAAACTACTGCCTCTTATATGGGTTGTGTGCCCCTGCTGGAGCTCCTGTGGTCCTAGTAGTTGTGGAACTAGCAGAGGGACTACTAACAGGTATAGTCTAGTCTTATGACCTCCATTTACTTGTCTAATTCTTGCAGCAATGCCACGAGGCAAGTATGGTTATCATTCCCATTTTATACAAGAGGAAGAGACTGACAGAGTTGAAGCACCTGTCATCACTTGGCTAGGCAGTGGCAATGCTGGGAGGGGAAACCAAGCAGTCTGACTCGCTGTCAACATTTATCTCATTGTATCATAAGCACCTTAGTGTTTCTGCTTTCCTAGTTTGACTGTGAGTTTGTTGGTGGTGTGAGCATTAACATTTAAAACAATATTTTCTATTATAAAGCACATATACAGAAAATTGCATAAAATATAAAGAGTAAAGGTCAATAAATTGCTGTGAAACAAACATCTCTGTATTCACTGTCTATACATTACTAGCACCCCAAAAATCCCCCCAGTCCCCTCTTAATTGTTACACCTTCACTTTCCCCCCAAGTAACAGCTCCCCTGCTCTCTGGCAACACAGCTAGCTTTGTCTGTTTCTGAACTAGAGCTACATGGGGCCATAATGCAAATTCTCTTTTGCGTCTGGCCTCTTTTGTTCATCTTGATGTTGTCACATGTTTTCATTTTGCTATAGTGCTCCATTGTAGGAACAGAACACTTTTGATTTATTGGGTTTATTGTTGAAGGACATCAGGGTGGTTTCTAGCTTTGGGGTGTTATGAAACACCATGTCTTTTGGTGTTCCTATACATATATTTCTCTTGGATGTAGATCAAAGAGTGGACTTTCTGAGTCAAAGTGTATCTCCATGTTCATTGTTGTTTTACAGATTCCCCTTCCTGGGCATCATATGAGAGTCCGTGTTGCATCATGCATCTTTAGAACTAGGGATGTCACTAAAGTAGATATTGGTAATTCATTCCTACCTTAATTTGCATCTAACTGATTTGTAATAAAATGGACATTTTCATATGTTTATTGGCTCTTTCAAATCCTCTTTTTGAATTGCCTGTTCAAGCCTCTTACCCATTTTTCTTTTTCATGTTTGCCTTAAAAAAAAAAAAGACTGATTTGGGGTAGTTATAGATTCTGAATACAAGTCTTATGCTGGTTGTATCTTTGGCACATAATCTTCTCTTAATTCATTGCTTGCTTTTCACACTTTTGATATTGTGTCTTTTGATGGACTGAGGTTCTTAATTTTAGTAAAGTTAAATATATTGATCTCTTCCTTTGTGGGTAGTGCTTTTTGTCTTATTATCCTCTAGAAGCCTTATTGTTCTGTTTTCTTTATAGAGCTATAGTCTACTTGGAATTGATTTTTGTATATGGTATGAGATAGGGGTTCTTTCTTTCGTTTTCTTTTCTTTATCAATATTGAATTGACTTAGCACCATTTATTTAAATGATCATCCTTTCCCCCACTGCTTTTTGGTGTCAATTTTGTTGTAAATCAAATGGCCCTATATGTGTTCCTGTTTATGGACTCTATTTTGTTCCAAAGGTCCATTTTCCTATCCTTGTGCCAGTACCATATTGTCTTAATTACTGTAGCTTCATACTAAATCTTTTTTTTTTCATTTTATTTATTTTTTCAGTGTAACAGTATTCATTCTTTTTGCACAACACCCAGTGCTCCATGCAAAACGTGCCCTCCCCATTACCCACCACCTGTTCCCCCAACCTCCCAGCCCTGACCCTTCAAAACCCTCAGGTTGCCCCAACCTCCCACCCCTGACCCTTCAAAACCCTCAGGTTGTTTTTCAGAGTCCATAGTCTCTTATGGTTCGCCTCCCCTCCCCAATGTCCGTAGCCCGCTCCCCCTCTCCCAATCCCACCTCCCCCCAGCAACCCCCAGTTTGTTTTGTGAGATTAAGAGTCATTTATGGTTTGTCTCCCTCCCAATCCCATCTTGTTTCATTTACTCTTCTCCTATCCCCCTACCCCCCCATGTTGCTTCTCCATGTCCTCATATCAGGGAGATCATATGATAGTTGTCTTTCTCCGATTGACTTATTTCACTAAGCATGATACGCTCTAGTTCCATCCACGTCGTCGCAAATGGCATGATTTCATTTCTTTTGATGGCTGCATAGTATTCCATTGTGTATATATACCACATCTTCTTTATCCATTCATCTGTTGATGGACATCTAGGTTCTTTCCATAGTCTGGCTATTGTAGACATTGCTGCTATAAACATTCGGGTACACGTGCCCCTTCGGATCACTATGTTTGTATCTTTAGGGTAAATACCCAGTAGTGCAATTGCTGGGTCATAGGGTAGTTCTATTTTCAACATTTTGAGGAACCTCCATGCTGTTTTCCAGAGTGGTTGCACCAGCTTGCATTCCCACCAACAGTGGAGGAGGGTTCCCCTTTCTCCACATCCTCGCCAGCATCTGTCATTTCCTGACTTGTTAATTTTAGCCATTCTGACTGGTGTGAGGTGATATCTCATTGTGGTTTTGATTTGTATTTCCCTGATGCCGAGTGACATGGAGCACTTTTTCATGTGTCTGTTGGCCATCTGGATGTCTTCTTTGCAGAAATGTCTGTTCATGTCCTCTGCCCATTTCTTGATTGGATTGTTTTTCTTTGGGTGTTGAGTTTGCTAAGTTCCTTATAGATTTTGGATACTAGCCCTTTATCTGATATGTCGTTTGCAAATATCTTCTCCCATTCTGTCAGTTGTCTTTTGGTTTTGTTAACTGTTTCCTTTGCTGTGCAAAAGCTTTTGATCTTGATGAAATCCCAACAGTTCATTTTTGCCCTTGCTTCCCTTGCCTTTGCCGTTGTTCCTAGGAAGATGTTGCTACGGCTGAGGTCGAAGAGGTTGCTGCCTGCATTCTCCTCAAGGATTTTGATGGATTCCTTTCTCACATTGAGGTCCTTCATCCATTTGGAGTCTATTTTCGTGTGTGGTATAAGGAAGTGGTCCAATTTCATTTTTCTGCATGTGGCTGTCCAATTTTCCCAGCACCATTTATTGAAGAGGCTGTCTTTTTTCCATTGGACATTCTTTCCTGCTTTGTCGAAGATTAGTTGACCATAGAGTTGAGGGTCGATTTCTGGGCTCTCTATTCTGTTCCACTGATCTATGTGTCTGTTTTTGTGCCAGTACCATGCTGTCTTGATGATGACAGCTTTGTAATAGAGCTTGAAGTCCGGAATTGTGATGCCACCAACTTTGGCTTTGTTCTTCAATATTCCTTTGGCTATTCGAGGTCTTTTCTGGTTCCATATAAATTTTAGGATTATTTGTTCCATTTCTTTGAAAAAAATGGATGGTATTTTGATAGGGATTGCATTAAATGTGTAGATTGCTTTAGGTAGCATAGACATTTTCACAATATTTATTCTTCCAATCCAGGAGCATGGAACATTTTTCCATTTTTTTGTGTCTTCCTCAATTTCTTTCATGAGTACTTTATAATTTTCTGTGTATAGATTCTTAGTCTCTTTGGTTAGGTTTATTCCTAGGTATCTTATAGTTTTGGGTACAATTGTAAATGGGATTGACTCCTTAATTTCTCTTTCTTCAGTCTTGTTGTTGGTGTACAGAAATGCAACTGATTTCTGTGCATTGATTTTATATCCTGACACTTTACTGAATTCCTGTACAAGTTCTAGCAGTTTTGGAGTGGAGTCTTTTGGGTTTTCCACATATAGTATCATATCATCTGCGAAGAGTGATAGTTTGACTTCTTCTTTACCAATTTGGATGCCTTTAATTTCTTTTTGTTGTCTGATTGCTGAGGCTAGGACTTCTAGTACTATGTTGAATAGCAGTGGTGATAATGGACATCCCTGCCGTGTTCCTGACCTTAACGGAAAAGCTTTCAGTTTTTCTCCATTGAGAATGATATTTGCGGTGGGTTTTTCATAGATGGCTTTGATAATATTGAGGTATGTGCCCTCTATCCCCACACTTTGAAGAGTTTTGATCAGGAAGGGATGCTGTACTTTGTCAAATGCTTTTTCAGCATCTATTGAGAGTATCATATGGTTCTTGTTCTTTCTTTTATTAATGTGTTCTATCACATTGATTGATTTGCGGATGTTGAACCAACCCTGCAGCCCTGGAATAAATCCCACTTGATCGTGGTGAATAATCCTTTTAATGTACTGTTGAATCCTATTGGCTAGTATTTTGGCGAGAATTTTTGCATCTGTGTTCATCAAGGATATTGGTCTGTAGTTCTCTTTTTTGGTGGGATCCTTGTCTGGTTTTGGGATCAAGGTGATGCTGGCCTCATAAAATGAGGTTGGAAGTTTTCCTTCCGTTTCTATTTTTTGGAACAGTTTCAAGAGAATAGGAATTAGTTCTTCTTTAAATGTTTGGTAGAATTCCCCTGGGAAGCCATCTGGCCCTGGGCTTTTGTTTGTTTGGAGATTTTTGATGACTGTTTCAATCTCCTTACTGGTTATGGGCCTGTTCAGGTTTTCTATTTCTTCCTGGTTCAGTTGTGGTAGTTTATATGTCTCTAGGAATGCATCCATTTCTTCCAGATTGTCCAATTTGTTGGCGTAGAGTTACTCATAGTATGTTCTTATAATTGTCTGTATTTCTTTGGTGTTAGTTGTGATCTCTCCTCTTTCATTCATGATTTTATTGATTTGGGTCCTTTCTCTTTTCTTTTTGATGAGTCTGGCCAGGGGTTTATCAATCTTATTGATTCTTTCAAAGAACCAGCTCCTAGTTTCATTGATTTTTTCTATTGTTTTTTTGGTTTCTATTTCATTGATTTCTGCTCTGATCTTTATGATTTCTCTTCTCCTGCTGGGTTTAGGGTTTCTTTCTTGTTCTTTCTCCAGCTCCTTTACGTGTAGGGTTAGGTTGTGTACTTGAGACCTTTCTTGTTTCTTGAGAAAGGCTTGTACCGCTATATATTTTCCTCTCAGGACTGCCTTTGCTGTGTCCCACAGATTTTGAACTGTTGTGTTTTCATTATCATTTGTTTCCATGAATTTTTTCAATTCTTCTTTAATTTCCTGGTTAACCCATTCATTCTTTAGAAGGATGCTGTTTAGTCTCCATGTATTTGGGTTCTTTCCAGCTTTCCTCTTGTGATTGAGTTCTAGCTTCAGAGCATTGTGGTCTGAAAATATGCAGGGAATAATCCTAATCTT
Source organism: Meles meles (assembly GCF_922984935.1). Taxonomy (NCBI): domain Eukaryota; kingdom Metazoa; phylum Chordata; class Mammalia; order Carnivora; family Mustelidae; genus Meles; species Meles meles. Next base: position 135,050,654 of record NC_060071.1, on the reverse strand, counting down.
TTGATACCGGTTGAGACCTGATTTGTGACCCAGGATGTGATCTATTCTGGAGAAGGTTCCATGTGCACTAGAGAAGAATGTGTATTCTGTTGCTTTGGGATGAAATGTTCTGAATATATCTGTGATGTCCATCTGGTCCAGTGTGTCATTGAAGGCCTTTATTTCCTTGTTGATCTTTGGCTTGGATGATCTGTCCATTTCAGTGAGGGGAGTGTTCAAGTCCCCTACTATTATTGTATTATTATTGATGTGTTTCTTTGATTTTGTTATTAATTGGTTGATATAGTTGGCTGCTCCCACGTTAGGGGCATAGATATTTAAAATGGTTAGATCTTCTTGTTGGACAGACCCTTTGAGTAGGATATAGTGTCCTTCCTCATCTCTTATTATAGTCTTTGGCTTGAAATCTAATTGATCTGATATAAGGATTGCCACCCCAGCTTTCTTCTGATGCCCATTAGCATGGTAAATTGTTTTCCACCCCCTCACTTTAAATCTGGAGGTGTCTTCGCGTCTAAAATGAGTTTCTTGTAGGCAACATACTGATGGGTTTTGTTTTTTTATCCATTCTGATACCCTGTGTCTTTTGGTTGGGGCATTTAGCCCATTAACATTCAGGGTAACTATTGAGAGATATGAATTTAGTGCCATTATTAGCCTGTAAGGTGACTGTTACTGTATATTGTCTCTGTACCTTTCTGATCTACTACTTTTAGGCTCTCTCTTTGCTTAGAGGACCCCTTTCAATATTTCCTGTAGAGCTGGTTTGTTGTTTGCAAATTCTTTCAGTTTTTGTTTGTCCTGGAAGCTTTTGATCTCTCCTTCTATTTTCAATGATAGCCTAGCTGGATAGAGTATTCTTGGCTGCATGTTTTTCTCGTTGAGTGCTCTGAAAATATCATGCCAGCTCTTTCTGGCCTGCCAGGTCTCTGTGGATAAGTCTGCCGCCAATCTAATATTTTTACCATTGTATGTTACAGACTTCTTTTCTCGGGCTGCTTTCAGGATTTTCTCTTTGTCACTAAGACTTGTAAATTTTACTATTAGGTGACGGGGTGTGGACCTATTCTTGTTGACTTTGAGGGGGGTTCTCTGCATCTCCTGGATTTTGATGCTTGTTCCCTTTGCCATATTAGGGAAATTCTCTCCAATGTTTCTCTCCAATAGACCTTCTGCTCCCCTCTCTGTTTCTTCTTCTTCTGGAATCCCAATTATTCTAATGTTGTTTCGTCTTATGGTGTCACTTATCTCTCGAATTCTCCCCTCATGGTCCAGTAGCTGTTTGTCCCTCTTTTGCTCGGCTTCCTTATTCTCTGTCATTTGGTCTTCTATATCACTAATTCTTTCTTCTGCCTCATTTATCCTAGCAGTGAGAGCCTCCATTTTTGATTGCACCTCATTAATAGCTTTTTTGATTTCAACTTGGTTAGATTTTAGTTCTTTAATTTCTCCAGAAAGGGCTTTAATATCTCCAGAGAGGGTTTCTCTAATATCTTCCATGCCTTTTTCGAGCCCGGCTAGAATGTTCAGAATCGTCATTCTGAACTCTTGATCTGACATATTACCCATGTCTGTGTTGATTAGGTCCCTAGCCTTCGGTACTGTCTCTTGTTCTTTTGTTTGTGGTGATTTTTTCCGCCTTGTCATTTTGTCCAGATAAGAGAATATGAAGGAGCAAATAAACTACTAAAAGGGTGGCAAAGACCCCGGAAAAATGCGCTGTAACCAAATCAGAAGAGACCCCAAATTGTGGGGGGGAGAAAGGGGATAAAAACAGCTTCTGAAAAAAAAAGAAAAAAAAAAAAAAGAAAGAAAAAAATTTAAAAAATAAAACAAATAAAAAATATAAAAAAGAAAGAAAAAATATATATATTTAGATGAACTAGTCAAAAAATGTTAAAAAAGAAAAGGGTAAAAGTTAAAAGTTTAAAAAAAAATTTAGCAGAAGAAGAAAAAAGAAAAAAGAAAAAAAAATTGAAAAAAGAAAAAAAAATTGAAGTAGCCGCAAGACTAAAGAATCATGGGGAGAAAGCCATGAGTTCTGTGCTTTGCTTTCTCCTCCTCTGGAATTGCTCTGCTGTCTTAGGAATTGAATCTGCTTTCTCCTTGATAGATGAACTTCGTCCTGGCTGGATATTTTGTTGATCTTCTGGGGGAGGGGCCTGTTGTAGTGACTCTCAAGTGTCTTTGCCCGAGGCGGGATTGCACCGCCCTTACTGGCGGCCGGACTAAGTAATCGGCTCGGGTTCGCTTTTGGGAGCTTCTGTTCCCTGAACGCTTCCCGTAGAGTTCCGGAGGACGGGAATGAAAATGGCGGCCTCCCAGTCTCCAGCCCGGAGGAGCCGAGAGCCTGGGGCCCCACTCCTCAGTGCGCCCCCAGAGGACAGCACCCAATCACTCCCGTATCCCCAGCCTCTAGCCGCGCTCCGAGCTCACCCAGCCCACGACCAGTTCAAGGTAACCCCGAGCTGAGAGTTTAGTCCTCGGCTCTGTCTCTCCAGCTGGCTTCTCCGTTCTAATACCTGCGAGCTCTCCGACACTCCGACACCCCCGATCCTTCTGTGACCCTGCGGGGCCTGGGGCCACGCTGGCCCCGTGTGGGCTTCACCCCGGTTTAGCCCCTGGAGCAATGTCCCTCAGTGGAACAGACTTTTAAAAGTCCTGATTTTGTGCTCCGTTCCTCCGCCGCTTGCCGGGAGCCGGCCCCTCCCCCCCCGGTCTATCTTCCCGTCGTTTTAGATTCACTTCTCCGCCAGTCCTACCTTTCAGAAAGTGGTTGATTTTCTGTTTCTAGAGTTGCTGTTCTTCTTCTCTTCGCTCTCCCGTTGGATTTGTAGGTGTTTGCAATGTTTAGATAAGCTATCAAGCTGATCTCCTGCTACCTGATGTAGTCTCAGGCTGCTACTTCTCCGCCATCTTGACTCCTGTCTCGCTTCATACTAAATCTTATATTCATCAGAGGAACCCCCACTTAGATCTTATCTGAATTCTATCTTTGTGCTCCCCAGGGACACCCACAGTGCTTGGGACATTATAGATGCTCAATAAGTACTCATTGGATGAAAGGGCCTCTGGTGCTTGTATCTGTGGAGTTACCATTGCAGAAGGTGGTGGGAGGAAGATGACTTCACTCTTCTCCCAGGACACAGACTGGATTTAGAGGGTGCTTTGGACACATGGGTGGTTTTTTGAGGTGGCACAGAGTCTCCATTAGGCATATTCAAAGAGGCCATGGGGGTTAATGGAGCTGGGAAGCTCTGACAGAAATTGGCAGTAGGGGTGAAGCAGAAATGGTAGGTAGGTTAACTGGATGCCCTTAAAGGTGACAGTGGCATCCAGCTCTGTCCCTGGCAGGAGGCAGAGGCTTATGTGGGAAAAGCAGGCAGTATCAGCAAACTGAAGCTTCCACCAAACCTAACCCCAAAGCCTTCCATCAGCCTCTTCACCACCAATGGAGACTGCTCCTTTGCCTGGAACTATACTTTGTCTCCAGCAAATTGGTGGGTTGCTTCCCCCCCTCTTTATCTCCCTGTAGGATTCTGGCAGAGATCCATATTTCAGAGATGGCTACCCTGACTCTGGTCTCTCTCTGTTGCCACAGGCAGCTAAGCTTCCTCAGATACTACCTTCAAGCTGTCATCTTTCTACCCCAAGACCAACAACGAACTCTGTCATTTACAGCATATATTCCAGACTCCTCAGTTTGGACTTTAAGACCCTACATACTATAACCCTAAATACCCAGTCTTCCTTTTCTCTTCCAACCACTCCCTGATTAGTTTACTTATTATTTTATTTCCCATACATAAAATGCTCATTCCCAGCTGAATTGTTCCTTCTACATAAATACCTTTGTCTTTTCTTCTATTTAGTCTAATGATTCTTTAAAATCCAGCCCAGGTTTTATCTTTTTCTTCCTCAAGTCCTTTCTGACTACTTTAGCACCCTATTCTTTCCCATCTCTGAAACTCCTGGCATATTCATATCCAGTATTGAAAGGTTGCTCTTTATGATTCTCTTTATAGACTGTAAGAAAGGAAAGCTATATTAGTCAAGATTCTCCTGGTAACTGTATTATTTTGCTAGAGCTACTGTACTAACCAGGTTTCTCCAGAGAAATAGAACCGATAGAATAGATAGATGATAGATTGGTAGATACATAAAGAGATTATTACAGGAATTGGTTCATGTTGTTATAGAGACTGAGAAGTCCCACAATCTGCCATACGCGAGCTGGAGAACCAGGAGAGCTTGTGGTGTAACTAAGTCCAAGTCCACGGGCCTGAGAAGCAGGGGGAGATGATGGTGTAACTCTCAGTCCTAAGTCAAAGCCTTAGAGACAAATCCTGAAAACCAGGAGCTCTGATGTCTGAGTCCAGAAAATAATGGACATCTGAGTTCAGAAAGACAAAATTCACCTTCCTTTGCCTTTTTGTTTCATTCAGGCATCCCAACATATTGGAATGTGCTGCCCACACTGGTGAAGTCAGATCTCTTTACTCAGTCCACTGAATTGAATGCTAATCTCTTCCAGAAACACCCTCAAGGACACACCCAGAAATCAGGTTTTACCGATTATCTGGGCATCCCAAAGGCCAGTCAAATTGGCACATAAAATTAATTATCACAGCTGCCATAATAAAATACCACAGACCAGTGGCTTAAAAAAGAGAAATTTATTTTCTTATGGTTCTGGACGCTAGAAGTCTTAGGTCAAGGTGAATCTAAGGCCTTCTCCTTGACTTGCAGATGATCATCTTCACCCTGTGTTCTCACATGGCCTTTCCTTTGTGCATGCCTGTGGTGTCTCTCTGTATGTTCGATTTTCTCTTAGGAGGATACCAACCATATTGGATTGGGACCCATCCTAATGGCTCCATTTGAACTTTTTTAGCTCTTTAAAAGTCCTTATCTCTAAATCCAGTCATATTCTTAGGTACTGGTGATTAGGGCTTCAACATATGAATTTGGGAGGGACACATTTTAGTCTGTAACAGAAGCCAACTTCCAGTGAATAAAGCCAAAGAGAGAATTTATCTTCAGTATCTGAAAAGTTGAGGTTGATCAAATTGTTAGAATTGGATCCTATCCTATGTTGTCTAGAACCTTGAGCTTTCCCTTACTCATCTCCATCTTTTTTTCTTTGTCGAAATCATTCTGAAGCAGGGTTCCCTTCATTTGTGGCAATATGGCTGCCATAGCTCTTGGCTTGTTATTATACCAACTCATCAATTCTGGGAAAAAGAAAGCTTCTATCCCAGTGGTACTGGGAAAAGTCCTGGGGCCAATTCTCATTGTCCCAGACTCAGTCATGTGCATATCACTGAACCAGTCACTGAGATTCTAATTACTGGACTTTGGCCTATAGCACTGCCCCACTTGCTGCCCACTCTAGACAAAAGGTAGAATCAACTCAATCAAATCATATAAAATGAGAGTGGGAACAGTGGTTCCCTATAGAAAAATCAAAGCATTATTATAGAAGGGAGATAGCATGCAGAGCAAAGAAAATAAATATCCATTCCAGCTGCTTTCCTATTCAGCTTATTTTGTTCCACACATTAACCCTGAAAGGTAGATTTTGTTACTCTCATTTTATAATAAAGAAATGGAGGCTTAGGGAGGATAAGTCAAACAAGTATCTGGTAAATTGAGAGTTAACTTTAAGTACTGATCTATGTGACTCCAAAACCCACCACCTTTCCCCTACTACACCATCTCCTTCAACTTCTAAGCAAGCGTTTAGCTTCTAGCTTCATCAACAACTGACCCAGCTTTAAGAGATCTTAGGAGCTCAATAGATGATAGAGGCCAGATGGAGATGATAGTTGGTTGTATATTGGACATGCTGCAAAGTGTGTTAAGCCTCAGGATCTGATGTGGGGACAGGTAAGGTTCAGGATTGAGTACAGAAGGTGTACGAACAAGGAATTCTGGAATGAGACAGGGGAATGGGGAGGAGGAAACTGGGAATGACATACAAATAGCAAGTTGGTGGATGGAACAGGTACAACTTTCTTCCCATGGCTTTGCCTGGGCACATGTGGCTCTTCTGGGAGACTCCCCTGCTGTGTCCCATTTCTCCCCACTAAGACTTGAGTTCTGCTATATGAGTAAGTAAGGGTGGGTCTGTCTGGTTCCTCTGGATCTTTCCCTTTGTTCTTCTTTGCAGACACCTTTCCAGAATTCCAAACCCAAGAACATGAAATTCAGAGATTTCTCAGTTCATTGCAGTGGAGTGGAGTGAGAGACCAGCCGGGAGGTGGTCTGCCTGGCTCTCTGCCACTTAGTTGTTGTGTGACCTTGGGCAATATTTAGCTCTCTGGGCTTTAGTTTCTGTACGTGTAAGATAGGGATAGGAAGAGGTTAGCTTTTTAGAGCACAGACAATCTTCCAAACTTTCCCAGGACAGTGTCCCACTCACCCTATACATTCAGAAATAAAAAATATCTGGCATTACTGACTCCAGGCTGAGAAGGCTGGGTGGACAAGGGGCTGCTTAGCCCAGAGCAAACACCCTGAGCAATGGTGAACTGGCTCCTTGTTCAGAATGTTCCCACAAACTCAACTCAGAGTTTCAGTGTCCTTTGGGGGAGAGCTTGTGGGCAGGCAGGGTTACATCTAAGTTTGCTTTCCTTGAAGAAGGCTTAGAATAGGCTTCTCAGAAGAAATGAGTCATAGGGAATGATCTTAAGAAAGGGGAGGTGCCGATGAATGGAGTGGCATGAAACTCCAAAAGCTGACCTCCAGAAAAATGTAGCCAGTAAAAGGGGAGCAATTTTATACCCCTCATCTCAACTGAGGGCTCCTTTGCCATGGAAATCTATATCCACTGATATCCCAAATGCACCTTTGATTTCAGAATGCATTTATATTTATATTTGGCAGTAGATCTACTTCCTAATCATGGTTATAGCTTAAATTAGTATGGAAATTAACTCTGAAACCCCGGACCGTTTCAAAGCACTGGATTTTACAGACCTTGAGCTACTTTAAAACAAATGTTGAAAATGTGCACTGCATAAAAAAATAAAAGCTGACAGTATTAATTTAATTTCATCTCCATTAAAGATATCACAAATGATTTATTGAGCTTTTAAAAGTAAAAAGGCATATGCTCTGTTATGGGCATGTGCCACTTAGAGATGCAGGTTGTTTAAATGAAAAATAATGGTTTTGCCAGATGTTAGTTTGTGCCTGGATCCCAACTGGAAATAAAATTCTGTGAGTTTCACGGTAATGATAATGTCTATGAACACATCTTGGTGCAGAAACATCTCCTGTCTTTAGCAATATATAGCTACATACCATGTTTCATCACATTCCAGGTTCTGGGGAGAATAAGCTTAAACCATCTTTCTTATGATTTTGAATTTATTCATTCACAAATATGTTTTGAACACTCACTACGGACCCTGGACTGTGTTATGTATTTGCTGAAAATAGTGGGTAAAGAGAGCAGATGTGGTCTCTGCCTTCCTGGAACTGGCAGCCTGGGGATCAGGGGATCATGAGATAATTGAGCCCAAATATATATATATATATATATACACACACTATATATATAAAAATATATATAGTATATATATAAATATATAGTATAATATATACTATTATTTTATATATATATTTTTATATATATTATATATATATATAAATATATATATATATAATAGTTTGGGGTAAGTGTGCTTGAGATCAAATATGGGAAGGTCAGTTACTTTCCTTTTTGATGTCTGGAAGGCCTGACATTTAGCCCGAGATGCAAGGATGAGACCATTGCTGTTCATATGCACACAGGCCCCCTCTGTACACCCCTGTTACTAGATATCTGTGGAAACACAGCAGAGGGTCTACAAGGACCCTTAGCATGGTGTGTGTTAGCTCAGGATGAGAGTGGGTAGGGACTCTATAGGTAGGAGTCTAAGCAGGCATCATTCCCCACTTAGAGAGGCTGTCACCTGCTCCCAGCCACACTCTTGGTAAGTGACACAGCTGGCATCTGAGCCCATGTCTCTGCCTCAAAGCATGTGTTCTTTCTCTCACAAGACAAGGCCTCTCAGGAGAGAGGAGTCCCCCCCCCCCTTAAATTCCAGACACTTCATCAAGTGCTTCCCTGCGGGCGGTTGGAATTTCAGCTGCCTTCTTCAGTTTAGGCCGAGACAAATGGGTCTTTTTCCCAGAGGGCCGCCCTGAACCAGAAGACCCGAGCTGTGGCTTCACCCTCTGAGGCTGCGTCTGTCGGCGCGGTCCGGATGGATGCACAGCCTACACGGAACAATTGTAACTGAAGCCCAGGAGCGCCTTCGATGTTGAGAGGTTTTCATAGTCCTTCTCTTCCCCCCGTGAAGCCTGCAGAGATAATTGGACCATTCAGGGCGATAAGGCGGGAGGCTCAGGATAACTGGACTTGCCCGAGGGTGGAGAGCCCATCTGGGGAGCTCCCATTGTCCCCTGTAGGTTGACCACACCTGTGGGGGAGGGGAGACACATGGCATTCTAAGCCCCAGAGAAGAGGGACTCCTTTTTCCTTTTCTTTTTTCTTACACTGACACACACACACACAAAATTCAGTTACAATGCATACATGATAAAATGCAGAGATCAGGTCAGTTCCACAGATTATGACAAGTGGTACACCTATGAAATTGCCACCCCAAACAAAGTGTAGAATATTTCCATCACCCCAGAACGTTTTCTTGTCCCCCTTTCCAGTCAGTCCCCTGATCCCACCCCCACCATAAACAGCCAGTGTTCTGACTTCCTTCACCATAGGTTAGTCTGGTCTGGTCTTGGATTTCACTTACATGGAATCATACTCTATGTAGTCTTTAGTGTTTGACTGCTATCACTTACCTCATGTTCATGGAGTTCATCCAACCTGTTGCCCATATCAGTGGCTTATTCCTTTTAATGCCAAATACAATTCCACGGTATGGATCCAATTTTAGTTGGTAGATATCTGGGTTGCTTTTGGGTTGGGGTTATGATGAATTAAAACTGCTATGAACATTTGTGTTGAAATCTTTTTATAGGTGTATGTTTTTATCTCTCTTGGGTAATCTAGGAGTGGAATTGCTGGGTCTTTGGGAAGTTGTATTTCATGTACATTTACTCTAGCTTGTATTGGAAAGAGAAGCAGCAGGGAGATGGACTCTCATGTGTTCATGGCTTTGCTGTTTTATCCAATAAACTTCAGTAGGTATAGGGTATTTATGTCCAACCCCCATTCCAATGCTCATCAGATAGCCTTGAACAAATGCTTGTGGACAGCGGTCAGCAGGTGCCACTGACTGGAAGGTCTGGCTCTCACCCTAAAATCATCTTTCCTTGGCTTCACTCTCTGTCCATTCTTGGTTCTTTAACCCCAGTAGCTGGGCTCATCTCCATGTGTCTGCTCTTCTTGCCGTAGGAAGGCAGTGCAGTGTCATTGGAAAGCTCTGGAGTCAGGCAGATTTGATCTGTCTCCTGGCTCTGCTATCTGCTAGCTGAGCACAATGAGTAAGTTACTTAACATCTCAGGACCTTGGTTTCCTAGAAACAGTGGGAAACACCTGCTTTGAAGAGCCATTTTAGGCATTGCATCAAGCCAGGTATGCCTGTGGGGCTTGCTCTTGCCCAGAGGACCACCACACACTCTGCTGCTGAGCCCTGGCCTCCATGTGCAGCTGTGTCCTCACAGAGGGAGGGGCATCCTTTATAATTTATCTGCCAGAGGGGGGAACTCATTCAGATTTTTCTACCCAGATAGGATGTCTTGTTGTAACTCATACAAAGGCAGTTGTAGTCATACCACGAGATGTAGAATGTTTCACAGAAAGCACTAAATACGTGGTAGCTAGTATAATGCAAATTGTATCAGGCAGGATTATTGGTTGCAAGCAATAGAAATTGGCTCTGGCTCTCTTACAGATAAAAGGGAATTTTCTAAAGGGACACGGAGGTCTCACAAATTTATTAGGAGAAGGGAGAACCAGGCTTCGAATGTCAGGAACCAGGGGCAGGAGGCTGCTTTGAGGATTGGACAGCGGGAACTTAAGCCAGAGCCACCTAAGCAGGAACTGGCTGGTCTGTGCCCTGCTGTGTTTGCTGAGATAATTACGGCCCCCTGCTGTCCTACATCTTTGTCTTATTTGCTCTAGGGAGAGAGAATCTGATTGGCCAATTCAGACTCACATTCTTGCCCACTGTTGGGGATGGACTGCAAGAGTCAGAATTGAACTCTAGCTTCCTTAATAATGGATAGGTCCCCACTACCCTGAAGATATCACCCCATGGGAAATCCCCATAGGTGCTCCCTGCCCCCAAGATATCACCTTATGAGGGATTCTCTGTTGTGATGGGCAGGAGCTCTCTTTCCCAAGGAGGTACCCTATGGGAGATTCCCTGTAAGTGAACGGAAGATGCTTCCAAGAAGGCACCCAATGAGGACTTCTCACACTGGGATGGTAACACGTAGGGGGATTATATGCTGGACAGCCAACAAAATGATAAATCCACTACTTAGGTATATTTCGAGGAATTGAAGATGTTCTGATTTATTGCCAGGAGTTGTCATCTCTTGGTAAACCAAGCCTTAAAAACACAGGATCCCATTAAGCCACATGTTCTTTTAAGTTGGTGGAGGGTTAATGACCCTCAGACAGAGCCGGGCCCAATGCCTCAGCCTTTCCACTTTCATTTTTGGAAAACATACTCATTTGTTGTTATTTAAAAAAAAAAAGGGGGGGCGGGAGGGCAGAATCACCTGAGAAGATACCATCTGAGTTCCTGGAGATCTGCCTGCTGGCTTCCAGAAGATTTATTCCTCACCTTAATGACTGTTAGCATAGCAGAGTGAAATGTGCCTGAGAAGCTGTGAAAATAGTAATGATCATGGTGGTGATCAAGGCTGATAGGAGGATGCTCTTGGGAGAGCTGAGGCTTTGATTTACAGGTTTAGCTTCAAGAAGTCACAAGTATCGGGGCACCTGGGTGGCTCAGTGGGTTGGGCCTCTGCCTTCAGCTCAGGTCATGATCTCAGGGTCCTGGGATTGAGCCCCGCATCGGGCTCTCTGCTCAGTGGGGAGCCTGCTTCCTCCTCTCTCTCTGCCTGCCTCTCTGCTTACTCGTGATCTCTCTCTGTCAAATAAATAAATCTTAAAAAAAAAAAAGAAGAAGTCACAAGTATCACTGTTGTAAGCCGCACTGGCTCCTGATACTAATCATGGGATGGGGTGGAGTCTTGCATCTAGAAGGTTGCAAGATGACTAAGTTTTTGGAGGGGCACAGATGCCAAGGAAACTGTATTAAACATTCTATGCTGGGGTGACAATATGGTAGGGTAGGAGGATAGGAATAAGATGAGCTTCATGGTCTCAGTTCCTAGACGAAGAAAGCCAGTCTTGTGGAGCAGGGGAGAAGATGCTAGGAATAGTTGACCATTGTCCTGGCACTTCACCCATGTCAGCTTGTTTAACCCTTGCCACAACTGGGAATAGTAGGTATTATTATTATTCCCATTGTACATATGAAGAAACTGAAGCTCAGAGAGGCCATGTAAATTGCAGCATGGTCTGATTTATGTGGAGTGATATGTGACTAGAAGTTCTAAAGGAAGTCTTAGAACACTACCCCATGGTTTAGATCTGGAATCAGTGGGAGGAAGGGATATTCTAAATTGCCATATCAGCTGGAAGAGAAGACACCTTCATCACCTCTGCATTTTGATGACTTTTCATGGTCATTAACATATCTAGTGGCCCTCAACACACAGGTCCCAAAGACAGATCTCCCCTGATGGCGGGAGAGGGCGGGGAGCCCTCCCCACCACAGATGGCTGCTCCTACTCAGAAGGTCCAGCTGCTGCTTATCAAGGAGAGGTGGAAGATGGGGGAGGGAGGAAAGGGGGGGGTGATAGGTACTCAGGCCCCCAAGGCTCTTTTCTCGAAGGAAACAGCCTCAGCAGAGCCACATGAGGCCTGGGTTTTGAGGACACTGCAGGATGCACTCATACTTTCATCACAGAGGCTGTAAAGAAGTGGCCGATCCTCCCACCCCCAAGCTTCCCGCGTCTTGTGTGTTCTGAAGAGATACCCCATCCCAGCTTGGGCACCCCCAACCAGCTGGAGAATGACCGTGATTATTTGGTTAGTAACCGCCTCCACTGTTGAACTTCAGGAACTTGCTTCTGTGGAAGCTATCCAAATGATCATTCATTCCCTCACCCATTCCTTCAACCCACAAGTGCTTACTGAACACTGCTACTTGCCACTTACCATGGGTAAAGACAAAGCATTCTCTTCTGTAGTCTCCCCCACCCAACATCCATGCTGTTCTCTCCCCCATACGCCATGCTTCTGGCCCCTGGGTCATCCCGGCAGGCCAGACACCACGATGACAGACACTGGGCTGCTCATCAAAGACTCCATTGAGAGCTTCATGTCAGCACATGCAGAAAGCAGCAGTGTTAGTCCTGAACCTGACCCAGGGTTGTGGGGGAGGTGCTGGGGAGCACAGCTATTATCAGTAGTGTTCTGACAGCCCTTGACAGCAGGTGTCTGTCAGCCCTCTATTCCTCCCTCCACCCCCACCCTGCTCCCCAGGCTCAAAGTGTCACTTCCATTTGGAAGGCATGGGAGAGGTGAGGTGGAGAGAGGACCTGGTCATTACTCTGCCTGCTGACCAGGGACGAGGTCAGGTGTGGCCCGAGGACAAAGGCAGCTGTGCTGTGAAGGCAGCTGGGGTCACAGCCGGGGTCAGCCGCACCACTTCTCTCTGCCCCTGCTTTTGAAGAGGGGTTTTCTTCCATGCAGCTCTCATCACAGAATGCCTTCTCAGTGTCTCACCCAGTGGAAATCATTTCTCTGCATAGGAGAAGGGTGATAAGTGGAAGGGAATGTCCTGGTTATGGGTTTGAGTTCCCAGAGACCGATTTTAAGGGCAGAGGAATAAAATGAGCATAGGGTAGTAAGTTAAAGCTTGGAGTATGACAGACCTAGACTCAAGTCCAAAATAAGACCCAGCAATTCCACTCCTAGGTATTGCTCTGCCCACACAAGGACACATATGCAAGTATCCTTAGAAGCATTATTCATAATAGCACAAGAGCAGTCATAATCTGAATGTCCATCAACTGTGATGACTGGATACATACAATCTGATAGAACCACACAGTTGACTACGATTCAACCATAAATAGGAACAAAGTGGCAACACACACTACAACATGGACGAGCCTTCCTGTGAAGCAAAAGAAGCCAGAACACAGAAGTTCACATGCTGTGTGATTCCATTTATATCAAAGTCCAGAAAAGGGAAATCTCCAGTTGCAGAAAGCACATGAGTGGTTGCTTGGGGCTGGGGATTGGGGGTAGGGAGTGGACAGGGAGTGGGCATGAGGCGATCTTTTTAGGCAGGTGGAAATGTCCTAAAACTAGGTGGGGAGGGTTGCACAATTTGGCAGACTTACTAGAAATCACTGGATTGTACACTTAAAATGGGTAAATCTTATGGCACGTAAATTATACTTCAAAAACAGCTTTTAATATCCTAATTATGCCACTCACTAGCTGAAAGACCTGGAGCAAGTTACTGAGAATCCCCATCTGTAAAATGGGTATAATGAGATCTACTTCACAGGCCCATTGTGAAAGTTAAAGGCCTGCTTCATAGCGAGAGCTCAATAAATGAGAGCAGCTATTGCTACAACTTTTGGGTTTTTTTTTTTTAAGAAGTGATTTGACTTATAAGAAGAGACCGATACCAAGATCCTTGGGTAGCTGAGAAATTATATTATAGGGTTTAAGGGTTTGTGAGATGTGACATCTTTCCCCTGTAGCACATAGACTTTTTTGGAATGGTCTGCCTCCATGTACATTTCTGAATGTTTCTCTGAAAGCCAAGGAGTCTGGCTAAAAACAAAAACAAAAACAAAAACAAATCACCCCAGCCGAAAGCGTTAATGGAGATGCAGGTCTTCTATTAATATGAACAGCAAGGGGAGTGAATTATGCTGAAGGGATAGTGAGGGCAATCTTTGGGGTTCAGGTGGGGTCCAGTGCTCCTTCCTACTCCAGCTCTTCATTTTTATTTATGGATTCAGGAGCATTTTGGAGTTTCCAAGGAGCCACAGGTGGGCTGAAAGACCTTCCTGGGTCAAGACCCTTCTCATTGCAAGTGCAGAAACACACCCCATAGTAGCCAAGGCAAAAAGAAAGAAAAGAAGGAAGGAAGGAGAGACACACACACACACACAGAAGACGAAGTGTAACCCCCAGATCTAGAGAGAGGAAGGGTTTACGTTTGTCTGAATCTAGGGTCTGAAGTGCAGTTGTTCTGGCCTCTCCATCTCTTGGCCCCACTTTCCTCTGGGTTAGTTTCATTCCCAGAAAACTGCTCCCCTAGTGATGACAGTAGGTTTTTCAGCAACCCCAGGCTCATGTTTATTCAGTTTAACAACCCCAGGAAAACAAGAGTTTTTTCCCAATAGTTTCAGCAAAGTCCTCAGGGTTTACTCTCCTCAAGCGTACTGGGATCTCATGCTCATCCTGAACCAACCGCTGGCCTAGAGAACCCGCCATGCTGATTGGCCAGACCTAGGTCCTATGTCTGTGGGTAGGCAGGGTCAGCCCCCACATACCCCACACTGGTAGCAAGAAGGAACGAGTTCTTCAGAAGAAGCTTAAGCCATTCTTGCTAGAGGAAGCCAGAATAACCAATGGGCAGATAGAACACAAATATCCAGTGTGCCCAGCTATTTTGGGGCTCACCTCCCTGTGCAGGTCTTGGAGGAATGCGAAAACTGTCGTTTGATGAACACTTTGTCTCTTTTGGATGGGCTCCCTTAGTCTGCTGATTTCCAAAAGCCCCAAAGCTGTCCTTCTGTTCAAGCATGAGTACTGGTTTAGCAACTTCACTTTCATAAAATGATGTTAATCCCACCTCCTGCCTACCTCATTTTCACAGCATCTGTTTCAATGCTTAACTAGAAACACAGTATCTACATTACAAATTCTTGATAAGGAATATAACCTCAAAGACTTTATTGGCCAACTCCTACAAAAATTTTGATTTCAGAATGTAAATCTCATGGAGAACTGTCTGGAGCATTTACAGTCTGATAGTTTCTCCAGATATTGTGAGCTGCATCCCTGGGTCAAGCCAGAATGACCCAAGAGCTGTGTACTTTGACTGCATGTCTACACACACACACACACACACACACACACACACACACACACACACCTTCCCTTCTTCATACAATCATGTCTTGGGAATACGCCCATGGCTCTCATTGCCATATGCTATAAAAAGCAGTTGTATTAGTCAGGATATTCCAGGCCACAATGCAACAACAAACAAACCCTAAATTCTTTTATTATTATTATTTTTAATTGTGTTATATTTGTCACCATACAATACATCATTAGTTTTTGATGCAGTGTTCCAAGATTCATTGTTTGCATATAACACCCAGTGGTCCATGCAATCCGAGCCCTCCGTAATACTGACTACCAGGCTCACCCATCCCTCCACCCCTCTCCCCTCCAAAACCTTCAGTTTGTTTCTCAGAGTCCACAGTCTCTCATGGTTCATCTCCCCCTCCGATTTCCTCCCCTTCACTTTTCCTTTCCTTCTCCTAATGTCCTCCACGCTATTCCTATGTTCCACGAGTAAGCGAAACATATGATAATTTACTTTCTCTGCTTGACTTATTTAACTCAGCATAATCTCTTCCAGTCACATCCATGTTGATATAAAAGTTGGGTATTCATCCTTCCTGGTGGCTGCATAATATTCCATTGTATATATGGACCACATCTTCTTTATCCATTCATCTGTTGAAGGGCATCTCAATTCTTTCCACAGTTTGCCGACTGTGGACATGGTTGCTATGAGCATTGGAGTACCTATGGCTCTTCTTTTCACTACACCTGTATCTTTGGGGTAAATACCCCATAGTGTAATTCCTGGGACATAGGGTAGCTCTATTTTTAATTTTTTGAGAACTCTCCACGCTGTTTTCCAAAGTGGCTGCACCAACTTGCATTCCTACCAACAATGTAAGAGGGTTCCCCTTTCTCCACATCCTCTCCAACATTTGTTGTTTCTTGCCTTATTAATTTTTGCCATTCTAACTGGTGTAAGGTGGTATCCCAATGTGGTTTTGATTTGGATTTCCCTGATGGCTAATGATGATAGAGTTTTGCACAGTAAAGCTTGACTTTGTGTTTACCTCACAGTCTGATGCGGGTCAGGTGGTTACCCTCCAAAACAGACTCAGGGATCCAGGCTGCTTCTGCCTGGCTCCCCAGCTATTTCTGACTTCTTTCATTCTTGAGGATGAAGAGCCTGGGGGGAAGGGAACAAGTGAGCATAATTCATTGACCTTACATTCCCATTCCTGAAAACTCAGCTATTTGATCCCAAATGATGAGGGAGACTGGGAAGTCTAGTCTCCTTGAGTGCCTAAGAAGAGAAGACAGTCGGCTGGCGAAGGCACAGCTCTGTCTGTCACATTGGCTATGGAAAAAACACAAGCATATTTATTATAAGAAGGCTGTTGAGACCCAGGATTATGTATAGCAAACAGAAACATACACATTTATTACCGTTCCTTCCCCAACCCAGCTAAATGGGTAGTAAATGGATTTTCAAGAGGTGTGGATCCATAAGGACAAAGAGAATGAGGAGGACACGATAGCAATTAAATATTGGAAGTGAGAAAACAAGTGAACAGTGGTTACTGACTTCAGGGAACCCTGAAGCCTAAGTCTAGAGTAGTGGTTGAGGAAGGGGTTTGAGAGAGGAGCCCAGGGACAGGTTAAGCAGAACCCCAGAAAAACTTAAGTGTCAGAGGCACCAGGTCTCTTGAAAATGAGAAGATATATGGTACTAAAAACAGAGGACTGGTTTAAATGTGGAATAACCTTTTGACCACCCATCTGGATGGGTCAGCAAGGGATTTCTCTATCCCAGCCCAAAGAGAGAAGAGAGATTTATTTTCTAGGGAAGCTGAGCCAGAAAGGCTCTGAACTCCTGCGTCTGAAGCAGGGACCCCACGTGTGGACAACAGGAGGATTAGAGGCAGTGTGCACACCAAAAGTTAATCCCTTCTGCCCCTTCCCCGTTTGGCCTCCAGGACTCCAGCAGTCAGATTTGATACAACCCACGCTGGAGAGTGGACGAGTTCCCTCTGAGGGAACCCACAAAACCAAGAGAAAAGACCCACACAAGCTTGATTCCTTTATTGCTCGGTGCCCTCTTGATGGGCCTCAGGAGAAATTCCTCTCAAACCCTTGTTGTGCTTCTATTGAACAGCTGAGGAACACTATCTTAGAAACATTGAGAATTTTCCTTCTGTGCTTCATCTCTAGGAAACTTAACCCCAAATTTTCTACCCAGTTCAAACGGTTGTGTGTGATATTGTGTGTGATATTCTAATATATATTTCTGGGCACTGAATCCATGCCAGACTTTACTCTGCCTCTTTCTTAATTTCACCCTGATTTCCATCTGCTGACTCTAATTCAACAAACATGGGTGGACTGAATGCATTTCATGTGACGGACAATAGGCTCGGTGCTGGGGCCTGTGAACTTACTCCCAATGAACTTATACATTGGCATCTGTATGCATTTTGGTAAGTGTTCTCAAATCCATTCTGGAACTATGTGTGAGCTTATAATCATTATAAATCAGTACATGTAAAATGAATAGAGCTGATCATTTTACCATGATCCTGGAGAACATGCTTCATTGCAGGAGCAAAATTCCCCTGGTGTCTTAATGTATCTACAGCCATGAAGTTTAGGCATGGAGGGGGCATGGCATAGAGGGGAAGGTTCTGTGAATAGTGTGCCTTATCATGGAGGGACCCCATACTGTGAGGAATCTAAATAAGAAAGAAAGAAAAGAATGAGCTCTTACCTTTTGGGTATATCTCCAAAGAGTCTACTGTGGCTTTATGCCTCCAGGTCTCCCAGTAACCCTGCAAGCCCACAACATTGCAGAAGATCCCTAGCCAGATTCAGAAACACTACTGTGGGTCCAGTTACTGCTTCTCTCCATGTTAATCTCTGCTATGAATGGAGGTCAGATCTGCCCAGATCTTCCCCTGTCCCACCACCCCTTATTGGCTGGGTGAGGCCAGAGTGTGCAGAACTCAGGTGACCTGCCTCCAGGATGTAGGAGCTCTGCTCCAGATGGGTTTGAAGATCGGTCTCACTTCAGGGCGGTGTGAACAGGACCGCCTCCCTCCCCCCCTTACATGTACACACATGCCCATGCTCACGTATGTGTACACCCTATAGGGAGGTTAATAGAGATCTACAGCCCTTGTTACCATTTGCTTTCATAAATAAATATATTAAATAGGTAAACCAAATTTATTTCCGGCACTAGCTTGCTGGCTACACCTCTCCCTCTTATTCACAGTTCCCGCAGCGATGCCAGCCTCTTCCACCCCACCCCCAGGCGTGACTTTCTCTCTTAAAATTTTATTTTTAATTTGTTGTGATGAATGAGTGACACCTCTGACAGCCGATTCGCGGAGATTAATAGAAACGACACAATATTTACGTCGGCGCTACGAACAATTATCCCGCCATCTATCTCTGAGATTATCTTCCTGATTGAAAACTACTCATCCGTGTAATCGGAATTATTTGGAATTAGAAGGGAATTTATAGCCCCCCTGGAGCACACTCTCTCCCCTCCTGTCTATACCGAGGTCTCCATCATTCTCTTGTCCCTTCTCTAGGCCTTTGGCTTTCTCTTCCATCTTGGTGATAGGGCAGAGAAAATTCTCCTCTCCTCCAGGAGGGCCACTGGTCAGGGCACCCAGCATCCTGCTGGTGTGTTGTGGGGCTGCGTGCTAGAGGGTCTAGACCTAGTGGTCAGTGGGAGGGAAGGTCTTGGTGATGTTCAAAGGATTAGGGGTCAGCAAGGCCAGTTCATGAACTCAAGATAGATGAATATGATCTCAAGAAAGAGGTTTAATGTGAGGGTGGAGAAGAAAGGTGACTTTGGAAGGCGTGTGGAGTCAGATTGTGCCCACTGCAAGAAATCTAAAGGAGCAACATAGGGGTTTCGTAGGGATGTTGAGATTGCTGTTAAAACAGGCAGTTTGAGGGGCCGAGGGGGCTGAGGCTGGTTGTCTGGAGCTCGACCCTAGTAAGGGCTATGTTTGGGTGGTAGGGGTGGAAGAGAGGAGGCTGGGTAGGGGCATGTGCAGATCCAGAGAGACAAGAGAACCTGCTTGCCATGCTAAGGAGGCCAGGGCATGAGATTCAAAGCGTGAGAGAATGGAGATGCTGTGAGTGTGTTCTCTGTTCTCTGGTGGCCGAGCCAGACAGGCCTCTATTTGATTCCTCACTATGCCACTCCAGAGCTGTGTGACCCCAGGCAAGTTTCTTATCCTCTCTGTGCTTCACTGTTCAATCTCTAAATTCCTAATTTACAATCCTCCCCATAGGAGTATGCACTGTCAGTAAATTGAAGGTAGTAACAGTACCTGGTTGGCAGGGATGTCATGAAGATTAAATGAGATGATGCCTGCAGGGCCCTTTGCATAGTTCCTAGTACATAGGAAAGGCTCACAATACATAGATGCCCCCAGTAAGAAAACCCGAACACTGGGCCCATTTAGAAGGCAAAGATCTGGGCTCCAAGAATAGCCTAGCTTGCCAGGTTCCTTCCCCACCCATACCCCAACCCTGCTGTCCCAACATCCCATCCTTATGACCTATCAACCTGCACCCACCCACCTCCCTCTCTGTGCTACTGGAAGGTCATCTGCTGCAACAGCAGGACAGGCAGGAACCTAGTCTGATGGGTACCCACTACTCAAACCCTTCTGTTATTTGTCCTGTCCTCTAATATTTGCAACTGATGGCATGTATTGAGCACATACTCCTCCCAGGCACTACTCTGAATTCTTTACCTGCATTCATATACTTAATCCACACACTACCTCCAGAAGCTAGGTGCTATTAATTACCAACATTTTACAGATGGAGAGACTGAAGCACTGCAACGTTGGATAACTTGCCAAAGTCAAATGACAAGTTGGGTAGGCAGCCTCTAAGATGCCCTCACCAATCTCTACCTCTGGGATTCATACCCCTGTGCATCCTTAGGTGTAGGCTGCATCTAGCGACTTGCTTCTGATGAACAGAGTATGACAAAAGTGATGGGATGCTACTTTAGAAATCGGTCACAGAAGACTGTGCCCTTTATCATGCTTAGTCCCTCAATCCCCTCTCTTCCCAGCAATTCTTGGGTCACTTGCTCTGATGAAGCAAGCTGCCACAAGGTGAGTTGCCCAGTGGAGAAGCCTCAGGGACTTGGGATGGGCCAACAGCCCACGAGGAACTGAAACCTGCCAACAACCATGTGAGTGAGTTGGGAGGTGACCCACCCCCAGTGGAGACTCAAGATGACTGCCACAGCTGGCTGGATACCTTGCCTGTAGGCTTTTGAGTGACTCTGAGCCAGAGGACCCAGCTAGGTGAGTCCTAGACCCATACAACTGTGAGATGATAAGTTGCTTGAAGCTGCTGAGTGTGGGGATTATTGGTTATACAGCAGTAGATAATCCATGCAGCAAGTAATAGCTGAACCAGCATTTGGACCTAGGCAGCTAGACTCTGGATCCTGTGCCCTTGACCTCTTTGCTGCATGCCACTTGGTTTCTTAGGTCATCAAGTGAACTTACACGGCTTTCTCACCTCAGACAAAGACTGAGACTGAGATTAAAGTAACAACTTGGTGAAAAGAGATTTTCAAACACCCCCTGGAAAAGTTCTCTTCCCTCTTAGGAGTCCCTCTCTAAGAGAACAATGGAAACTATATGTTCTGCAGGACTAGAGGAGCTTTATTCTTTAGGTCGGTGGTAGCCAAGAAAAGTAGTGTCACAAGGGGAGTTGTGGGCCCTGAGCAGGTGAAAATAATCCCTGATGGTGTCCTTGGGAAATGCTTCCAAGTCAAGGAAGCCTCAGATGGTACAGAACATGGCCGTATCTCAAGGGTTGGCAGTACTTTGTCCACAACAGGAAAGTGATCCAGATTTTACCTCACTAGCACTGGAGGTAAGTGGAACCAATCTGGATTAATTGGCATTCTCTTTAAATAGTGAAATTCTGCTGTTTCTCTCCTAGAAGTAGTGATAACACAAATTTGTTATTATGAAATTATTCCTCGTTTTTAATGACTTCTTCTTTCATCTCTGGAAGAATTGACAAAGTCTCCCAGAGGGAGGCTGTGGAACCTTTAGAATTTAGTGGGTCCAGAAGTCATCCTTGAGAACAATAAAAACCAATGTTAAGGCCAGTATAGTGCATTTGTTTGATAGCTGGGACCCAGATGGAGCCAGAAAGAAAACAAATACCTTGTTCAGATACTAGAAAGCACCATCTGAGGGAAGGGAAAGATGCCTTCATAACTGAGAAAACATTATTCTTTTCAATTTGGGTTTACACCGTGTTGTCCCCCCAAATTAATCTTGTGGGGAACTTTGTATGTGTCTACTTTAATGGGCCAGGAGAAAGCAGCCGCCTTTCCTGCAGCTTATGCTGATTTAGCTACTGAAGAGGGGTTTTACCCAGAAGGACCTGCATCCACCACAGGGCCCAGAGTCCCTTTGTCCTCCCAGTTTGGGTGGAATTGCACTGAGCTGGATTCAAGTTGATCCTGACCATCTTATCAGGGCTTAGTCTACTACTCCAGAATGATAGGCTCAGACCAGGGGATATTGCACAGGGACAGGAAGGATGGAACCAGGAGGGAAAGCCTCTCCTGTGTGGGCTATGTTTCCCAAAGAAGGTGGAAAAATTGTCCAAGAAACAGTCTGAGAAGAAAGAGACTCAGGCACATCATAAGGAAAGAGGAATGTTAACCTCCAGCCTTCTACTTCATAATTTCCCTTCTAAAATCACCCAACCTGGGGCACCTGGGTGGCTCTGGGGGTTAAGCTTCTGCCTTCAGCTCAGGTCACGATCTCAGGGTCCTGGGATCGAGCCCAGAATTGGGCTCCCTGCTCGGCGGGAAGCCTGCTTCCCTCTCTCTCTCTGCCTGCCTTTCTGCCTACTTGTGATCTCAGTCTGTCAAATAAATAAACAAAATCTTTAAAAAATAATAAAATCACCCAACCTCTGAATAAAGAACATTCGCACCAACCTGCTCTTAGGAAATAAGAGGAGGAAGGGAGGTTTAGACTGTCCAGGTTATGTACTCGTCATCTCCATGGTTGTCTGGTTGCAAACAACAGAAACTGACCAAACAACCCTAAGTAAAACTGGAATGTACTGGAAGGATGGAGGAGCTTGCAGGACGGGCCAAGCCTCAGAGAGGCCAAGAGCTAGGGCAGCTAAAGTTCTGGGTGTGCTTGACTGTTTATAGCCTTTGGGGCACCTGGTTCAAGACTCAGCACCATGGAGAGAGCATCCTGTTGGCCTAGGGTAAGTCTCCTTATTGACGGTGCCACTGCCACAAGAGATGGGCGTGGGACGACCCTCCAATGCAAAATTGGAGTGAAGTTACCACAAAAAAGGGTATGCTGAACAAATAAAAGTAATAAGTCTTCTACAACATTACAACATATGAACACATGAAATATTTGTGCTTGTCTAATAAGTTAATATTGGGCAAAGACAGCTTTCTTCCCATTGATCCCAAGCTCATCCAACAGAAATGAACTCACCACCACCTCATTTTAGATGACCCTCCCTCCCTTCACAGACACCCATCAACACCAAGTCCCCCTTCCAGCTGCCCTTATCCATTGTGCATCCTGGAGGCATAAGCAGACAGGGCAGAAGCTACTAAGGAGAAAACACGTGTGAAATGATGTGTGTGGTTGCCCCTTTCTTAGGAACCTCTTTGGATGCAAATAGACAACTCTACAGAGGACCAGAGCAGGGCCCAGGGACAGAAGCTGAACCTTATTTAAAACGACAGTGAGATGTCTGTATTTGTTTGGGAGTGTGGATTGCGGGGGCAGGGGGCACTGCAGTGAGGTGTGTGCTATTCTGATGGGGCCTGGGAGCAGAATAGACAGGGCCACTGGTGTCTCATCCACTCCGAGCTGAGGGGTGTGAACTCGCCTATCCTTGGGCAGCACCTGATGCTGGAGGAAAATCAACCCAAAGCACGTCCTCAGAGAACAGCCTCTTCATGAGAGGAGCCACCGGGGGGCATGTGCAAAAGTCATCAGGGTAACCAGCCTTAATAAAGGTAGAAGATGAGATGCGAGAGGGGTGGGTTGGAGCAGGGGGAGTCAGGGGGAAGGAAATGATTGCAGGGAAACAGATGCAATTGAACAAGACTCGTGGAGATGGATTTCCCTGCCTTGGTCCAAACTTAAATCCCTGTGCTCAGATTAATTAGCAAGGAAATATTTTCCTGTCTGCAGAAAAAGGCTGCTGGATTGCCAGTGGGACATGAGGGTGGGCAGTCTATCAAATAACTACTAATTAGGTTACTTCCCACTGCTGTTGACATGCTGGGGACATGTTCCTGGGCCAAAATAAAGCAGGGAGGAGGGGAGAGGAACAGAGATGGAGAGAGAGCTACAGGCCAGGATCCTTTCTGCTCTTTATAGAAAATTGTTGGCTGGAATTCAGAAGGAGACCTGGGTCCAGAGTCCAAGGGGGAGGGGACGCAAGAGGAGCAACATGCTGATTAGCAGACAGCCTATGGCCGAAACCTGCACTTAGTGCTTGTTTTCCATGGCTGTCTTACAATACTCTGAAAACATGCACAGTATGGCCAGTCACAGGTAAGCCCCGGGTGGGACTGGCATCGGTGGGATAGGACTTTGGGTGGTGGTAGTAATGACAAGAGGGACTTTTTGAGTGTTTCCTACCTGTCAGTAACACTGCCCTCATTCATTCACTGCACAAGTATGAGAAGGGGACGAGGAGATTAACATACATTTGCCTCATTTATTCTCATAACTTTGGGGAAGGTATTTTAGTCCTTTTTTATAGATGAGAAGATTGGGGCCCAGAGGGGTTTAATATCTTGCCCATATCTTTACACAGCAAGTAAAAAGTGATAAAGTTGAGTTTTGAACCCAAGGTTACCCTGACTCCTGCCCTGCCTGCCCTTGACCACTGCTCAGTGGATAATACACATTGGACATTTTATATCGTCTTCTTTCATGTTCCTTTGCCTGCATTCCCTAATTCCGCCGTGAAGTTCTCAAAGCATGTTCTTCAGTATGTCACATGCAGGAACTTGAACTATTCTGCAGGAAGGGTACCACCATTTTCCCTGAGAGCTGAGACTTTGAGGCTGTTACCTAGTTCCCTATCTTAGAGACCCCAAAGTAGGGTTGGACAACCCATTCCGGTGGTGATACGAAGCCGTCTACATTGCACCTGTGTGGAGTTTGTCCACTTCCTTACATCTGTTTTCATTAGAGACAGGGCAGTGAATCAGCAGCTGTGTGAAAGGGCCCACAGCCATGCCTTCTCCTGGGCAGGTCTGCCCACCTCCCTCCACCCCTTCCTAGTAAGCAGAGTTGGACCACGGAGTGGCCCACTGCTCTGAGTAGGCCTCCTGCCTCTGAGGCCTGTTCTTCCTTGTTGTTTCTTTCCTCAAAGCTCTTTGTTTTTGTTCCTCCTGCTGTTAAAATAGTTATTTGGAGCTTGTGTAGTAGCTTGTGAGTTTCTTGAGGCCAAGGACTCTCTCTTACTTACTCATCTTTGTGTCCCCTGCACTCAATAATATCAGGGACTTAATGATGAATTTTCCATGAATATTTGCTGAATGAGGGAGTAAATACCCAAACAATGTTATCTGGCTGGCATCCAGCCTGCCTCTTAATGTTTCTGTGATTTTTAGTAGCACACCAGACAGCCCAGGAGTCCCTGCTAAGTATGGCAGAAAGATGACAGTGTCCCCCATGATGCCGTTTTACCCTGCATGTAGCCAGGTTCCCTTTTGACATTAAACAAGTGAAGACTACAGAAGGTGCTACTCCTGCTACAAATGGAGATCAGAGGAGAGGTAGTACTGCTTTCCACCTCACTCCTTCAAGAGCCAGGCTGAGATCTGAGGGCCTGGGCATGGGGATGCCATGGGGAGGTATGGGAAGACACATCAGAGTGGCTGGGAAGGAAAGAGTGCACAGGAAACCTGCTTCTTCCAAGCGAGTCCTGTGCAAGCAGAAGGAATCTATCCACAGAGGGGTGAGATAGCAGAGCAAGTGGGTTACCTAAAATTAGCACTGCTGGTTTCCCACGTTTAGAGATGGGTCCTCTGTGATTCATCTTGGCTGGTTGGTGCAGGTTTGCTTATTTGTCAAAAGTCAGAGGAAAGGACCAAATCATACACCCTAAAATGGGAATCTGCAACCCTGTCTACCATGAGCAAGCAGACAGGTGAGCTGAGTGAGAAGTTCCTGAAACACCAGAGGCCTGGGGCTGGCTGTCGGGGAGGTAGATATGTCCAGCAACTCCCTCTCAGCTGATCTCTGCCTTTCGGGGCACTGTGGATGGTGGGCAGAACCTCACCTTGTCATGGGGGGCTCCTATGGGAAAGGTACATATTTCCATGCAAGTGAACATAGAGATGTACAACTGTGTATCTCTTTGAGGGAGGAGATGAGATACTGTGAGAAAATCACCTAGCCAGGCACACATTGTAGGGACCCAGTAAATGTTAATTAGGGAATCAGTTAGGTGGGAGTTGAAGTCAGATCAGGAGGTGGCAGGGGATGAGAAATATAATGTAAAGTAGTAAAAGGGATGGATTTTGGAGGCAAGAAGTTGTAGGTTCATATCCTAACTCTGCCACTTGCTAACATTGTAATTTCAGGCCAGTTACTTTACTTCTCAGAATCTCAGTTCTCAACTATAAATTTAAAAAACAAGGGTAATAATACCTGTCACATAGGATTTCTGTGATTATTAAGTAAAATTATATCAAGAGAGTATCTGTACAAGGCTGACTTCAATAAATTATATCTATTTTTCTTTTTTATCATTTGTTATAAATATCATCAATGACAAGGATCCTAAGATTAATAGTTAGGATATTATTATAAAGAAGAACTCAAAAGATGCCAGTTTTGCCCCCAGGTCAATCTATAGATTTAATGAAATTCCAATCAAAGTATCAATAGTCTTACTTAAAATCAAAATTGGCAAGTGTAAAACTTATGCGAAAAGGCAAAGACCTCATAATAAACCAAAACAATAAAAGAACAAAGTAGGAAGAGTTACACTACCGTATTTCAAGACTTAAAAGCTACAGCATAAAATACTGGCATAAGGATAGGCATGGTGATGAGTGAAATAGAATGGTGAGTTCATATGTAGACCCATAGACATATATGGTCAGCTGATATTTCTGCCAAGGTGTGAAATTTTTCAAGGGGGAAAGGACAGTATTTTCAACAAATGGTGCTGGAATGGCTGGATATCCATTGGGGGAAAAAAAAACCCAAACACTAAAAACTCAATTCTTCTTACCTCACATCATACACAGAAATTAACTCAAAATGGACTATAGACCTGTGATGATTAATCTTATGTGTGAACTTGCCTGGACCATGGGGTGCCCAGATATTTGGCCAAATATTATTCCAAACGTTTCTATGAAGGGGTTTCTGGATGAGATTAACATTTAAATCAGATAGACTGCCAAAAGCAGATTTCTCTCCTGAATATGGGTGAGCCTCATCCAATCAGTTGAAGGCCTGAATAGAACATAAAGGCAGAAGGTCCCTTGAGAAAGAAGGGATTTCTCCTGCTGGACTGCCTCAGAGCTGGAACATTGGCTTTTTCTTGCCTTCGGACTTGAATGGAAACCTCAGTTCTTCCTGGGTCTCAAGCCTGCCAGCTTTCAGAGTAGAACTACTCCCCTGGCTCTTCTGGATCTCCAGCTGACCAACTCACCCTGCAGATCTTGGGACTTGTTATCTTCCATAATCACATGAGCCATTTCCTTATTAAAAAGTCTCTTTCCATAAAAACATACATATATCTCCGACTGGTTCTGTCTCTCTGGAGAGCCTATTACAGACAAAAACTTTTGTTCATTGAAAGACACTTTGGTGGGTTGAATAATGGCCTCCCCAAGATGTCCATATCCTAATCCTGGAACCTGTGAAGATGTAACTTTACATGTTGCCTACTCCAAGGTTATAAAGATATTCCCCTGTTTTCTGGGATAAGCTTTATTATGTTACCTTTTACATTTATTCAATCTGGAAATGGTCTCTGTGAATGGATATCCAATTGACCCAGTCCCATATATTGAAAAGGCAACTGTCTCCTATTTCATGGAGGTTAAGTTGTCATAAATCAAGTAACCCCATGTATGTGGGTCTATTTCTCTATACTGTTCCATTGATCTAGTTTTCTGTCTTTGTACCAATACCAATATTTTTTCTTGTAATGTCTTTTTCTGATTTTGATATTAGGGTAATGTTGATCTCATAGAATGAGTTAGGGTGTACTCCATCTGCTCCTATTTTCTAAAGGAGATTTTAGAGGATTAGTGTTATTTCTTCCTTAACTGTTTGGTAAAATTCAACAGTGAACTCATCTGGACCTGGTGTTTTCTGTTTTAGAAAGTTATTATTTATTGATTAATTTTTAAATAGATATAGGCCTATTCAGACTGTCTATTTCTTACAAAACTTAGAAGTTTTGGCAGATTGTGTTTTTTTAGCAGTTGGTCCATTTCATCTTGGTTATCAAATTTGTGGGTGTGGAGTTGTTGATAGTATTCCTTAATTATTCTTTTAGTGTCCATAGGGCCTGTAGTAATGTATCATTTTTCATTTATGATATTAGTAATTTATGTCCCCCTCTCTCCTTTTTCTTAGATAGCTTGGCTAGAGGCTTATTGATTTTCTTGATCTTTTCAAAGAACCAGCTTTTGTTTTCATTGATTTTTCTCTTGATTTCCTGTTTCCAGTATCATCGATTTCTGCTCTAATTTTTATTATTTCTTTTCTTCTGCTTACTTTGGATTTGATTTGTGCTTCTTCTCCTAGCTTCCTAAAGTGAAAACTTAGATTACTGATTTTATATGTTTCTCTTTTTTTTTTACTAATATGTGCATTCAGTGTTAAAAATTTCCTTCTGAGCGCAGCTTTCACTCTATCCCACAAATTGTGGTAAGTTGTTTCTTCATTTTAATTTCATTCAAAGTATTTTAAAATTTCTTTGGAGGGACACCTGGATGGCTTATTCGGTTAAGTATCTGACTTCAGCTGAGATCATGATCTCAGGGTGCTGGGATTGACTCTCAAGTTGAGCTCTGCCCTCAGTGGGGAATCTACTTGTCCCTGTCCCTCTGCCACTTCTCCTGCCCATGCTCTTTCTCTCTCTCTCGCAAATAAATTTAAAAAATTAAAAATATTTCTTTTGAGATTTCTTCTTTGACCCATGTAATATTTACAAGTGTGCACACTGTCTTAATTACTTGAAATTTATAAAAATTCTTGATACCTGCTTATAGCTTTTTAAGTTTGGTTTTTCTACTTCAACACTATTTTCAAATTGGAAAAACAATAGCATGTTTGCTATGATGGCTGAACTAGTTCCGTGAAGGGCAAAGATTGATGGTGTTGAAAAAGGAGAGGGAGAATTACAGGATCAACGTCTTTGAAGGGGTGAGAGGGACTGGGATCTGTGCACAGGTTGGGGCTCCCTCATGGCCACACCAACAACTCAACAATAGCCATGCAGTCAGTGTGAGCCAAAGACTGCTTTAGGCCACAGATGTCCAAGAAGAGGTAAGGTTTCTGACCTGTTCATCTTAGACTTCCGTATTTTAAATGCATTTCAGTACTAGAGAGTTGACTCCTCCAACAAAGATTCAACAAAAGAAAGGAAAGCCAGTGCCAAGGAAAAGTGGCACTTTCAGAAACAGAGGAAGCAGTTTTCTTCTCTCCTGCTCACCTCTTTTGCATCAGGCTATTTCACTGCAGGGCAGCCTGAGGGCAGATCAAAGTCTATGATTAGTACCCAGCCCTGAAATTCAGGCTGTCACTTTGGCCTCACCATAAGGAGGGATGCACCATCTCTGCCATGATTCACATTGTCATCATCCATTAGGGTCCCAGGCCAGAACCTCTTCTCTCTCTCTCTCTCACCTCCATCAACTGGTCAGTGATCAAATCTTACAGTTGCTATTTTAGAAATGTTTTCCCCAAATCTCCATCCCTCTCCATTTACTTAGCACTGCCTAAATCTACACCCACATCCTCTTTCTTTTGGCCTACCTCAAGGCCTTCTACTAATCTCCCAGCTTCTTGCTCCTTCCTTTTCCATCATTGTATGACCATGAGAGTTATCATCTTAAAACACAAGCTGGGGGCACCTGGGTAGCTCAGTTGGTTAAGAAACTGCTTTCAGCTCAGGTCATGATCTCAGGGTCCCGGGTTTGATCCCCACATTGGGCTCCCTGCTCAGTGGGGAGTCTGCTTGTGCCTCTCCCTCTGCTGTTCTGCCTGCTTGTGCTCTCTCGCTTTCTGTTAAATAAATAAATAAATAAATAAATAAATAAAATATTTAAAACACACACACACACACAAGCTGGATTTGTCACATACCTGTTTGAAAGCCTTTTCTGGCTTGCACATGTGTAGAAGCAGGAATTTTGAAACTGGGGTGTTTCATTCCCTGAAATCACAGGTAAAATTTTCTGTGTATCATTAGGTGTGGATTTTTTTTCTGGAAGGCAGTGGCTCATAGCTTTGTTCAGATTGTCAGATGTGTCCATGACCTTGACAGCCTAAGAATCACAGGCTCGAAGGGTAATGAATGAACTCCCTGCTTGAGACTATAAGGTTCCTCATTATTTGTCCTTAGTTGTATCTGCTATCACTCTTCAACATTTAACAGAACATTTGTTGAGCCAGGCGTTGTTGTACTACTAAGTGCTAGGTACGATTGTATGTCCTGGGGGAGACAGAGATAGACAAGATATGGAGCTTATCTTTCAGTAAGGGATGGAGTTGGAGAGGATATGGAAATAGATTTTAAAAAAATTTTTTTAAATAAGTATCATTTGGGCAATTAAAGTAAGATTATATGAATGCTAGTGGAAGGCTACTTTAGGTGGTATTGTAAACTGTAATAGCCAATTTGGTCAATGACAACTAGGGCTCTTTCTGGTTGACAGTACGAGTGGCTAAAGAAGTTTGAAGAGGATGAGTGTTAGCTACTCCCGTGGTTTCACAACGGTGTTATAAGAGACGCAACTGCAGACCAAATTATGCCCTCATAGAGATATTCATCAACTTCATAAACTTTCCAAGAGGCCAATGCAAAACCAGTTTATACACTTGTTCTGTAGGCTCAAGGACATCCCAACTCTCTGTCCTTTTAAGTGCTCCAACAAACACCAAGATTCTAGTGGCAGGATTCGTACTACCTGATAGCCCACCAGCAAGCAGAATCGTCTGGAATTTACAGCTGGTTGATGATAGCACCACTTGGGAGTTGGCTTAGAGCAACACCCCAGTGGGTAAAGCCGATGGACTCCTTTGGCGTCTTATATTCTGTGCACACAAAGTGCGGGAGAATGTTTCCAACACATTTCAACTGGCCCATCTATTGTCTTACCTTGAGATCCCCCACAAGCAGACCCCAAGACAAGACCATGGGTATAATTATGTAATTTCAGAGATGATTTCAGGACATGCAAGTGAGGGAGTAGAGAAAATGAAATAGGAAATAAAAAAGACAGCAAATGGAGACATCAAAAGGTTTGCTAAGGAGAGTCATTGCTGTAAGTGGCTGCGCCTTAAGGCATCCAGGAACCCTCCGAGACACATGTGAAGCAAACTGCAGGTTCTTTCCACCAAAGGACTGGGAGACTAGGGTATCTGTCCAATGACTCCTATCTCCTGCCATTTGAAGATTGCCCCTGGGGGAATCAGCTCTCCCAGTCAGACCTGCTTTTAGCAGAGCAAGCTCCAGTGGTGGCGGAGAAAAGAGGCAGAAAGAAAGAAAAGATGGAACTTGAGGTGGGAGGTGGCCAAGCTATTGGATACTGACCATCTCAGAAGCAGTTGAACCCAGATGGGCAGAGGGATCTTGGGGTAGGTCACCTGCACAGCACCATCTCACATAGATCTGGGAAATTTCATGGAACTCCCCTCTAATTTACCAGTAAAAATCCATTCAGAAATCCATTCTCTAGGCTGCTTAGCCAAGTGCTGCTCACTGATCGAGACACAAATACCAGATGCTCCAGACACAGGTCTCCTGGCTAACTATGAAGCCTCACCCTGCACTGTTCATTTTTGATCGAAATGCTAGCAGCCCCTGGCTTATAGCTTAACCTAAGCCACACTCATGTAATATTACACTTACATGCTGGGGTCTCTTACGGTAGGTTACAGACCCTTTGACCGATGGGTGGTCAGGGAAGGCCTCTCAGAGGAGGTGACCATGAAGCTAAGCTAAGGTCTGAATGACAAGAAGGGGCCTGCCAGGCAAGGCTGAACATGTTAGGCACAAGGGACTAGCTCCTGCCACTCCTTCCCTCTTCCCCCTCCTTCTCCAGGCTTGCCAGGACCTTTGATGCTTTTTGTTTGTCTACCTGGAAAACAACTCTTGCCTGCCTCTATGCCTCCAACCTCCTCTTCCGGCATCAAAACCCAGCTCAAATATCCCATCTCCTCATAAACTCTCCTTCCACAACTTCACTGGAGTCCTCTGAGCATCCAAGGCACTTGGTCCTACCTCTACTATGTTATATTATAGTTTGTCTTTTTGTGTTTGTCTTCTTAGGAGGGCTTGTTCTTCTCTGTATCCCTGGTCCTTAGCCCAATGCCTGGCTTATAGTAGCTGCTCAATAAACAGTATCCATGAACAGTATCAGTGGACTTTGCAAGGAGAGACAGCTTAGTCAGGATGATGAGCCAGGGTTGACTCCTCTTTCAAAGTCACTTGCTACCAAGTCCTCACACCTTGCCCAAAGGCTCATCCCCAGTAGTACCAGGAAGAGAAATGTTGATAATATCTGAAAGGGAAAACTTTCTTCTATGTGTTGAACACAAAGGCAGGTCTTTGGGGATATGCTGTGGGGGAGGTTTGGCACTCTCCCATTCCATGGTTTAATGTGTAACTTGTCACCTTTCCTGAATGTCAATTTCTTTTATTTGCCCGTAACACTTTCACCTTGCTTGGTCTCCTTGGTTACAGTTCCATTCCCACTACAGACCTGTCACCAGCTTAGCCACCTCTGTGGCTTTGACTGATAGGGGCCTGACCAGGACTAGAACTCCCATCCCTACCAGACTGCCCTCCCCGAGGCCAGCTCTTAGGAGCACTGGTATTCCTTGACAGTAAAATCCCTGGGGGCAGGACTCATCCTGTGCCTCCAGCAGAGTCTCATACTTTGGAGATGCTCAGAGAGTATTTGCAGAATTAAGCCAAATTCCCTTCCTCTGTTGAGATCCCTTCAACTGAAGACTCTTTTCGGTTCCTCAGAAAAGTTCGTACTAACCTATAAGCTCTCCCTCTTTCCCTTCCCCCCTTCCCCATTTCTTCTACAAATACATATCGGGCACCTAATATATGTCAGGGACATATAATGTATCACTATCAGTAATATCACTATAATATATAATAAAATTAATATCACTATCAATAATGATAATGATAATACGATAAAGAGAGGCCCATGACAAGTAAGACATCCCAGGTATCTCTTTTATGGCAACGACGTTACCGTATGGGATGAATCAACAAGGTGACCTCAAATTGTGGGAAATTCTATAACAGAAATAAGCAGAGGTCCTGGACAGAGAGGAAAGGAGAGGGTTTTGCTCTGGAAAGGGCAGCCAGGGAAAGCGCCATCAGAAGAGGAGACAGATCATATGAACAGGGCCAATGTCTTGATGTAAAATGTTGTTTCTTAAAAAAAAAATCTACACCTATGACATAAAGTTGCCATTTGTTCATTTGGGTGGCAAGTACATGGGTTTTTATTATCTTTTGTACTTTTCTGTATTAAAAATGTTTTCTGCATGAAATCATCTAATTGAAAACTTCTACTCCAACAATTCACAATTTGTAACACATGAGCCGAAGCTCATATGAATGATGAGTGGCCATGTTGGAGCATCATCAAGGGACTCCGTGGCCCTTGTCTTGTGGCCATCCTTGCCTTTCACCATCTCTCTTGCAGTCAGACTCCTATTCATCCTTCAAAACCCAGCTTAAATATCACCTTCCCAGTGAAGCCTTCCTTTACTTCCTCTTAGGGAGAGTCAGTAGCTCCTGACTGTGGTTGCTCAGTACATTGCTTATATATTCCAATAAATCTTAGCTTATTCATAGTCTATTTGTTTGCATACATAGGTTCTTCCAAGGCATCCTCTGAATCTTGTTTATATCTTTATCCTTAGCTTCTAGCACGGAGCCCATAGCAGCAGAATCTCAGTAATGATTCTCCATGATGCATGTTGAACGAATGAATGAATGTTTAACCTTCAAACGACAAGCTCTCAAAAGAGTATTTATAGAAGATATTTGTATACAAGGAATGTGCTAATTAAAATTAGTTTTATTTATTCATTCACACAAACTCAGCAAGAACTCCATTTAGCTGCTATTAATGTTTAGTGTGATTTACTATAAGTACTAGAAATGTAAAAAATGTGTTTCTTCTAAAAGGGAAGCCGCAGTTCCCTCTGGTTTTCCCCCTCCTCTCCCCTCCCCTCCCCTTCCCCTATCTGTCTGAATCAGTAAGGCTTTACTTTATTTCAGTCTGTTCCTAAGACTTGCAGGCGGGTTGTGCAGTAACTTAATTACTTCTATATCTACTGAAGGCAAATACCGAACAATCTATGGGGAAAGATTACGGAGTTCCAGATTATTTATTAAGTAAGTTGTATGTAGTCCCCATTGCGTTGACGGTGACTCACCCTCACGCTGTGAGGGTTAGCCCTTGGAGGAAAGCCCAATTAGAAAAGTTGATATCTTGAAGTTATCCAACAGAAGGACCGACTGCAGAACCCTTCTATAAAGGCCAGCCAAGATGCTGGGCTGCTCCAGTCCTCCCCAAGTTCTAGGTTCTTCCTGAAGGGACACGCATTAATAAACATAGAACTACTTTCTCTTCTTTGCCACCATCGTTGTGGCATCATCATTGTGGGGAGCGTAGGTCTGGAGTGGGACTGACTTGCTTCATATTCCGCTTTCAGTGTAGGAACATTACAGGACCTCCCTCTGCCTCAGTTTCTGTATCTGTAGAACAGGGATGAGAGAGGTATCTCCATTTCATGGGTTGCTGTGAAAATCGGATGACTTAATGCGTACAGAACATTTCTAACAGGGCACGTAGTAAGTGTTCGGGTGCACAAGGAGCTCTCCAAGAATCTCATTCACATGGCTCAACTGATTTAAAGAAAGAGAGTGATCTCGGATGTTGTCACCTATCCCTTGGCTGGTTTTTCACCCCGTCCTGTCTGTCTGGGGCTATTGTGACTTAACCAATGGAAAATCACTTCATAAAGTGCTACAAAAATATGCAAGGGAATTTTTTTTCTGTCCCAAAGACAAAAACTTTTTTGATGGGGGGCAAGGCTTGAATTACAGCTAAGGGGAGATTGTGCCAACTTAGTGTATGTAAGAAGGAGAAATGGAATAACAAAAATATGAGCGTTCACACCACTGACATTATTCTACCAGTGTTTGCACTTAGACACTCTTAAACTGTAGGGTCTCAGGGCTTGCCTATGGATTTCCATGAGTTGGCTGGCTCCCAGCTTGTATTGCCGTATGTGCCGTGACCCGCACCCTCCAATACGTCAGTGAGAATGCTATGGGATGTCAGTCATGGAAACATAACTCATAGTGAGCTAAGCAGTAAACATACACATCATCTCCTACCACAAGAAGTGTATGGTTGCAGGGTTGGTTTTAGTTCAACAGCCCATCGATGCCATCAAGGACTCATGCCTCTTCCCTTCCGGTGCTCTGCCAACCTCTGCATACTGGCTTTTCTTCTCCAAGCTGCTTTTCTCATAGTTCCCAGGTGGTTTCTGCACCTCTTTCCCCACATCTCTTTCTGTCTCTCTCTCTATCATGGAGGACAACCTGGCCCAAATACCCTTTTCTCCTGGCAGACTGCCCCTTAACTCTCCCTGTCTGACTGGGACACATGACAACCTCTAATGGTAAAGAAAGCTGGGAGACAGGTGGGCATTTTCTGCCTCTACAGCTTGCGATGGGCCCAGGAGATGCAGCAGGGAAAGACTGTAGGGTAGACAAAGAATACTATGTGCCAAATTGTTCAAGCACTTCCTCCATACTGCTCATCTCTGTCCCTTCTCCCAAGTCCCTTCCAGCTCATAGTGACTGAATGGAAGAGGGCTGTGCCTTCCTACACCGATGCGGTGGTCATCCACATGGTTCTAGGGAGGTCCTGGGGACCGCCACATGAACCGTGCTTCCTGTAGTTGTACAGTGCACAACCTCCTTAACCAGCAGCTGTCTGGACTGTTGCTCACTCATCCTAGACTCATCTCTTACCTCACTCTTCACCCTCTTGCTTTATATTTCCTAGTTTGTTAGCTTTCATTCATTCATTGGTGAACACTTATTGGTCACCTAATTCATGCCAAGATAAGCATCAGTTGATAATGGGATGGAGAGTGACAAAAACATGAAAAAAGTATGTCTTCTTCCTCCAGGAGCGATATCTCAGGGATAGAGACCAATATGTGAGCCAGAGTTCATAGTGCCGTGTGACAAGGACCATCACAGGGTGTGACTCCCAGTCCTGAAGAATACTGGGGAAGGTGTGGCCAAAGTAGAGAAAGGCTTGCAGACGAGGTGATAATGGAATTGGGTCATGATGTCCAAATGGTATGTTCTAGGCAGAGATATGGAGGAGACTGCCATGTTGCCAAGGAAAAAGCTCTACACACCAGGGAATGGTGCAAGGGGGGTGACCAAGAAGATAGGCTATAAACTAGAACAAGGCATTGGGTTTTATGCCGTGGAACATGGAGAGCCATGAGAGTTGGGGGCAGAGATAGTTAAACAGTGAGTCAGAGTGTAGGCTTTCAACTCAGCAGATGTGGGTCCAAATCCTGACTCCACCGCTATCCCACTGCCCGGTCTTGGACAAGTCACATCACCTGGCCTGCCAGCTTCCTGGAGATGAATGGGGAAAAAGAGTCCTTGCCCATGAGGATAGCCGTGAGGGTTAAATAAGGCAGTGTAGATCAGGCCTTGCACAGACTCTGGCACGTGGTGTGTGCTCAAGACAGTGTGACTTGTCTCCCTTCTGACTGCCTCATGGTAGCATGAGGCAAACACACAGGAGAAGTCGGCCCATGGCTTGAGGCAAAATGGGTGGTTGTAGGTGGCTCAGATGAGCTGCCCTGTCGGCAGGCAGCGGGGAGCCCGCAGTCAGGGCCCCTGTGGGCAGGGAGCGCACGGGAAGGACATCACACTTGAACCGGACTATGGAGAATGAGTAGAAAGTAAGTGAGAGAACAGCAGACAGTAGAGCCAGGAATGCACCCAGCAGGTGGCCCTGTGTGGCTGGTTGGGCAGTGGGGGGTCTCCTGGGGTTAGGGGATGGAAGAAATCAGGCTTGGGGGTCTAGGGCCTTTGATTTGTTGACTTGGCCCACCTTAATTCTCCTATTATTCCCCTGTTTTGGCACCTTTCCTTTCTCTAAGAAGAGTCGAGGCTCCTCTCCCAGTGGAGGTTGGGGTGGGTTGAGCATGTGTCACACTAAGGGACCTGGCAGTTCCCAGCAAAGTGGGTTCCCAGTGGGGGTGGGGCAGTGGTATTTGCTTCAGCGGGAACACCTGCTTTCGGGCCCAACCCCCTACGACGGCATCAAGCTGCCCCTCCCACCTCTTCTTCCCAAGCCAGACGTCACCATCTTTGAGCTGTGTCACCCCCCTCCCCAATCCTTATAGAATGCCCTCCAGAGGGAAGAGCCAGGAGTGTCCCTGACTCCAGCTGGCCCTTGTGTGGAAAACCACTGCCCACGACGGCCCCTCTCAGGTCTCCCGAGTCCTGGCTGGAGATGATGAATGGCCTAGCGGCACCTTTGTGTTACATTTAGTTCTCTGCCCAAACAGATAGATTCTTCTTTCCAGATAAAAGGAATGCAGGCCCTCCCTGGGCTGTGCGCGGGTCCCTACCCACCCGTCCTGGTTGCAGTGTGGTAGGGAGCTCTGAACGGTAAAGGAGTTGATAAGCTGGTGGGGGCAGGGACGGCTGTACCTTCAGGGGCCCTTGTAAACAGTGTAAAGTCACCTTGCTGTGTGGGACTAATGACGCAGCCGCAAGCCAAGTGTAGGCCGGTGGCACCACGCCAGCGCAGGAGCGGCTGTCCCTATGGCAGGGAGGGGACCATCGGGCCTTCACCTACCCAGGCCTGTATTTCCCATGTGACCCCCTCACTCAGCCGTGTCTCAGACTGAGTGTCTGACCTCCCGAACTTTCCGTTGCCTCCTCTGTAGAAGGGGATGTCATGGATGAATTGCGTCCCTCTCCTCCAGGCCCGCCCCCCCGCCGTCCCCAAAGGATGTTGAAATCCTCACCCCCAGCACCTGTGAATGGGAATTTACTTGGAAATAAGGACTTTGCAGATGATAACTTAAAAAAAAAGAGGTCATTAAGATATTGGCCCTAATCCAACAGGGCCTCGCCCTGGAAGTTCCTGAAAACAAAGACCTGTGTTCTCCCAAGATGATGACCAGCATTTCAAGGGAGGCCTGTGTGACCCGAGGGGTGCCCACTGGCTATCAGGTGGACCCCCGCAGACTCCCAGGGCCACTTACAGGGAGCAGACACCAAAGCTTCATTCAGTTGAGATAACTGTGACTGAAACTCTAGAGTAGTTCAGAGATCACCCGGAGGGAAAACGTCAACATCGAGGTCCCACCTGGTTTTCTAAGGAGGGTGCCTTCTAGGCGAACGGGCTTGGTTCAACCCATTCACTGAGCACTTGCTTCAGACTAGACACTGTGCCTCTAGGAGAGGCGGCAGCTGTGGAGGAGAAGACCCATGTGTGATTTCTGTCAGACGTCAGGGAGGGTCAGCTGGAGAACTTGAAGAGAAAGCAAATAATGAAGGGAAGTCCCCAGTTTACCTCAGAAGTGAAAGGTTTTCCCCTAACAGGAGCCTGGTGGTGACTGCGCTGCAGTGACTACCACCCCAGTCATGGCCCAGGACTTCTCCGGAGCCTGAAGTCCCAGCCCCGATTCTCTACCTTCCTAAGGACACCCTCAGAAAATGGGCACGCCAGAGTATCTTAGTCCAAAGTACTAAGGTGGGTGTCTTAGGCATCACACATTCATGCACTCATTCATTCATTCAATATGTCCGTCAGCTCATACTCAGCAAGGTCTTACTATGTGTCCGGCCCCATGGCAGCACTTGGGGGAACAATGGCAAATAAGACAAACACATAGTCTTTCCCCTCTTGGAGCTTATCTTCCAATGGCAGGCTCCTGGTGGGCATGTTTGAGGTCCTACATATTCAATAGGCTTTGACTTCAACAGCTTGGATACCGTCCATCCTGTTTCTGTTAACTTGGAGAGGATAAGGGATCAGATCTGACGTGAAGAGGAAATTCAACTTCATTTTCCAAAAAATGGGGATCGGGAAGTATGTATTCCTTACCATTCAGCAAAGGGCTTGTCCCATGACCCCTCTAGAAGGGGGAGCCTGACCGGAAATTTCATCTACGTCGGTGTGCCCAAGTCAGCAGATCACCCAGGCAGATGACCCTCATGTGGCCAAAGCAAGTGAGTCGGCCTGTGGCAGGATGGAAGTCTTTCGGGTGACCAGGGATTCACCTGGTTCATGGTCAGCCAGCCCACACTTCTGTCATCTTCTGGAAACCTTGCCCCGTGGCCCGGCTCCCAGAGTTGGGCTGGCCTGCCCCAGAGAGGCCACCCCACGTTGGCAGGACTCTGGCAGAACTTTGTTTCTTAAGGGACCCTTCTGGATCTCAAAGAGTGGGGTTCATTTCCCCAAGGAGAAACATTTTTCAATGTCTTTTCCTAGGAAAGCTTTCTGGAAAAAACAGACACCAACGCCCCCCAAGGCCTTTCAACCCTGGCCAGTTCTTCTATCAGGAATGTCATTAGCTGGCCTCTTCAAAAGGCCACTATGTGCTGCAGCTTGGCCCGCTAGGTCCTGCCCATCAGGCACAGGTGACTCAGACTCTGTCCCAACCCTTGCCTGCACATCGTCCCTCACCCTCCGGGGGCCTCCTGCAGGTCCCCCAAGAAGCCAGTCTGGCCCCTGAGCTGGGAAAACTCTATCTGTTCCCTGTCTCCCTCCTGATCTGGCAGCAGGAACGGAAACTTTCGTGGAAAGCACTTGCACTGACGAAAGCTCCCAAGTTGGGATTTTGACTCGGGCCCTGACAGGACCAGGGGCTCAGGATGGGGCCTCTCCTTCCCCAGGGTCAGGACCTGCCGCCAGGCTCCTCCCCTTGCTCTCCCTGCCCCACCATCATTCCTCAGCTCCCCCGTGACCCCAAGGGAGTGCTCCACCCCTAGAGAAGTAACTTTCACACTTTCCCCCTTTGTGTGTCCTCCCCCATTTCTGCCTCCCTTTACTGTATCTTTTCCTTCCCCGCTTTCCAGTGCCCATCAGCGGCTGCGGAGTCTGCATGGGGCTCGGCGGAGCTGAACGCCCAGAGCTTTTGGCTGTTTTGTTTAAGACCTGGTTATGGTTGTGGGATTTTTTTTTTTTTTTTTTTTTTTTTTTTGTCAGCTGCCTGTTATATCAATCACGGAGTCGGGATCTATTTATAGGTTGGGAGTACTGTGTCCTTAGTCACAAAGAGACACAGACAGGGGACTGTCAGCTGGTGCTGGAGGAGCTGAGCACCGAGTCATCAGCAAGTGGAAACACCTGAGGGGTAGCCTGTCCCCCTCCAGCCCCTGTCCTCAACCCGGCCCCAAGCATGTAAGTACCGCAACTTCTCCCTTCTCTCTGCCCCAGCGCCGCCCCGCACCGTCCTGTCCTTTTCCCTACACACCCCCCCTTCCCTCGCTCCTTCTCCCTCTCCCTCTCTCTCTCTTTTTATGGATAAAAATATCTCCCCGTGCCTGCTCTTTCATTCTGGTTTTCGGCGCTGGAAAGCATCTCTGCGAGGCCCGGAGGTCGGAGGTGGGGGTTGGGGGGGGGGAGTGTTGCCTTTCGCAGACTGTCTCTGGAAGGTCAGAGGGACCTGGAGGGACCCGGAACGGCTGGGTGGGACTGTTACCCAAACTCGCTCAGAATCCATAGGTTCCCTTTTATTTTTATTTGTTTTTGCCAAGGAAAAGTAAGTAAATCAAAAGGGCAAGGGAAAGTTTACACGCGGCTCGGCGGGGTGGTTATGTCTCCCAGCGTGAAAACTTTTATTTGCTGGCAACTCCAGGCATTGGGGGAGCTGAGAAGGTTACAGAGAGAAGACCCAGTTCATCCAGGACAGGTGATGATGGAGGGTTCCCGGCAGGTTCAGGGGGACTCAGAGCAGTCCTGGCCAGTTTTTCTAGAGCACCTCCAACGAAAAGGACTTTTGTTCTTTCTCTCTTTCTATTTTTTTTTTTTTCTCCCCAGAGTGAGTTTGCTTGGAGGAGTCCAGAGGCAAGCTCATGATCTGTCTTGCTTTACAGGGCTTTTGTTGACTCCCACATGGGGTGTATTTTCTTCATCCTGAAAGGGGCACTTGGTGGGGGTGGGGAGGAGGAGGTGTGCCCTGTGCTCCAGGTCCTTCCCTGAAAGGGAGAAACTTAGTATCACCATTCTTGTCAAAGCACTGCTTGTTTCAGACAGTGGGGGTGCACTCTCTGTGAGCCTATCCATGGCTCGTAGAGGTGACAGTCCCCAGACACTGTCAGTTGTCCACAGGGCCCACCTGCCACAAGCTTCCTGTGCAGGTTTGGGACTTTCGTTTTTGGATAATGCAGAGTATTAACTAAAAATCCTGCAGGGGAGGTTTGCCATATATTGTTTACAAAGGAGTAGTAGCCCTAAATTGGGGGGGGGGGGGGGGAATGTGATGACGTTTAATGGACATTATGTACAACTTTTAAAATGAGTGGTCTCATAATGCCTTGGTTTCTACTTATTAATACAGTGGTTAGCATACACCTTATTGCTAAGGACTACTTCTTGATTTGTTTGGGAGAAAATATTCTAACAAGAAAAAATAACCTTTCCGATAATTTTAAAACATTAAAAAAAAACCCAGATGGCTCTGAATT
This sequence comes from Meles meles, assembly GCF_922984935.1. Taxonomy (NCBI): domain Eukaryota; kingdom Metazoa; phylum Chordata; class Mammalia; order Carnivora; family Mustelidae; genus Meles; species Meles meles. The sequence goes on along the minus strand of NC_060071.1, from coordinate 135,009,456 downwards.
ATTTTTGATTAAAAGCAAAGTAGTTTTAACAACAAATGTAACTTGGTGAAAGTTTAATAATATGGACAAACATATGTTTAGAGAGACGATTTGATCTCATTTTACTTCGGGCCTTTCTGAAACTTCTTCTTTTGGTTCTTTACCCTTATTTTATTTGGGGTTATTACTGTCTGTAATCCATTCATGTATTATTGTGGAGGGGGAAATGGGGATCGGGAAGGAATAAGATATTCAGAAGGACAACTTCGTGTATTCAGGGAGTTAAGACCACATGTATTGGTGGGAAAATTCAGAATAAGAAGTTTGCTGTAAGGTGGGGGGCGGGGGGGGCTTGTCACTATTTAAAACCTAGTGTGGACATTAGAGCCTAGGAATCAAGAAAAAAATAAACAGGAGTTGAACATAACCCTATGGATAGCATGATCACTTTTCTCTATTCCAAGGCCTCCATTTTGATAAACATATCCTCCTAAGGTTCCCCACAATAGTGCCGAATTGAGGTTTGGGGGGTTGTTGTTAATTAAGGCTCAAGCAAATCAAGCAATTGAGACGCTGCATCCAGAAATCACATCAGTCAGCTGTTTGCGCAGCTGAACTTCTAGCTGAGGACTCTCCGATCTCAAAGGCTTTTTAGAGAAAGTGTGACATTTTTTAATCTTTTAATGCAAGAGCAAACCATTCCCTCCCTCCTCAACGTGCACACTGCAGCCTGATGGCCCAGGATTGCATGAAGTAGGAGAGAGTCCCGCATTTCTGAACGAGTGCTCTGTTCTCATTAGCAGGAGCGGGTGAGCAAGAATGTTTGTTGAACATTTAGGCAAGAACCACTCCTTGCTTTGGCTACTTGTGGATGCTTTTAGTGGGGATAGAGGCTTTGTTTGGCAGTGTGATGGCCGGCCTAGATTTCACCCTCAAGTTCAAGCTATGGTTTTTCCCTTTGGGCTTCGTTCTGGAGATGCAGTTGGGGGCAAACTTCAATGCATTTGCCCAAGGCAGCCTCTGATTACTTAGTTTCTGCTTCAATGACGATTAATTTTATGTGGACCGAGCTCCCGTCAAACTCGTTTTTTTTTTTTTCCACACTGATTTCTTAAATGCAATTGGTCACGGGGCTGTCGGTGACTTCATGTCTGCAAAATCTAACCCATTCCATCTTTGTCGTGGTTTTATTTCTCTGGATGAAAACGCACAGTCGCCTGTGTGCACGCGCTGTTTTATGTGTCCACCCCCCCGCTTGAGCACATGGAAACCCAGCCCGACCTCCTCTCCCAAATTGGGGACAGTGGGGCCAATGAGCAGGTGCTTTGGAATACAGCAGGCTCAGGTGCAGGACCATCAATCTCCAGGAAGAAGGAATTGCAAATACCCAGAAAGCGCTCCCCTAATTCAAACAATTTCACATGACTGAGGCCTCTCCAAATACCCTGTAAATAAAAGATGGCAGCTGGCAGGATTTTTAAACCAAAGACCATGCTCTGCTCTTTCTCTCCATCCCTTCATTTCTATAGTGTATCTGTCCATCTTGTTCTTATCTCTATTTTTACATTTCATTACCCTCCTGCTCTCCCTCTCCCTCCCTCCCTCCCTTCCCTCCCCTTTCTCGTCTTCCCTGAAAAACACATTTCTATCTGGCACAGAAAATAAACTCAGATTGTGGGTAGTTATGTTAATCTAATTCAATCCTCAGCGGGTTAAGAGTGAAATTCTAATAGTGGAGCTGTTGAGGGCTTTTTTGTTAATGGCTTGGGGATTACATTGAGTTAAAGGCTCATTTCCTAATCAAACAGAGAGGGAGAGAGTGACTCCGAATATTTATGAGTCTCCCAGTGAGAGTTTAAACATTCGACTCCAAAAGCAGGGTTTCTTCAGGAGGAAAGAGTTAAAACCCCTCAGGGCTGCTGGGGAAAAAAAAATTAAACCAGTTAAGCCATCAGCATTTTCAGGCTGCTGTACAACTTCAGCAAAGTGGAAGATGGGGAGAGAGGAGGGAATCGGTCCACAAAGCGAGAATGGAAACTGTGGCAGGAGCTCTGAAGCCAGAGTCAGCTGATGTGTTCAGGAAAAAAAAGTTCCCAGCAGCCCAGCGGGACGTGGATCCTCTGTTCGCAAGGGTCTGGAGGGGATGTGTGCCTCCAACTCCCCAAATCAATTCTCCTCCTCCAGTCCAGAGGTGAGAACGCAGACAAGAGTATGGCTCAATTTTCCAGCAGCTGGAGAGTTCCCGGCTGCCGGGGGAGCAGGTGGAGAGGATTCTCCCCCCACTTCCGTCCTGCGGCTGAAATGCTGTGGGCTGTCTCCAGTCCTGGAGCAAATTCACATCTCCACCAGGCCCCTCTTTCCCCCTCTGCTCTGTCATTGTATCTAAGACCCTGGTCCCCTGGCCCTGCTTTCTGTACACGAGGACCTCAACGTCCATCTGGTTCGCTGTGCCCAGGAGAAAGCAAGTCTAGATCTCCCTGATCTGCGGCCAGAGGAGGCAAGGAACAACCTGGCCAAGGTCAAGCAATGTCAAGGCAAAGCTGAGGTCAGGAGTGTAAGTGCTCCATGCACATTCTGGCCGCTCTCTCCCCTGGTTCTCTGGGGTACAGTGTAGGAGAGAAGAAAGTCAGAGCCAGATGGCTGCCCAAACGTTACCCTGGCTCTCCTGGAGTGTGGTCTCCTGCTTGGGAAGCGAAGGCAGGAATCCCCTATACAGGAGGATTCCAAATGCTCTGTGGATACTTGCCTTTCTTTTCTGCCACCAACCAAGGGAGCAGTTTCTAGTCCTTTCACTTGGGCCCATTTTCCTGCTTCGTGAGATCAGCGGAGGCTCCAGACAACTGACTTTCTACCAGTGGAGACGGCTGGCTTTTGTTTTCCCCTTTTCCCAGGGCAGTGTTCTTTCTCTTAGTGCTTCATGCTCGGTGCCCTGTGAGTCCCCCTTGCACTTGCCCTTCCTCCTGTCAAGATGGCATTTATAGGGGCGCCTGGGTGGCTCAGTCAGTTCAACGTCTGCTTTTGGCTCAGGTCATGATCCCAGGGTCCTGGGATCGTGCCCCATGTCAGGGTCCCCGCTTGGCAGGAAACCTGCTTCTCTCTCCCCCTTTGCCTGCTACTCCCCCTGCTTGTGCTCTCTCTCTCTCTCTGTCGAATAAATAAAGAAAATCTTTCAAAAATAAAGGATGGAGTTTATAGCAAATCTACCAACAGTTTTGCTGTGAAGCCTTCCTTATGTGGTTGGCATCCCCCTCTTCTTGGAGCCCCCGACAGATCTCCCTCCAGTATTGCATTCGTCCTTAGGGCATGATTGTCTCTGGGTCTCCCTGTTGCACCAGACACTCCCCAAGGGCAGGGACAATGTTGCAATCCCTCTTGTATGCGCGGCTCCTCATTGATGGTTCCTGCCCCTTCCCTATCACGTGCCTCTCATGGATGGTCAAGAACACACACTCTGAGCAGGCAGCCCAGCTTTGAACCCTGGCACCACCTCTTCTAAGCTCCAAGACTTGAGCTAATTAATCCCTTTGGGCCTTAGTTTTCCAATCCGCTAACTGGGCAGCATTATAGAGCTTACCTCACAGGGTTGTCATACCCCTAAAGACAGTCTGTGTCTTCATCAGCTTGGGCTGCTATGACCAAGTACCGTAGTCAGGGGGGCCAAAACAACAGAAATGTATTTCTCACAGTTCTGGAGCCTAGAAGTTCAAGATCAGGGTGCTGGCCCGCGCAGATCCAGAGAGAACGCTCTTTATGTGCCAGTGGCTGCATTTCCCATTCATCTTCACGTGCAGGAGAGAGCAAGAATGCTGGTCTCTTCTTCTTAGAAGGACATGAATCCCTCCATGCCCCCCCGCGCCGTGACCTCATCTAAACCTAATTACCTCCCAGATGCCCCACTTCCTAATACCATCACATGAGACATCAGAGCTGCAACAAAAGAATTTTGAGGGAATACAAATACTCACTTTGTAACAAGCTATTTTCCTGAATGTTGGCCACCAGAATCCTGGGTCAGCAAGACTTCCAGCTCATCTGCCAATGAACTATCCCCTTAAGAAACCAGGGATCAGGGGCGCCTGGGTGGCTCAGTGGGTTAAGCCGCTGCCTTCGGCTCAGGTCATGATCTCAGGGTCCTGGGATCAAGTTCCGCATCGGGCTCTCTGCTCAGCGGAGAGCCTGCTTCCCTTCCTCTCTCTCTGCCTGCCTCTCTTGTGATTTCTCTCTGTCAAATAAATAAAATCTTTAAAAAAAAAAAAAGAAAAGAAACCAGGGATCAAGGCCTATCGGGAACGCCGCCCCCCCCCCCCCGGCCCTCCCCGTCACCCTCTGAAAAGAACGTAGGGCTTTTAGACCACTGTGGGTCAGCGGTCTAACCTGGTTGGGAACCAGGCTCTGGACAGCAGTCCTAAGTGAGGGGAAACAAGAGTTTGCTCGGCTCCCTTAGCCCTGGCTCACCTTCCGACAGGCAGTTTTGTGCTTAGGTGCCCAGGTCACCCCTGCACCCCTCTCCACCCTGTGTCTGCAGAGGACAGCGTGGGCTCTACCCACAGAGCAGGCCAGGCCAGTCCCACCTGTGAAGCTCTCAGGGCGGCAGGTGCCTTCTCTGCACCCCCCCCCCACCCTGCTCTCTCAACTCAATCACTCCACAAGTGAATCCCAGAGCCAAGTGGTCCCCTCCCCCATGCCGTTCCTGAATAGGGGTCCCAGTGTCCTCAACCCTTCTCTGTGTCTCTGTGTTGGGAATTCCTATGCTGCAAGGCAGAGCCCTGCTCCTTTTCTTTCCCCACTGAGAAGCCACACGGTTCCTGGTTGAAGCTGGGATCCAGGATGTGAATCCCAGGGCCGCCCAAACTGACAGAGTGCCCATGTGGTTCTCCCTGCCCCCCTTCTCTACTCTCCGTCCTAGATGTGGGGGTACCACTACTAAACCCTGGAATCGTCACTGCGACCCCTTGGCCTCCTCACTACTCATCTCTGAAATTTCCCGGCGCCTAGAACAGTGCCCAGCACATGGTCTGTGTCCTATCAACACAAGCAACGTGAGTTTCATGGTATTACTTCTCTCGAGGGGACACCTCTGATGCCTTCATTGTGGGAGGAATGATTGGAAGTTGTGAGCGTCCAGATGCCTTAACTATCTTCTCCTGTGACCCGTGGATCATGGTCCTTGTCCCAGCCCCTCTCCCCTCCGTCCCTCCTGCTTTCATGTTCCTCTGGCTTTAACCAAAGAGAAAGAAAGAAAGGAAGGAAGGAAGGAAGAAAGAAAGAAAGAAAGAAAGAAAAGAAAAAGGTGTGTCTTTTATTTAGATGTGCACAAACCTTCCTGGGAATTTTATTCTAGTCTGTAAAGAAGCTTTGTCTAAGCCGATGTCAGATACCAGCTAAGCTGGTATCTCTCAGGTGACTGTTTCCCTCGTCTGTCGTGCCCTGTCCTCTGCCCTTTCTGGGCTGTACTCACCTGCCTCTCGGGCTGCTCACACTCTGTGGAGCCTTGTTCTCTTCCCGCTGTAACCGCACTGGTCCCGAGTGGTACACATAACAGGGAGACCTGCCTTCTGAAGTGTTCCAGAGTGTCTGCTTCCATTAGTGCAGACAAGGCTTTTGAAAGGTGGCAAGAGAGGAACATCAGCTTAGGTACCAGATTCTTCCCAGAAGAGTGTTTCCGCTCTCTTTTGGAAGGCAGTGGATGAAAACTCAGGCTGCGAAGGGTTAAATGATAGCAACCAACGTCTGGGCATCTCCTGGGGGCTGGGGGCTGGCTCAGACGATTGATTAAGTTGGCTTAGTGATCTTTCCAGCAATATTCAGGAGTGAAATTATTGCTGATTAGGCCATGTGTGAGTGAGTGTGTGTGTGTGTGTTAGGGTTCATGGCAGGGATGGGGTAGGATAAGATCTGAGAAAGAAACGTCATAGATTGCTCCTAAGTCAGCCCAGAACTGACCCGTCACCCCACGTACGTCTGCAATTCTATTAAGACTTGGTGTGTGCAAGTCAGCTGGGGAGGGGCAACTCCTTGTGAAGCTAGAATTCTGTTGAAATAAAAAGTTAAAAAACAAAGTCAGTTGGAGGGAGTTTGAATGTTGAGGGCTGTAGCTTCTGCGGGCAGGGGGCAGACTGGTGCCGTGGACGGGGGCAGGAACCAGGTGGGCTCAGCCCAGTCCCCAGCTCAGGTCCGTGATACGGAAGGGAAGCAGGCTCTCAGGGCCTCGGTTCCCTGATTTTAAAATGGTGGCTTGGAGGCGGTCTCTTGGGCCTTCCCACTCTAAAAGTTGACATTTAAAACTGTTGTTCATGACGGAGCCGACACGTTGTGCTCCAGACCAAACCAATAAGCACAGGTCGCCAGCTTGTGTCCCTTTACTGCCAGGCCCTGGGCCCATGGCTCTCCTCTGGCTTTGTGCCTTGACTGCCCTCATGCCGTTCCTGCTCTCTATCATTTCCCTCAATTTGTTCTTTCTCCTCAGCTTCCTCCGTCTGTGAGTGGAAAGTGGACACTCCACCGTCTGGGCGGTGAGTGGAAAACGGGTCAGGCCCGCTTGCTCCACAACACTCTGTCCACTTGGCGTTTTTCAGTTTGTTTTTAATTTGTAGACACTCCTGTTTCACGCCTCTGTGGCCCTGACATTCTGCCCCCACAATCCTTTGCCCCAGAAGTCGCATCTAGGTTTTCACACATCGGGGAGAAGCCCCAGCACCAGGGCTCCGGCCCCTAGGGGTTGGCTTTAAGTCCTTGGGCAGTCTCAGAAGAGAGGCGCACGCTTGGGATTTGGAAGAAGGTTCCGGTCAGGGCGACCCCAGCAAGAACCAAACCCCTTCCTGCCCTCACCTCTTCACCCACAGAAAAGGAGGCAGAAACCTGCGGGGAGTGCCTCACGAGATCAGTGTGAAGCCAGAATAAGGAATCAGAGCACAAACATTCCTTTGAAATAGGAAGTGCTTACCAGTCTCAGCCTCCCCTGGGGTGATCTCCCTGAAGTGCTTCCAGGGGTGACTACATAGGCTTTAGAGTCACATGAACTCAAGTCCACCCTATACGGGCTGTGACCTTGAGCAAGCTCCCCGGCCTCTCCACTCTGCACCCAACCTCCTCATCTGTATAATGGGCACGCTGAGAGCTCTTTCCCTGTGAAGTCTTTGTGAAGATTAAAGAAGACGCATGCAGAGGCCCTCAAAGCCATGGCTCCAGCTGATAAGCTCTTAGAGCCATTGTTGATGATGATGATGATGACATTTGGCCGTGGTTATCATTTTCTAGAGCCTGGCGCCAAAAAGACCAAGAGGAAGGAAGTTTCAAAGTCCCTACATTCCCCCCCCCCCCCCCCGACGGCTTACAGGCACAACAGGAAGTGCTCCCCTAGAGGTGGTTTGCAGACACACCCCCCACCCCCCAACCCCGTCCTCCATAATTCCCCACACTTCCATGTCCAGGAACCAAGTGCGCACCCTCCCAGTGCCTGCCTGGGCCTGGAGAGGTCTGGCCAAGCCTCCCAGCCCTCGTGGAGATCTGTTCCCCACAGCCTCGCATCGTCCAGGCGTGAAAGCTGGAAATGATTTAGATGGTCACGGGTGTCCGCAAGTGTTGTGGAATCACTGGAGTGTAGTGTCTGCACGGGTGAATTCCTCCTCCTCATACAGTGTGACTAAGCAAGGATGGCTTGTTTTCCATACACTTGATGGTGCATCTTTAGGGGATACTCATCGAGGAAAGAAGGCGGTGAGTAGGTGAGGGCAACTTCTGGTGGCTCCAAGGCGGTCTGATTTGCATATTTCAAGGGACTTGTAGACATGACATCTCACTCTTAGGGGAAATTTCTGAATCCAGACTTGTGAGCAGCTTGTGTTTTTGTGCCCACGTGTGCACATTAAGGGTATTGTGGTCAGCCATCCATGACTCTCTTCTTTCTCCTTCTCGGGCTGAGAGTAATCTTGAAGGAACCTGTAATTACTATTTACTCTAGGGCACTCAACTGAGAACACCCTCACGTAATGACTCTTGAGTTAATCCTGCCTTCAGATGCCCCATCTGCTCTTGCCCCCTTGGAAGCCAGTGGGAACGGAGCACCACTTTTTAGCCCAGGGGAGAAGATCCTGAGATGGATGTAGTCCCTCTAAGTTCAGGCTGCAGTCTTGGGCAACAGAAATTTGGTGGGAGCATCTTTCCCATGCAGAACATTCACCCAGATTTCTGCACTTAGTGATAGAGGCTTCGAAACAGAGAGAACAGTTAGTGTAATAGGAAGTCTTGCTGGATTTGGACAGTCGGCAGCGTTGATAAGGGAGGGGCATTCAGAAAGAGTCTAGAGGCAGGACCGTAGCATTTATATGAAGTTTTCCAACATGCAGAGGTGCTCTGCATTGCCTAGGGGTCAGACATAGCAATGAGAAACACCTGCTCCAGGAGAGGAGGGCTACGTGCCTGTCAGAGTATACTCTCTAGACCCGTCCCCGTTTATTTTTATTTTTATTTTATTTTGGGGGGCTGAATCTGCCTAATCAAGGTGGGGAATGGGGGCAGAGGGAGGGCAAGTATATGCACTCTAATGAAACCTGTGGAATCTATTTGCTAAAAATATCAGAAGTATTACCTTGAAATATGACACTGTACGGATGTAGTTGGACACGGTTGTGGAGGCTACCAAACTGTTTATGGAAACACAACTGATTTTTATGGCAGCATGTTGAGCAAGGCTTTAGATGAACTCCCAGAAGGCCCCCGCTGGAGTCCCAGCTCTCACACTGCCTGATAACTTTGTACGGGTTACTTTGATCTCTCTCTGCCTCTGTTTCTTCGCCTATAAAAGGCGTGGGTAAGCTAGCTGACCTCTTCCAGGTGCTGAACTTCTCCTGGGCCCCCCACCAGGAAGTGACCGTCTTGTATCACAACTGTTTGCGTGGTGGTTCCCCCTCCAGAATTAAGGCTCTCTGGGCAGGGACTGGGGGGTCCCGTTCCTCAGTGCAGTCCCTCAGCATGCCTCTGACGGTTCTAACGAAATAAAGGACATGAGTAAATGCCAGCCCCCACCACCCCCAACCCAGGATCGACTTGGCTGTTTCAGAAATGCTTCTGGCCTGGCCAATTATCCTGAATGGCTCCAGCATCTCCCCTCTGTGTCCTCCTCACTGATGGTTCATTCACTGGTGTGAACTGGAAAATCTTTTTGCAATATGTAGATAGAGCTGTCTACAACCAACCCACTGAAAACATCTTTTAGGAAGGACAGTATTTCCCAACTGCCACATCTACTTCTCTATTTGACCATTCCACTGTCTGTTTCTGTACTTTTCCCCCTCTCTCCATCATATTCTATTAATTTAAAAATATTACATTTGGAGGCTTGCTAAATAAAGAGACCTCGGAGCACGAAGTGTCCTTATCTGTTTTCTGGGTCCCTATGTGCTTCCCTGTAAAGATTTCTTTTCCTCATTTTTAACTAAATGGCCTTGATTTTTATCATTAATCGCTGTGTGACAATTCTTTTTACGGCATCTAGCTTATTTCTAGAATATTCTCCCATAAGTCCTTACCTCTACTTTGATTGATCCCTTGAGCCACTTCTCACTTCTGTCTTTGCCATTTCATAAACTCAGAAAGGGATTCCTTTATATGTTGGACCCTTGATCCCGGGACTTTCCTAGCCTTCCACCAAAATTTCCCAGAAGAACGGCTCTTACAATTGGACTTTCACAGCCCAGGTGGTCTTGGGTCTCTGTCATTTCCATACTGAGCCTGGGGACATGCTTTGTTCTCTGCCGCCTAAAACCTCCTATTTCCTTCAACCAGCACCTTTCACACTGCCGATGAACCGCATTAGGAATTGAAAGCCTTAAAAATTCTTCAGGATCTCTCTTTTGCACTCTATTGTGAAAGATTCCACTTTTCTCCCCTGACAATAATGTCAACGTTAACTGTACCCTTACCTGAGACCTGAGCGTGACATTTCCTCAAGACATGGCTTCTTTGTTTCTGTTACTTCGTTCCTTTATATTATTAAATAACATTCCATGATGTAAATATAAAACCTGTTTTGCTTGCAATTTTTAAAAAAAATTTAGTTTGGGGCGCCTGGGTGGCTCAGTGGGTTAAGCCTCTGCCTTCAGCTCAGGTCATGATCTCAGGGTCCTGGGATCGAGCCCCGTATCGGGCTCTCTGCTTGGCAGGGAGCCTGCTTCCTCCCCTCTCTGGCTGCTGCTCTGCCTACTTGTAATCTCTCTCTCTCTCTCTCTCTCTCTCTGTAAAAAAGAAAAAAAAAATTAAAAAAAATTTAGTTTGGACGTATAGATGGCATCCGATGTTGTGTTGGTTTCAGAGGCACGATAAAGTGATTCGAGAATGTTCTACACGACGCAGTGCTCACCACGTGTATCTACCATCTGTCCCCGTGTCACTGACTGCGCTCCCTGTGCTGTACTTTCCACCTCCGTCACGCATTTATTTTTACAACCAGAAGCTGGTACCTCTTGATCCCCTTCACCTATTTCGCCCATCCCCCACTCCCCTCCCCCTCGGGCAGCCACCACTTTCTGCATTTATGAGTCAGCTTCTGTTTTGTTCATTGTCTGTTCATTTGTTTTGTTTTTTAGAATTGACATGGGAGTGAAATCATACGGTATTTGTCTTTCTCTGTGTTTTACTTGGTATATGTGGCGTTTTACGTGGTTGCTTCGTGCTTGCCTAGTTTCTGGATGTTTTCACGTGTCCCACCTCTGTGACTACTACTCTTCTGAGTGTGGGAAGAGGAAAGAGGCAGGTACCAAGGTTGTGTTATGTGCTGAAACCTCCCACTGTTTACCTTCACTGATCCTCATAACAACTGAAAGATAGAAGTATTATTATTATTATTCCCATTTTACAGAAAAGGAAAGAGACACAGAGGTCGAGGACCTTGCTGAAGGTCACCCAGGTGGTAGGCAGAATGGTCTGACATCATCTTCCACAATATACGACAGAGCTAAGTGCAAGAAGGCAACAGTGAAAACCACACCAGCACTCTTTGGTAGCATTTACTTAAACATTGAACTTGGCCCAACGTCTCCCCCCACCCCCCGCCCCGACCCACAGACTATAGGAGAGCTCCTGCAGCCCTCGCTTCTGTCCACCAAGTCCCTGCCTCCTGGGGAATATCACCACAGGCTCACCTCCATCCAGTGAGCCCTCTGCTAATCATCCTCATCTCTCCTTTGCCGCAGCTAACGGTCTTACGCCTCCTACGTAAGTGTTTAAAATTCTCTCCAGAAGAACTGGCAGCCCTATTGGTAAAATGGAGACCCAATCTGTGGCTAAAGTGGGTAGCCTTTAAGAGCTCCCAGGGTACAGGGTCCTCTTTCAGGGAGGGTCCCTGTTTTCTCTGCTTGATGATGGCTACTCTTTCCTGTTCCCTCTTCTGACATCCCATCCTCCCTTCACTCAGCCCGTAGCAGTGTTCTCGTTCCCTTTGTTTCCTATTTTGTCTTTCCCCATCAGCCATAATCCACTGTGTGGTTTTCTTATGGAGGGAGCAAAGAGAGAAGGAGGGGTCTCTCACCAAGGCCACAGTCTCGGACGGCTGGATGGCTGAACTCCTTGCCCAATCTCCTGTGACCTTTGTCTCTTCTCAATCCACCCAGCTGGGCTCTTGGGATGCTAATCACATCCCTGAGGACAGTTATAATATTTCCCCAGCTTGGATGGAGTCCAGCATGTGCTCGCTGTTTGGGACAGAGTGTTTGTCATTTCTCTGTCCGTGACCTTCCCTTGGTACAGGTTCATCAGGTTTCTGCCTTTCCTCTGGCTTCTCTGGCTCTTAAGGGGCCCTCACAGCCTGCAGTCCGCCTCCTGACGGCAGTGGGTGGGGGCGGCTGGGGGACACTGGCCTGGCCTTTGCAATGAAATGCCGACGGATGTTTGATGGTCACTGGTGTGATTCCCAATGTCCCGTCTTCCCCTCCTGTCCCTGGGCCGCAGTGTGGCATTGACAACATCTGTCAGGTCGTTAAATTCCTTACACAGTTTAGTGGGGAAATTTTCTGTCTCTGAAGGACTCGCATTCCTTGGGGACTTTGTTTCCCACCGTGTCTGAGGTTCTTAGGGTCTCCAGTCTCCCATCTCTCTTTGTGGGGAGGATATGAAAGTTCTCCAGAGTGGGAGGGGAGGCTTGTCTGATGTGACTGTGGTTGCTCTCAGTGGAGGCCACTGGGTCCCCAGCAGCATGGGAGAGGGTATTAGGGTGACCTGTAGAATTTGTTGGTTTCCTGAGTCATGGCCTTGATCCAGACTCTGGTTCTCTGGATTGGAGTGATCCAGAGGAGACCAATGTTCCCCCCTATTCTTGGGGCCTTTGCAGCTCAGAAACTGACATGCCCCCCAGATTGGGTGAGTCTGTTGCTCAATATTTGCCTTTTCATCTGATGGGCATGCAAGTGTCTCTGCTAGATGGTTTTGGCATTTCTCTTGTTTGTGTGTTCAGTCCTGACCTCTGAGAAGTGGGGAAGGGAGTGGCCATGGTCAGTATCCCCAGAAGCAGAGCCTGAAGCAGGGGTTCTGGGCAAGAGATGTACTGAGGGAGTGCTGTCTGGAGAAATCAGCCAGAGAGCAAGGGAAGAGAGATCATGGGGGAAGGGGCTAAGGAAGGGCAGGGATTCCCACAGGGAGCTCTGGAGCATAAAGGCCACCACAGAATTGTCCCACCTTGATGTGGGACAAGCATACTGGCCAGCTCTACCCCCATATCAATCAGTCATTGGCTGCGAACTGCCCTAAGGAGAGAGAGTAACCTCCCAGGCTCTTCCAGACCAAAGGGGCTTCTACTGGTCCAGGAAATTTCTTAGGAGAAGGCTGCAGCCCTTCAGAGCTGGGGATGGGTACACCGGTGGCAATGGGACCTTAGCAGAGCACTACCAACACCGACGACACAGAGATTATCTGAGGCAGGGTCCTGGTGTGGGCTTCTGTCTCTCCATCTCCACGTGAGCTGCTCTGGAATTTGATGACGAGCTCCCATCATCTCTTCTCTGGGATGAGCCCAGGGAAGACCCGTACAGCACCAGGACCCTGGGAGCTGAAGACGGCAGGTGACAAATATAGGGACTCTGAAGATGCGAATGCCCGGAGACTGCATTATGGCCTTGGAGGGCCACAGCCAACCTGAGGGGCTTGGTGTCTCTGATTTATCGCTGAAGGCACAGAGGCTCCCAGTCAGACCACCCAGGGGCACAGCACGCCGATAGAGTGGTACCGATGAGTTCTGAACACCAGTCCGGTTGCTTGTAGAGCTCCATGTCATCCTAGCGTCAAACCAGTAGGACTTGGCCACTAGATTCTGGGAACACTGGAGTCGGGTCCCTTCTGACATTCACCGCCCCCCACCCCGGCCCCCGTAACCTACAACCATCAGGCTCCCTGCCCGGGCCCTGCTCGAAACCTCGTCCTCCCCACAGTACTGTAACACACACTCACCCCGCGCTGCCCCGTGGCACACAGCCTGAGAGCACCACGCCCCCCTCCTGCATGTGCTGCGCCCCTCGCCAGCTCCCACAGCTGCCCACACACCCGAAGCACACCTCCATTCCCACCGTGCCCACGGGAATGTGCCGTCACGCGGTGGTCCTGCGGCTCGGGACCTCCTCACACACCCACAGGGCTGTCCTCCACACCCGCTCCGGGCTCTGCACTGCCCAAACCAACTGACTTCAAGGCTCCCTGCTGTCCCTGTGCTGAAGGAACAGAGGCATGCACACACCCTGTGGCCTGATCCCAGTGGTGGGGAGGACACACGTTCTGACTTCGGAATAGTCGGGATGCAAATCTGCCGCTTTGCACGCAGTTTTCTCTCGTGCGCAGAGGGGATGCTCATGCCCGGGCTCCCGGGGTCGTAGGGTGGAGTAGGGAAGAGGAGGCAGGAGGCAGGACAGGCTCGGGGCTGGGCTCAGGAGCTCTGCAGTCCTTGTGAAAAGGGGGCTAAAACTCAGGGACAGGAGCACCATGGAGGTTTTAGGGACACGAACTCTGGGTGGAGGGGTTCGGCTGGTGACAATCTTTAATTCAACACGTTGCTGACTCAAGAATTTGACATTCGCCGTGGGAAGAGGGTGGGTATGAGGTTTGCTTTGGGAGACGTTCGAGACTACACCGTTGCCCATTCCTCCTCTGCATTCAGGACCCCAGAACACTTTTGAAAAGCCACGCTGCTTTCTTTTTGGCTGTGGCCTGCACAGAGTCAGGAAGAAAGCACCTTCCTGCCAAAAGCTTTTCCCAGTGTCTGGCATGTTCGCTTCCCTGGGTAGAGGGAGGCTCTGGGGTGCGTGGCCACCATCTGCTGGAGCTGCCGTGGCTGGGCCCGGCACCAGCCCAGCCTCCAGGAGGACCCCAGCCCTAGCTTTTGGCAGCTGCCTGGGCCAGGGGAGCCCAGGCCTGGGCTGGATGACCCCGCAGCTGTGCCTTCAGCCCCTCGGGGGCTTGTGTCTCTGTCTCTCTCAGGGGCCCATCCCGGCTGCCGGGCAGAGGGCCCACTGTCCTTCAATACCAGAGCCTCGCATTGCCTGGTCTGTGCCAGCAGTTGGCAGAGAATTTTCAACCAAGAGGCCCCGTGTCTCTCGCATCCGTGGCCGCCTGCTTGTCCCACCAGAGGCAGGGACCCCAAGTGGGGGTGGGGTTTTGCCAGCTTTTCCATTTCTCTTTGACAGGTCTGGAAACTCCTTGAAAGACATCTAGTTTCACACGAGTCAAGGGGGAAAATCATGCAGGTGGCTCTGAAAACAGGGACACTTATTAAATTGTAGCAAAAAGATACCGACTCTAAGCAGGGTCTGAGTTTTCGACCCTGACTCTATGGAAGAGTATATATGGCTTATGGTGAGGGGGAGGAGCGGGGAGGGAGGAGGGGGGGAGGAGGGGGATGGGAGAGGAGGGGAATGGGGCAGGGGGATAAGGAGGAGAGGAGAGGGATGGGAGGGAGAAGGAGAAGACAGCGGGTGGGAGGAGGAGGGAGAAGGGGAGGCAGCCCCATGACGGAGCGCACACGATGAAGCAGGCGCCATGTTTGCTGCCCTACTCCGGTCGTTCCTTCTCATACTCAGCAACCATAGGAAATAGGTGTCCTGATTCCCCCCATTTTACAGATGAGAAAGATGAGGGCCAGAGGAGTTAAATGATTTGCCCTAGGCCACACAGCTGCTGAGTGGCTCCAGGGGATTTGAACCTGGTCTCTCTCCAACATATGTCCTTTTTTTTTTTTTTAACATACTTTTATATACATTTTAATATTTGAACCACAAATATATATTCAAAAACTCAAAGAATCTTAAAAAAAATTCAGTGGTTGACAGCTTATGTTGCGGGTTTTTGTTTTGTTTGGCTTGCCTGGTGTTTTTTTATTGTGGTAAACTACCCAGAACACAAAATTTGCCACCTGAACCACTGCACAGCTCAGTGAACAATGCTAAGTTCATTTGTATTGTTGGGCAAGTCTCATCCATTGCCAGGATGCCTCTCATCTGAAGGAGACTGAACTGAAACTCTGTCCCCGTTAAACACTAGTCCTGCCTCCCTCCAGCCTCTGATGACCACCTTCGAGTTCCTGCCTCTACGCATGTGACTGCTCTAAGTTCCTCAGATGAGTGGGATCCTACAGGGTTTGCCCTTTTATAACTGGCTTATTTCACTGCATGTTTTGTCCTCACGGTTTATCCATGTTCTAGCAGAGGTCAGAATTTCTTTCCTTTTTAAGGCTGAATAATATTCCACTGTGAGCCTAATACCTCATTCTGTTTAGCTGTTCATCTACCAACGAACAATTGGGTTGCTTCGACATTTTAGCTTTACGAATAATGCCGCTGTGAACACAGGTGTAGCAATATCTCTTTGAGACTCTGCTCTCCATTCTTTGGGGCACATACCCACAGTGGAATTGCTGAATTATATGCTAAATCTATCCCCAATTTTTCGAGGAACTGCTGTACTGGTTTCCCTGGTGGCTGCCACTTATGACATTCTCACCAGGCATGCGCGAGGGTCCGGCTTCTCCATGTCCTCGCCAATACTTGCTTTTTCCTAAGTGTTTCACATCACTCAGCATCAGGGAAATACAAATCAAAACCACAATGAGATATCACCTCATGCCAGTCAGAATGGCTAAAATTAACAAGTCAGGAAATGACAGATGCTGGCGAGGATGCGGAGAAAGGGGAACCCTCCTACACTGTTGGTGGGAATGCAAGCTGGTGCAACCACTCTGGAAAACTTTCAAAAAGTTGAAAATAGAGTTACCCTATGACCCAGCAATCGCACTACTGGGTACTTACCCCAAAGATACAAATGTAGGGATCTGAAGGGGCACATGCACCCCAATGTTTACAGCAGCAACGTCCACAATAGCAAAGCTATGGAAAGAACCTAGATGTCCATCAACAGATGAATGGATAAAGAAGAGGTGGTTTGTATATACAATGGAATACTATGCAGCCATCAAAAGAAATGAAATCTTGTCATTTGCAACAACGTGGATGAAACTAGAGGGTATTATGCTGAGCGAAATAAGTCAATCAGAGAAAGACAATTATCATATGATCTCCCTGATATGAGGAAGTTGAGGGGCAATGTGGGGGACTTGGGGGGTAAGGAAGGAATAAATTAAACAAGATGGGATCAGGAGGGAGACAAAGCATAAGAGACTCTTAAGCTCACAAAACAAACTGAGGGTTGCCGGGGGGAGGGGGTTAGGAAGAGAGTGGTGGGGTTATGGACATTGGGGAGGGTATGTGCTATGGTGAGCGCTGTGGAGTGTGTAAACCTGGCGATTCACAGACCCGTACCCCTGGAGCTAATAATACATTATATGTTAATAAGAAAAAGAAAAAAAAACCCCGTTTTTTCCTGAGGTTTCAAAAGTGGCCATCCCAGGGGTGTGAGACAGTGTCTCACCATGACTCTGACTCGTATTTCCCTGATGATCAGTGAGATTGCGTGTCTTCCCACGGGCTTAGTGACCATTCATTTATCTTCTTTGGGGAAATGTCATTTCAAGTCCTTTGCCCACTTTCTAATCAGGTTGTTTGGTTTTTGAAGCTCTTGAGTTTTAGGAGTTTTCTCTATACTCTAGATACTAATCTCTTATCAGAGGTATGATTTGCAAATAGTTTCATTCTGTAGGTTGCCTTGCACTCTGTCGATGGTGTCCTTTGATACACAGATGTTTTTACATCTGTCCAAATGGTCTGTCTTTTTCTCTTGGTGTCTGTGCCTTTGGTGTTACAGTGAAGAGGTCACTGCGGAATCCAATGTCATGAAGCTTTGCCCTATGTTTTCTTCTAAGAGTTTGATTATTTTAGCTCTTACGTTTAGGACTTGACACATTTTGAGTTAATTTTTTGTATGGTGCCAGGTAAGGGTCCGGCTTCATTTTGCTGCATAGGGATATCCAGTTTTCATAACACTATTTGTTGAAAAGACTGTATATACATTCCTCATGGAATGGTCTCAACGCCCTTGTCAGAAATCATTTGGCCATATGTGTGAGGGTTTATTTCCAGGAATAACTATACTTTTAACCACTTCTCACACCGCCTCTCAAAACTGTGCAATGCTCAGTAGAATGATGGAATTTCAAAGCTGCAGGAGACCCCAAACAAACAAGGGGGCCGCTTCCCCATTCTGCAGCTGGGAAAACAGAGGCCAGAGGGCAGAGCACTCTCTGTTCACTGCTCACACCAGTACGGGACACTATGAGGGTCCTCACCTCCTGCAGTGAACTGAGGGGTCCGTGGGGTGCTTTTCTTGTATGACAGCAAATGTTCCATTCTGTGGGCAAAAGCACTCACGTGTCTTGGAAACCCAAGGTATAGAAGATGGAGCAGAGAGAGGAAGCAACTAGAAATGGCCCAGGAAATGACCCAGGAGTGGAGTGTGCTGGTTGGGAGGTCTCTTCAACCCCTTGTGTCAGGCTCCAGGACCCCCCTCCACCTCTTTCCCGCCCTTCACTGTCCTTGAGTCCCATGCTCCAGCTATGCCAAAACACGCTATTTTCCTGAACAAGGGCCAGGCTGAGTGGCACTCCTGTGTCCTGGCTCACACAGACGCCTTGACGCCTTTATGACTCTGCTAGGTTGTCCGCTTCCCAGAGCCGTCTTCACTGTGCCTGCTCTCGGAGAAGTCATCTCGCCCAACCTGGTCTTCTCGTGGACTCTGAGCCCCCTTCCACGGTGGCCCCCACCGTGTTACAGTTACAGGTTACAGTCACATGTGCGTGTGCGTCTTGCTACCAGGACTGAGATCTCTTGAGCCAGGAATTGTGCTGTAATATTCAAAAGAATGCCGCAAAGAACTTGTGTGTGTGTGCATGTGTGTCCATGTACCTGTGTGTGTGTGTGTGTTTTTTTTTTTTTTTAAAGATTTATTTATTTGACAGACAGAGATTACAAGTAGGCAGAGAGGCAGGCAGAGAGAGAGAGAGGAGGAAGCAGGCTCCCAGCCAAGCAGAGAGCCCGATGCGGGGCTCGATCCCAGGACCCTGGGATCATGACCTGAGCTGAAGGCAGAGGCTTAACCCACTGAGCCACCCAGGCGCCCCTGTGTGTGTGTGTTTGTGTGCACGTGCGCGTGTAACCCTCAGTGCACATAGCAGTTGCTCAATACACTTTGAATCCAATTGAGAAAGGGAACAGTGGCTGAAAAGCCAGGTTGCCGAGAGAGCTGCGCCTGTAGCAGGGGCTGGGGCTGGAAGAGTGGGGTAGGGGCTCATCAGCCAGGACTTGACGGTATTTAGGAGAAAGCGGTTGGGTATAGTGGCCCACCACGTCCCACTAACTTGGGTATGAATATTAGATTTTCATTCTGGGAAAGGGGCCACCCACAAACTGGTTTTCCCAGGGCCCAAGAAGGAGTGGGGACAAGGGGCTGGTGTCTGGCCCAGGAATACATAACCAAGTCAACCCCAGGTTTAATTCCCCCGTTGACCTCACATCCCTGACTGTCACTGCTGCCAGCTGGTCCAGGTGCTGGCAGGTGACCTCCGCAGGCCAGCTCCCTATCCCGGGGCTCCGCAGGGAGCTGCAGGCTCCATGCGCCCCAACACTGGCTGGCCCACCTGGAAACAGCTGTGCACAGCAGTCGCCGAGGCTCACCGCAAGCCAGGCACTGACCTATGCAAACACAAGCAGAATTATAGCCACCCATAAACAAATTAGCATCCTTTAAAAGGTGAAAAGCTCCATAAAATGTCTGGGTTTTGTTTACGGCGACTAGGTGGGGGTGACAGAGCTTCGGATTAAATCACCGGGGCGCTCGCGCGGCGCTGGCTCTCCTTCCTTCCCCGGGCCGGCCCCCAGCCTTACCGGCGCGCAGACCGGGGCACTCTCTCCCGCGTGCAGCCCCGCCTTCAGTGGCCACTCAGTAGGTCCTGCCGTTGTTCCTGCCAGCCCGGGTCCCAGCAGGTGTTCCCTAATTAGCAATCTCTTCATTTCCAATCAAAGCACAAAGCGGCCCCAAAAGCCTGTCTTTATGAGGGAGCCAGCAGCGGCTAGGGATGTGCGGGGGGATAATTGTCTTCGCCAGTGGCGGCAGTAAGCGGGCTGGCTAATTCATTATTGTAATAACTTTGCTTGTCCTTGGGGAGGTGGGGGTGGGGGAGGGAAGAAGGCGAGGGGGGAGGGGCCGAGTGGCTGAGGGTGGGGCGGGGTGAGGGTCTGGGGCAAAGGGGTGGGAAACAGAGGAGCAAATGAAGAGGCACATTGGCTCCCCTTCTGGAAGACTAGCTCTGCTCCCACTTCCCACTGTGGGTGAGTGACTGGGCTTGCCAGCCCTCTGCAGCAACCTCTGGGGCCAAGGAGTCCGGAATTTCCAGAATCTCGGTGGTGCAGGGAGGAGCCCTGGGTTCTGGAGGAGGCTCTGGGCTCTGGGTTCTGGGAAGTGTACGCTCAGTTACCCTCGGGTGGAGGGGCTGAGATCTGGAAGAATTCAGGGTCCGGGCTGTGTGGTGGGGTCCCAGGAGGAGCCAGCCCGCTATCCTACCAAGGGTTCAAGTCCTGTCAACTCCTAGACCTTGACTGTCATCCTGCCTGGGCACGGTGGCCGAGGGCCACCAGCGAGAACGCCTCAAGGGGCTGCCTTACACTTTGGTTGGCAGAAGGATATGGGGGACATCCCAAAGACCCCTCCAAGTCTGCGGGGGCTACAGAGGTGGTGAGCGTGTCCCTCAGATGAGGCTGAGGTGCCGCTGGCCAGGTTGGCCCCTCACTCTGTCACTGTCCCCAAACCATTTCTCTCACAGTGAGCAGAGCCTTGCGAGTAAAAGGCTGGAGAAGCCCTGCATGGCAGCCGACGGATTAGTCCTCAGGTGGCTTTGTGGAGGCTTGGGGGCTCCAACTGAGCCTCCATCCAAAAATGAAATGCAGGTACAGGGGGGAAAGGAGGGTGTCCTGGAAGAGGCGCAGCAGGGGCAAAGGCAGAGGTTGAATCCTGGGATTGGGGGTGGAAGGAGGCAAGTCTTGGGGGGCAGATTTGAGTGGGGGGGGCGTGGACTCAGGGGGGCGTGCCGAGGACTCGGGGGTGATTTGGGAATGGAGGCCGAGGCCAGCCCATGCATGGCCTAGCAGGCTGCGGGCTCGGTTTTTGTTTCTTGTGCCTCCCAGTCAACAGCAACATAGTCCCTGCCAGAGAGCCTGCGATGGGCCTTGCTCTGCCCGGGAGGGAAGGTATTAGGGTAAATCCCGGGCTTTCCATGGCAGCAGCACTTGTTGAGAAAAGGCCTGGACCAGGGGTGCCTGGCCGGCTCAGGAAAGCGTGGGACTCTTGATCTTGGAGTTATGAGTTCGAGCCCCACTTTGGGCATAGTTTCCTTAAAAATAAAAGAGAAGAAAGGGCCTGGACCAGAGCAGGAACCTTCCAGGGAACCAGAGGGAAGTTTCCCTAGACTCCTCCCTCTCCCCCTGCAGCGGCAATCTCCAGTCCCTGCCACATGGTGCTTGCCATGGGACATTAGCGATGGATTATAGGTGAGCTGTAAACCCTGACCAGCTCTTGCCTGACTCCTCACAGCCTGACTCGGAGCTTTGAACATTTTCCTGGGGACTTCGTGCATGGTGGTTAGGATCAGGGGCTCTAGAATCAGACCTGTGATCAAATCCTGGCTCTACCAGCTAATTCACCACCTTATGCCTCAGTTTCTTCATCTGTGAAATGGGAGTGATGAGTCCCTTCTGCACATGAGCTACCACATGAGAAGGGCACAGCATGGTGCTGGTTGGTAGTGGGGGCTCCTGCTGGGCGAGTTCGTGCTCTGAAAGACTCGGGAATTGGAGGGGGGGGTAGTGAGGGGACTGGGAGGGGGCAGTCACGGCTCCTTCTACCTGTGGTTTCCCTCATCTTTGAGGTGAGATCAGGGAGGCTGAACTTGGATGCTCTGTGGTTCTCAGGTTGAAGAACGCTGGGAATGGCCATGGAGGGAAGGGTTGTGCTGTGCTACAGTCCGTCCTCTAGTTGGGGGCTAACCCAGAGATCTCTACCTCGACCTGGAGGCTGAGGCCTAGCCTGGCCCGGGTCTGTGTGCTTCAGGCTGGGAGGCCCTGGGGCTGGTTCCTGGATGCTGCACCTTGAGTCCAGGGGGATGGGGTGGTTGTGCTGTCTTGCGTGGGGGGTGGGGTGGGTGGGGTCCTCCTGGCCCTGGACTTGGTCTGGCCATAGAACCCAGTTTGGGAGGCCCGGTGCCCAGCCCCCAGCTCTCTCAGGACTTTTCCTTGGGCTTTGATCCCTGGCTCACACACTAGCTTCAGAGTCTGGAAAACCAAAAAGTCAGCCATGGTCTTTGCCCACCCCTGATTTACAGATCATTCTACAACAGCTTTTCCACAGTTATTTATGAAGCGTCTATTAGGTGCCAAGCAGGAGAATCCATGCTTACAAGTGAATGAGGGGAAGAGTTGGGGATCCCCTTCTCTCTGGGGATGGAGAAGGCCCCTCTGAGGAGGTGACACGAAGCCTCAGCCTGAATACCTGGGAGAGAGCCAACTTAGGATCTGCAGGGGCCAGCGGAAGGCTGCCCGGTGGAAATATGACGCAAGCCGCAAATGGGAACCACTTGGGTAATTTTAACTTTTCTCGTAGCCATATTTTTAAGAAGTCAAAAGAAACAGGTAAAACTAATTTTGATAACATATTTCATTTAACCCAGGGTATCAAAATGTTATTTCAACATGGACTCAATATAAAACATTATTACTGAGATATTTTACATTCTTTTTCCTGTGCTAAATCTCTGAACTCTGGTGTGTTGTACGCTCAGCACTTGTCAACTCCCACTAGCCGCATTTCACATGCTCTGTGGCCACATGTGGCTAGTGGCCCCTGTCTCTGACAGCACAAGTCTGGAAGTTAAAGGCATCACCCCTTGCTGTGTGACCTTGGGCAAGTTGCTGAACCACTCTGTGCCTTGGTTTCTTGATCTGTAAAATGGGGTAGTAATAGAACCTGCCCCTTAGAGAGCTGTTCCGAGAATTAAATAAACTCATAAACGTAACAAGCTAAAATCGTGCCTGGCGGGCAGAAAGTGCTGTTTAAAATGTTCACTATGAATAAGAAGAATTAGAAAAATAAGAATAATAAATCTCTGAAAGAAGAGCCGTCAAGGCAGACAACAGAGAGCAGAAGGAAGAGCAGGAAGGTGGGGGACATGGAGGCAGGAGCGGTGAGGGGGCACAAAGGAAGCCTGCACGGTGACCCCCATCACACCCAAGCCTGAGAAGGTTTATTTTCAGCTCCAAGAACAGAGCATGAGAAACTGGAGAGAAAATTCTAGGGGCCAAGACTTTGCGGGACACCTGTTGCTACCTTAAGGGATGGGGTGTGAGCCCTGAGTGGGGACGCCTGGAGCACCCCTCAGTCTTCCCCATCTTGCTCTGACTCCAAAACTGTTGCATTCCTCCCCCTTACAGCCTACGGGAGGCCCGGGCATCAGCTGGAGGGGGAATATTAATGATTCAATTTTCAACCGGGTTCCACTCCAGGGCCTCGCCTGCGACATGCATTTTTAATCATAACAAAACAGAATGACAAAGGGAGTCATTTGCAGCAAGGCAGGCCCTGCGGCTGGCCCCCCTGAAGGGTCTGCTTGGGGGGAGGGGGAGCTGGCTTACCAGCCCAGAAGACCTTCCTCATTCTGCTGCCCAACTTCAGAGAGGGTGTAGCTAGGGGCCCAGCCTCTGACCTGTGGTGCCAAGCAAGTCATGCTCTCTGAGCCGTGACTCTCTTTCCTAAAAGGGGGAGCTGTGTGGAGGATCCAGAATCACTTGGGTGCCCAAGGGCCAGAACTGGAAAGCTGGGGATAGCAAAGACTGGGCCATCTCCCGGCGGGTTCTGGCTGACCTCCAGCAGGGCCGAGGAACCCTGGAGGTGACAGGGGGCTATGGGGATGTGGAGGGTTCCCCCTGCCCTTCTTCCCAGGCCCGGAGTCATTCTTTCTTCGGAGCCTCTGTGGGGCTTGGGGTTGGGTACCCCAGAGCTGGCCAGGTGCTTTCGGAGCTGACCTCACCTTGCTGCTCACTGGTGGTCTTCTGGCCCCTCCTGATGGAACTGGCACCTTCGTTCCCAGCTGGATTGCATTCTGTGGGCTGCTGGGGCCCGGCCCATCCTTTCTAGTGAGCAGCTTTGCATGGAGTCGATCTAGAGTGCTCTCTTTCAGCCTTCCTGATGTCCTTGAGGGCCCAGCTCGAATCCCGTCTCCCTGAGCCTTCCCTGATGACCTGGCCATAATGGCAATCTCCAGCAGCCAGGCCGTCTCCTTTCTCCCCACAGTCCCCAGGTCTGCACCACTCTCTCGGTGCTCCTGCTGCCCTCTGACCATCGCCCTGCCCACTCTCCCAATCTCTGAGCACCCAGCGTGTATGTGGGGCTGCGTCTGCTGGCTCAGTATAGTGCGCAAGGCAGCCAACCCGAAAACCTCGACACCGTATGGAAAGTACTACAGTGGGGGGCGCAACGGAGCTATAGGAGCAGAGGGACCAGTACGTGTCAATGTGTCATGCCGCTTCTTCCACTAACATCTGTGAAGGATTTCGTCCATGCCAGGCGCTGTGCTAGGTGCTGCAGCGACAGCGGCGTTAACGACAACAGAGTCTCCGCCTCCCCAGACTCTGTAGTCAGGCGGAGAAGACGAAAGGAGCCAAGAGGTGCCCGGTGCTCCTTCCTACGTCCTCCCTTGAGTCTTATACACAGCAGGTGCTCAATAAACGCTCGCTGGCTGGTTGGTTCTCAGTTGGCTAATTCTCTGACTGTGCTACTTTCCTTCCCCTTGCTTTGTGTTTGTGTGGCTGGTCCCTAGGTTAGGCTTTTACGTATTTCCCACCAGGAAGCCCCTGTCCTGATCCGGTTAGCTCGGATCTCGGGTGTAATAGATTAGGTGTTCGTTTTGTGTCAGTTGCTAAACACTGGCCAGCACAGGGAGTACAGGGAATACAACCTCCAATCTTTGCAACAACCCCGGGGAATAGGTACTACGACTTAATCTATTTTACCAAAGAGGAGAATCAGGTACAGAGAGGTTAAGTCACTTGTCTGAGGTTGCACAGTAAGTAATGAGCAGGACAGGGATATAAACCCAAGCAGCCTAGTCTCAGAATCTGTGCTCTAAACCACACTGTGTCATTCTGCTGCTGCCTCCGGTTGTGGAGAAAACAGGTCAGAAAGACCTATTTTCACCCCATTTACAGAAACTCGCCACCTTCTAATTGACAGGGAGCCACCGCGGAGGACATCAAGGCTCTGCACCACACCGTCCAGGGAGTCATGGAGGGGCAGGGCTGGGGGAGGGGCCCTCAGGGGTCCTCTCTTGCATCCCCTCTCTTGAAACCTCTCAGGTTTCAGCCCAAGCAGCCAAGGCCCAGAGATGGGAAGGGACTGATCCAAGGTCTCTAAACCAAGCTTCCCTGGCCCAGACTGTCCACAGCCCCAGGCTGCCTTCCAGAGCACTGTTTTATGTGGTCAGTAATGATGGGGAAATAGACAGTTGGTCTCATGTGAAGAGGGCAGAAAGAGGGCCCCTGATTTCCTGAGCCTGCACCTGCCTGCAGGCCAGCAGGAACCCTTCTTCCTGGGCTCTCTGGGGCGATGGCTTCCTGCCCTTCTGGTTCAATGTCATCTACTTCACCAGGAACAATCCCCCAGCCTTCCCATGGTCTTCTCCCTGAGGTGGCAGGCAGCAGGATCTGTGCCTCTCCCCACTCACCGGGGGCAGGGCTGGGAGTAGGGACAGCTGAGTCGGCCCCCAGGGCTCTCCTCATTCCAGCATTCATTCCAACATATGTGGTAACATGTTCTGGGTGCTGGGGGATTCAACAGTGGACAAGACAGACAAAAGTTCTTGCCCTCCTAGACCTTACATTCATTTGTGTGTTGGGGGGGGGGTGGCGAGGTGACAGGCAGCTAGAAATAATACAAAACCCAACTAGGATGATCAGTGCATTTAGTATATGAGGGTAGAGTAAGTCATAGAAAAATAAGAACAGGGAACAGGGGAGCCTCACTGCTGCTGAGTGAAGACCTGAAGGAGGTGAGGAGGAGAAGCCCTGCAAAGGTCTGGAGAAGAACCTTTCAGGCATAGAGAATACACAGCAAGTGCAAAGGTCCTGAGGTAGGAAGGGCCCAGTGTGTCCAAGGCACGGCAAGGAGGCCAGTAGCTGGTGTGGAACCTATGAGAGGAAGCTTAGAAGGAAGATTCAGTGAGACAGTGAACATCTAAAGCAGACACCCTCTGATGCCACTGACCCCAGGGGCCAGAGAGAAACAGAAATTACAGTGGCCCAGACTCTCTGCTGGGCCTGAGGCTTCCTGACCCTGTGAGAGGAAGGCTTCTGGCATCAAAGTGAAGCAGAGGACTTCCGTCATGGAGTCAGTCTCCCTGAGCTGCCCTGTTTGGCTCAGGATCTAAACGAGGGGTTTGTGGAAACTAACTGGCAGGGAGAGAGCACGTACAGTGGTCAGTGTTCCGGGTCTTTCTAAGCCCTGCCTCCTCACCAAGGGAATTCCAGAAAAAGCCTGGTCCACTTACACCCCCCGTCCTCCTCTCCCTCTCACTTGCCTTGGTTCTGCAGGGGAATCGTAGAACTTTCTAGGGATTAGGCAATGAGTGTGTAGTGGGAGATGGACAGGACCACCTAGAATCCTTTACAATGGAAATGACCTTTCTCTTTTCCCCAGAAAAGGACTTTCTGAAGCTCTTGTGCCCATAGCTGCTTCCCAAGGAAGGAGGCCTCAGTCAATCCCTGACTTTTTTAGGAAGTTAAGAGATCCTGGTCATTGTTCTGTGGTGGGTTGGTGGACACGGCCTCCTGCTCGCAGCCTTGGTGGGAGTCTTGCCGGCACTTGGGGTCTCCTGGGGACACGAGCCACAGGGCTAAGGCCATTTTGCCCTGGAGCCTGAGGCTTCTGCTTTCTGGGCTTATGTTGTCTCCTCCTTCCTGCCTCCCGCCGCCTCTCTCTGATTTAAGGGCAGGTTTTATTCCCGAGCTGCCTGAGGGCTCCTCTTTCTGATTGTATTAAAGTCTCCATAATTCTCCCCTCATTAATGATTGGCATATTTTTACCTCTCACTAAAGGAGCTTCAAGGCGACTCCCGGGGGGCCCTACTCTCCGAATGAAACAATTTCATCCTGTTCCAGAAACGCATTAAAAAGGGTTTGTCAGGATCTTATCGCCAGTTAGAGAAAGCTAATCAAATTACTTCTATTTATTAGCTGGTACAGCACTGTGTCATTCCATCAAGCCCGGGTCCCGACTCGGGCCGGGGGAGGGCGCGCATAGAGCACCCCAGCTGCTGGCGGAGGTCAGTGCTGGACGGACAGACAGACCGCCCGCTGCCCAGCCTCTCTGCTCCCGGCTGACATCTTTGCACCTGTCAGGCTGCGCCCGTGGAGCAGGGAGGAACCGAGGCCACAGCTGCCAGCGATGGCTCCGTGCAGGTACCTGCGTGCTCTCCTAGCCAGAGGGCGCGTCTCAGCCCCAGACTGCCTGTCCTTGGCAGAGCTGGGAAGGGAATGGCAGGATATTTATAAGAACACCCGTATTCTCCCCTACATGGGGAGAAAAGGATAGAGACTCTTTTGCTTTCCCTTGGGGAATAGGATTTGTTTGTTTTTTTTAAGAAAGGAATGTTTTTAAGAAAAAAACTACAGAAAATAGTATGTATCTACCACCCCAGACTGACAGTTGATAATATGTTGTTATATATGTGTCATGTTTTAGTAACAGAATGAATATTGCAGGCAAGTTAGAAACTCCTTGGTGCCCATCCCCCAGCCGCATTATTCCTCTCCCCTCCCCAGCAACAAGTCTCATGGATTTTTTATGTCTGTTTCTAGACCCTGAAGAATTCTTTTAAATAACATACAGCTGTCCAAGGGTGGGCGCAGTCTAGCATCGCAAGGGTGGGCCCCGGCTTCAAACTGCAGTTTGCAAGTGACCTAACTTCCCTATGCCTCAGTTTCTCTACCTCTGAAATGGGGATAATAACAGCACCACCCCTTGGGATCTGTTTGAGGATGAAATGAGCTGAGTAAAGCGTTTAGCAAAGCGCCTGACCCGGGTCATGCGCACACATGCCGTCCTCTCTCCCCGTCCCGCTTGCTCCTTGGGGTGGGGGGGGCAGGTCATGGGGCTTCTGGGCTCTGTGTCAAATGGACACATTCGTGCCCACCCGGCTTTAGGCTGCTGAAGGATGTGTGGTGTGCAGTGTCCAGACAGACCCCTCTGCTCAAGGCATCCTGGAATTCTACCTTTGGGTGTGTGGAGAAAGCAGGCTGGGTGGGAGAGTCTGGCCAGTCTGGCTTCACCGCCCAGCATCCCCGGGGCCCACCGGGGCTGGAGCAGAGGAGCCGCCCGGCCAGCCCGGCCAGCCCAAGGCCAGGGGCTCTTCCAGCTGCACAGGCCACCTCGATGGCCCCAGGAAGGGTTCAAAATGCTACGCTGCATGCCCCATCACGTCGCACAAAAGGACGTATTGATTGGTTTGTAGGAGCATTTCCTGGGGTCCTTTATATCTCGCTCCCTTGCTGCTCTAATGAAGAGGCTGAGAGCACAGCGGAGGGGAGAGGCCGGCACACATGCATCCGGGTGGGATTTCTTCATCTTATCAATCAGGACTTTAATTAGACACGTCCGAGAGGGCAGTTCCATCTTGGGGCAGGCGGCAATCTTTATCAAGCGTGCCGCATCTCTAATTACTGTGTACTGACAGATAACAATTGGGGGCAGGGTGGGGGGCCCAGGAGGCAGAGAAAGGACAGCAGGGCCCAGAGAGTGGCCATTCACCCAAGGAGCGCGTCCTTTCTAAGCAACCTGGAAGGAATGGCTCTGGCTCCGATAGCCAGGGGCAGGGGACGAGGCCTCAGATAAGAGCCCTCAGAGTGATTGCAGGGACACAGCGTGGAGAAGGGCCAGGTCAGTAGATGGGCAGACGTGAGGATCCCCTGCCCCCTGTTCCTGGGCTCCCCACGCGCACTTCTTTATTTTTTCTTTTCTTTAGCTCTGGATTTCAGTTTTGCTCAGTGTTTTGAATGACGCAGTAGAAAGAGCAAGGAAGTTCTAAGTTTGAATGCTCTGGCTCGGCTCCACGTCTGCCGGTCTGTGTGACCTTAGGCAAGTGACTTAACCTCTCTGGGCTCAGTTGCCTTCCCTGGTAAATGGGGACAGTCACACCTCCTGATAGGATCGCTGTGGCCATGAACTGAAATGGAGTGCGTGCAGATATGTGTGTTCTCTCAACTGCCTTGCCCTCCGTCCTGGCTGTCTGGTGAACAGTTCTCTTTAGGGAGTTAGGGGACCGTTTAGATCATGAAGGGCTTAAGACAAAGGCTCCTGACTTTCTGGGGTGAGTTTTCTGCCCAGCAGTGTGGACCAGCTGCTGTCATGACCCAGCATGTCATCAGGGACATGGGTCCAGGGATGGCAAATGAGGCACAGAGCCGCTGTTGACCAACTCTGCCTTGGGGGTGTCCACGGGCTTAGAGGTGGCAGAGAGAGCAGGGGCGGAGGCTTGAGCCTGAACTGGAATGCTTGCGCTCTGTTATGAACCCAGTGAGAGGAGTCATTTAGTCTCTCTGAGCCTCAGTTTCTTCACGGGCAGAAGGGGTGTGATCATCCCCGCTCTCAGGGCTGGCACACATCGGGGCACACAAAGTACCCAGACCAGGGTCAGCCCTGCACCCAGGTGACTGCTCAGCACGGTAAGCAAGACGGGGCTGCCCCGGACCCAGCTCTAGTGTGCACACTCCAGCTTCTGCACGTGTGACTTTCCCTGCTCTCTTCTCCAGGGGCTGGCTCTCCTGTCCCTGAGCTCTACCCTCCCTGGTCCTGGGACCTGCCCTTGCTCCCAGAGAAGCCTGTATGGGGCTGACCCTGTCTAGACACCTTCCCAGCTCTTTGTTTGGCGGTTCTCACGTGGGAGGCCTTGCATCCTGCTGTCCCCTCCCCAGCTGCCACACTCCGACCTCTTGCAGACATCCCTCAGAAGTGTACCCCTTTGACCGGGCCTCCAGTCACCAGTTCCCATGATCACCCCCCATGGTCTCCTGTCCCCTAAAGCCTCCTGGCTCTTCTGACACCATCAGAACCCTTGCTCCCTGGCTCCGGGGCCAGCATTTCTCTCGAGGGACAGACTGGCTTGAAGGCCTTTTCAAAGATTCATTTATTTATTTGAGAGAGAGACCGGGGAGGCAGAGGGGCAGAGGGAGAGTGTCCTAAGCAGACGCCCCGCTGAGCATGGAGCCCAATGTGGGGCTCAGTGTCATCACCTGAGATCACAACCTGAGCCCAAACCAGGAGAGGGACACCTAACCGACTGTGCCACCCAGGCGCCCTGGCTTGAAGCCTTTAAATGCTCCTGACCTCTAGGGTCTCAGGCCAAGTCCCAGGAAGGAATGGGCCCCGGGGGGTCCCAGGGGTGGAGTGGGGAAACAAAGGCTAAGTGCTCGTTCTTTATGAATCACTGAATCTGTACTGCATAGAGCACTGGGTGTGGTGCAAAAACAATGAGTACTGTTACGCTGAAAAGAAATAAATAAATTTAAAATTTAAAAAAAAAAAAAGAGCCTTGCTAGACAGAGATCTTCATCCCTGCTCAGAGAGAGAAACCAACTTGCCCACCATCTCCCGGAGCCCTATTATGAACCTAGTTCTAGTGGTTATGTTGGTATTTTTAAAACTACTTAGGAAAGTGAGAACATTTAAAACAGAGTGCGATTGGGCAGCATGGACTAGGGAGGTAGCTGAGAACGTCCCTGGATAAGAATTCTTGTGAGAAGCTTTGATAAGCCTACACTCACATTCCTCCAAACAGACTGTCGGGAAGGGTAGGGGAACGCAGTACTCTGGGAGGCAAGAGGTTCTGTGTCCCTGAGAGTGCCTCTGAGGCCATCGACCCGGTCCACCCTGGACTGGGGCTGATGGAGGCCCCAGGCTGGAGTTTCAGAATGCCAGACTGGCTGGAACATGGGAGGACAGGTAGGGGGAGGGGGCCATAGGGGTGTATAGAAGACTGGGGAATCACCTCACCTTAGAGACAGCAGAATGTGGGTGGGGAGACAGAGCTAACACAGAAGACCCTGCGGAAGGACAGGGAGGGGCTCCCTGGGTGGTCTAATGAGAGCTCCCAGGGAAGAGCGGACACTGTGGGGTAGGCGTGAGCTACTTTCTTTCCTATGCCTCTCTAGATCGTATCCCTTCCCCGAGAGGTGGCATTCCAGCAGGAAGGAAGGAACTTGATGAGCAAAGGCGGGGGCATCAGCAGGGACTTTGTGAGAGCACTAAGCAAGAACGCAGGCCAAGTCCGCCGAGCTCCGGAAGCTTTGCAGGGAGATGCTGCTGGTCCCGGTAGAAGTGCTCCTTCACCTGACACCTAACATGTTGCGCACACTTTGACTTGAATTCTTCCCCGGGGAACCAGCCCCCCCGAGAGGTAGGTGGTTAAGATCAACCCTATTAATCCAGATTTGGAAACTGAGGCAAGAGAAGAAGCTTGGGAGGGGGGATGGGGTGGGGGGCAGGTAAGAACATGAGCTATGGAGCCAAAGTGTTCTGGTTTGAATTCGGTCCACTTGAGCTCTGATTTTCTCATCTTTAAAATGAGAATAGTGACGTTTATGCCGCAGGGTGGTTGGATGGCCATCACCAAGTGTTTTTCCTGACACAGAGTAAAAACTCGACAAATAGT
This sequence comes from Meles meles, assembly GCF_922984935.1. NCBI lineage: Eukaryota > Metazoa > Chordata > Mammalia > Carnivora > Mustelidae > Meles > Meles meles. The sequence continues at coordinate 134,978,312 of NC_060071.1, read as the reverse complement.
AACTGCTTGGATTTTTCATTCAGTCAGTCACTGTGTTCGTTTGTTCGTTAGTTCATTCATGGAGAAAAACACTTGTCAAGCACTTACCCATGCCAGGCGTGGTGCCACGTCCTGGGATCCCAGCAGCAAATGGCAGCCAAGTCCTACTCTTGAGGCACTTATATGCTAGTGGGGAGATGGGCAGTGACCAAGTAGACCAAGAATGAGATCATCACAGAGCAGAATAAGCGGCGAAGAAGGAAACACGGGTGGTGGACAGGGGGGTGGGGGTCAGGACAATGGAATCTTCCAGATGAGGTGCTCGGGGAAGGCCTCAGACCTTTCTGGCCTCGGGCCTGAAGTATAAGAATGACTCAGTCATGCCAAGAGCAGCTCAGGTGTGGGAAAATAAAAGCGCAGAGCTGGGGGTTCTTCAGAATATTGGAGGAACAGAAGTGAGTGAGCCCAGCGAGGGGGAAGGTGTTCCCCGGGAAAGGTGGTCCCTGGAGAAGTCGGACAGACTGACCAGAGAGGGCCTCTTGTAAGTTATAGTTCATCCTCAACATGGTGCAAAGTCCTTGCGTGGTTTTAAGTAGGGGAGCGAGGGCATTTTGTAGGGCTCAAGGGCATGGGGTCTGAAGCCAGCTGGTCTGGAATTGAGTCCTGTGGAACCTGACCTGCCCAAAACATGTGTCTTAAAACAACAAACATCATTAATTTTGCTCACAAATCGGGAATGTGGCTGGAGCCTGGGGAGGGTGGTCCGTCCCTGCTCGGGGAGCATCGGGCTGGGGCAGAGTGGAGTGCTCTCACGTCCGGCAGGTGGTACTGGGACTCAGGCGAGGGGGCTGGCAGCCACGGGCCTCATTCCTCTCCAGGTGGGCCTGGGCTTCCTCACAGCAGAGTGGGTGGGCTCCCAGGGTGAACGTTGCCAGCTGCATGGCTCCTTCTGGTCTGGCCTTGGAAATCACGCCTCGTCGCTTCTGCCTCTGTGGATTGAAACTAGTCATTGGGGCCGGCCCAAGTTCAAGGGGACAGGAATTAGGCTCCGTTTCAAAATAGCAGGAGCAGTAAAGGATTTGTAAGGGCATCTGGGTGGCTCAGTCAAAGAGTCTGCCTTCGGCTCAGGTCATGATCTCAGGGTCCTGGGATCGAGTCCCACATCGGGCTCTCTGCTCAGCAGGGAGCTTGGCCTTCGTCTCCCTGCTGCTCCCCCTGCTTGTCTGCTCTCAGGTATGCTCTCTCTCTCTCTCTCTCTTTCTCAATCTGTGTCAAATAAATAAACCTTAAAAAAATAATTTGTAGCCGTGTACTAAGGAGTTTGGAGAGGTAGATCAGAGGTTAGGTCAGAGAGAGATCAGGCAAAACCTCGTTGACCATGCTAAGGAGATTTTAGCAGTGTGAACTCATTGGATGACTTGAAACGGGAGGTGAGTGTGAGTGTAGTGGGTGACAATGTGGATTTCAATGGTGCCTGTGCTCCTTATGAGCTGTGTGACTTTGGACATTTCATAACTTCTCTGGGCTTGGTCTCCTCATCTGTGAAATGGGATTAGTAATGGGACCGGCCTCAGAGGGCTGTTGGGAGGAAATCAATTTCATTCTTATAAAGGGCTGGAACCATGCCTGGCACAGGGCAAGTGCTCCAAAGCTTCTCTGTTGCTATTAAATTTATGCCTGGAAACACTTGCTCCGACTGCCGTGTGGAGAAGGCATTGCAGGGCGACTAGAGTGGGACCAGAGAGACGCAACAGGATGGTCGAGGCAGGACTCAGTGCAGACCTTCCTAGCGTTCTGCACACTTTCTCTTGACGAGGTATTTCCTGTGCGTGAGATACTGTAGGTGTTAGTTCCTGGGGCTGCTATCACAAATGACCACAAATTGGGTGGCTTGAAACATTGGAAATTTATTCTCCCACAATTCTGGAGGCCAGAGTCCAAAATCACGCTGCCTGGCAGGGCCCTGCTCCCTCGGAAGGCTTTAAGGAGGGAGCCAGAAAGCCTGGGCACCCTTGGCTCATGGATGTGCCCCGTGTGTTCACTTCTCTGTGTGTCTCCGTCTCTGCATCCACAGTTCCCTCCTCTTCTAAGGAAACCAGCGCCCACCAAAGCCAGGATAACCTCACCTTCACTTGGTTACATCTGCGATGGCTATGTTCCTGAGTCAGGCTACATGCACAGGGTGGACATGAATTCTGGCGGGACAGTATTTAATCAAGTTCGCTGTTAGTTGAGGGGGTCGGAGGGCGGAATCCCTGCGGGTCCTGCCCTTAAAGCAAGGGAAAGCTGTTACCTCCGTTGCTGGCATTCCTGGGAAGAAACGACGTGCTCCAGTGGGAAAGGGAGCACCCCTGAGCCACGGAGCTGCCCAGAACCCCGCCTTTCCTAAACACCTCCAAGGCCAACCCCTGAAAGGATCCTACCCAGCCAGGGCTGCACACTGAATTCCCAGGATTCTAAACCAGGAGACGGAGAGGATGGGAGCATAGAGGCTGCTTCTCTCAGTCGGAGGGACTCCTCTGGGACTCAGCCTCCAGATGCCCAGGGGGCTCGCTGCTGGGTGAGCTGCCGGCCACCCTGCCGCTCCTTCCTGGTGCCCAGGAGGCCAACTTGGCCTCCCCTGGGCTGCTGCCTCTGGGGCCCCTCAGTCCACATAGGCCTGGGGGCATCTGCCCTCGCTGCTTCCGATGGGCTGTCTCCAGCTGGGCTGAGCCTAGTCCCCACGAAGTCCGAGGCGTATGCCCAGGATCAACCAGGATTCCGTAATTGGACTGTTGTTCTTTCATTTTCCCACGTCGTAGCGTGCGGATTATAGACACCACATGCTATAGATTTCCTGTCAGAGCTCATGAATCAAGCCCCACTGTCTTATTTACTGCTGGCCAGCGGCTGTGAATAACAGCGCCCGCACACACGCGCGCAGGCACGTGCTAGAGCAAACCCGGCCCGCGGAGCCGGCCCTGCTGGGAGGGAGCACGAGGAGCAGCTCCCCACAAGCCTTCCTCCCGGGCCCTGGCCTCTGCAACCAGCAGGAGGCTTGCTCGGCTGAGCTGTCGCCCCACTCCGGAGGGAGATGGCCTCGCTGAGGCTCCATTTTCCTGCGTCCAAGTTTGAGTTACTGTCCGTGGGCTTACGGGGGAGTCTGGCCCCCAGACAAGCCTGTTGTTGCCACTACCTGTGCCTGTAGGCGGTGAGGAAAGGTGAATATTGTGCATGGGCGCTGGGGCCAGAGAGATGCGGCTCACTTCCCAGCAAGGTCTCCTGACACCTGTGTCATCCTGGGTTGGTTACATGCTCCCCGTCTGAGCCGCCTCCTCTGCAGAATGAAGTAATGACAGATTTGTTCCCAGATCACACACGTGTGCGTGTGCATGTGTGAGGGGAAGATGAAGAGCCAACGGGTAAGGGGAGGCAGTGGGAGAATTAGCTGAGAACTCTGGGGAGCACTCAGCATGGTGCAGAAGGCCAGCTGCCATGAGCTACCCCCACGCTGCCCAGTGAGGCCGACCGCAGATACCGAGCCAGCCCCCCAGTCTGCCCAACGACTCTTCCAGGCGGGTATGACACCATTTTGCATATAAAGATCTCTAGGCTCAGAGGGGTTAAGTAATCTGTTAAAGTTACGCAGCTATGGAGTGATGGAGCCCAGACTCCAATCCAGCTCTGGCTGGCCCTAAGGCCCAGGGTATCTCCATTAGGCCCACTTGGAGGTCAAGGACCCCAGGCAGACAATGCAGAAGGAGCTTCTCCCCGCGCTGAGCCGCCAACCAGTCCCAGGCAGCAGCCCCTTCCTTTTTCTCCCTGCCCTGGGTAAGGGGTGCTCACACGGATGTTGTTCCTCCCTGTGGAGTTTAAACCCTTACCCTGTTGCTCAGGGCTGGTGGGGGTCAAGGGTAGAGCTTAGGAGACGTTTGTCTTTCTGTGTAGAGCACCTTTATTACTTATAGCATGCACACCAGACTGAGGAGACGTGCCATGTGTGTCCAGCTCTCTCCTCCCTCCACCTGACAACTGGACAGGAGGTATCTGGATGGATGCTTGGATAGTTGGATGGATGGTTGGGTGGTTGGGTGGTTGGATGGATACATGCCTACCAGCTTCATAAGAAAGGTGTCCGGTTGCATTTTAAACTAAATATATACCACATTTCCCATTGAACCTCTTTTGTCCAGTTTCCTTAATAACAGCGACTTCAAGGTGGCACAGACCTAGGAAAATCATCCCTAAAATGCAAATTCCTTTGCTTCAGTTTAAACAGAGATGCTGGCTCTCAGAAGAGGAAACACCAGTGACATTTTCCCGATGGGTTCAGGGCCGGATGCAGCCCAAGGGAGGGTGTCTGAGGCTTGCCGCCCCTGTCCCCCTCCTGTGACACTTGTTAGAGGCAGGACCTGGCAGGCAGTTGGCCTTTTCCCACCTGGACACTGCGGCATCACAACCACCCCTGGCTCGTTTCTTACTTTCCTCTCCTTGCATCCTCAAAATGCAAGTTAGGAAAGGGGACCGAGACTTTGATCCTTTCTGGGCTGTTCCCCGGGGCACCTGTGTGAGGTCTCAGAACCCCTTTTGACTGATTTTATCCTTGAAGACAGTGTGATTCCTGAGAAAGCAGGTTGCTGCAATTTCCTCATCCATAAAACGGGACTAAGAACACCTGTCTCACAGAGACATTATGGGGCTGGGGTCCCTGAGTCCTCCCCCAGGTCTAGGATAAAGGGTCATATTTCATTTCTTCTGTGTCTTGACGGGCCCAGGGAAGGTGTTAAATGCAAGCATGTGACGCACTGTGGGGCTCTGGGTTCCTCCCAAAGCTTCGGGATTCTGAGCATGGGTGTGCTTGCCAGGACCTGCCCTGCCCCATGGTGTACTCGGCCCCTCTTCTCTGGGAGGTAGACACATTTTCTTCCTTCCCCCAAGAGGTGAGACTTCGACAGGGTAATAAGGCCCACGAGCAGATAAGGGTTGAGTGAGCCACACCTGCCCTTGGGGAACCCCCAACCTCAAGTCCTGTCCCGTGAGTCATCTCCAAAAACGGCCCTTCCCGCTCCCCCAGAAAAGCTTTCACTAGCTTGTTCTGTGCCCAGAGGAAATGCTTCATCCTCAAATGTAATTGTGTCTGAGGAGGTGTCCTCTGCGACCAGGCGGGTCATGGAGCCCACGAGTGAGTCAGCGCATCCGGACTGAGTTAATTAAAGTGCAAGGACTGGCGGACGGCTGGAGTCTAGGGCGGCCTGGCCCCTGGGCTAGAGATAACTTCCAGTGCTAAAGGGCTCCTGGGCGGGCCAGGGCTTCTGGCTGGGGTCTGCTGGGCTGCACAGAGCACAGCAGGGGCCGTGGTCAGGGTAGGGAGGTGGGGAGTCTGAGTCTAGGTGGGGAGGTGGAAACGAGGAGGGAGATGGCTCTCCAAACCAGCTCCACGCTTTGGCTTCATATTGGCCATTTCCATTTTCCTTTGGATACTTGGACAGTCTTCACAAGCAATCAAAAGTTTTCTCTGACTTCTTTGTGGCCGGTGAGATGGACTGGTCTGGTGTGGCCAGGGGTAATTCTCTTTGACTGCCATTCACCCAGGAAGGCACGCCCTCATGAGGGGTGCCCTAGAGGCCCAGAGGCTGGAATGGTGCCCAGCACCCTGTAGGCGCTTAACTGGCAGCTGTGAACAAATGGCGGAGATTTGGACTGCCCGGCTGCGTTTGTCTTCGCTACCGACAGCTGGGCGGGCAGTAAGAGAAGAATAGGAAGAAATGGGTTGTTGCAAGGAAAGAGAGAAATGGGTCTCCTGGAAAGTGAGTTCACAAAGACAGGGCTTCGTGGGTCCCTTGCACCTAAAACAACACCGGGCTCAGAGCAGAGCTCATTAAAGATTTGTTAAATGATGAGAGAATGGAGAAAAAAGAGAAGGGGAGTGAGTGGGGCATGCCCCTGGGGCAGGTCTAATGAAAACCAGAGAAGCTTGGCGAGAGCAGTGCTCGTCTCTCTCCTACCGTTCCCTTCTCGCGCATTTCTCAGGCACCTGTTCATGGGGAAGACAAACCTCCTCTTAATGGTACTGGAGGTTTCTTTTCTTCCTGCACACGGTGATGGCCGCCTACCAACCTGCTCCACTTTCTGAACATCCGCTCCAAAAGAGATTTCTGTTCGAGAGCAGTCTCCAGTCCCAGACGGGACATCTAAATGGAATCTCTGCTTCTTTCCCTCCTTCACAGACTGGGCCAGACCACCCAGAAGGAAGCTCTGCTTCTCCCGAAAGCCTGTCCTCCCTCAAGCCAGCTGAGGCCGTGGGGAGGGCAGCCCACGTGCCCAGCTTCCTTTGGTCGTATGGCGGGCTCTGTGCTAGACCGAGGACTCATTCAGAGCAGCCCCTGCCCTGGGAGCTTTGCTCTCATCTTGCTAGAGAGATGGGGACTCGGCCTAGGAAAGCCTGGAGGCCCAGAAGAGTTCCAGGGAGCTAGGTGAAGGGGTTATGGAGAGGTTTGCAAGCCTGCCCAGGTTATTCACAGTGAGCCCAAGCTCCCAGGACGGTAGAAGCCACCAGCCACATGAACCCACAGCTTCGCTGTGAAGGACTGGGTCATGGCACAGTTGTCAGATTTGGCACTTCGTGCATTTCCAAACTAGAATATCCGAAGCCAAGTGAGTCGGTATTCTGCCTCTCAGAACCTGGAGCCCTCACGTGAACCCGGCACGATGACAGGTGTATCAGGGTACATGGTGGGGTAACTGTTGAGTAGGGGGGTCGGGCCACGCATGACTCCCCACAGGGCTGATGCCCTCTCTGTTTGCCATGGTGGTGGGCCACCTGGACACAGCTGGAGGGACCAGCCCCTCCCTTCTGCAGGAGCCCACGAGCAGCACATTAGCGACGTGGGGCTTTGGCAGTGCTGAGTGAGGCTGGCAGAGGGAAACTGGCAGGTGAGATGTGGGGACCTGGGCACACCTGCCTGCTCTCTGCCCTTCTTCTGCAAACGAGATGCACCTTTGTCATCCTGCCTGGGCACCACGAGCTCGCTCAGACAGGTAGAGGGCAGCGCTGCTGAGACCGCAGGCTTGGGACAGGTGCCATTGCGGCCAACGAGCTTTGTACCAGGGCGTGACCATGGCAGTCCCCCTGACCGTGAGCACTGCGGGCATGGGGTGAGAGAACCAGTGGGTGGGCAGGCCAGGTTCATCCCCATTAATGAGAAAAAATGGACGTTAACACCCCGTTATAGTAGTTTCCTAGGGCGGCTCTAGCGAAGTACCATGCATTGGATGGCTTAAAATGACAGAAACTTCCTATCTCCAAGTTCTGGAGCCTAGAATTCTGAAATCAAGATGTCAGCAGAACCATGCTTTCTCTGAAAACTGTAGGAGAAAATGCTTCCTGGCTTCTTCTTAGCTTCAGATCGGGCCTGGCCATCCCTGGAGCTCCTTGGCTCACAGATACAGGCCTTCACCTTCTGCTTCCATTGTCCCGTGACATTCTCCACACGCATGTGTGCATGTGTGTGTGTGTGTGTGTTGTTGTTGTTGTAGGGATGCTAGTCATGCAAGATTAGGGCCCACCCTCCTCCACTATGACCTCATCTTCACTAGATTACATCTGCAAAGGCCGTGTTTCTAAATGAGCTCACGCTCACAGGTACTAGGGGCTAAGACTTCACAAATTTTAGCGGCCACAATTCTACCTGTAAGCACCATCGGCATCTGATCTTACAGGTGAAGGACAGGAATGTTATCTCGTGTAGGCAAAAAGCTGGTTTTCCTTTCTATTCAGTACACATGGCTTCTTCTCATAAGCCTCCAGAAACAGGAACTGGGTTCATGACAGCAGGGCACTCCCTCTAACTGATGAAGACCGTAAGCCCTGAGAAAGAAAGGTTTTGGCTGTCCTGTCAATTGTTGAATCCATCTAAACAGTGACTGACACAAAGATCTGCTGAATGAATGAATGAATGAGTGAGTGAATGGACAGATGGATGGGTGGATGGGTTTGGTGGTGGGAGCTCCAGAAGCTGTCAAGTTTTAACTGTGTGACCCAAGGAAAATTACTTACCTACCTGACTTTGTTTCCTTATACGTAAAATGGAAAGAGGCATGAGCACATTACTGGGAGTATTACATGAGACACCATGTAAATGTTATCAACTCAGTTCCTGGCACATAGAAAGTACTGAATAAATGCTGATTAAATGAGAATCTGTTGGAGGCCTCGGTTTGGTCTTTGAGTTTTACAGCTGGAGCGATGCCAACCTGCTGAGTGGAAATGTAGCTACACACTTCTTGTCTGCAGGGAAAGGTTGAGCTGCTTTAACCAGGGATCTGCTAGTGAGAAATGATTAATCCTCGGGTGGAAGGAAGACAATGGATCACTGGACAGGGATTATCACAGAGGACTGGATAAGAGCACAGTTCGTGGGGCCGATCCCTGGGGGTTCAAATCCCAGCTTGGGCTCTGCCAGCTGTGTGGCCTCTGGCACACCGAGTCTCAGTTTCTCCGACTGTAAAGCGGAACAATAATAGCATCTACCTGGTGGCCTCCTGGTAAGGATTGAACTACAGTGTGTGGCCCATGGTGACAAATAGTAAGTTTACTATTATTAGGATCACGGTTGAGTCCTCTGCGCTGTTTGCTCCGAGCTGGGTCCCTGGAAAACCTACCCCTCGTGTCGTGGGCTGACTGCGGGGAACGCAGGCTCTCACTCTCCTCTCCCCAGCGCGCACCTGGCGTGCACCTGCCTACCCGCCCCGGCACCGCGCCCATGCCCGGCGGAGCTCCGCGCACTCCGAGATCCAGCGCGCCCTCTGGTGGCGCTCGGCCGTGACGCGGCCGCGCCTGGGTCCCCGCTAAGGTCAGGTCCGCCGCGAGGGTCCCCCAGTGCTCTGTCCCGCGGTCCCGACGCGTCCCGTTCCGGGGCGCCCTTGTCGGTCTATGGGAGAAGCTGGTCTATAGGAGAAGCTCTCCGCGGCCTTCCGCGAGAGCGCGCCGCTGTCCCAGAGAGAGTGGGAGGCCCGAGGGCACCTCCTCATCGCGGAGGCCGGTGCCGGCTGCAAGGGGGGAGCAGGGCTGACAAGCGGCTCTTTGGAGGCCCCCACCCCGCTACTTTTTTCCTTAGCGTGATGCTGAAGCCCTCTGGGCGGCTAAAAGCGCCTCATTTCTGCGAATTTGCCCGTTGGAAGGATCGCACCCTGTATCTTGGGCTCACCAGCTGTTTCCAAGCCGGAAGCTAGAGGAAGATGATGGTTCTGGCTGCATCTGTTGCTTCCAGGACCCGTTGGGGGCACCTTCAGCAGCAGCATCTCTAACGGTATTTAGTGCTAAGCCCTTGCCAGATGCTGTTCCAAGTGCGGGGCGTATGTACCTCCCTTTGCTCCGGGAGCAGTAGGACCCAGCAGTGCCTTAGCACCTAGAAGGGAACCAAGGCTCAGAGAGGTTAGTGACTTGTCCAAGATCACACAGAGCCGGGCAGTGTGGCAATACTCAGGGTTCATTCCGCGTGTTCCCTGTCAACACAGGCCGCCTCAGCCTCCGACCTCCTGCTCTGATTGGGGATGACCCACAGTGAGTAGCACACATGCTCTCTCCCTCCTCCCCAGACCCAGAGGACTGGTGCTCAGAGGTCCAGTGCCCCCTCCTCTGTATGCCCTCTCCCGCACCTCGGGGGACTGGCGGGGACAGGCGTGAGCTACAGCGGGGTCTCGGCCGTTCCCCCAGTGCCCAGCTGGAGCCCTAGGAGCTGCCAGTAGACATCAGTGCATGGCCGTCATTGACTTGATGTGTCCCAGAGCCCCTTCCTACCTTCTCCACAGGCGACAGCTGAATGGATGGGTGGGGTGCTGGGGACAGGGCTGGGATTTCTGACCCGGCGCTTGCTGTGTTTGTGAGTGATGGTGCAGGGCATCGCCCTTTCCCCACGGGCTGCATTTTCAAGCCAGAGCACTGGTTCCCACAGTGTGTCAGGGGTAGGTATATCAAATGTGATTTTCTTTCTTTCCTTTTTTTTTTTTTTAAAGATTATTTATTTATTTATTTGACAGACGGAGATCACAAGTAGGCAGAGAGGCAGGCAGAGAGAGAGAGAGGAGGAAGCAGGCTCCCTGGGATCTTGACCTGAGCTGAAGCAGAGGCTTTAACCCACTGAGCCACCCAGGCGCCCCAATGTGATTTTCTAAGAGTCGTCTCCTGTTAGCTCACTTCATTGGCACAACAATCCTAGGAGCTAGGTATGGCATTTCCCACGTTTTACAGATAAGAAAACAGAGAAACTAGCTCTAGAAGCCGTGGCCCCTAGCACAGCTGTACTCTCTCCAGCTGGCAGACATGCATTTTCATGTAAACCCCGCAGCCTGATTTCTTCTAGCCCCAGCCTGCTTTTCTGGCCCGCGTCAAGTGGGCCTGCCAGTCTCATGTGGCCCCAGGTGAGCGCTCCTGCCCCAGACCTCCCAGCTGTGAGCCGGCTACAGCTTCATCCTTCTCTCCGGGCACTGCCCAACTTTCCAGGGGAAAAGGAAAGTCCGCTGGGGATGGAGAACGAGCAGCACGTGGGTCAACAGCCACTCGCATCCTGCCCTATCAGGTGCACAGCCTCGTGAATGCTTTCGACAGCTGGACTTGTACTGTGGGTTGGAACTCACTCTCTTGTCCACCTTTATGCTCCCTCAGTGAGCCCTCTGCCATGATTTCCGTCTCTCCAGAGGACAGAAAAGGGCTTTGTTGAACCTTCGACTGGCCACTAAGAGTTTCTTCTGGCTAAACCTGGGGGAGGTTTACCCTCTCCTCGAACCACCCCTGCCCCAGGTTAAGTTGTCCCACTCCTGGCTCCCACCTGCCATCTGGCCAAGCTGCAACGCAGCTGAATGGGGCAGGGATAGTGACCGGCTGGGGGACATTGGGTTGCCGGCAGTGCTCATTATCACGATCTAGGTGCTGGATACGCAGACGTGTTCATTTTATGAAAATCCAGTGAACTGTCCCCTCAGATATGGGAACATATCCGTGTGTGTACTTCAATGGAAAGATGAAAAAGAAAAGAAAAAAAATGAGATCTTAAAAACAGAAAGGTGATCACCTCATGTTCAATAAGACACACCGTGAACTGCAGCCTGTATGATCAGTGAAGGGTTGTTTATTTTTTTTTGCCCCTAAAATGTATTCTTAGTAAAAATTAGTCATGAATGTTTTCAAAAGTCCTTTCGTCTGGGTTTGTTTGAAGCTGGAGACATGGTCTGCAAGAAGATAGACTTAAGAGATTACAATACTTAATATTTGGGAAACCACTAAAGTAGTGGTTTCCAAAGCGGTGTGTGCGCGCACATCTTCTAGATGACTTGACCACTTGTAGGATACAGAGTGCAGGGCCCACCCAGGTGTGGGGTGGGACAGACACTAAGCATTTTCAACAAATTCCCAGGTGATACCAATACCGTTTGGTCTGCAGAACCCACTTTGGGAACAAATGCTCCAAAAGAACCCCTTAGAATTCCATGCACGATGGTAGGGTAGGACCATTGCTGATGACCAGCGAGGTGTAGTCTTCCTTCTGCTAAACCCAAACAGATGCTAGGTCTTGATAATAATAATTCTACCCGCCAAGAGGATGTCAGTGCCCTTGATCGCCTGACACTCTGCTCTGGTGAGATAGATTGATTGAGCCCCCTTGTGATGCCTTCCAAACATGCCTCCTCAGGCTGGTACTGGGGTGGCCGGGTGTGAAAGAGACAGAGAGGCAAGGGGAATGTACAAAGTCATACTCTGGCATTGGACCTTTAGAACACAAGCAAGGCTTTTTTCAGGGTTGGCATTTATTGAGCAATGACTCTGGTCCACGCACCCTAGGGAGAGCTTGATACACCTTGTCAAGTTCATTCTCAGGACCACCCCCTGGAGGTCAGTATGATCATTATTGCCTCTGTGGCCCAGAGTCTCAGAGAGCTGAGTAGCTCGTACCTGGAGGAGTCAGGATGGAAGGTGGGAGCCAGAGCCTGGGGCCCAGCCCAGACAGAGCCAATGGACGCTCAGTCATCCCCTCCTGGAGATGCACCTGTGGGAGCAGACAGAGGAAGGAAAATATGGCTTTCCTGGGAAGAGGCGGTGAAGAAGTAGGCTAGGGGGAAGGTAGGCATACGGAGGAAGGAGGAGGAAGCAGTGTATGGGAAGAGATCCCGGAAGCAAAGGTAGCAGGGGCTACATTGGCCAAGCCCCCGGGATGGCAAGATGTGCATCCCACGGCCGCAGGAGCCCCAAAGGCTGTTGGTCTGCAGGTCCTCATCTGTGGCCAACTTCGGGGCCAACCAAACTCCACTGCTCCTTGTTTTCTGATTTTCTACAAGCCACAGAACAGAAAAAGAAAAACAATGAGGCAGGGGCGCCTGGGTGGCTCAGTGGGTTAAAGCCTCTGCTTTCGGCTCAGGTCATGATCCCAGGGTCCTGGGATCGAGCTCCACATCGGGCTCTCTGCTCAGCGGGGAGCCTGCTTCCTCCTCTCTCTCTCTGCCTGCCTCTCTGTCTACTTGTGAGCTCTCTCTGTCAAATAAATAAATAAAATCTTTAAAAAAAAAAAAAAAAGAAAAAGAGGCAAAAGGTGCCCCTCAGGTGGCCCCAGGGCAGAAGCGGGCAGGAGGGGCTAGTTTTTAGCCACACCAGGGTGGTGCTGCCCTGGCTGGGGGCTTCTGGGTGGGAAAACCCATGCCAGAGGTAGCTCTTGCTCCCTTCCCTGGGGGAACACAGCAGGTAGAGAGGGCCTGCGGTCAGCTAGCAGCCCTGTTGCACTGTCCCGTTGCTGTGCTCTGTGTTTGGGCGGCGATCCTGTCCTGGGCACACATCGCAAAGCTTGTGTACCTTGGCAGGGCTCCCCCCTCCCAGTACACGCTTGCTCTGCGCTCCTGCTTCTTCCCCAGGACTCCAAGATGCAGTGGGTTTTGCAGCAGACCCTCACCTGCTGGGTTGCAGACAGAGGAACTGGAAGGATAAAGAGGGAGAGGGGCTCTGCCTGGAGGAGCCCGGCAGCTCTGAGGAGTCTGGATGGAGGGCGAGAGAGAGTCCCAGACAGGTGTGCAATGCCTGAACACAGAGCGGCCCCGCTTCTAGGAGAGAGTGGCCCAGAGCACATCCTGGCACCAACCCATGGGATTAACAACTCTTCCTTTCCTGTGGCCAGAGATAGCAATGGGGTGGGGGTTGGGGGTCTCCCTTCATCTTGAGCCTGTATTTCTGTATTGGAGGGACCTGACCAAGCCTACTGCTTTGCAGGCTGCCTTACCATGGGGCTTTCCTGTGCTGAGTCTAACAAGTACTGAATATAACTGATCTAATGGATTATAAAGATGTGTTACCGCTCTGCCCCACTGAGACCAGGCACCTGCCTACCTTTTGGGGCTGTTCCGTCTCCAACTCCAAGGACACGCTATTGATCTTCACTATCTTTTCATTCCACAAGCCCTCCACTAAGAAGGGGCCCAGGAGTGTCACCCAGAGGGTGGATTGACTTTATTTATTTCCCCCTTGTCGGATGGAAGGTACACTTCTGCCTCTGGTCGTGAGCTAACAAGATCCATGAGACAATATCCAGCAAGGGCTTTGAAATGACAAGGCAACTTAACACACGTAGAGCTTCTGCCCTGTCTGGAGAACCTGCCCAAGGTTCCTTGGGCAGACCTCGGACAGGGAGCTCTCTCACCCTGTTGGTCCCAGAATCATAAAAGGACACATTTGAGAAGCCAACCCCGTGTTTCCATTACATTGTACCTTCCTACATCAGAGATAGTCCCAACACATCCCAGATGATTGGCTGCCCAGGGGCCTGACAGTTGGGCTTAGGGCTCATATGCCCCCGCCTGAGATGCTGTCTGATGCCATTCAACATAGCTGCACTGAAAAGTCCTCAGAGATGGGAGGCTGGGGGGTAGACGGGACCTCAAAGTGTTTAGCTTCCCCAGCGAGGTGAGATGAGCTCAGCTGTGGGAGATTGATTAACCCTTGTCTCTCCATTACCTCCGAAAGGTTCTTTGGGGGAAGAAATGGCCAGTGTTTGGACTTTTACACATCGATGACTCTAACTCTGAGATTAAGAAATGGGAGTGATATGCACACTTCTGAGGGTGGTCTGGGCAACACCTGCTGTGATTAACAGGAGTGAGAAGGAGAAGGGAGGATTTCCAAGGAGGCAGTGAGCCTGGACCTGAGGAATGGCGATTCTTCTAAGCCTGCTGAAGGACTGCTCATGGATCTGTTAGGTCAGCCTGATATTCCATGTTTGAATCAGAACAAAGACTCATAGCACACGCTACGCATCTCTAATGGGTGGTCCTGACGGTGTGCCCTTGACCGTAATCATGGAGCTCCCCATGATGGGCCAGGCATTCAGCACCTGCGTCATGAGGGTGGGGAGCTGACGGCGAGGTGGACAGAGGGTTGCTTGACAGTTATCCCCAAGAAGGCGCTGCTCCCCATCCTCGCGGGTCTGAAGACAAGACAGGACAGAGAGGGAGCAGGCTGTCACAGTGAACAAAGTCAGCCACCGGATAGTGCCTCAGTTGTACGCTACCTCCCTGGGGGGTGCTGAGCAGAATGTAGATGATGGATATGTTTTAGAGAAGGTCGTCGTGGGAGGCAGCCTTCCCCTTCCCAGAGCTGAGCTCAGGACCTCCACTGATGAAGGATGGAGTGGGACCAGAGTCTGCTGACCAAATACCATGTGCCAGGCACCACGCACAGTACTGTAGACACACGACCCCGCAGCAGACCGTCGTAGAGATTTCCAGAAACTGGGCAGGGAGGAAACATGTCCCAGAGTCAAAGCTAATGACGGGCAGAATGAGGACTCGAGCTCATCTGCTCGTCTGTATCTGCCGGTGCCTCTCGGCTACGTCCCCCAGGTGCTTGTGACAGGACGCATTTACCTGGAGACACTCTCCCATCAGCACACGGACTGTTCCTTGTAATTCACAAAGTGTTAGTTTGTGTCTGGAGTCACCCCTTATGCTCCCACTCAAGAAAGCACGTCCCGTTACCGAGTGAATGAAAGTGACATCAATACTATTTAATACCAGTAAGTACGCCATGAGAAGAGTACTTAACCAATGTTAATATGCCCAGTAACCGTCTCCGTACTTGATAGCAAATCCACCTGTGTACTTCCCGGTGCTCAGAACCCCAAGCTGCCCGCCTCTGGGTGGTGATGAGTTCGGTCCTTGCTCACAGCTGTGCCTCAAGGCCAGCCGCCGAAATGGGGTTGGCCTCATTCTGAATGGGGAAGGACGTGGATACAAAAAGCAGGCGTGTTTGGGCAGGCTGCTACTTTTTAACCATGGCTTCTACCAACATGGCCCCAGGGACTCCAAATAGGGGTTCCCTACAGACAACCCTCAGCAGTGTGCGTATTCCTCCCATTTCTTAATCTTGGAGGACTGGTCGAGTTGATTGAGTTGATGCTGTTTAGAGAACCCTGATTTTAGAGATATCCTTTTGATTTTCGAAGTGCGCCCCAGGGAGAACGAGGGATTCTATGGAGGTGGCTTGTGGATTTCCAGCTGGGGGTGGGGGGAGGACCCAGTCGCCTAAACCAGAAAAGCTCCTCTTTTGCTCTTTCATCTAACAAAGTCCTGTGTACAGTTCCACCTGAAGAAAGACTCTATGGGGCTCTTTTTGTAAAGCTTGAAAACCATTGCTTTAAAACGATGCTTTTGGGGGCTTCTGGGTGGCTCAGTGGGCTAAGCCTCTGCCTTCCGCTCAGGTCATGATCCCGGGCTCCTGGAATCAAGCCCTGCATCGGGCTCCCTGCTCCTCAGTGAGTCTGCCTCTCTCTCTGCCTCTGTGCTCTCGCGTACTCTCTCTCTCACTCCCTGTCAAGTAAATAAATAAAATCTTGAGAAAAATAAAAATTTTTAAAAATGATGCTTCTGTGATTCCCATAGGTAAAAAGTGAGCTTGCTTGTGGGTGAGTCTGCCTGGCGGACCAGCCGGTTGGTTGTCACTGAGGAGATGTTAAGGAACAAAGTTTCTGGAAAGACCCACCCTCTGGCCCATCCTTTGATGCTGGGGCAAGACACGAGGCTCCTTGGCGGAATGGCTGGGTTAGTTAGGATCCTAGGAATGAAAGGAAAAGTGCATTGTTGATGTTGGAAGAAACAGGGAAACAAAACCAACTATTTGATCTTGCCAAGACCTTTCAAACCACAGGGAGGGGGAGGGGAAGGAATAGGACAAACACGAGGAAACCAGATCTCTTGAATTTTGTAGTGAGCTTATTGGACCTCGAGAGGAGACCCTCAGATTTCTTGGGCGTGTCTTCAGTAATCACTGAAGCGCGTCCAGCTGGTTTTAAAATTGCTTCCCATTTGAACCTGGTCCAACCGAGCAAATTGGCCCTAATGAGGAAATTTTGCTTGGCAGAAGATTGTCTTCCTTTTCGTCACGTCCTCCTTCTTCCGGCTGCCCCTCATCTTCTCCGAGTCATAGAAAGTTAAAATCTACCCTTTGGCATCATTCCATAAAATCAGTTGGTTTCCTCCCCAACGTTACACTGCTTCTCACGTTTTCTCCCTCCAGGACTGAGAACGCAGTCATTCCAATTCGAAAGAACTTCTCCAGGTCTTGGCTAAATACACGAACATGGGGATAGGTTGGCCCATATGACATCCCAGAGGCTATGATCCTAAAGTCCTCTTACGGGTCCGTGGATTAGGCCTAAGCACCCATCTTTCCAGTTACCCACGGCGCGTGGGTTCTCAGGCTAGCCCACGAAAGCCTCTCCTTCTGTCATCGGACACGGCATTGGCATGGACTCCATTAAGGTGACATGGGTTAGACAGAGCAAAGGTTTTGGGGTGAGCCAGAACTGGGTTCTAGTCTCGGATTGTCTTCTGGCCATTCGCACGTACCCTGGAAGCTTCAGTTTTCTCTTCGGTAGATAAAATGGGAGCGGTGACACGCACCACGGGTGTCAGGTGGGCCTGATGACCCACAGTGAAGGCCAAGTGGCAGGATAGGGCCGAGTGTCCAGCACAGAGTGGATGCTCAGTAAGTGTCCGTCCCCTCCACCCTCTCCACCCCGGTCACTGAGTCCGAAGACTCATACTAGAACTGGTGTTCTCCCATGAACCAGGAAAAAGAGGGAGAAAATGAAAATGTTAGGACACTAGGGATGGACCGAAACCGAGGATCAGGGAATAGTGAATAAGAAACAGAGTCTTCATTGCTGGGATTTGGTAAAAGGCAGAATTCTTCCGCCGGAGGGGAATGGAGTGGACGGGGCCATGGTGAAGATGCCGAGGGGATTTCAGGGCTCACGGCTGGTTGTCAGTGATCTCTTTGGAGATGAGTTCCGCTAAAACTGTCTTGGGAAATGTGCGCATTCGCCTTTTCTGTTTCTCAGGACAGCTAGCCCAACTGGGGACCCCGAGACAAGGAACAACCCGGCGAAAGGAGGGAAGGTGGGCAGACCTTGAATGCATGACACTTGGAGACTTAGCATAATCACAGAATAACTCATAGTCAGCACTATTTTCCCAATTTGTGGGTTAATTTAAAGACAAACCGTAACACTAAAGAACAAAGAATAAATGTCTACCTTAAAAATATGGTACAAACCCAGGGAAACTTCTCACGTGGGGACTGTTATTGAACTAACAAATATCACTGCTCCTAGTTCTGCCCTTACACTACTTTAACTTTTAAATATGCAAATGAAAACTCCAGGTGGTCACATAGAAAAACAAGACCGAAGCACCTCAGGGGCCTTCTCTGGCTTTGGAAACTCTGACAGGTGCCTGGCTGGCTCAGTCGGTTAGGCAGTTAAGTGGCTCCCTTGGGCTCAGGCTCAGGTCATGATCCCAGGGTCGTGGGCTTGAGCTTTGCAAAGAATCGGGCTCCCTGTTCAGTGGGGAGCCTGCTTCCCCCTCTCCCTCTGCCATTCACCCCTGCTTATGCATGTGTGCTCTCTCCCTCTCTGCCCCTCTGTGTCAAATAAATAAATAAAACTCTTTAAAATAGAAAAATAAAAATAAATCCACCCATTAAACACAGGATCTATATAGACCACAGGCACTCAGACACACTGCCCCTTATGTGAGCCGGAACAATTCCGAGCCACTAGGAAGCTACTCTTGAGAACACTGTCCAACCCCCACCCCCCCGCCCCCCGCAGCTATGTATAACTAAGTTAGTGTGTGGAGGGCTGACTTTGGAAATTCCACCTGGAATGCAATTTGTATTAAAGAATAGGTAAAGAAAACATACTAATTTGGAATTTACCTATGTTATGAAAATTCAACAGCAATCACAACTCAAACCAATAAGAAATTTTCTTGGGGAGAAGTATCTTTTTTTTAAATTAATTCATTTATTTGACAGACAGAGATCACAAATAGGCAGAGAGGCAGGCGGGGGTTGGGGGGAAGCAGGCTCTCTGCTGAGCAGAAAGCCCGATGCGGAGCTCGATCCCAGGACCCTGAGACCATGACCCAAGCCAAAGGCAGAGGCTTTAACCCACTGAGCCAACCAGGTGCCCCTTGGGGAGAAGTATCTTATCACTGACATTATTTTGACTTGCTGGAGTAAGGTGATGAACAAAGGAGCTTTTTGTCGGCTTTAGTGTTGTTCTTACGACTGTACAGATGATGACCTCTTATTGTTTGCATCCAAGCTGGCCTGTTGCCGCTGTCCTGCCTGCCACAGGTGCACCACCACACTTACCGGGTTGCTGACTCTACCACCATTCCTGCTTCCTCTTCCAACAGAAGTGGGTTCGTTTGTCATTGAATATTAATGTTCTCAGGAAAAGTGACCCTTCGCTCAGCTTCCGGGAGTAAGTGTATTTGAAACCAATCATGGTTATCCATTTCTCCTCTGACAGTGACTGGTTTGGGTGAGCATACGACTGGATTCTGGCCAAGAAGATGGGAGGATAAGCCTGCAGGGGTATAGGGATGGGGAACTCTTAGGACAGATCTGCCTCTGGACTAAAATCAAATCAAAACCAACAAATGAAAAAAAAAAAGAATGACATAAAGATTAAAAAAAAAAAGACCTAAAGATCAACATTTTCCCCAACAAAAGCACACATATGCACACAGTCCCTTCCTGGATTTGGACACAGCTAGGTGAGAAAGGGATTCTGATGCCCCAGAACCATCCTTCAACCATAAGGGAACAAGGTAGAATATGCTAACGATGGCCGGCCAACAAGGTGAAACCATGGGCCCCTGGAATTCTGCTGTGTGGGGTCATGGACCCCCTCCACCTGAAGCCGCTTGACTCTCCCCATGGCTGAAGCCAAAAGCCAAAGTTAAGGGTGTGCATGAGGGAAGACAATGGTCACCCGAGGAAGTAGCTGAGCTCAGTATGAAGAAAACCAGGGAAGGGAGGGCATCATATGTACTGGGCCTCCCGTGTATGGACGGGGAGGAAGGAGAGGGGAATGGGGAAGGGGGGAGTGTTGGTTAGCTCCAAATGACACCATTGATCTGAAACTTTTGGCAACTGAATCAGAACCATAGGGTCTGAGTAGATGGTGAGTGGGCAGATGGGCGGGGCAGAGTCCACTGGGCCTTTGTAAACTGGAGAGTCTGTAAGTCTGGTGGGGCCAAGCCACGGTAATCCACCCAATCATTGCACTCGAGCTCCCTCTCCTCTAACCAAGGAAAGGGGTAGTAGATACTAAGATAATTTAAATTGAGAGAAAGTCAGTGGCCCTAGAGCATTTGCTGACTGTCTTTATCTTAGCCCCAGATCCCTGAAAACAGAGCCTGAGGCAAGCATTAAAATGCTGACACCTTCTTGGCGAGGTGGAAGCCCAGGGATGATAGAAGGGGGACCTGAGTGGGGCCAAATGCCGAGCAGTGTGTCACGAGGTGCTGCTTCGCTGCCTGCCGTTCCCTACCCAGCCTGCAGGAGCCTGAGCGGGTTGCTTGGCACGTGTGTGTCTTTTCTGGAAGGTCTGTACAAAGAAATGACCGTGAAACAGCACCCTGAGGGCAAAAAAGGGAAGGAATTCAGAGAGCTCCCCTCCTACACTTTTGGGGTGCATGATGTGACAGCTTAGTGAAACAGGTCTTAGGAGCTGGGAGCGAGGGTGTGGCCTGAGTGGGTTACTGACCAAGAGAGAGACAGGGAGGTGGTCAGAAGGAATGGAGACAGCCCTACAAAGAGAGAGAGTGTGTGTGTGAGAGAGAGAGAGAGACATGGTACTTGGACCCAAGCCTTTGTCCTACACACAGAGACAGACCATCCCTCCTCATCCTGAGGTTGTCCCTCTCCTTGTGGGGCTCAGCTACCCGCAGGAGGCCTTTCAAACCTTCTTCAGCCCTCTCCAAGTCCTTTCCATATCACCTTTCCAGTGTGCCTTCGAAGCAAGTCCCTCAGGGCTGGGCATAAAATTCCATCTCTGCTTTTAGTAAGGGAGAGTAAAGAGGAATTATTGCTGCTCCTTGCTCGGCTGGGTTTTGTAGAATTACCCCAAAGCAGTGTTTGTCATGCCATTGAGCTGGAGGCCCATGCTTAATGTGCTATCTGTTCTGACCCCAGATGTCTCTCTGCATCGCTGCCCTCCCGCCAGCTCTCCTACGGGCCGGCTCACTCTAGGGTCACTGCTGACAAGTGTGTTACTGGTGTTTACCCATATTAAATCTTGTATCGTTGACTGCCTTTTGCCCACCCCTGTAAACTCTATCTGGTTCTTCTGCGGTTTCCCTTCTTGCCTTGTCTTGTCCTTCTCGGGGAGGCAAACCCTCCTAAGTCAGGGACTCTACCGAATCTTCGCATTCCCGACTGTCATGAAAAATAAAGGCGTCAGACCTGGTTCTGCTACAAAGCGTGAACCTTGATCTGGAATTGGCACTGACCCGTTCGTAATTACGCTGTTCAGAGCCGCGGGGAGTTCACCAATGGGACTGGTTTCATTACAATATACATTTGTGAAGGTAGTGGTCGGGCTGCACTTTTCTCCTATAAGAAGACAGGTAAAAGCTATCATCTCAATCATGCTTTATAGAGAGAGAGCACTTTACAGTTTATAAACCATGTACATTTGATTTTTTTTCTCAAACCTAAAAGAATTTGCTGTTTCCCTCCTCTCCATAGAGCATTTTATTAGAGCAAAAATAAAATGCATTTTATTCTGAAGAAAATAATGAAATCAGAAGCTCCACCTTAATTGAGCCATTAGGAAATGAAAACACATTTGAATGTTCCCAGTTTTGAATTTGGTGTCGTTAATGCCCGAGACAAGCTTAGCCAACATGTTTCTTTGTTCCCACTTAATAATAACCCTTGACGTGTGTGTGGTGCTTTTGGACTAATTTTCCAAAAGTTTCGTGTGTCTTGTGATTTCTCTAAGATAATTATTCTTGAGACTAGAGATGTACACGGAAGCATAATTCGTGGTTGCAAAGCAAACTGTTCATTCTTTCTGTGGCCTGCGTTGACCAGGAGGTTTCTGCAGTTAAAATGATCAACAACCACAGAAGGTGTCCTTTTCCCAGGGATGAGACCCTGGACACAAAGTGCGTGTTTTACTGTTCGAAACCAACTCCGTTTTATACTTACATTGATGCAAAAGTCACGAGAAATTGGATGATAAATTAATGTGTGAAGCAGACACAGAATATAAGGTCAAAGTTCTTTGTTATAAGGAAAAAAAAACCCCACATATACTGTAATGGAAAATATTTAATTAGATCATCCACTCAATCAATAGCTAGTTGTTCAATGCCTCTTAGGTCCCAGGTACTATCAAACTATATTCTCCATCCCCCTCCCGCCCCTCCTCCTCCTCTTCTTCCTCCTCCTCCTTCATTTTTTCCCCCAGAAATTTGGCAGAGGACAAAGCTATCACATTCCTGATGTGTTCTTATTCTCCTGGCGATCAGGAGGGAAAAGGATCTTAGGTTCTTTGGAGACGCCTATCTCCCCTTTCTCATCTCCCCAACTTGCCTGCTTGCTGCAGTCACCATCTTGCACGGGACCGCAGGAAGAAGGAATCTTTTTGGTAGACAGAGAACTTTAATATACTATTCAGCTCTGTTGGTGAGAATGGGATCTTGAGGCTCAGGGGGGAAAAAAATGAATACAGGAGCTTCGAAATATCTGGAAGCTATTCCAAGACCCCCAGTCGGGATTTCTGATCATGCAATGGATGGCGGTGATGGGAAGAGACCCAAGCATTTATTCACTCAAGACATCTCCTTCATACTTCATCTTCCGTGTCATGGCGGCAATGCTAATGTACATGAGCCTTCTTGCCCCAATAATGGGCCATTACAGCTTCAGGAAAAGCCATCATATTTCCACAGCATTTATCTGTCAGCAGGAGACTATTATGGGAGCACAAACTCACATTGTATTAGCGTTATCAGTTAATTATGATCCTTGGGACATGCGCCAGCCAATGGGCCGACAGTCTGCTGACCACCACTCAGGAATATAACCCCACATCCCAAATTCAAGCATGTGAGAAGAGAGGGGGCTCAAAGAGGGGTGTGGCTGGGGACATTTTCCCTGGCCGGGAGTCCATGGAGCCCTGGCTTGACCAACACTGTCTGCAGAGACGCACAGGTTAGGCTCACGGTCTAGGCCAGGCCCACCTTCGTCATCGTGGACGGTCAATGGATACGCTTCCTGGACCCGCCTCCCCCAGCCCTTACTCTGGGGAGGATCGGACACAGGCTTGGACTGTGACTCAGACAGTTCCACGGAGACGTCTTCTCCTTCCCGTGCCGGTGGTAAGAAGTGGTTACACGCTTGTGTGTTTCCCGAGGCATCATCTCGCCTAGAAACGTGGGTTCGGGCAACGTGAGGGTGAGCGACAGGGGAGGCATCCCCCCACAATCGGTGTCCCTCTCCAAAAATTCTTGTTGATGAAGCCATCAGGTCCTCTGCTCCCCCTGGGGCCCACACTGAGCTCCCCCCGGCTCCTGCTGAGTGAGCCTGCCAAAAAGAGGGGGAAAGCCTCCACTTGTGGGCCCAGAGGAGCACAGGACAGGGAGGGGATTCAAGACTCTGAGAGATGAGAGATGCTGCTTGCTGCTTTCTGTGTGTGTAGAAATGACGGGTGTTCAGGGAGGCTGGTGGAAGAGAGGGAAGGTCCCCACCAAGCCTGGGTTCTGCTAAAGGTGGAGATTTTCACCAGGCCCATGGCAAGGAGTGCTTCGGGGGGTCAGCTGCGGAGATCATGGCAAGGCCACTTGGGTGGACCTTGAGGTCCGGGTGCAGGTACTGGGACAGCCCATGTTAAGGCCTTAGCCAGACTGGGACGGAAAAGAGTGGGTGGTCTCTGTCAGTCCGTGTCCAGCTATCCACAACACACTTGGTACTTTTTTGTAGCTGGGGAAACACAGGTTTGAGGAACAGACCACCGTTCCGGTCTGTGTCTGGGTATGTTTTCCTTCTTCTCTGCCAGCTGGAGCATTTCTCATGGACAGCAGGTCAGGAAATGGGTGTCCACCAATCCGTGCCTCTTTTTCTCCCAGGAAACCATGTGGGGAAGGGGATGGACACAGCAGTGTGGTCCCCCACCAGGTGGAAGTGTCTGTGGAGGGTGTTGCCAGTGGCACTGTTCTGGTTTGGCTTCATACTCTTTAGCAGAGAACTTGAACTTGGGGGAAGAATAAAGAGGGAAAGTGAAGAGACACATGCACAAAGGTTTAAGAGTTAGGAGTTGAGTAAGTAGGCCCCGAAGATGGTGTGCTTTGCCCATTATTCACCGTGTGACCTTGTGTAGGTCACTTCTCCACACAGGGAAACTTATAACTTATATAACTTATTTGTAAAGTCCAGTGATGGTTTTAAATCATTCTCCAAGCCCCTCCCAGCTGTAAGGTTCTGTAAATGTAATAAGGATCCATTTAAAGGAGTTTGTTCACAAGAACAAAATGAGCTGCTGTCCCCTTACACCATCCACAAGGACTGCGTCTAATGCCTTTGTCCCAGTCCCCTTTGGCTGATGTGCCCATGTGGGGCTGCCCATACTGGGAAGCAAGACAGTGACGGGGTGGGTGGCATAGAGCTTGGGGCTGGGTGGTGGTGGTGAGGGGTACAAATAGCACCTGCTCTGGGTGAGCCCTACAAGTGTTAGGTTGAAGGAACCCAAGAGCCCCGCCCACTCATTCTACTTCTATGCCCCACATCCCACCCCCACTGCCAACCCCTCACCCCCCACCTTTGTGGGGGCGTCACATGGAGGCGTCAGGAGCAGATCCTGGAGCCTTCTGCACTCCAGATGGCACTACCACCTCTCGAGCTAGAGGCTTGGGACCCACCCCTGGCATTGGGAAGGATCCCCATCCTGTGACCTGGGTGAAGACAGCAGAGAAAGATAGGTCCCATGAACAGTGTGGGGACCTCCTGTTCAGAGTTTGCCTGGAAAACCAGAGGAAACCTGACCCCTCCAGGCTCAGTCAGGTCATCAGGGTCCCCTTGCTGGCCAGCCCCCTTCTCCCCTCCGGCAGGGTCTACAGGCTGTCTTGCCAGGGAAGGAAAGAGAAAGCACTCTGCCCCAGGGCTGTCTGTGAGGAGGCTGGACAAGCAGGAGGAAGCAGGTCTCAAGGACCTCATTCCCTCCCTGGAGGGCAATCTGGCTAGTCCGCAGAGAGAGCTGCTCAGTTCGCTTTCTCCTCCTGCCTTGGACAGGTAGTGATTGTGTGTGAGCAGCAGCCTAGCTTCTTAACCCACAAAACCTCTTCTTTTCCCTCATTTGCCTCTAGTGGCTTTGAACCCAATGCCCTGGGGCTGTGAAATTGTCTTTCTTTTCTTATTCTATCAAGTGTGTTCTGTCTCCAGTTAAAACTGGTGCACCCACCCAGAGCAAGGAGCCACTGACCTCAGAACACCTACTCCCTTCTGGGGTGGCCAGCCTGTCCCTCAGCAGGCCCTATCACCCCACCCCAAATGGCCATGCTTCTATTCATTCAACAAATTATCTCTCAAGCCAACTGCTCTGTACCAGGCACCATTAAGCACTGGGGATTCTCCTGGAAACAAAAACAGTCCCTGCCCTTACAGGGCTTATAATCTAGTGTGTATGTGGGGGTGGGGGGGGGAGGATATTACTCACACTGATACATATATCATCATAGCCTGAATAGCAGAAGGTTCTGGTGCCTTCCAGAAGGCGGGGCGTTCTAGGCAGCAGGTACAAAGACTGAGGGCACTATGGCATGAGCTGGGGAGGGTGCAGAGGGACACACTGGGGTCTGTCCTGTGAGACCATCCTGGAACAAGGGAACACTGGGTGTGCATTTTCCAAAGTGCTCCGGGGCTGCTGGGCTTTTGGAGAAGGGATTTCAGGGGTCCCGGACAGGATACGGACAGGATACGGAGAAATCTGTCACTGAGGTCTTGGCCCCAGGGCGTGGTGGTGGGGGGGGCGGTTGTGTAGAGGCCATGGTTAAGGAAAGAGTCTCCACATCCTGTTTCTGCCTCTAATACAACCAAGTACCGACATGATTAAAAAAAAAAAAAAAATCCGGGGCTGCTGGGGGTTCTTGCTGCCAGAGCAGACATCTTCATCCATCTCTCTGTGAGATGCCTGCCTGAGCCCCGAGCCCGGAGAATCCCGTGCGTTCCCCACTTCTGCACACATGAAAAATCACAGCTCTGTTTCCCAGCCAGCACACGTTCACATTCATCCAAGTCAGGGATCATCCGTGGTCCTGCTGCCCGGTCCCCAGCCCCTCCTGGGGTTTCTCACCAACCTTCCTGTTTTTATTCCTGAAGTGCTTGAATACTGCCTGCGGTTACACTTCATTTAGACCTTATTTTGATGATAAAATTATGTCTTCCCCCCTACTGCTCATTGTCTTCTGTAGACTACAGGAGAGTAAGGTGGTGGTGTCTCCTAAGGGCTTCCCCCTCCCTTTTTAAATAATTCTGAACCTATCCCCTCCCCACACTCATTGGAACCATCAAATTATTATCTCTGTGGCTGGCACATCTCAAAAGATGAAAAGCCGCAGAAGAAGGATTGGGGCATAACTTATAGCTTGTTTTGGTGCAGCAGCAGCCCATAATATCCCGGTTCTTGGAGGGAGCAGCAGACAGGGACGCAGGTGTGCTCGTAGCTGGGGATTCAGGTGTGCATGCTTAAGTGTCTACCTGTGGGCCTCGAAGTTGGTTGTTTTAACCACAATTGTATTTTCCTAAGCAGACAGGGATTTATTTGCTCAGGTCTGTGTCCTCGGCACATTTCTGAGCGTCGCCAATGAAGGGCATCATTTTATCCATCTAGAGAGCATTTCATACATGCACACCCTGTATCCAGATGTAGGAGGGCAGTTCAGAACCAGCTGGCCCAGGTGATGAGATGGGAAGGGAGTCTGCTTCTCTCCCGCTCTCTCTGGCTGTGCCTCACCTGCCCACGGGACCCTTTGCACTTTTGTGCCCCGGGCGCCCGGCTTGAGGCTGTGAATTTCTAAGTCCCAGGCCTCCGCTGGGTGTGAGAGTGGAGCACTGGGACTCATTTCAGTTTGCAAAACAGACCCATTCTAAAAGGCTGAGAGAGAGAGGTGAGTTTCCTGGGCCTGCCCGCCCAGGATGGGATGCCAGTGTGTGTGTTGAGGGGGGGCGGGTGGGGGTTGTGTGTGTGTAAACAGCACATCTGTCAACCCCCCAGTCCCACTAGCCAGTTGGGCCATTTTTTTTTTTCTTTAATGGCGAGAGGACAGGCCTTTCGGCTCTACAGCTCGGTGCTCTTACTCCTCAGGAGGTGGGGACCTCGTCCGGGCGTCTGATTCCTTTGAAGTCTCTCAGGCTCACCCCCCTCCCCCCACCCCAGCTCGATTCTGTCACTTTAAGTCCAGCCCCTGAGAGATAGCCAATAGGAGCCAAACCATACATCAGTCTCCCGGCCTTAAAGCTACAGTAGGGTTAGTGGGCTCCAAGTCTCTGGTGCCCGAGCCTCCTCCACGGCTCCCCATCCCCTCTGGCCGCTGGAGTGCGTGCCTGAGTGGGAGCGCTGGGCTGTGCGCGCACGGCTCTCTGCCTCCCTCTCGCCCCGCCACGGCGCTCGCTCCCACTCTGCTTCTCCCGCTCCCTGTGCCCCTGCCCGGACTCGCACCTCGCCTGTGCCCTTCACTCGCTCTTCCGCGTGATTTCCCCGCCGCCTTTCTCTACCAACTGGGAATGCTAAAACGGGACTGATGGACGTGTCAGAACTCTGCATCCCGGACCCCCTCGGCTACCACAACCAGTAGGTGCTCTGTTTCTCGGTCGGTCGGTCGGTCGGTCTGTCTGCCCTTCTGCCTGTCCGGCTGTCTCTGTCCTGGGTGTCGCAGTTCTCCTAGGCATTTTTGAAGTGGCAGGAACCCCGGGGCGCTTGGGGGACGTCGGAGGGGAAAACCGCACACTTCTGTGGGTTGACTTCTGGGGGTGGGGGTGTAAACCTTCCTCTAACTTTTCCCGCACCCCCTTTTACAAACCCTCACTTTTAGGTAAGAACAGCGTCTTCTTGTTCACCTTTTCGCTCTGATCTTCCCCCGCGGCGAGAAAATATTTGAGTTTCTGTGGAATAGGGAGGAGCTAGCTCAGAACAGGTGCGGGAATGTCGCAAGGATGTTCTGTCCCGTCCGAGAAAGCCTCCCCGGGGGCCCTTTGACTTTAATATTTCTTTCCGTACTGGGGACCGCAAATGATCCCGGCAAGGGGCCGAAATTGGACGTGCCGCGCGGGTTCGGAAACTGCAGGCGGCCAGAGCTGTCTCGCCCCGCGGTCCCGGCGGGGCGCCCCGAGGGCGCGCACGGAGCGCGGTGGGCGCGGGGCGCCCCAACGGTGCGGGCGACGCGGCCCGGGGCGTCCCGCATGCCCTGCGAGAGGAGCCCGCATCCCGCCTGGGGTGGGGACAGCCGGCCCGGTGCTGCGGCGGAGGCAAAGTTGGTTCGCGGCTTTGTGGGAGGCTGCGCGCGGCGGAACTGACGGGCGTGATTTCCGTGCCCCGGGGCACCTTCGCGCTCGCCTAGCCGGAACCTGGGGTTGTCCGAGCGGCGTGGGCGGCGGCGGGGCTGCGGGACCGGACTCTCAGGCACGGCGGGTCCGGGGGTTGGGCGGCGCGCGGGGCGCGCAGGGTGGGAAAGTGGAGAACCGATCCCCCGAACGGCGTGTCCAGCTCCGGGTTCTCCGGGGTCCTGCTCCGGCCACCCGTGGTTTCCCTCCTCCAAGGGGCCTCCGCGCGCGACGCCCCACTTGCTCGGTGACCTGCCCCGGTTTCCCCTCCGGCGCTCCGCGTCCCGCAGCGCTCGGGGCCGGTGTCCCGGCGTCTGCGTGCGGGCGCGCACAGAGTGGTCCCTCGGAAGGCGTAAAAGAACAGTAGAATGGAAACTCTGGGTTCTCGCGGACCTGCTTAACTTCGTGCTCTTCTTCCTCTCTCTCTCTCTCTTTTTTTCCCCCTGAAGCAAACTAAACTACTAAAGTCAGTGCTGGCTCCACCGTCCTTCATTTTTTTACCCCACCCCCCAAGGAACCGCGACGTCCCTGAAATAAATACTCTGGTAACAGGAAGTGTGCTTAAACCCCTCCTCGCTGCACAGACGGCCTCCACCCCGGTGGACCACGCGTGAGAGCGGAGGCAACTTCACGGCAGCGTCTCCTGGCGATGACCACACCGGCCCCGTCTCCACGCTGACCTTTTTGGTTCTAGTTTTAGTATTTCCCCGGGAAGAGGGTCCTTTAGGTGCCGCCAGAGCGTCGGAAGAAGGAGATGAGTTGGGATGGACGATAAGGGGAGTCTTTAATTATAATGGATTCAGATTGCCATCAGTTGGAAAAGTGTCTTTTCGTTCTCTTTAAAGGTTACACCGATCCCAGCTTATGTGGCTGGTGGGGGTGGGGATGGGGGTCCTGCCCTAAAATGCTCCGTCCTAAAGCGGAGTGGGAGTCGCCAAAGAAGCCTCGGGGTGGGTGAGTGGGACTGTGAACAATGTTTGATGCTTGTGGGGCATCTCCTCACATAAAATTACCAAGTACGACAAATATTGGATATTTAAATTATTTAGGCTCCCTCTCTCCAGAGGTGACTTCTTTAGCTGAGCTGGAAATATCTGTGTATTTGTCCCTGGCTCAAGTCACAGCCAATAAATATGAAAATTCATATGGGGGAAGTACATCCTTTGATTATGTTGGCCAGAAAAGCAAGGAGAGATGGAGGGTTTAGCGGCGGGATAATCCACCGAGGTGACGAGGGATAATCCACCGAGGTGACGAGGGGCCGGCCACCCTGGTTTGAAACTGAGGAGAAATATGGGCAAAGAGGGAATGTCAGGGAAGCAGCGAGAGGGGAATGAGGGAGTCGAGGTCCTGGGTGTCTGGGATGGGTCTGAAGTGGAAATCATTTATGGAGTAAGACTGACAGTGGTTTGGATTCTCTCGCCTCCCTGGTTTCTTTGCAAAGAATTCACTTCTCACTCCGCGGGTCGCAGGAAAGGCCAGAAATACACCTGCCAACTCACTGGGGAACTAAACATCCCTGTGAGATGCCATTTCTCAAAGCTCAGGCAGGACCTGCTGGGCGGAGGCAGCCCCTGGTGTTGGGGGCACTGGTCCCATGTGGAGACACATGCCTCCCCGGTGAGGGTTTGCTGCTGTGGTGCAGGGGCTCGGAATTTCCAAGGACAAGCTGGTGGAGGTCAGAGGCTGGAGTGTGGGGGAGGCATCTTTCTGACCTGAACCACCCCCACACACCCTGGGCTTCATGACAAGTAGCTTTAGAGCCATTGGTAGGAAAGTGAAAAACGGGCGGAGGGGGGGACTGCATTCTTTGGCGTGTTGGAAGGACAGTAGGATGACTCCATCCATTACCCCGGTGCTAATGTTTCTCCGGGAAAGTATACGTGAGTGGGCTTGTGTGCTTTGTACACACAGTTTCCATCCACCCTTACTTGAGCAAACCCGAGGGCACAGGGACCACAGTTCCTCCAGAAAGAACTCTCCAGCCCTCCTCTCACTTGCTAACCTGCAGAGAGCATTTTTTTAATGCTTTGGGTTATCCTCACTTTCCCAGGTGAGAAATTAACACACACACACACACACACACACACACACACAGATACATCCTACCTTCATACCTTCCTCTCCTTCATTTTCATTTTCCTGTAGCCAATCCTGTAGGTGACTCCATTACCATTTCTAATCAATATTTTATGTACATATGTAATCAGCCGGGGTAGGAGCGAGTGTGCTGGCCTGCTTGCCTGTGTACAAATGTGTCCCTGACCCGATAGGCTGGCGACCCTCAACCAAGGGGGAGTGGGGAGGGGAGGGGGGGCTGCCTCACCTACCCTCCGATGACCAATTTGCTGTTGTTAAAGAAACAAAGAACAAAGTGTCCTGAAGCTAAAATATGTGGGTTCACACGTAGGAAGAAATGCCACATGGTAATTCAGAATCAGTGACCCAGAGAAAAACAAAGGGGAAATTAATTTTTAATGGTACATTTAAAAATAAATCAGAATGAGGACATTAGTCTTGGTTTTCCAAGGGAGGGGCTCTAGGAAATAAACCTTTATGTGCCTGCCACCCTTCTGGAAGTGTGGGCTGCCGTGGTAGAGGATGGGGTGATGGGAGGCTGGACTTGGGCCCCAAGGCAGTGAGCGAGGAGGAAACAGGTCAGTGTGGAGGGCCGCAGTCCCAGGGAAGGCCCTTTCCAGCTCAGTGAGATCCTGACATCAACTGGAAATTTCCTCTTGGAGCTTATTATTTCCCCAACTCCATTTTAGAAACAATCCTCTATTTTACCAATAATTAGGAACTATGAAAAGATATTTCTTAAAAGAATCCATCTATCTATCTATGAAGAAACAACCTGGCCCACAAAACAGGAATCTTTTCATTCTATTGATGTGGAGTAATCAATAAATATTTCATTTAGTCTGAGAGAGAAGAGACAGAGGAGACTTTGGGGGAAAGTGCTGCCAGGGAGGTGGCCGTGATATTTTGTGGCCCCAACCCTGCCTTCTCAGGATGCTTCCGGCCTTCTCAGGATGCCTCCGGCTTTCTCCTTCAGGGGGCCCCTGTAACTTTGTCCAGCATGTTTGATTCGTGTTCCTGATAACTGGATATTTGTCTAAATTAAAAAAAAAAAAAAAAGGTCATCTAAACTCACGGAGAAAGTTTGTCTCCTTCTTTGGTCTTCTGCAAAATGCCTTGCTTCTTTGGAGCGCTTGGCACCGGGGAGATCTGCGGGAGTCTAGCAGGCCAAGTGTGTGAGGGAGAGACAGGACGCCTGTGCGCTGGGGTGGGCCGTGGAATTAGCAGCTGTGCGAACCAGCCGACTCAGGAGAGAGAATTCGGAAGACAGTCAAGCAGTTACACAAGACACCCAGGATGCTTCTGACGCAGTCCTGCAGTGCCCTTCTGTAGAACTTGCTTTCCCAGATGCCTGCCTGAAGTGGCTTCCTCAACATGACTGAAATTATTCGTGGTTTGAATTTAAGGGAAAGGAATAGCATGCTTCAGACCGTAATCGGCTCCTTCAAAGACATGTCCAACCCCGAACACCTGAACACCCACGCTGATGCCTTCCCACACTGACCGGCCATCGTCGTCGGTCGCTGTCTGTCCCCCCCCCACCCACCGCCAAGTGAGACCCCTGAACCCTCTTCTAGCTTGAGCAGGGCATGGGCACAGGATCTGTCAGAATACTCACGGCTCCGCGGGGAGCTGTCTGGGGGTCTGGGGGCTCTTGACCGAATGTTCCTGGGGGAGACCCCCGCATGGCTTGAGTACTGAAGCTCGGATGTCCTCCGCAGCCTCTGTCATTCTTAGAGGGTGTGCGGGCCCATGAAGGGGCTTTGAGTAGAGCGGCAGCACACCGCGCAAGGAAGCCCTCAAGGGTGCAGCTTGGGACTGGGCTGGGACCAGACAAATCTGAGCATCCATCCTGCCTGTTTGCCCTTGAGGTCATTTGCTGATTTCTAGGGATAATCAAAGGTCTTTTTAGCGTGGCAAGTGCTGGTGACACCAGACTGGGCCTGGACTTTCCCGGGTCCCCGTGGCCCCATACCTCCAGGGAGCTGCCATATCCATGGCCATTCCTCAGGGGAGGAGCCCATTGGCTTCTGCTGGTCCTGGTGTCTCCTGGCGTGGCTGGGGTGGCCTGGTAGGGTGGGAGGATTACATCCCGGTGGCCCCACGGTTGGTGTGGGCTTGTCCCCGTGCAGGGAGGCTGTGGTGTTTATAATTGCAAATGTAATTAGCAGACCAGCTCTGGGGGACTGGGATGCTCAACTTCTCTGCACATCACGGTGACCCCTGTGATGGCTGGCCGGGCAGATTAACCCTCACCTGGCCAGCCTGTCCCCTGCTTCTGGCGAGGCCACTGACCTTTCACTGATAGTAGCAGAGCATCTTGGGTAACTGGTGGCAGAACCCGACCCCTTCCTTAGAGGGGATGTCAGGGCAGGACCGGGAGAGGTCCGTAGTTGGGGGGTTATTTCCTCCCCAGGCCAGTGGGCAAGTGGTCCTCGCTTCTTGTGACAAGTGTGACCCTGTGTGGAAGGTCACTCTGGAACATTGTCTCCCTACTTTCCTGGCCACGCTAGAAGGATGTGCTCGGAACACTTTGGGTTCATGCTGGTCGGTGGCTCTGGGGGCCTTGTGGGAGAAAGCTGGGCTCCAGAGGGGACCCGTCATGACTCTCAGTGAGCACCCCTGGAGCTCCAAGAACAGCGGGGAAGTGAAGGCCGGCTGGGTCTCCATTTCTGCTGTGTATTCCACAGGACTGGGCAGCCACAGCCAGGCCCACTCAGAACATGCGGGGAGGCAGACTATAGGGAAGGGCATGGGATTTAGGCCCATGGGATTTTGGCCCGGAGACCCCCAGCCAACCATCTGACCAGAGACCGCAGAAAACCAGACAAGAAGGGAAACACGGAGCCACATGGACCTGTTCTGTTCTGTTTCCTTTTCCTTTTCTTTTTGGTGCCCGCCCATCCAAGGGGCTTCTCTGTACTGCTCAGGATTAGAATAGAAAGGATCCTAACAGCATCTTTATTTATAAGCAGTGGCTTACGGGAGTCTCGGGACTTCCTGTTGCTATTAATGCCCCTCCTGTAGAAGATGTCTCTGAAGCCCAAAATATCAAAGGTTACGTCCGTTCCTAGAGGAGCGCCCACTGTGTGTACATGTGGGAGAGTGTGTTATGGTGGAATTTCCTGGGAAGGGGTGAGGAACGGGGCAAGGGGCTCTGCCCTTGAAACGCAGCCCCTGCTGCCTGCCGTACCCCTTGCCTGGGCTGAGGTCAGGCTGTGGCCACATTCCAGCGGGGGCTGCCAAGCCTTGGGGTTTTTCCATGGAGAGAAAAGGAACGCCATAGGACCCAAGGGCTGCCGCTGGAGGGGTTCACACTTTCCTCAGAGCCTCTCTTCAGTTTTCTGGCCCCGGGTGGGATGGGCAGACTCTGGAGAAGGGGAAGAGGCAGTGCTCGCCTTCTCTGGAATAAGGGACAGCCACACTCCACAAAGAAGCATCTGGGCTGTTGTGTTCTAGGTTCCCAACTTCTTCTCTTCCTGCATGTAGCCACGGACAGTTTAGTCAAATGCTTTCCTAAATCGAGGGAAATCATACCCGTTCATCAGCCCATGGGACTTCCGTATGGAATTGGACCAGGTGAAAAAAGTCCTAAATTCAGAGTTTTATGTGCTTGAGTTAAAATGAGCCCCAAACAAAAGTTTTCCTAGAGGTTATAGAGCCGTAACTTTCTAAATCCTCATTTTGTTCTGCTTTTGAACTCTACACGTTTCAGTCCTAGAGAAGTTCCTTCCCCCTCCCCCTCCAAATCTCTCTCTTCTGTTCTTAGGACTTTAAAATATTCTATTCAATATTGTCATTCAGCGTCCCCGGGATTGAGCCTTTTCTGGGAATGGTTTTCTGGATAATGTTATTTTATTTTCAATGTCATTTCAGCCAGAGGTCAAAAGGCAGTTAAACAAACTCCGACAAGGTTTTGTTTTTATCTTCTGGTCTCAAATGTGATCAATTTTCATTTAAAACTATATCAGGGTCCTCTCATGCCAATGACGGCCGCAGTCCGCCATACTCCTGGCTGTCGGTGTTTACTGAAACCCTCTTCATTTAAAATCGCCCGAATGTGAAGTGCCCAATTAGAGTCGAGCTTTTCTGCACTAAGTGTTATTTGAACTTGGCTCTTTTATTTAAGTTGCTTGAGTCCATAAATGATTTTTTTTGTTTTCCTCTTAATTTTTAACATTTTATTGTATTTCC
This sequence comes from Meles meles, assembly GCF_922984935.1. Lineage (NCBI taxonomy): Eukaryota > Metazoa > Chordata > Mammalia > Carnivora > Mustelidae > Meles > Meles meles. Next base: position 134,944,153 of record NC_060071.1, on the reverse strand, counting down.
TTAGATTTACGTGTTGGGTATTTTCGCTGGGTTTGTCATTCTAAAAGGGTACCTGAAAAGGGGTTTTGAGCCTCACAGATCTTTTCACCTGCTCTTGGTTTCCGAAGGGCAAAGAACAAATACAGTATAACACTGTCGGGCAGGGCAGAGAATGCGAAAGCTAAAACGTTAGATGAGATCTGTTCGTACTGTAACCTTTTCCTTTGTCTTTACTTATTTTTCCCTGTTTTCATTCCAGCTTGCTCTAGGTTACCCTTGTCCTTTTATCCCTCCGTGACTGTATGCGTTTCCGAGGAAGGAGTGTAGGGTCTGTGCGTCTGTCTACCTGTGTGAGCGTGTGCACCCATGCGTACGTGCACACAGGAGTGTGCGGGCACGGTCCTGCCGTTTTGAGGTGCTGAATGTGATTAGTCAGGGAAATCCGACAGCGGAATGCCTGGTGTCCACCTTGTTCTGATTTGGCCACCGTCCGTTGCCTGCTCCCGTGTTTTTGGGGAGACAGCAAGAAGGGTCAAAGACCTCCAGTTTACAGGAAGATACTGGGTTCGTGGTGTCTGTTGCCTGAGGAACAAGGCGATGGGGACTGGAGCTATGGGTGAGGGTCCCAGGAATCTCTAAACTTTATTAAAAACCATTTTTTTCTGTCTCTCATGTCATCTCACTGCTTAGCACACTGAGCTTGAGTTTGGGATCTCAGTGATGCAGAGTGAATGAGCTGGCGTATGCTTTTGTTTTTGCCTCCGTAATCGATCAGCAGAAAACATTCCCTTTTGATGGTGCAACATCCCCTCAGCACACATGCGGAGTGCGGTATTTATGCCTTCCTTTTCCCTCCGTCTTTGTCATCTGTCTCTTGGGTGTGTTGACATTGTCTACCTAAGCAGTCAAGCTAACAAGCTTTGCCAGAAAGAACACTGCTTTTACAGGAATAATAGCAATAATGCGATGGTTGCAATAATTATGACAACGGTAATAACAGCTTGCAGCTTTTTCTTCCCCAAAAGCGCAAAGCAATTCCCATAACCAGTTTTCTCATAGTAACTGGGTAAGGGTTGCTGTGTCTTGCCCCAGAACGTAAATGTTTTGCTGCAAACAAAAATATGCAAAGGCTTCAGGTTCACATGTCTACGTTCATCCAGGAGCTAAAACCGCCTGGTTTCTGAAATATGAGCAGACAGGTAGAGGGGAAGACCATGTCAGGCACAGGGCCCCCCCTGGGAAATGCTGGGTGAGTTGCCTTTGAACTAGGAAGGGAGAAACATTTTCTTGTAAGGGAGCCCGTGTCAGGTCTGACCCCACGGCCCCGAGCTTCTGAGGTCCGTGCCATGCTCTGCCTCTCGGTCCCCCCACCTTGCTCTGTTCTTCTGGCTGCGACCAAAGGAGAGGTTTTAGACCCACGGCACACAGAGGACAAGGAAGGAATTCGCATGCGAATAAATGGAGAAAGAACTGTGTGGAGAGAGGCAGAGTAACTTCGCCACCCTTGATCGCCTTCCTGGCCATTCAGCTTCTCCGAGGCTGTCGTTCCCAGCTCCCAGGCACCTCGACCTGCCCTCTGGAGGCAGAGATTAGAGGGAGGGCACCAGGGAGCTGACCTGCTGGATGCCTGTGACCTCTCCTGTGGCTCCTTGTGCTGACTCCCGGACCCAGACCCGCTCATCTGCACACTCTGCTCATCTGTGCGTTACTTTTGAAATAGGCGCTGCCTTTGTTATGTCCTCTCTAGTTCCTTTTTTTTTTTTTTTTGGTATGTGTGTCTTGGAAATAGGAGGCAGCCTAATACACCAGCCTAATATAATAGGGAATGCCTAATAAACCAGGGTCCCACGGCTGGCTCCATTTTTTTTTTTTACTTTAATATTCTTACTCAATTTTTTTTTTTCTCCAAAAACAAAACCAAACAGACCCAAAGGTCTGGGCTTTGGATTATTAATTGATTATTAACTGATTTAACAAACAAAACATCCTACCCCCAAGGAATCCCAGCAAGAGTCTGGCTGTGCCACTCAGGTCAAGAACTGCCTTTTCCCCTCAGTCGGTGAGAAACGTTATAGCTTCAATTCCCTTGTTGGACCCTGAGTAAAAAATTAATTCATGAATAATAAAAACCAATCAGTCTTGTTGAGTTTAAGAAGGATTAGGAGAAAGGGTGTTTTTTCTTACAGAGAACATTTGGAACCTGCGTGTCATTGTCACCGAATGTTCAGAGTCGCTTCAGTGTGCCTTTCTTCACAGCAAATGAGCTATTTATTATCCTGAGGTGTAGCACATCTCTCTCAGTTGTAAGGCCAACTTGCTGAAGACTATTATGGGTTTCCCACCCACTTCTCCCCCACAATCCCATACCCCAACCCCTTGGTAATTCATTGAAATTAAGACAGTTTCCTGTGTAAGTGGCCCATAACCAGATAGCAATAGAGCTGGCATTGCATTATGAATAAGCCGGTTTGTTAATGCAATGGAGTCCTTCTTGGTTTCCCTCCCCTTCCTTTCCCTGGGAAGTAATTGACCAGAAATTTACATGCCTTTGCAAGAACTGCAGAAATTAGACTTATAGATACTCTTTTTAGTTTCCATTAATTGTATCTACCTCCCTGGGTTGTTGTGAAGATTAAACAGAGGTAATTCACAAGTGTTGGGATCATGGGGGGTGCTGTACAGTAAATGTTCCATATTCCTGTTAATTTTTTGATGTCATCTTTCGGAAGTTACTTTTCATTCCTTAGACATAACCTCACAGTGATAGCCCTTCCTCAGCAGTGAGACTGGGGTGCTTGAACTGATTACTTTCTTTTATGCGATCGTGTGGCTTGGGTGTCCATATGTAACACAAGGGGATTAGAGAAGGAATTATGATATGGGACTGGGCTGATGAATAGGAAATAGTCTCTGAATGCATCTCTGTGTCCTCTGACCTGTGGGTAGAGTTGCCTGATAAAATACAGGATGCACAGTTAAATCTGGATTTTAGATAAACAACAAATAATTTTTTAGTGTTAAGTATGGCTCATGGAGTATTTGCTGAATCTGGCAACCCTACCCTACCCACGGGTGTTTTCTTTCAATCGGTCTTTTTTTTTTTTTTTTTTTTTTTTTGCTTTTGACAAAGCCCAAGAGAGCAATTATGTGTTTAGTTTTTTCAAATTGTTTTTTAAATGACTGTCTTTAACTTTTTGCCCATATTAAAATTTTAAGTTGGCCAAATCCTCAGAATTTAGTGGGTACAAGTGATTTCATCATCTGGCTATATTGAGACAGTTGCAATTAGGTGAGTGAATTAGCGGAATGAGGTCTCCTAACATAGCACCCAGAGCTACTGAATTTTGCTACAGGGAGGAACAGGGTAAGCAGAGCCTTTTTGGAAACCTGCCTTTGCGTGTTTCCCTGACAGATAGCAGCTGGGCTGCTAGAACCTGAGATCCTGGCAACTGGAAGCTACCCTTACTGCACCCAGGACGCCAAGAGCTGCGGTCTCTCCCTGTCTTCCCAGCAAGGGCAGGAGGCTGACCCTTTGGAGACATCCCCTAGGAGGCTGTGGGGGTGGGGAGAGAAACCACCCAAATCAGCATCAGGTGGTGGAGTAGGGAGGGCAAGGGGTTGCACTTAAAAGGGCCAACTTGGAACATGGATGCACTGGGGCTCCCCAGTGGGGGACCAATGAACCCCAGCTTCTTTTCCCTGTCAGAGCAGCAGGGCTACGGAGCCTGGGTGAACAGAACCATTGTTTTAGGCGGGACCCTCGCAGCCCAGAGTATGGGAAATGGAAGAGTTCTAGAGCCCCCTACAGGCCCTCAGTGGCACTGCACCTCGTGGGTGAGAGTCCCACTACAGAGGCTTCCCAGGGCCGCCGGAAGGAGTGTGGAGGGCCCCAGCCTGTGAGCCTGCAGGGGCTCCCAGAGCAGGGAGCCCCTGACTCCGGTTCTGGTACCGTCTTTCAGAGCCACGCTCCGTGCTCTTCAGCATTGTGGCTGCCTCGTAGTGCGGTATGCCCCTCCCAACACATGCACACATACACGCACACGTGCACACCTGCACACGTGCACACGCACACCTGCACGGCACACTCCCACCCTCCGTGGCTTGCCTGACCCCCAGACCGGCTGGAAAAGGCTCATGCCTCATTCAGTCTGTCTGAGGAAAGCCCTCCGGCTGCTGGATGTGCAGACTCAACCCGGCCAGCACTCTTTTCACAGTCTGATACTTACATTTAAATTCTCTTCTCAAAGACACCTAACTCCCTGGGGATCATTTCAGGGTTTGCTAGAAGAGAAGTTATGGGGTAGATGAGGGAGCTCAAACTAAAGTGTCAGGTCACAGGTGAGCAATTGTAATACAGTGATAGCAGCAGTCACTGCAGTTTATTGAGCATTTACTACGTGCCTGGCCTTGTCCTAAGAACATTTGATGTATTCACTTACTGCTTCCTCGCAACAATCCTCCAACCCAGGATGGAGATCCTGGTGCCATCCCCATGTCACCGGTAGCGAAACTGAGGAACAGAGATGTTAGGTCACTTGCCCCAGGTCACACAACTGGCAAAGCTGGGATTTGCTCAGGGGCAACCTGGGCTGTGTGCCTGCACTCCCCACCACTGTTCTTTGTGTTTAGAATTTCAGCTTTCTAACTCCAGCTTCGAGAAGACCCTTTCTTAGCCATCTGGGCCGGACACATAGGCAAAATTTAGGGTGGAGGTAGAAGGGGAAATCGGCCCCCATGCCTGGTTCCTAAAAAGGCAAATGGAAGATTTGCCCCAGGGGATTAAGTCCTTCTTCCGCCTCAGCCTGGCACAAGGAAAGGCTGGAGAAAGGAGCTTGTGGTCCTGACATTGTCCTCCAAGGGCCCATGGCTGCCATCCAGAGGCCCCTGATGGTCTCACTGCACCCCTACCCCCTGGCCGTGTACCTACATCTAAGTGTGTCATATGTAATGCATTTTGCTGCCAAATCCTCTGTTCTCTACCTGTGTTTTCTCCCCTCATGCCCTCCCCTTGTTCTGTCCCCACTAGCTCTCCCACCCCTAGGTCTGAAACTCCGTGACAGACCCCTCGGGTCTGACTTGGGCTCCCGGGGGACTGCACACCAGCCCCTGCAAAAGAGCGTTCCAGCATCTCACTCAAACCTGCTCTCTCCGTGTCCTCCTGATCTCTCTCCCTCCCTTGACGCAGGGACCCCCAGCCAAGATAAGGAGTATAACTTCAGTTCTGTTCTCTCACTGTTCACTCCCTCTCAATGGACAGATTTTACCTTAATGCACAGCTCAGTCTATTCTTTCCTGTTCATCCTGTTGCTTACCCTCCAGCCCCCAGCCCGCCTGGCAAACGTCTGTTCATCCTTTCAACCCTGCTCAGGTACTCCCCTCTGATGGGGCCAGCCCTGACCCCTCCTGGGGGGAGTTCCTCTCTCTCCCTGCAGCTGCACACTGGCCCGTGTCCTCAACTGGGCTCTAATCTGTTGCATTTGAATGCACGTGTCTCCTTCCCCACTGGATCACGAGCTCATCTCTGCATCCCTGGCACCTGCAACCCCACGTGGTACGGAGCAGGTTCTTGATGCCTGTCGGTGGGGCTAACCTGGGGAGATCGGAGGTGGATGAAGTGGCATTCTGGGGCATGAGGGGCAGGTAGAAGGCTGGGGGAAAAGTGGCCAGGCAGGGTCTGGTTCTGCGGGCCTGTGGCTTGTTGATCCCTGGGGCAGATCTGGCTGGCTAAATGGCCATCCATGCCCTTCTCCAGGGCACTGCGTATAGTGAGGAAGAAAAACTCTGGTTGCACACTGAGTCTGAATCCTGGCCCTAGTGGGGCTGTTGGGAAGTAGCTCAAACTGGCCTGGGAGAGCCAGTGGCTTGGGCGAGGCAATCCTTGCATGTATGGGAATTTCGTGAGCCGATTGTTAAAAACAACTATTACTCAAAACGAAATTATATCAACTTGCGATGAAGTACATTGTAGTAAAGACAAAGGTAATAAGCACTCAAAACTCATTATTTCCTGATATTTCGCTACTTTTCACTTTATGTTCTTGAAGCAAATTTTCATCTAACGTACCTGCACAGTGGAGATCCCTGCCTTCACAGTCCCGCCCTGTCCACCCAGCCACAGGGATCTCTCTCAGCGGTGAGGGGAGGATCTACATCTTGGAAACAGGCAAAGCTGTCCCTGTAGGTAAACATCCACTACCACACCCCTGCCGAGCTGTGAGCTGTGCGACCTCTCCGCTCTGGGTCCACTACCACACCCCTGCCAAGCTGTGAGCTGTGCAACCTCTCCGCTCTGGGCCCCCGGAGGAGTGACTTTGTCTCTGTGCCTAGGGAGCCATCCCCTTGTTAGGTTGCTGTACAGATGAAAACGTGACCGACATAAACTGCTGAGAGCAGAGACTGGTGCACATTTTGGCTCTCTGCAGTCTTTCTTCCTCCCTGTTCCAGGCACAGCCCTATCCAAAGGCTACCGAAACTCAGAATCTTCGCAGCAGAATGGGAACTCAGTGCCTAGAGCGCTAAAGGTATTGCTTTTCCCAGCTGGACCCGTACCCATGGGATCTGACCATCAGAGCTAAAGCAGGCAGCTGAAAACACTGATTTTCTTTCCACGGGGAAAGGCCCTGACGGAGAGGTCTGCTCAAGCCTCCAGCCAGAAGAGGTTTGGGTCCCAGGCCCTGTGAAGAACAGGGTCATCAGCAGTCGCCAGCAGTTGAAGCAGGCACAGGTGAGGTCCGGGAGAGATGAAGCAGGTGCCAAAAAGAGCCAGGCTTCAGGGTGAACAGGGGCTCTGCAGGTGGGTGCAGCGGGTCCCTAAGACCATGGGAGGGGCTGCTTCTCTCTCTGGAAATGCTGGGGACTGCGGCCATACCCACAAAGGCTAGGGTCCCCCCGGCTCTGGGAGCTGAGGGACTATCCCAGACCCTTCCCAAGTCAGTGCACACGTTGGAAACAGCTTGAGCTGAGATGGTCCTGACTGCTGCACTTTCTGGGGACACCACTGCAAAGTGGGAAGTTCTGAACATCTAGTCTGCGGCTCCCAGAATCAGAGGGTGTAGTAGGGCCGTCCTGGGCTTCTCCTCGCAGGTTCCTCAGGCCTCAGCCAACTCTGGGTCCTGGTGGAGGTCTTTGCCCTGGCAGTTACCTGGAAATGGCTTCAGGCTCAGATCTCTGGCATTGGTGACTCAGTGACACGCAGCTCCTGGGCCAGTGCTAAGTGAACTCCAAGCCTACAGACAGACAAGGTGACGGCTAGGTCGGTGCAGCAGTATAGACTAGAAGGCTTGTCACATCACTGGGGGATCATTTCATTCTTTGAATCCCTGGTCTGCAGAAAAACACCCTTGGAAATGGCCTTGCCAAGGAGGAGGCAGCCTTGAGAATTAAACCCTCCTTCCTACCTCTCTATGAGAGTTGTCCCTTTATCTTTTTTTTTTTTTTAAATATTTTATTTATTTGACAAAGAGAAATCACAACTAGGCAGAGAGGCAGGCAGAGAGAGAGGAGGAAGCAGGCTCCCCGCGGAGCAGAGAGCCCGACGCGGGGCCCGATCCCAGGACCCCGGGACCACGACCCGAGCCAAAGGCAGAGGCCCCAACCCACTGAGCCACCCAGGTGCCCCACTCAAGGGCCTGGCTCTGGTTCATTTGTGAATCTGCAGCACAGAGTCATATGTGGAGGAGCTTTCAGTAGATGTGAGGTTTAAAAGCTTGAGAAAATTTGTGCATCAGCTGAGCTGCTGGTGGGCCACCTGTGCAGTTGTACAGGTTGTTCACTGATCAAGAGTGTCTGGTTGAAGGGTAGGTGAGGTCTGAACCTAGTTTTTCTAATTCATGCCAAGGCACACATGGCAGGGAGTATCCAAGGGGTTCATGGCCCAAGAGGGATGAGGAGCCGCAGGCCCTGAGTCACACCAGGAGCAGCAACTCTCCCCACCCACTGCCTCCCCTCCCCCTGCCAGCTCATATGTGCCCTGGTTCTCTAAAGGCCGCTGTTTCTGTCTGCCTGGCACCACCCCTACAGACTGAATTGAGAGCTTGGTAACTCTTCAGAAAGCTTTCTGTTCTGTTTAATTGCTCTTCCCAGTGGGTCCCCCCCAGCTCTCAGCAGGGTAACGCAGGAAGGGTCACCCAGGCCCAGCACTTCCTGCTGCTCCTAATTCAGCATGCCCAAGGGAGCAGAGATGCTGGGATCCTGTACTCCCAGACTTACTGTGCCAGATGTGTGTGAGTGTGGAGGGGGGCGAGCCAGGGGCCCTGGCCACATTGGAGGCAAAGTGTGACGTGGTCACTGGACTCCCAAGAGTAGATTCTGAGTGTGCTGGAACTTAGCAGCTTGGAGGGGTGCTGGAGGGGGAGGGAACTGCTGTGTTAGCATTTGATTGGGAGCTCCGGGCATGATCACTTTATAGTAAAAACAGTATAGTAGGGCTCCTATTCCTCTGTGGAGGAAGAGCCTGGGATCCAGAATGGCTGAGTGACTTGCCCAGAGCAGCACAGGGGATGTATTTAAAGAGCCATGGTGCAAATCCAGGTCTCCTTGAAAGAGACCAGAATGCCAGGGGCCTGGAGAATGTTTCTCTCACAGATCCCTGTGCTTTAGGACCAACTCTTCTGACCCTTTTCTTAACCCATTATTGTGAAATAACCCATTATTTCTTAACCCATTATTGTGACCCCAGCCGACTCTCTCAGCCAGCTTGGGGCTCAGGAAGGGGGAGCCCAGCCCCTGAGCAGGGCCTGTGGCCCATGCGGCTCCCACTGGGTCCTTCTTCCAGGACCACCGTGCAAAGAGCAAGGCACCTGACAGTGGCGGTGTCTGGGCCGGGATGACGGAAGGGCCCAGCCCCTGGCCGGGAAGGAGAGAGGAAGAGCCGAGCACAGGCCCACCCCATCGCTGCTGCCTGGGTCAGCTGGCCCAGACTGCAGGGGCCTTTGTGGAGAGGAGCTCCTTGGGAGCGGCTGCTGTGTTTGAGCTGGAACCTGGGGCCTGCAGGGAAGCACTGGGGACCAGTTTCCTGCATGTGACCTTCAGAGCTCCGTGCAGAGAGAGGCCTGCTTTGGTCTGGGTGTTGCAGTGGCCAGTATCCAGCAGGCCTGGATTGGGGGTTTCATCTCCCTCACATCTCCTGAGTCGCCCACACACTGCTTCCTGTGGCCCCACATCTTTCCGTCCTCTGCTTTCTAAAGACTCAGCCCTGGGAACCGCCTAATGTCCCGCACAGCTGAGAGGTGAGACATCCTACTTCCTGGAGGGCGGAGGCAGAACGCTGGGGCTGGGGAAGACCCGAGAGGCTCACTGGCACCCAAGCCCTCGTTTTACAGCGAAGTGAAGCCCCGAGCATGGGAGGCCTTGTCTACGGTCTCGCAGCTCGTGTGCAGAACTAAGCCCAGGCCCCAGCCTCGCGGCGCACCCGGCCCCCAGTACTTTGGCCGGCACTGCCTGGCTCTCTGGGTGGACGTTCTCTTTGACCCTCAGCTTTGTAAGGCCCCCCCCCGGCCTCGTGGGCGTGCGGACTTGCACTCTGAGCCTCTGGGCTAAGTAGTACAGATCCCGGACTCCTAGTTCCACTGTCACGCCCTGTGGCTGCCCCAGGACGAGGGGGAGGAGACAGAAGCAGAGGAGGGCTGGACAGACGGATGCAAACGATTGTGAGTTAAAAAAAAATCATCAAGGGACTGAAAGTTTCCAAAGGCGGAAACCGGTAGGATGAGAGATGACCTGGTCATTCTGGGCAAGTTGGCCTCCTGCCCCGCCTGGTGCATCTGCCATCTGTCCCCCGATACAGGCCTGCGGCCCCCTTCACGCCTCCCTCCCTGGGCCATCTCTCTAGGCTGTTCTCTGTGCTTGGTGACCACATGTGGTAAGGCGCTCCTCCCCCAGTGGGTGTATGGAGGAGAGGATGGGAGATAGGAGCCATGTGACAGTATAGACCGTGTCCTCTGTCGGGCTCACGTTGGCCTTCCTGATGCCTCACCCCAGGGCTGGATGGAAAGAGGACACCAGCCCTGCGGCACTTCCGGGCAGCGTCCCCACTACTGTAACTCATGCCCAAGGTCAGCACCTAACTGGCCATCCCTGATGTGAGGTGGCCGTCCAGGTCTGGCAACATCCGGTGTCTATAAGCAGCTGACCAGGCTGGCAAGGCTAGAGAGAAGGCCTCCCTGAAGGAAAAGAGCCAGTCTCCTGGGCCACGACTCACACGCTAGGTGGACATGTGGAGGATAGCCCCAGGGGTGTGTGTGGTGGACTGGGCACACCTTTGCTGTCCTATAGGCCTGAATTCACCTGGTCCCCCCACCCCCTTGCTCTGCAGCCTTGGGCAAGTCACTTAACGTCCCTGGACCGTGCTGGACTCCTCTGAAAGATGGAATATTAATCCTTCCCATATGGGGTTGGGGGAAGATTGGATAACATAATGCTTGTAAAATGCTCACCCAAGGGTATTGTCAGGCTCCGCCCCAAGTGTCCTCTGTAAACATTGCTGTGGTCATTGAAGGGAAACATGCAAATTTCTTTAAAGGTATTGCTGAGTTATGAGCTTATTGTGTATTTTTCAACTAACAAGAATAAAGGGATTAAGATTATGATACAGGGGAATCAACAGACGTTTTGGTATTAAAAAGAGGTCCTGGGGTGCCTGGGTGGCTCAGTGGGTTAAAGCCTCTGCCTTCGGCTCAGGTCATGATCCCAGGGTCCTGGGATCGAGCCCCACATTGGGCTCTCTGCTCTTGCTTCCTCTGCTCTTGCCTCTCTCTCTGCCTGCCTCTCTGCCTAGTTGTGATTTCTCTCTGTCAAATAAATAAAAAAAAAAAAAAAAAAAAAAAAAAGAGGTCCTCCTAGGCCCAGAAGAACTGATGGGAAATGCAGGCAGCAGAGAGTTAAATGGGAACAGGTCCTGCCTTCGGGGTCAGAATACCTACCCCCCCTCAGCACTAGAAGGTCCCCTTGTAATTCCTGACTCCCCCTAAACTTAACTACTAACAGCCTGAGCTTGACGGGAAGCCTTACTGACAATATAAACTGTCAGCTAACACATATTTTATATGTTTTATGTATTATAGACTACTTTCTCACAATAAAATAAGCAGAGAAAAGAAAATGTTATTAGGAAAATCCCAAGGAAGAGAAAATACATTTACAGTATTAGACTGTTCTTACTGAAAAGATCTGTATGTAAGTGGACCCACACAGTTCAAACCCACGTTGCTCAGGGGCCAACTGTGAAGTAAAATCACATGTACAGTTTTTTAAAATTCCAGATGCTGGGCATATGCTTTGGAAACTTCTGGAAGGAGACAGAAAAAGCTGTCATTTGAGTGATGCCTGGGGAATCTCCTTGAGAGTCCTAGAGCGGGGAGAGGTTTTTACTTTTTTTTTTTTAAATATTTTATTTATTTGACAGAGAGAAATCACAACTAGGCAGAGAGGAAGGCAGAGAGAGAGGAGGAAGCAGGCTCCCCGCGGAGCAGAGAGCCCCATGCAGGGCTCGATCCCAGGACCCTGGGACCATGATCCTAGCCGAAGGCAGAGGCTTTAACCCACTGAGCCACCCAGACACCCCAAGAGGTTTTTACTTTTGACTTTGCTCTTTTGATTGTGGCCGAGTAGGTATTCTATGATGAAAACGATTTTAAATTTAAAAGTTAAGAAAAAAGGAAAAGAAAGTAAGTAAAAGTTAAGGAAGCCAAAGCATGCAGGCAGACTAACGAACCCTCGTAAGAAAAACTTCGAGATAAAAGAGGGTCCTTCTACAAACGTGGAAGCCAGTGCTCAGGACAGACAAACTTCCAGAACCCCAGGTTGTCCTTGCCCCGGCTCCCTGCCCACCTGCTCTCCTCTGCTAGAAGCAGTCACAAAGACAACCCTTGGCAAAGGCGGCCTCTCCACCACATTCTTTCTACACTTCACGCCTCACAGAGCCAGGCCAAGGGAGTCACTGGGGGATCGTGCCTGGGCGAGTGGGCGGCTGCTTCCCTGCCTTGGGAGCCATTAATCTCTGGGCTCTGCGGCGGCTTGTCCTCCCACCCCAGGCGCCCTAGCACTGACCGACTCAGAAAAGGACATGAAAGGGGCCCTGGGCTTCTCTCCGTGGTGGACCATGACCCTGGAAAATACCATCTGGCTTTTCTGTGTGTCTTCTGACACCAATTCCCCAGGTCGGGACGCATCAAAGAGAGCTGTGGATGCCTGGTGACATTTCTCATTGTTATTCTTTTGGCAGGGCCTTTAGCTTCAAGGTCACAGGTAAACTCAAGACTTCAGAGGCTGCGTGTGGGGCCTGGCACCTGCCAGTCTGATGGATGCTGGGGGAGAAGGTTTGCAGAGGGTGACCCAGGACCTCCCAGAGGGCAGGACCCTATTCACCCCATAAGGCAGCCCCCCTCCCCCGCCCCCGCAAGGCCAGGCAGTAGAACTTCCCAGCACTCCCAACTCTGCATTTCCTTCCCTGCAGTCTGACTGTGCCCACATAAAACCGCGGAAGTGCCAGGTCCCCAATCAGGGGTGTTTGCAAATGCGTAGAATTTGACCTTGGCCCTAGGAACCTTGGCTTTAGTCTCAGATCCATATTTCCTTTGAGAAGGCAGAGGTTGCTGGCTTTAGAGTAATTCCAAAAGAGAGTTATTTGGGCTAATGTCATTTTGTGCAAAAGAGAGGGTCTTTTGATAACCTGGATATTTGGTCCGTGGAAGTGGACCCCATTCTGAGCAGTGAGTAGTCCATCGCTAGAGGTATGCAAGTGGAAAGGGGGCCTGTTTGGAATTTTTTAGAGGATACAGCATCGGAAAGGGGATTGAGCTCTCTTTTGTGCACTTGGCTCCTTTGGAATAAACCCCTGCATTTCCTGTGTTCGGGGAGCAGAGAGCGGGCCTGCACTGGCTGCATTGGCCTTGGCCTCACTTTTCCCGCCTGATCTCTCCGACGCGGGGTGGGGCCTCCTGAGTTAGGTTGTGCTTGTCAGAAAATTGGCTCAGTAACCCTAATAGCTAACGCGTCTCTGCAGCCCTACTATGTTCCAGCCTCTGCACCGCATGCTCTTACCTATCGTTTTGTCTTTGAATCTCAACTGTACTACAAAGTAGGCAGATATAATTTTCATTTTATTTTTTTGTTTTTTAAAGATTTTATTTATTTATTTGAGAGAGGGAGAGAGAGAGCATGAAAGGGGAGAGGGTCAGAGGGAGAAGCAGACTTCCGCTCAGCGGGGAGCCCAATGCGGAACTCAATCCTGGGACTCCAGGATCATGACCTGAGCCGAAGGCAGTCACTCAACGAACGGAGCCACCCAGGTGTCCTATAATTTTCATTTTAAAGACAAGAAGACAGGGGTGCAGAGCTGTCCAGTGGCATCCCCAAAGTCACCGAGCTAATAAAGGACAAAGTCGGAATTTGAACCCAGATCCCCCTCCAGAACTCACTGTGCTGGACACACCTTGGACGACAAACGGTCCCCACTGGAATCTTTCCTCTCTTTGTTGCTAACTGTCTAGTTCTTTTTGCTGCTGTTGATGCCCGTCAGAGTTCAAAAGCAGTCAAGACTCTGGGTGGTCTCTGCCTTGCTGCTTCCTGCCTTGGCAGAGCCCGTGGGTGGCTGCGGGGAGAAGGCTCTCGGGGGCACCACCCAAGGCAGGAAGGTGGTGGGGGGCATTCATCGGGGCAGGCAGCGGTAGTACCAGCTTCCCATTCAGAGTTAGCCTTTCCAGGTGCCAGATACGAGTCCTCGCAGAGTCCTTGCAAGCCCCCTTGGACATGGAGGCTCTTCTGCACCTGTTTGTACGAATGTTTAACAGAGAGGCATGTGGTTGCTTGGCTCGCGGACTGTGGAGTCGGACCGACTCACGCAGCCTCCCCGTTGCCCTTCTGCTTTATACAATCCAGCCTCTGCTGCTTTGTGGGGATGTAGGGGAAACAGAAGGGACTCAGGGGCCTAGGCGGGTTAGGGATTATTCAAATCGTCATTTTCCAGACAGAGAGCCTACAGCCCCAGAGTGTCCCGTTGCAGCCAGAAGTTAGAGACGGACCCTGGTGCCAGGCCCCTCCATGCGTGTGTGGCTCCGGCCCACCTTCAGTCTGCCTTCTCCCCGAATGGGCCCAAACAGCAGAAGCTGATCATTTGGGAGGAAATGGTGACGCACCTGTGTGCGAGGGGAGGAGCCTGCGGGATTGGTTGACTGGCTGGTTGTTTTTTAAAAATCAGTGCCCATATCTTCATTTACATAGCCCCTTGGGTTGACTAGTGATCTTAGACGTATCACGGAGCACCTTAGCCTCCATGTTCTCATCTGCGTAATGGGAATAATAGCACCCCATCTCATTGGGTACCTGGGAGGATTAGGTGAGCTCAAGTGTCCCACAAAGGTGAGATGTGACTCCCAGGAGGCCTGTCCTAACAGGACCTCTCCCCTCCGTAGGCCGACCGAGCCCGCATCACCTGTGAATGTGCTCGCTGGTGGCCAGTCTTCTTCGGTGGATTTAATTTTAATGCTGCCAAGGTCATTGGAGACAAGCGTAGGGAATGAGTTGGGTGACGAAGCTGAGCAAAGCAATTTTTGATTACAAAGAAAAGTGAGGATGTGACTCTATTTCTTAGACAATCTGGCTCGGAAGACAGGTCCCCAGGGGAGCTCCAAGAATGCTTTGACCAAAGACAGCATCCCAGCATCCCTGCCCAAGGTGACCATGTTGAAGGGGAAAGCACTCACTGGGGTATATAAAGATCTGTTGGTCACAATTGGCCTCCCGATGTCACAGTCACACTCCACTGCTCCTGACCAGCCACCACCACTTTGTGGAGCAAACCTGATGGGAGCTCGTGCAGGTATCCCAGGGAACCCGAGAAATTGTGGCGGCCGCGGGTCAGGCTCAGTCCCTGCTCCATGCAGACTAGTAACCCCCCAGCGAGATACCTATAACGTTCTTGTCTTACCAGCCAGACCTGCCGATTACCCGGCACAACCCATGCTGCTGCTTTGGCCAGAAGCCGCCAAATGAGCCAGAGCTTTCCAGAGGCTACCTGGAGGCAAGACTGTCCCAGCTGCAAACAGTCTCTCCTTCGCTGTCCTGCCCGGTGCTCCCTCGCGGGGTATTCAATAAACTTCCAGCTCCTTTAAAAAAGAAAAAGAAAAAGAAGGAAGAGGGGCGCAGACCCCTCCTGATCCCTGCTATGTTATTTGCTCTTGAGAATTAGCCTGGAAACGGGAGCCCTAAATGTGGGCACCTAGTTCCCCTTTTCTGGTGCTGCCTTCCCCTGGCAGTCTGCTTCTGGCAAAACTTTTGGAGAAACTGTTCCAGGAAAGGTAGAGATTTAGAGGTTTTTGGATAAGAAAACAGCAAGCAAAGAACACTGTGTGGGGAGACAGGTAGCACCTGGACAGAGAGCGCCCAACAGCAGCCGAAGGCCCTACATGCCGGTCTGAGGACTGTGAGAGACGAGAATAAAAGCTCTCAAAAGTGAGAGCAGCACTGGGAACCTTCCAGAAGCATTCTGCCGTTCCTCTGGAGATGATGGCCTTCCTCATTTGGGGTGTTGACGTGGCTTTTCTTCTGTGAAATGATGGTTATACTAGATTCTCTCTCTCTCTCTTTTTTTTCCTTTAATGTTCTTACTTGATAGAAGAGTCAAGCTTGTGTTGGTTCCCAAATCCAGTGGTGCTGGGTGGAGTGGAGTTTGTCCTGTGAAGGTTGAGGATGGGAACCCACTAGATTAGAACCCAGAACCCCGGGGTCCCCGAGCTGGGCCACAGGCTCTGTAGGGAACCCAGGGACAGGAAGTGCAGAGGCGGGAAACCAGCGTTCCTACGACGACGACGAGGCTCGCAGGAGAGGGATCCCTCCAGCCAGGACCCCCTCCCCCATGAAGCTCTGCCCTCAGGCTCTTCTCAGGGCAGCTCATTCCAAGTTGCGAGAGGGGCGTTCATTGCTCACCACTTTGGCCAAGTGCCACAGAGAGCGGGCCCTCACCTTGCCTGGATTCAGGTCTGGCTCCCCGCTGGGAGTGGCCAGTGGCCTGAGAAGAAAACCTCCTTGATCCCCTTTATGGGAACTACTGTTCCATCCCAGATACTCGCCAGGGAGGATGGAGAGGAGAAAAGCACTAACCTCCTTGTGTCAAAGTGGCAAGGAAGGAGAAAGGAAAATCCCAGACAGACTGGGACCCTGAAAGCGCATCCCTTCTCCATCCTCATTCTGGTCTTTTTGGCCTGGAAGGTTTCAGATTAAGAGACCACGAGGAACGGGGACCTCAGTGATATATGACTTCAGAGCACACCTTGGGGTGTAGCTGGGGGTAGCCCCATTTTCTGGCAGTGGGTGGGGGCAGAGGACGGCAGCCCGCTTAGATTCTCACCCGCAACTGCAGTGTCCCTTGAGGCCTTTGGGGCATTTAGGGCCTGCAGGGTGTTCCGCGGGAGGGGCGGGGGGGAGGTTTCTGTGGTTAATTTGTCAGGGTTTCAGAGAAACCATGGATACAATGTGTGTGTGTATGTGTGCATGTGTGTGTGTGTGCATGTGTGTGTGTGTACAGAGAGAGGGAGAAGGAGATTTTTGAGGAATCAGCTTATGCAATTAGGGATGCTGACAAGTCCCAAGATCTACAGGGTGAACCAGCAAGTGCAAAGGCCCGAAACCCGGGCCATCCAGTGGTATGGCTCTAGTCCAGGGGCCCAACTGGCTTGACACCCTGGAAGAGGTGGTATTTCGGTTTGAATCCGAAGGCAGAAAAAAGCCAGTGTCCTATGTTGAAGGCGGTCAGGCAAGAGAAATTCTCTCTTCCTTGGGACAGAGTTGGCCTTATTATTCTATGTAGGCTTTCAACAGATTAGACGAGGCCCACCCACATTTGGGAAAGCAGTCTGCTTTCTTCAAGTCTACCAATTTAAACGTTCATGTCATCCAGAAACACCCCCACAGAAACAGCCAGAACGGTGTTTGACTAAATTTCAGGACCCCTTATGGCCCAGTCAAGCTGACACATAGGATTAACCAAGGTCAAATGAATCTGGGGAATTGTGTACACAATAGCCCTAAGACCTTCCAATGCGTGCTAGTGTGTTAAAAGATGGAGAAGGTCTGCGGTAAGAAACCTATCGGACTGGCTCTCCCAAGTGCTTCCTTACCGATTTAGCAACAGCACTTTTTAAAAAAATTTTTTATTTTTAGGGAGGGGATGTAGTGAAGGGAAAAGATACCTGTTAAAATCCCATGTAACTGGGTTCCGTGGGTGATACACCGGCTAACACGGCCCCGAGACATCAAGTGAGACATCGCCCGTCCTCAGAACTTTCCCAGTTGTAACCTCCATCCCTGCCAACACTTGGTTTTGGCTTCTCGGGTGTCTGTCCTCCCTCTTCTCTGCTGGGCCACACTGGCTGCAAACCAGGTGGTCTGCCCACGGTTGGGGCTCTTGGGAATTTTGAACCTGCCACGCACTGTCATCATCTAACTG
This sequence comes from Meles meles, assembly GCF_922984935.1. NCBI lineage: Eukaryota > Metazoa > Chordata > Mammalia > Carnivora > Mustelidae > Meles > Meles meles. The sequence continues at coordinate 134,926,734 of NC_060071.1, read as the reverse complement.
CCTCCAAACCTGAAAGGTCTTTCTGAGAGTTCTGAATGAGGCTGCTCTATTGGGTGCTTCCTCGGTGCTTGTTGGCATGGAGCTAAGGGATTCATATGCACGGTCTCCTTGAATCTTTCCAACCACCCTTTGAATTAGAAACGGGTATCTCATTTTATAAAGAGAGAAATAGGCATAGAGCGTTTCTGTGACTTTCTAGCACGTGGGAAGGCAGGATTTGAACCCAGGCCTGTATGCTCCAGCACCGTGCCCTTTACCACTGTCCTTCCATTCCCATGGTGTGGCTGGGAGACCATGAGGAGCCCAGGAAACGGAGTCCTGGCCAGGGCCAGTCTGCAATCTAGCCATTTATCTGAACTAATAATCTTCCTTAGAATGGCAGAAGGGAAAACTGGAGATGTTTGGGAAAGTGGGGGATGCATAATGCCAGTGAGGGAACAGAGGCTTTGGGTTTGTAAAATGTGGTCGCATTTCAGAGGGAAAGGCAGAACACTGGCTTCGAATGTTCTGGGCCATCGTCCCCTGTCTGGGGACAGACAGAGAGAACGCCTGCTCAGTGTTTCACTCAGTGCATGAACAGCCTGGTGCTCCTGGGGAGATCTGTGAGAGGGCCAGGCAGGTGGAGGCGGTAACAGGCCGGCAAGACTGTGCTGATTTGGAGCAGGACTTCTGGTCCTGTAACTGGCCTGACTTGCACAAGTCTGGGTGCTCTCAGAATCAGGCCTGACCCCTGTCTGATAAGTGAGTGAGGTTGCTGCATCCTGTTTTGCATGCGAGTGTTGCAGAGAGGAAGAGCGGAACCTGTGTGCGCATGTGTGTGACTGGATCTGTCTTCAGCCGCCAGTGTCCCTCAGGGCCCTTATCCCTGCCACAGCAGGGCCTGGGAATGGTGTGTCTGCACAGGTGTGGATGTGAACATGTATCACACGTGAATGTATCCCTGTGTTGCACAGTGCTTTGAAACTATTTATCTTCTAATTACATTGTAATGTAATATAATGTAGTATAACATAATACAGTGTAATATAATCTTGTTAATCACTGGTCCCTCCCACTAAAGTAAAAGCGGCCTGAGGTCAGAGACCTTATTTTTTTTTTAAGATTTTTAAAAAATTTATTTATTTAACAGACAGAGATCACAAGTAGGCAGAGAGGCAGGCACAGAGAGGGGGAAAGCAGGTTCCCCGCTGAGCCAAGAGCCCAATGTGGGGCTCGATCCCAGGACCCTGGGATCATGACCTGAGCCGAAGGCAGATGCTTTAACCCACTGAGCCACCCAGGCGCCCCCAGAGACCTTATTTTTAAAGCCAGACAGTGCCCAGAACATTGCAATACCCCATGAATATTATGAATGACTAAATGCATGGATAGACTACGAGATGTGGTCTTTTAGTAAGTACCCTGCAACTTACACCTTTATAGAAACTGCACTCCTTCGGTAGAGCCCCTCTGCAAACTGCCCTTAGCTACCCCAGCCTCCATCCCTTCCTCCTTCCTTCTCCCCCTTCTTTCCCCCTTTCCCGCCTTCTTTTCCCCTCCCCCTCCTCCAGTTTTCCCTCTACCCCTCCTCTCTCTCCTCACTCACCCCTCATCTCCTCCCCTTCCCCTCTTCCTTTCCCTCCCTCTCCCTTCATCTTCCTGTCAGCTCCCTCTTCTTCCCTCCATCCCCTCCCCTCTCTCCTCCTCCCCACCCTGCCCTTTTCCTCCATCCCCGGCTCACTTAGTATCCTCTCTGGATCCAGCCCAGCTCTTGAATATCCTTAATGATGATTTTGACTTTTTTTTTTTTTCCTAAAACACAGAAGTCATTTGAAGCCAAGCCTAAGAGCTAGTTTGTTGGCCTCTTTGGTAACTAACTCAGAGATGATCAATGAAGTGTAGTAATCAGACGAGTATTTTTTGAGTATTATTATTTTTTCTGAAGAAGGCCCAGCGTCCCAAGGGTGGGTGGACTGCCTTCTAGGCATCCTCAGGAGGTACTATGAGAGCTTCACTTTGGATGTCAATTCATGGGCACAATCACAAGAGGGTAGAATGTACCTGGCAGTCTCCCAGTAAGGCTGGGGTGGGACTTCAGGGAACCAATGCAAACCAATCAGGGAGGGACATGGACAAAGCCTGGAATCTTACAGTGCCTGCTGTGGTCAAGTTAATTAATTGCCTTTAGGACTTCGCTCCTTTCCTGTGCCATGCCTTCTCTCCGGCTTCACAGTGTCACGGTGGGACCATGGCAGTTGCCATTCCCTTACACTCAGATTTCCCCTCTCCTGTGCTCAAGCCCAGTCCTGCCCAGGAGAGCAGCCGCTTGGGAGCTCACTGGCTTCTGCAGGGGCTGGCCATGTTGCTCGTGGGCATGACGGTGGAACGGCACAGAATGGCTGTGCCCAGCTTCAAGGTCTCCCTGTTGCTGGCCAGGCCCCTCATTCTGTCCACGGCGCTGGCCCTAGGGCTGCATTGCCACTTCCTGCCCAAGCTCCAGGAGTGCTGACCCCGGCTCCCTGGGCACGGAGCCTGGCTTGCAGCCATTGCCCCTGAGGCCATCCCAGGGTTTAGCACAGAGCTACGCCCGCTCCAGCCAAGGCTGTCCGAAGATCCTCACAAATTTACAACACAGCATACATATTTAAAGGCCTTATTAATATAACTTCTATTGCAAAAATTATTTGGAAGGATTAAAAATTCATTTGGAATTTGTTGGTTGCAATAACTCATCAAATTTAAAATAGGTTCCGATTTCTTGGGAATCATCAAAGCCAACTTCTTACTAAGAAAATCTAACCTAGCTGCTATTGTCAGACGTGACAAAGTGTTTACAAATATACCGTTAATGAAACAAGCTGATGTCATGTTACCCTTTGTGGGCATTTAACTAAACATGGAAGACTTTGATTTTGCATTTTTCCCTTCACATATTTGGGGATTAGTCTTCTTTTGTTTTTGCATATTTCATATATGTGAAGGTATTTTTAAAAATTCACTGGGCCAGCAGCTCTGTGTATAGAGAGCTGAGTGGACACACCAACCTGGTTCCAGCCCTGGGGAGTTAGAGGGCAAAGAAGGAGCAGGGGACAGAGGTCGAGAAGAAGGAGTTATTGGCTGGAGAAGTCCAGAGTGTCTGAGAACCAGGGCGGGTGGTGGTGGTGGCTAGATATAGGAGTCAGGGCTAGGTTCTAGACTCCGCTCTGCTATTTAGTTTAACCTAATCTGTAAAAGGGCTTTTGAACCGCCTTCTGTTGCCTTTCGTGCCAATCTCCTACTCTCCATACACCCATTCCGTTCCCTCCCTCTTTTTATTCAAAACTCTGCTCAAATGGGATGTCAGTTACCATGGTGCCCCAACTTTCTCTAATACACGACGTAGTGTTGAGAAGCCATTAATATTAAAGACAAATAAAGGAGAACAATGGAGTAGGGAGTTTCCTCTGTCGCGTCTTAGTCTGTTTCCGTGCATGTGGTCCATCTAGACCGTCTTCCCGGGGGCAGGGAATGTGTTTTGTTCACAGCAGCGGCTCCAGCCCCTAGAACGGTATCTGGTGACCAACTCTTGAGGGTAGAAAACCATTGGCTCCAGGAAGGAGTGAGTGAATGAATCTTTGTCCGGCTGCCCCCGGTGGCTGTTGGGAGAATCCGGCAAGAGGAGATGCACTGGTCGCGGGATTGACTCATGTATGTGCCAGTGGTCCCAGGAGTCAAAACACGTTTTCTGTCGGCAAAGGGCTGGCTGGGTGCTCACTGCGCGGCTCACAGAACACCGGTTCCCAAACTTGCATCTTGGTCTAACAGTCACTTGGAAAGCACATTGAAGGGTGGACTGAAGCCTCATGCCCAGCAGAGCTTCTGATCCATAGGTGTGGGGCAGAGCCTGGGGGGCTGCGCCTCACACACCCTCGGGGTGGAACTGATGCTGCTGGTCCCCAGACTGTTCTGGAAGAAGGCTTCATGGAGAACGAGCTGTAAATTTGGCTTCGTTTTGCAGATAAAGACACGATCTAGGTGGGCACCGGCAGCATGTGGGAGCTCCCAGGAGGCCACAGGTATGAGGTGACTGCCTGCTGATCGTGGCATAGGGCACAGAGGTGCCGGTATTGGAGCTGAGCAGCCCAAAGCTAGTGAGCTGTGTGAGCGAAGGCGGCCATCTGCTGCTTCCCCAAAGCAGCCTGATCTGCGTGTGCCAGGCAGCCTGTGAATCCCTCCGGTGCAGCCTTGGGTGGGTGACCATTGACGCCAGACAGCAGGTCCTGGCTACCCAGGCCTCTGACAGACACCAGGCAGTACACAGCATGCAGGCCCCCTGTGCCCCTGGCAATCTTTGAGGACCGGGTATAAGGCTGGGGAGACCCCTCCGTCACCAGGCAGGTTGAAGGGGCCATCAGGCCTTGGCCCCAAGAGAGTACAAAAATCCAGGCCCATCGTGGCCTCCGGTCAACTGGCCTTACTCATAGATTCATTCCACAAAAATGTATTAGGCATTTTCTATGAGGACACAGAGATGTCTAAGACAGTCCCTGTCCCCAAGGAACTTGACTGGGCAGAATAAGCCCCAAGGCACGAGATGTATACATTGCAGTAAGCACCCGCAGTAGACCTGGGCACTCGTCGGATCTCTGTTGAGGGAGCAAGGTGCTACGGAAGAGAGAATGGGAAACAGGCCCAGGAAGGATTCTGCAAGAAGAAAGAGGGAAAAGGCATTCGGGGTGAAAGGTGTGAAAGCCGTAAGGCATTTGGGGAGTGGCCTGAAATTTGATGGGAGTGGCAGGTAGAGCAAAGAAGTAGAAGATAAATTTTATTGAGCCATTTGTGCCCAGCCGGCAATGGCAAGCTTTTCTTACACGTGTCTCCCTTACCGTTTGAGAGGGGCCCTGTTGCTACCCCTCCCATTTCACAGTTGCATAGCCTGAGGCCCTGAGACTAAGCCCACGCCCCAGGCCGTGCAGGTAGGAAGTGGCAGGACCAGTTGTTAAAGCACTCCCCAACGGGTGCTTCACCAACCACCGGAGCCTTGATCTCTTCATCTGTGAAATGAAACACTCAGGCTTCTCTTGGAGATTTCTTGGAGAGATTAAGAAAATTAGGCATGAACGCCTGTGGAAAATCTGTGTAAAGGTCACAGGATTCCCGGAAAAGCTGGTAACTGTGGTTGCCTTTGGGGAGGCTGCCTAGGGAACCAAGGGTTAGAGGAGAAGGAACACACCAGTCCCCGGCTGACTTACTGGGCTTCTCGTGTGGAAAGGTAGAGTGACTCGGAACCTTCAGGGAAGGTGCTGGGGTGGAGGTTCGGTCTGAAAGCAGGATGAAGATGAGGCTGCTGTTCCTGGGGTAGGGATGGCATCTGTCCTGCGCCCCCAGCCCTCTCTCCCTTGCAGGGGAAGGACACCCTGGCGACAGGCTTCTGCCTTCATACAGTCTGTACGTTTTATCTCTGTAGACTTCTTGCAGACTTGGTTTAAAGATCTCAGCTCAATACCATTAGTGTATATCTGCAGAGGGCCTTTTGTAAAATTGATTAGAAAGTGGGCTTTTGCATGTGGGGTGGGGGGTAGGGGTAGGACCTAATCGGATTTGAGCACTAGATGGTATCTAATTTCCAGCATCTAGCAACTGGCTGGGGGACCTCCCTGGGAGTCAGGGCCCCTAATTTGGTTTGCGAATACATTAGCCAAACAAGCTGAGGGGCTCCTTTGGGAAGAGGGTTTTGGGGGGGTGGGGGCGGGAAGGTGGTGGGAAGGCTGAGGGAATGAAGAAGGGGGGGCTGTCTCTGCGTAAGCCCCGGGTGTAGACTGTACCTGTAATTACCAAGGGTGTGCATTTCTGACGGTTCTACCCAGTCCAGGAGAGCAAAGCAAATTTTAAGGGGACTGGTTATTGTATTTGCTTGCCATTTGTTGAGTCCCGATGTATGTATTTTTTTCATTTTTCAGTCTTTTTAAAAAGAAATATTTACATGTGTAATAAAAAAGTCCAACAGTATGGGAATATAGGTAATGACTCTCTCTCCCCTAACTCTTGGTTCTCTATAGTCTCCCCAAAGTAACCATGGTTACCAAGTTTTCTGTCAATCTCGTATCTTTTCACAGATTTTCCATTCCCATGCATAGCTTTCTTAATCCCTCCAAGAAACCCGCAAGGGAAGCCTCGGTGTTCCATTTCACAGATGGAGAACTTGAGGCTAAGACTGATTAAATGCCATCTGATGGGTGGCAGGGCCAGGATCTAAAATCTCAATGGTCCGGCTTTGAATCCTGGGGTCTTTCCGTGGACTGGTGGGCACTTCTTGAAAAGAGAAGAGGCTTGCTCAAAGCTAAACACAAGGCACTTCGATTTTGACTTCTCCAACTTTCTTCTTGGGTCCACTCATGTCATTTGGTCCTCTTGTACCCAGGCATCCTCAAAACAGGAGGGAAACTTCCAAGGGCATCTTTGTTAGAGCCTCCTTCAACTCAACAGCCCTTCAGGACCATGGTAGCTGAGTGAGTCCTTGCCTAAGCTAGTGGGCTCTTGTAGCCACTCTCTTTCTGCCCATTTCCGTACCAGGCACTTGTATGTGTGTGGGGTGTGTGTGTGTGTGTGTGTGTGTGCGTGCCTGTGTTGGTGTGTGGCATCAGAAGCTAAGCTCAGCGTCCAGCTTCGTAACAGATGGTAACAGTACCAACTTCAGCAGGTTCTTGGGAGGTCCGAATGATATCATGGCATCGCACTTGGTACAGTTATATATTAGCAATTACTAGTATTGCTAGCTAGAGAAACTTAATAAATCACTCATCCCTTCGGTGCAAGTTACATTAGCCAGAATATAAGAATGGCATATTGCTCTAATTGTACTATTATTTAATATCTCATATTATTTAAAATCGCATCATTTTAAATAGATTTAGTGTAATGCCAAGCACACGGGAGATGCCTGGTAAATGTGAATTTCCCATTTTTCTTCCCTTCCTTTTACCAGTTTAAATCAAGATCTTGGTTCTCTTTTGGGACGCCTGGGTGGCTCAGTGGATTAAGCCGCTGCCTTGGGCTCAGGTCATGATCCTGGGGTCCTGGGATTGAGTCCTCCATTGGGCTCCTTGCTCGGCGGGGAGCCTGCCTCTCTCTCTGCCTGCCTCTCTGCCTGCTTGTGTGCTTTCTCTCTCTTTCTGACAAATAAATAAATAAATAAAATCTTAAAAAAAAAAAAGATCTTGGTTCTCTTTTATCCCTCTTCTGAATTGAATTTCTGTGAAGTGAGCCAGTTTTATTTCTTGCTTAACACATTTATTGAGCACCTGCTATGTACATAGCCCTTTGGGCTGGGGCACAGAAGCCAAATATAGGCCATGGAGCCTGCCAGCAAGAGGCTGATAATCAGATTAGGAGACTGACCCAGAATAGGGGAATCAGTTGCCCAGAAGCTGTCTGGAGGGGGGGGGGGCGGGGGTTGGGGAGTGCTGATGGGGTAAAGGAATAGACTTGCTGACTTTATACTCCCCACTACTTCCGTTTCCCCGTTTTGAAAAGAGGAGCTCCCTCCCGTTCTTGTTTCTTGGTATTTGGAAGATGTGGAACAAGCACAGTGATGGGGCTTCAAGCCTCCCTCCTCTACTTCCCACCCACCTCACCCCAACGCCAAGCACCTCAAACCCCAGCCGCCAGACACTGGACTGTAGCTCATTTGCACGGCTGCCAACCTGAGACCCTCCATCCCTACTTCTCCTTTAGCGGCTCCTACGCATGAAGGTAGCCTGCCCCACCTGCTTCCTGGACAAACCGCACCCTCCCTGCCATTCCCCCTCCAAACTGCGGCTTTTCAGCAGCTCCTTATCCCAGCCCTAACCTCTCCCCCACAAGGAAGGTTTTGTAGGAACCACAATACCTGGCCCCAGTGCTGTGCTGGAAAACCCAGACCTACGTCACAGCTGGATTAACAGCGAGTATTAGCTTTGCTTAAAGATTTTTCTGTTTACATAAGCACTAGCTGCGGGGTTCCTTTAAATAGCTGGCTTTGCTCATGCATTTGTAGTGCAAAGAAGGGGTGCAGGGGGGAAAAAGAGGGACAGGACTAGGAATCAGAAGGCCTGAGTTCTAAGCCAGCTGTGTGATGGGCTTTTGACGTCTTGGAGTCTGTTTCCTTGTTGGAGAAAGGGAGACGCGGCTGACGGCTCAGCCAGCTGTCCCGCTGCTGGTGGGGGGCGGGGCAGGGAACCCCGAAGGCGGTGTGTAACCAGCTGACCTGTGGGTCCAAGGTGACCGCTGCACCTGTAGGGCCTTTGTGCGTAGGGTGGGGGCAGATATACCGCATGGTGTGGGGTGTGATGGGGCCAGCCCTGAAGACCTTCCAGCGCCCAAACCCTTCACTAACACCGAAGGATTTTCTGGAACTGGTCCCTGCCCCCCTCTCCATCCGGATCCCCTGCTCCGTCCTCACCTGCAACCATCCCGGCCCCGCCGGTGGCCCTGCCACCCACCTCTGTCCGGACTCACCAGGGGCTTCTTCTTCCCTGGATGTGTGTGCGGCAGCCTCCCCTCTGTGTGATCTGGGCATGCGGGCCAGGCGCTGCCTGGAAGGCCCTTCTATGCCTGCTCACCTACTCGCCTGGCTATCACCTTACTTGTCCTTCAAAACAGCCTAGATGGCTCCTCCTCCAGGAAGCTTTCCCGGACCCTCCTCCCCTAAGAAGAATTAGACACCACTTCTCTCTGCTTCAAGAGTTCCCTGAATGCGTGTGTGACTCTGTCATTGCGCTTGTGAACACATTATTGCCATCGTTCGCTTGTTTGTGTCTGCCGTGAGCTTCTGATCTTAGGGGCAGAATCCCTGTGTGTTCCATTCAGTAAATGTGTGGGAAAGGCAACTGAATAAACGATGTCTGCCTGGCTTAGTGGTTAGAGCGTGTGACTCTTAATCTCAAGGTCATGAGTTTGAGCTCCACGTTGGGGGCAGACATTACTTTAAAAAATATAAATATATATATTTAATATATAAATACATATTTATAAATATAAAATATACACCATTTAGATTTTATATTTATAAATATATATTCATATATTAAATCTTAAATATAAAATATATATATATCTGAGGTAAATGTGAAATAAAACTCCTCTCCTGCCCACCCCAGGAAGCATACAGCTTGTCCTTCAGGCCAAAACACTGGTGTTAGACAGCAGGAGTCCAAATAAATACTGGCTCCACCCCAGCTGTGTGACCAAATTCCTTTGCCCCTCAGTTTCCCCATCTGTAAAATGGGATCGCACAATTCTGACCTATTAGGGTTGCCGCGAAGAGGAAGCGAGTCGGTGTGTGTGCTGCACTCAGAATGGTGTGGGACGTGGCTCTGCGTTTGGCGGTAGATTTTGCCATCAGGCCCCGGGATTCTGCCTCTCTGGGTCCTCCCCAGGCCCCCCGCGTCCCCCGGGTTGCTGAGCATGCTGTTTCTCTCCCTTTTGCCTCACTCCGGTGATCGTCCTCCCTTCCCTACCCACCCCAACCCGTCAGCACAGAAATAATCTAATTTTACTTGATTATTAGTCATTACTTTCTGCTGCTGTTTTTGTTTATTACTTTTTTTTTAAACCGTTCTAGATTTAATTGAGTTGATTGATTAGCACAATCCCCGACTGGAAGGAGATACTCTGTAACCCTCTCCTCCCCCAGCCTGTATTTTCCCCCAGAGAGGATGGGGCTGACTGGTGGGGGTCCGGGGCTCAGCCCAACGTTCTCAGGGCTCCCACCCAGAGTTGCCGTGGTGGGGCGGGGCGGGCTGGGAGCCGAACACCTGCCCTTGTCTTGCTGAGTGACCTGGGGCACGTTCCTGACCCTCTCTGAGCCTGAGGTTCTTCATCTATAAGAAAGGAATCAAATTGAAATGACACTTCTGATCCCTTCCTACCCTAAAATTCTGTGAAAACTCTACATCTAAGCTCCCTGCTCATCCCCGGTCTATGAATCATTCATTCCTGTATTCAGCATCTCAGAGCCTGCCCAGACCCAGCCGTTTGCTAAGTGTTGTGGGATCTAGATGTGAGCAAGGCGAGGGTCCTGCCTTCTAGGAGCTAAGAGGGGAAGCCCAACAAGCAGCAAGTCTAGTGTTTGTAACCGTGTCCTAGGCTGAACAGGGTTGCAGAAGGGAGTCCCTGACTCTGGAAAGTTGTAGAAGGGGGACATTCAGTCCAAAATAAAAACAAATGATAGAAAACAAAACTGAACAGACCAGTGTGAGGAAGGAACCTTTATGGAGGCCCCCCCCCCCTGTGTGCCAAGTACTGTGCTGAACACTTTCTTCTCCTTTTCTCTTTAATTCTCATACCAGCTCTCTGAATAAGGGAATGCGATAGCAATTTGGCAGATGAGACAGCTGAAGCTCAGAGATGCTAAGTGGCTCACCTGAAGTCACACAGCAAGTGCGTGGGAGAAGGAGACATTGAAATGAGTATGAATGACATCAAAGAGTATCTGTCCTCTTTATACAATTTCACACTATGTTACAGTATTCAATTACTTGAGACAGGTTAAAAATTCAGCTAATTTTCCCAAATAGCTTTTCTCTTTTCATTTTTGCACATTATTTTCCATGTTTACCCTTTTTATATTGCATGTATGTGTAGCTGGTACAAAGGCCCTGAGGTAGAAATGCCCTTGGGAGTATCTGGGGATGAGAAGGAGGCCCATGGGTCTGGAATGAGGGGAGAAGAGTGCAAGGTGAAGTTGGACGGGGAGCCAGGGCTGGCTCAAGGGGCCTTTGCAAACTAGAGTTGGGACTTGATTTTATTCTCAACATGTTCTGTCATCGTCTTCCAATTCCTGTTGTATCAACAGCTCTGCAGCTCAACCCAGTGGATGTGGCATTATTTACCGGCATGGAGGCTGTTGCCAGTGGTGTTTGTACGTGTGCACACATGTGTGTGGGGGGGAAGTAAATACTACAGGTCACATTTCAAGCATGTGACTCTGCATCTGATGAACGATCAGAGTCTAAATCGGTAGGAATGAAGTAACTGGTTCAGTGTTTGATCGTTTGCGTGGCTCTAGGCCAAGAAGGCCACACTGTGACCTCTGATGGAGAAAGGACAAGGGGTTCTAGGCGCAGAGGAGCAGAGCTAAGGAAGAGCCAGGCTTGCTCAGAGGCGTGTGGCCGGGAAGGAGGCACCGGGGACCGACAGGTAGACGCCTCCCCAACACAGGTCAGCATGCATGACTTTTCACCTTTTCAAGAGGCAGAGTAGGGGCTTTTATGGTTTCTATCAATTTTTAAAAACTTCTATTAGACTGGGTTGGCATTTACAGAAAACTCCCAGAGTTGATGCAGTGAGCTCCTACGTCCTCCTGTGGTTTCCCCGCTCAACTCATCACTTATATTACCCTGGCGCATCTGTCCCAGTGAAGAGACTCCCGTTGCCACGTGACAGTCGGCTGCACTCTGTACTTTATCCAGATTTGATTCCCTTTCCCACAGATGCCCTCTCTCTTCCAGGATCCAGCCCACAATCCCGCACTGCATTTGGTTGTCCTGTGTCTTTAAACTCCTCTGGTCTGTTTCTCAGACCTTCCTTAGTTTTCGTGACCTTGACAGTTGGGAGGCCTGCTGGTCAGATATTCTACCTTTGTATTTTTCAACTTTCTGTTTCCATTTGAATCCCGATGTTGAGAGGCTGTGGAATGGGGAGGTTAAGCTGGGAACTCAGGAGTCCGAGGGGCCTGGGATCTCCAGCCTCTGACCCTGACAACTGAAGCAACAATCAACAAGAAACCTGCCCTTACAGGAAGGGGCGAATACTTACCTCCAGGGCCCTGGTGAAGATTAACTGGGTAGACTGGGCAGAGTCAGGGCTGGTCAGCTGGGTTTCAGTTTCAGTTTCATTAGTGGGTGAGTACCTGGTGGGACTGATTGTCCCAAAGACCGTGGTCACTTCCTCTCCGGGAGCCAGCTGTGAAGTACCACAGGGTGTGACAACGGTTCAGGAGGCTGGCGCTTTGCCAAGTTCTTGAAAAATATCTTAATTTGATCCTTATAATAACTCCATGAGGCAGCAAAGAGGGGTTTTCCCTGCTTTCGAGACGCGGGAACTGAGACTCAGAAGGTCATCAGGAATCTGCTGAAGGTCATGGGGGAAGGAAGGGTGGCGCAGAGACTTGAACGTGGACTCGGGAGGGCCCAGAATCGGTGCTCGGAGCAGCTTCGCCTGGCTGCGGGGCCAGCGGCTGGGCAGGCAGCTGTCAGTAGATGTGTGGGGAGAAGCCCTGCTCTGGGGATCCTGGGCTGGAGGGGTTCTGTCCTGGGGGCCGGGGGACTGGCATTTGGCTCTGCAGACGCGCGTCAGGGCGGGAGACTGGAGTTATGGATTCCCAGTCTTTACATGTCATATCGATCTCAGGCCATTGTATTATAGGCAGTGTTTCATCTTGTGATGTGCGGTTTGTTTTGTTTTTTTTTTCTTTAGGTGATTTCATTTTTAACCCTTGAGTTACCTGCAAAACCAGCATGAGCCAAAAGCTCATGACGGGCATCCCGCTTCCCAGGTGACTCTCAGGACCCATGGTCCAGCTTTCTTCCACAGGCCCGCGCGGTACCTCCTCTGTCATCTGTCTTCAGATCTTTCTGGCAGATGGCTAAAGCCGTCTCCATTTTTCTGGAAGGGAAACAGAGTGACTGAGACCAGAGAAGGCAGGTGACTATGTCAGGGACACACAGCCTCAGAAGCCCCAGAAGCCAGACCACTTAGTCACTGGGCTTTTTCTACTAGATGTAGTAAGAACTTAGAAGACCCTTGTGCTGGTTATTTAAAAACAAAAACAAAACAGAACAAAATGCAGCAATATAAACTATAAAAATGCAATTTTACCCTGGAAAGGCACTTGCGTGTGTGCGTGTGTGTGTGTGTGTGTGTGTAAGATAAGAAACATACCAAGCAATTTTGGCACCTAGGCCAAAAAGTCAAAATTGACCCTTAGTTTCATCAGGGCACAGACAGGTTGGAGGGGTGGCTAGTCCTTTCCAAAAGGGCCCCCCACCCCAGGGGGCCTGTAATGCCATTCCTTTGGTATGGGGGGGTTCTCATTCTATCCACTCTAAACTTTCTACATTCGAGGCTCATGGGTCACCCCAACCCAGCTCTGCACACAGACGATGTGGCCCTCGTAATTCTGCTTCTAGGTGACATCTCTCCTGCCTGTCCATCACCCAGGCATGGCCAGGTGTTCAGCTTCTGAACAGCTGAGTATCTTCCCGTACAGGCTGTGTTCACCTGCTGGTCCTGGGGGCTGGTCTTGATATTTGTAGGAGTGGGGGAACCCAGAGTGGCTGAATTCCCAGACGTGGGTATTAGGATGGACTAGAGATCAAGGCATGACCCCTTAGTGGACTGTAGAAGCCGTGTGCCTCGACATCTGTGTGCCTTGATGGATTTTCCCATCTGTAAAATGGGACTACAAATCCAGAGTTACTGTGAGGATTAAATAAGCTTCTGTGTGTAAACCGCTTTGCACATGATAAATGCTTAGCCGGAAAGGACGTTCAGTGTTTGGATTCCATTCAATCATACAGCAGCATGACTGTCCTTTTGTTTTCTCCAAAGCTTCCAGGTCTGTTTTCTCACTGAGTCTTTACAACAACCCAAGAGAAGAGGGTAGTTTTTTGGACCTAGTTTTCCAGTACGATAGCTGAGATCCAGAGGAGTGTAATAGTGAAAATGGCCAAGGCCATTCATTAAAACAGTGTAGGCTGAGCCTGATGTCCCAGGGGGCAGCTGGCTAGGCTAGGTGTGTCCTGGTCTCCCCTCTCGTCTACTCACAAGCCTTCCCAAGAGCATCTGTGTTCCCCAAGCCTACTCATATACTCATACTTCCCAGGGACAGAGAGCCCCACCAATCCTGTTTGGTGCTGGGTGGTGGTGGGGGTTGGGGAGGGCTGTTGATGGGGTGGGAAGTGCTGGGTGGTGGTGGGGGGTTGGGGAGGGCTGTTGATGGGGTGGGAAGTGCTGGGTGGTGTTGGGGGTTGGGGAGGGCTGTTGATGGGGTGGGAAGTGCTGGGTGGTGGTGGGGGTTGGGGAGGGCTGTTGATGGGGTGGGAAGTGCCCCACCTCTCAAGCCAGCGGCAGAGCTGGTGTCATTGCCAGCAGCATCTTCGTGAGGATAAAGGTTGCATTAGTGAGCAGTGATTGAAATGCAAAATAACATTTTGATCGAGCCAGCAGGCTGTTTATTTATCAGATCAATAGTCAAAATGCCCCATCTGGAGAAGACCTGTGTGATAAGTGACAGTGGTTCCAAGGGCAAGCCTGGTGAGTCCAGCCCGGACCCCTGCCATCTCAGATGAGGGGAGGGCTAAGGGGCCTGGAGGACCCCCACGTCTGCCTTCCCCTTTGCTCATTTTCTTCTTATATATCCAGTACCTAGAGGAGATGCCCCAGACCCACATTCTCAGAGCGCCCCCTTGCTGGGGCTAGAAGGACCTGCACCCGTGGAAGCGGAGGAATCCCAGTACAGCTTGTGTTTATTGAGCACTTACTGTATGCAGGTGCAGCCGGGGGCTTTGTGCTGATTGTGTCATTTAACCCTCAGAGAATGGGTGTCTTTATATGACCCATTTTGCAGATGAGGAAACAGGTATGGGGAGGCTGGTTGCATGGCCAGTAAGTGAAAAGCCAGGTCCAAACCCAGGGGACCTGAGTGCAGAACCCTGGTGCCTGGGCCCTGAAGTCCAGGCGTGGCCGTGAACCCTTCCTTCTTGTACAGAATCGGGGTTCTGACTCTGAAGTCAAGACAAGCTTTTCCCAACCCTGCTTCTTAAAGGTTTTCATACATGACATTGATTTCTGTATTAAAATATCTTTTTTTTTTTTAATATTTTGAAACCCGGTTTCTCAATTAGTGGGTCTGAGATGTTCACTTCTTTAAGTTCCTTTGAAACACATTACATGATTTTGGGTTCTTAAAAAAATAGAAACACAGAGTAAGAAAAATCCATACGTCATTCGTAAAGCCTCTAAACTAGGATTAGTGGAATCTGATGGGCTCTGAGGGCGAGGTTGATCCTTTAGGTCCTTTCATTGGAGATTGTGGGACCCGGGTCTCTGGGCTCTGTTCTTACAGTGCTGGCTGGATTCCTTGCTCTGACTCTGGTCCTGTCCTGTGGCTCAGGCCCAGGAATGTCCCATCCTAAGAGGGTGCAGGGCGTGGGGACCCTTTTCCCACCCAACTCTCAGACCTTCTCGTTCATTTGTTCACTCAACCAATGTTTATGGGGCCTGTGTGCCTGGAGTGTTCTAGACAGAGGGAACAGGAGGAAAGAAAGAACAAGGGTCAGAGGCCCTGCCATGGGAGCACAGTGGTATTGTCCAGAAACAGCCCGGAGCCCTGTGTGGCTGGTCCAGAGTGAGCATGGGCAGAGGGCGCAGGGGACAGAATCTCTGGTGGTGGGGTCGGACCCTGGGGGTCTTCTGAGTTGCAGTGAGGACTCCTGCTTTCCTGACAGTGGGATGGGAAGCCCTATGGGCTGTTTTGAGCAGAGGAGTATTGGGACTTATTCCCTTTTGCTTTGTAACTCTCTCCGGCATTTTCTGGCCCTGTGACCCCTGCCGGGGCTCCCCAGCTGCAAAAGGGGGGAACTGATAGTACCCACCTCAACAGGTTGTTACAAGGGGCATAACGCATGTGGTCCCATGCCCAGCTCGGGGTAAGCCCTTGGCAGGTGGGCTCCCTTATCCACATTACAGAAGTCAGAAGCAGTGCCAGTTCCCCACCTGTCCAGCTGAGTTAAGATGCTTCTTTGTCATCTGCCCAGGCTGCCCATTAGCACAAAGTCTGAAAACTTGAGTCTGGAAGAGGAATGGGTGCAGGGAGCCCCAAGCCTCCTGTGTCATCCCTGCTGTGCACAAGGCCATATGGGAAGGCCCATTGCCTTGCCTGGGTGGTAGAAGAAGTCTTGTCCCCCTCATTGGGTTGTCACACTGCCCCATGGGAACACATGTGGGCAAGTGGGACTTAGGACCAGCAACAGGGTGCACAAACCAGACCCAGGTGTGTGATTACACAAGGAGCAGAGGGGAGGCCAGCAGTGGGATCCAGGCATCTTCCGTGCTCATTCAGTCTTGGGTTGCATCAACAGAGGTATAGCGTCTTAAGATGAGGAGGGTGTCAGTACAGCTCTGCTCTGTGCCTATTAGAATGTACCTGGAAGGCTGGGCTCCATTTGGATGTTCCTCTTTGTGAGGAGTGAACACAGCGGATGAACCACTCTTCAAGGAGGACAGAAGGTGGGCAGGAGTGACTTCAGGATTAGGGGACACTGAGCCTCATGAGGACAGCGCTTCCCAGGGATCAGGAAGCTGCCTTTAGCAACCCGGAGGGCTGTCATATAGAATGGGGGAGGGGGCATCAGACTTGTTCTGTAGGTCCTAAGAGAATTGCATAAACTAGAAGTACCAGAGAGAGAAGAAACATTTTGGCTCTTGACAAAAAACTTTTTTTTTTTTTTTTTGGACAAATAACTTTTTTGAAAAACACACTCGCAAGCGGTGGGAGGATGGGAACAGGTGCTTCTTGAACTAGGGATCTCCTTGTCCCTGGGGTCTTTAGCAAAGGCAGCCAGCCAGGAACAGATCAGAGGCCCTTTGAGGTCCTGACCTCTGGCTGGAAGAGGGCCCTGCCTGTGTCTCCCTGCCTCCCCCTTCCTCCCCCGCCTCCCTGCCCTGCCTCCAACACAGCGCTTTCCCCCAGTGTCTCCCTCTCTCTCCTTCTCCAGGCTCTGCTTAAATGTCACCTCCTCTGAGAAGCCTTCTGTGGCCGCCCTATCTGTCACTGCCCCATCCTATCCTCTGTCCCCCTCCCCTGCCCGATCACTAACTGAATGTATATACTATTTTGGTTGGTTGCTTATTGTGTGTGTTGGGGGGCTAACCCTGGCTACTATTATGTACCATCCCACTGTTTCGACGGCTCAACACAGCAGACGTTTCCAGCTTGCCCATAGGACATTTGGGGGAGGGTGTTCGACAGGTAGCCTTTCAGGAGGTTATTCCCAGGCCCCGCCTTCTTCCAGTTTGCAGCTCCACCCTGGGGACCCTGGGAGCCGCTCCTGGACACTCTGCCTGGATCCTGTGTGGCCCGCCGATGGGGGAAGACAGAGCAGGGGGTACAGGATGGGGAGTACCATGGAGATTTTGATGGGCCAGGCAGGGAAGCGACCAACATCATTTTACCCACATGCCATTCGCCAGGACCGAGTCAGTGGCTGCGGCTCACCGAAAAGGAGGCTGGGAAACGTAGTCTCTCTGTTGTCTAGGAAGAAATGAAATTGCTTTTGGTGAACTCATAGCAATCTCAGCTACGTATGTCTCATATTTCATTGACTCCACGTTATCATCTACTGTTAAAGGCACCATTATTCTTGGAACCACTAATCAAATTAAACTATAGCTATGCCATCGATTCAAGATACGTTCTGATCGCTAAGATGTGGAAATAGGAAAAGAAGGTGTAGCTTAAGGTCAGTGAAGGATGGTGTCGTCACTCCCTGAGGGCAGGGACCTGTCCACCTTGTGCCCTGATCCATCCCCAGGGATGGAATTGTGGGCGGGCACACAGTAGATGTCTGAGGAATAGTCATGGAATGACTGAGTGAGGGAGGGAGGGGGTGAATGGATGAGACGGTTTGTGAATCGCTCTCTGGGTCAAGTATCAGAATACCCAGGCGTCTGTCCTGTCAGGGAGTCAGACGGCGCTCGCTCCCCTAAGCAGAGGTGCAGCTGGGTTTTTGAACAGCTGCCAACAGCAACTAGGACTCCCAGGACTCTGTCCCTCGCCAGCACCCTTCTCCGCTGCCAGCTTCTATTTTCTTCTCCCTCGCTAAGTGTGACCTTGCTCACTCTTGAGCTGTCCACCTCTCCCTGCTTCTGCCCCTGGAGAGGCAGCCCGGAACCCTCACATCTCAGAGGAGAGACTCATTGGCCCAGCTGGGGTCAGGGGCACACCGTTGGGTCAATCAGCTGGGCCAGCAGGGTAGAATGTGGGAGCCCCACGTGGGCACATGCTTGCTCCTGTTCATGCCAGTAGGAGACAGAGAGGGCGGGAGTTAGGTGTCAGCTCCCAGGAGGCAGGGCTAGTCAGTTCAGACAATTGGTTCTGGTAGTGCCTGAGTACGGAGCCCCTTTGCCTGAAAAGGGACTTTCTGGGAGGAAGGGCCCGCAGGCAGAGAGGCATGCAAGTGCACCATTCAGTGATGGATAAGTAGGCTCCCGGATGGTTGAATGCTGGGAGGAGGAAAGAATAAGCGGTCTTGCTTGTGATGGGATTGAACGTTTCAGGGACTCGGAGTGGAAGCCATCTCATGACCCAAATCGGGGTGCTGGAACTTCGGCTGGCATTTATTTATTGAGCACGTACTATGTGCCGGGCTCTGTTCTAAGCTCTCTTTGTGTTCACTCGCTTATCCTCAAGACCACCCTAGGACATGAATACCATAATGATCATCCCCATCTTGCAGATGAAGAAACTGAAGCACGGAAAGGTTTGATACCCCAGAAGGGACCGAGCTGGAATTCAAACTCAGGCAGTCCAGCTCCAACCACTGAGCTCCGTGGCCCAGCACCATGGCTACTGTGAGGATTACGTGGCATCTGGAAGCTGCCAGATGTGTTCAGTGGTAGTAGGTGGATGGTTTAGACCACAGTCATGGCTTAATGGAGGGTGAAAATACAGCCATATTCAAGAATAGTTTAGATAAATTCACAGATGTCCGATCTCCAGTGGCTCATGGAAGGAAGGATGCTCGTGGTGTGTTTGGGAGCCTACACTGAACGTGTGATGCTGTCCTTCCTCCAGACCCTCCGTTTCATGGTGTTCAGAGCCCAGAGCTGGCCAAGAGGGACCAAGGAAGGACCACCTCTGGCTCCTGCTGGGGGGTCCTCCACTAAGAGGACCGCGGTGAAGGCTGGCCTTTGGCATCGGTCTGTCCAGACGGGCCCCTGCGTCTAAGTTACACAGAGCCGCACTGAGCCGCAGTGGCTGCCCACGGTGGGCGGGAGCTCGGCCGGCGGATGGACCCGCCCAGCTGCCCCAGAACGGTGGCTCCACGTCCCCCTGCCTCCCCCCTGCTTTGGCAGGGCATCTCTCTTCTCATTATGACGGGATGCAGCCTGGAAAATCATGGATAAAACGCTCCGATTGAAAGGCACTAATTACCCATCATTATTTTCCATGCCGTAATTTGTGTGAAACGAGATTTCAATCAGTTGTCTGGGACCAGCCCGGTTTTGACTAATCTTTCTAAGACAAGATGCTTAATTACAGATTTTTGCCATATCCTCACGTAGGGGGAGACAGGCTCTCGCTGAAGCCGGGTTTGCTCTTGGATCATTTTGCGGTCCCGGGTCCCAGAGGGAGGAAGGAGGGGTGTTAGCCAAGGATCCCTGAGGAGTTAATATCCAGATAAGGTCCAGACCGTGGTAGTGTCGTGACAGAGGCGGGTGGCAGGTGGGCGGGTGGCTGCCCGAGTCACCACTCACTGTGGCTCTCAACCCCGAGCAGCCAGCCGGGCTCTCTAGTCAAGAACTTGGAGTGAGTTGCCGCTCTCTCGGCTTCGATTCCTCATCTGCTGGTCACCAGGGTGGGCAGCAGAGTCGCTGGGGACTCACAGCCCCCTGAGTCCAGCTGTGCTAGGGCATCGGTCCAGGAAAACGGGTCTGTTGTTGGAAGACACACAGATGCCAGATTTCAGTTGCATAGGAGTGATGAAAATACCATTTATTAAAAGAGGTGATTCAGACTACACAGACTACACAGGGGGAAAATAATTTGAATTAAAGAAATATGTGAGTTTAAAAAAACAAAAAACAAATTAAGGAAAATAATTTGAATTAAAGAAATATGTGAGTTTAACAAAAAACATGTCGGACCGCATATGTACAGCGTGGGATTAATTATAGTCCTTGGTTCCTTATACGTCTCGCCATTGGTCACCTCACCCTTCCTTCTTTCTCCCTCCCTTCCTTCCTCCCTTCCTCCCTTCCTTCCTTCCCTTCCCTTCTTTCCTTCCTGCCGCCCTCCCTCCTTCCCTTCCCTTCCCTCCTCCTTTCCCTCCCTCTCTTCCTTCCTCCCGTCCTCCCTCCCTCCCTCCCTCCCTTCCATGTAGTAAGCGCCCACGAATCCATATTCCAGCAGGAAGCTGGAACGGCTATTCCCATTCAGCCACGGGGTCCTCCCCATCCTATCCCCTGTTCAAGGCTCCCCTTCGTTCTTTAACATTTCTAAAGGACGTTTAGCTGTGCTGCTTTCAGGTTCCTTGAAGGATTGGTTCATCACAAATAAAGCCTTGCTGGAGGGTCTGAGGGTCTGTTCTAATGAATAGCTTGGTGGCCCCCGGTTAACGAATTAATTATGGAAATGTACATAAGTGTCTCTCAAGTGTTCAGAAACCATTTTTCTTCTGTATAGTGGATTCCCTTTTCAGGCTTATTTATCCTCTTCATTTGCCTAACGAACCACTTTCCCTCCTGGTAAATGGCAAGTTCCTTATGGAAATAGCCTCCGGTCTCTGTCTGGGGACTTGGCTGAGGGGAAGAGTTTTGCTGGGTTTAACCACAAGTGGCCAGAGCCTGAGTTTTCTGGAAGGGGCTTCCTGGGAGAATCCCAATAGCCAGCAGCGTCCGCCGAGTGACCGCTCGGCACCAGCTTGGGCTACACGTTTTGCCTCCAGTAGTTTATGCTGACGCAGAACAGCTGTATGAAGGAGATGCTGTGATGGTGCCCATTTTACAGATGGGCACTCTGAGGCCGAGAGAGAGTGACCTCAGTCAGCAGCTAGCATGCGGCGGAACTGGGTCATCCGCTGTCAGAGTTCAGGCTTATAACCCCTCAGTGACAAAGCCGCTCCTGCTCTTCCGTGCGGCCCCCCCCCCCCCCCCCCCCCCCCCGCAGAGCCAAGGCAGGGCTGGGAGGGCGGCCCCTCTGCGTGCCACCCGGCTTGTTGCATGTGGGGGGATGGGCTCCACCCAACAGAGGAAAGCAGGCCAGGCCCAGGGCTAATCAGGCCAGTCCAGACCCCTTCCCTCCAAGAGCTTCTGTTCCTCCAGAAGCTTCCCTCCCACTGCCTGCCCACCAGCAGCCATCATTAGGGGTCGGATCTCTGGGAGTCCAGCTTAAAAGATTATAGTTGTCTCTTGCTGGGACCCTGGAATTTCTCCTCCTCCACGCGTGTATGGCAAATAGCTCAACACGTTGAGTTTCATTCAGAATCTCTAAGATTCTGTTGGTCTTAGAGGAAAATCTTCAACCCACTTTGTTGTCCAGCAGGGATACCCCCCACCCTGCGGTGAGCTCAGGCACCCCTGGAGGCCAGGCCACTCAGGGGCACAGGTGTCCACACCGAGGGCTAAGAGGGCGGGCGGCAGAGAGCTGACTGGGGCGGGAGGGAGGCCAGGCCTAATCAGATGCTGGTGAAATCCAGGCCAGGGCGGCTCTGGCCGTATTCCTGTTACCCATGGATCGCAGGGCAGGGATGCCTCCAGGGCCTTCGACCACTGGCCTCTGCTCTTTCAAAGCCTGCTTTGTTGGGGCCTCTGTCCCCTCCCAAAAAGTCAATAGTCATCGACCCAGTTGGGAACTGGGTCCCAGCCAACTACAGATGATGGACTCGATGTGACGCCCTCCTCCCCAGAGTGAAGAGTCAGCCACCTCTCATCATCCCAAGGCTGCACCCTCCCTCCCTCCCTCCTGCACGCCATCTGCTCCCCCCACTGTCCCTCCCCTCCATCCTCCTGGGCCTCTGCATACAGGCCCCACCTCTGACATTTTCCCTGATCCCACCTCCAACTCCCCAGCTTTCTTACTCCTTCCTTGGCTCTAACTCAACCTACACCCCCAGAAACCACGTGCTCCTGACCCTTCCCCCCACCATTTCCTCCCACTTCTACCTTTTCTGCTCTGACCCCCTGTGTCCAAGACTTGCGCCATTCATCCCATTCATCTTGCAGCCCAACCCTCTGCTCCCGGACCCCCGGCTCTCCCTCTTCCCTCACACATCTCTGTCAGTGATGCCTGTCTCGGGCGGATTCTCCCCCAGGGAACATTCAGCCATGTCTGGAGGTTTGAGTTGTCCTCTCTGGGGCAGGGAAGGGGCTGCTACTGGCCTCTGGAGGGTGGAGGCCAGGGATGCTCGGAAACATCCCCTGTGCACCCAGGACTGGCCCACTGTGAAGAGCTACCCTGCCCCAGACGTCAGGAGGGCTGAGGCTGAGGAGCCCAGATGTAAGCTGCTGGAGGAGACAGGGCTCCCCTGCCTTGCTGCCCCCGCAGAGTGAACTAAGGAGCCTGGTAAGGCCTGTATGCCCCCATTTCTGCTCTCTCCTCCTGCCACCGCTCCTGTTGCAAGCTTCCTTCCGTTGTCTGGACTTCCTGCTCGCAGCCTTCACTCCCTGTGCCTCTGGCTTCGTGCACTGAGGGGAGGGGGTCTCAGCTCTCCCCTCTGCCACCCACACACCTCCCTCCCTCTCTCATGCTTCAGCTCCTTTCTGTTCCTGCATTCCAGATTCCCGTCAACCCTCCGGAGGTGTCATTCCCACGCTTTGCAAACTTGATGCCCTGAAGAGTCACACCCGGGCTGCTAAAGCAAACCCACGGGTAAATGCAGGCTTCTGGGCCCCACTCGCAGGGGGCATGTTCAGGTTATGATGGAGATGGGGTCAGGCCCGGGCAGCCACCTGTTCAACAAGCACCCCAGGGAACTCTGGTCAAGAGTAGACAAGAATTTGGGAAAAGTTAACATTTTTTACCTTTTGTATATTCCGTCTCTCCACCTTGATTTGGTCTTTACCGTTAGCACTGAAGGTAGAGGCACCATACCATTCATTGTCTACTTTGGGGAGAGAAAAGGGGGATCGGTAATTATACTGGGTCAGTGGGTAGAATCAGGATCGCCCAGGGCACACGGCAAAGTGTGGGTTCCGTAATTTTTATTTTATTTTTTTTTAATTTTAAAAAAGATTTTATTCATTTATTTGACAGAGAGAGAGAGACAGATCACAAGTAGGCAGAGAGAGAGGAGGAAGCAGCCTTCCCACTGAGCAGAGAGCCCGATGTGGGGCTCGATCCCAGGACCCTGGGATCATGACCTGAGCTGAAGACAGAGGCTTAACCCACTGAGCCACCCAGGCGCCCCGATTCCGTAAATTTTAAATGCCTTGAATTCCTTCCATTCTTTTTCCTTTTTTGTTGTTTTTAATTTTTTTTTTTAAGTAACCTCTAACCCTGGCGTGGGGCTCAAACTTACAACCCCAAGATCAAGAGCTGCGTGCTCCACCAACTGAGCCAGCCAGGCGCCCCCAACTTCCCTCCATTCTTAACACAGCCCTCCTCATCAGAGACCAACAGTTACTGACATGGCAACAAAACATTCCTTCTCTGCCTCCCAAATCCCCCAAGTTCAAGTGGTCAGTAGGGCCTGAAGGTGTACGAGGAGGAACCCCACCCTCACACCCTTCTCTACCCTTTGCAGCCAAACTTCTTCCAAGAACTGTCTCCTCCAGCCACAACAATGTGGCTTCCATCCCCACCAGGCCTTGACACTCCCCTGGTAAAGTCCCCAGCCCCCCCGACTGCTCACTGCAGTGGACACTTGCCCCATCTGACTTCCTCTGACCTTGTAACCTGTGACCTGCCACCACTCCCTCCTCGTTGCATTTCCAAGATGTATGCTCGCTTTTTTTTTTCTTTTTAAGATTTTATTTATTTTTTTTGACAGAGAGAGACACAGAGAGAGAGAGGGAACACAAGCAGGGGGAGTAGGAGAGGGAGAAGCAGGCTTCCCGCAGAGCAGAGGGCCAGACCGGTAGCTCCTGAGCTTGAAAAAACAGGCAGAAGAGTCTGGAAGGAACTTTCAACACAGAAAAGCAGCTGTGCCCTCTGGAGGAAGGTCTTCAGTCTACAAATACAAATGAATGAGCCAGTGAGTGAAGGCAGCCAGACCAGTGGGGCACAGCAGGGGAGCCCCTATGACCTGGTAGGCTCCCTGGCCCTTTCTGGTGCTCTGCACACACTTTCTGGTGCTCTGCACACTTGTGTTTGTTTAATGTCTGCCCTTCCTGAGAGAGAACGAGCTTCCTGAGATTGTGGGCTGTGCTTGTTATGACCGTTCTCTGGCCAGCACTTGGCACATAGTAGGTGCCTGAAATATGCGTTGACTCTCCCTGGAAAAGACAATCCGGGATGGGAGGGAGTGGCAAAATAATGGTCATGGGAAAGAGAAGTCTGCAAGAATGAGATCCTCTGCGAGCGCTCTCCACCCACCACCACCACACGCACACAGCTGGGACGCAGGCAATAAATTAGTGGCTGGATTTCCATGCAACTTGGAGGCCTGGGTCATGTTTGCTTCCTTCGGCCCTGGAGTCTCTGAAGATAAGATGATACAAGGCCTATGTGAGGAGGCCAAGTGGGGTGAACGATGTAGGCATTGTGATGTAGTGTTGTGGGGGAAGAGGGGAGACTACTCAAGTTGCTATAATCAGTGCTTACATCAGGTGTATCTCCTGGAATCTCGAAGTCTGACCAGTTTGGGGGAGGGGTGGGGATGGAGGGCTGGGGTCTGGGAACCATCTCCCCAGTAGGGCTTGTCACAGGGGGCCTGGGGTGTTCCTGTGACCTGCAGAGCCTAAAGCAATGAGCAGCAGGGAATTACAGATGAAGGGGCCTCCGGTTGGCTCTCCCTGATTGCCCTGTGTGGGGGTGCTGCGGAGAGGTCCCCCAGAAGTGTACTTGTGCCTACTCAGGCAGATTTTCTGTCTGGATTACGCCCTGCCAGGCTGATGGCTTTTCCTGTGGACATACCAGGGACCTGCCGGTGGATGGAGGGGAGGCAGGAGGCCATGTGGAACCCAGGAAGATGACAGGGCACCATCCAGAGCTGTAAAAGGACCCAGAGGAGACCCCTGGCTGGGGCGCCCCCCACTGATGTGAGGGAAACACGGGACTTGCATGAGAGGCGTCTCAGAGGACTCGGGAACATTTGGTTTGGAACAGAAGACGCCGGAGAGCCTGTATCTTCAAACATTACATTCCAGTAGATAAACTTGAGAGTGGGAGCCTTATACCTATCTCTTATCTTTGCATCTGCAGTTTCCAGGGTCTGATTAGAACCGCCTGTGGGGCAGTAAGTTCCCTGTCTCTGGGCATGTTCAAATGTAGATGGACGGGACAAGCCCTGGGGATATGGGCTAACCAGGAAATCATTAGTGGCTTAAGGGATGGCCAGAGCCCCTCCCCGTCATGAGATTGCATTTGGTGCGGGTGGGGGGTGGGCTTTTCGGGGGAGGGGTACGGGGGAGAGGGGGGCAAAGCAGCCCTTCCCTGGGTGCTGACCAGTCCTTTCCTCCAGGGACTGCTCAGGAAACAGGGGCTCCCTCTGAGTATTATTGGAGGTAGGACTGTGGCTGCTACCCCAGGACCCAGCAGGGCTGAGACCCTCCCTCCCAGCTGGAGCCCTCTTTCCACTCATGGGGCTGTACCGCCGACCCGTTGGCCCTTTTCTTTCTCCAGGAACTTTCCTTTCACCTGCTCTGTGGGCATAAGCCTTGGCCTCCTCCTTACCTCCACATAGCCAGGCCAGGTCAGGGACCCATGGACTCTGAGTCAGCCTCCTGCCTCCAGATTCTGGCTGGCCGCGGAGGTCTTGAGTATGGGCCGCAGCTGGGTTTCCCTAAATGTCTACCTTCGTCACCCTGCTGGGAGCTTGTCTTACCCTTTCGGAGAAAGGCTCCTCCCCTCGTCCCTGGACCCTGTGGGAGAGTCACACCTTGCCTGTCTTTTCACCCACCCGGTGTGGGAGGAGGGACTTTTCTTTTGGGAAACATTTGACCCTTTGCAGTGATCCCGTCGTGGTGGTCATGCTCCCTTGACTCTGGGGGTGAGGCAGGGATGCTGAGAGCTTGAAATGTGGGGTTAAGAAGCTGCTTAAGGGGGCGCCTGGGTGGCTCAGTGGGTTAAGCCGCTGCCTTCGGCTCAGGTCATGATCTCAGGGTCCTGGGACCGAGCCCCGCATCGGGCTCTCTGCTCAGTGGGGAGCCTGCTTCCTCCTCTCTCTCTGCCTGCCTCTCTGCCTACTTGTGATCTCTGTCAAATAAATAAATAAATAATCTTTAAAAAAAAAAAAAAAAGCTGCTTAAGGACGCAGGGAGCTGGGGTTGGAAGCCCCCTCATGCCTCCTCTGGGAGACCTTGTCTCGGGCCTGGTGGGGCTGGGAAGCCAGCCTGCTGAAGGACGAGGACCAGGGACAGGAGGGAGGGGCCTGGAGCCACCTTCCACAGGGGCCCCGGGCCAGAGGCAAACCCCAAGGGGCAGCCTTTGTCACCAGCCCTACCTCTTGCCTTGGCCAGGCGCCTTGCTAGGCATCTCTGGTCCCAGTCTCAGAGATGGTGGTGCATGGGGAAAGCTCCCAGCTGGGCTTACTAGAAGCCCCAGTGAGGCTGGGCGCGATGGGTTATCAGGTCACTGCACGGAAGTGTCTGGTCCCGCACCCGCACACGGGGACTTTCACCTGTAGCCACCATGGGGTCTTGTCGTGCAGGGAGGTCGGCCAACTATTTTGTATGAATTGTGACCGCTCTAAGTCCCCCTGAGGCCAGCAGCGTACGGAGAGCCGGGGTGCCTAGTCTGAAGTTGATCAAACATTTTCCTCTGAGGACTCAGAATGTTCTGGTGGGTAAAGCCAGAATCTTGCTATGGGCCGCGCAGTGTCCTGACCAGTTGACCTTCTGGGCCAGCATTTTTATCTCCCCAAGGCCCCAGCACGGAGCCCCTCCCAGCCACCCCGCCCACTCGGTGCCCGGAGCCCCAAGCTAATTCCTGGGGCAGGTGTCACGCCCACCGCACCCTCGGCCGAGCTGACTTGCCCGCGTTCTGTGTGTCCCCAGGCTGCTGAACAGAATGTCTGCGGACGACCGGCACCTGGGCTCCAGCTGCGGCTCCTTCATCAAGACAGAGCCGTCCAGTCCGTCCTCGGGCATCGACGCCCTCAGCCACCACAGCCCCAGCGGCTCATCCGACGCCAGCGGCGGCTTCGGCCTGGCCCTGGGCGCCCACGCCAATGGTCTGGACTCGCCGCCCATGTTCGCAGGCGCCGGGCTGGGCAGCACCCCGTGTCGCAAGAGCTACGAGGACTGTGCGGGCGGCCTCATGGAGGACTCGGCTATCAAGTGCGAGTACATGCTCAACGCCATCCCGAAGCGCCTGTGCCTCGTGTGCGGGGACATCGCCTCCGGCTACCACTACGGCGTGGCGTCCTGCGAGGCCTGCAAGGCCTTCTTCAAGAGGACCATCCAAGGTGCGTGACGGTGGGGCAGGGCCCGAGCGGGAGAGGTGGGTGCAGCAGGAAACGGGGCGGGGGGGGGGCGGTATATGCCCGGCAGCTGCTGGGTCCGGCCGGGCACCGGGACGGCAGGGGTTCCATAGGGTCTCCCCCGGCCTCTCGATTTCTCCTTCGGGATTCCGGGAAAGACTCTGAACCCCAGGACAGTCGTGCAGAGGGTAGACATGTCCCTGTGGCACCCCAGAAAACCCAAAGGAAATCCACACAACGCCTCACTATTCGTGCGTCACTCAGTGGTAGGGGGAACAACTGTCGAGGGCGTGTCCCTAAAAAGCTGATTTGGGGGGAGAAGATTGTTCTTGGCCCTGCAGTTCCAGACCCTTAATAGTAGAGTTCTCATTTTGTTGTGATCCTTTCTTTCCTTTTTTTTTTTTTTTTTTTTGTTTGTTTCAAAAGAAAGAGGAGGCAGGGGTGGAGGGGCAGAAGGAGAGGGAGAATCTCAAGCAGACTCCCTGCTGAGCACAGAGCTGGCCCCGGGGCTCTATCTCGGGAGCCGGAGATTCTGACCTGAGCGGAAATTGAGAGCCCATGCCTTAGCCGACTGAGCCTCCCAGGCACCCTGTTTTGATCTTTTTTAATTGCACAAGTGAAACACCGTTTTCTTAATTGGGAGAGTCAGGCCACCAGAGCAAGGGAAACCCACTCACCCTGTCTGATCCCAGCCTGGCCTGTCTTTGAGGGCTCTTTACGTGCATTGGTGTTATCAGCTGAATTGTGTTCTGATGGCCAGGACGTTGGCTGTCTGTCTCAGAGGGTTCCATGAGTGATTTATTCCTATGAACTTGTGCAGGAGCCCTGGTGGGTGCTGTCTGTAAAGTCACCCCAAGGGAAATGGGGGCTACTAATGGGTCCACCCTCACAGCTGTTGCCAAGTTCACGGCACAGCGGTCAGCCCGGAGGAACAGCCTGTGCGCGGTAGGTAGACTCTTAAAGCAGCCGTTCATGGGTAGAGCACTCACGCCTTTCATTCCGTTAACTTTCCCTTGAGCACCTACTAAGCGCCAGCCCTTGTCCTAGGTGCTGTGTGGATAGAGTAGACAAAAGCCCTCCTTGTGCACGGAACTGAGGTGAGCTGATACCGTTTCACTGGGATGGAATTCGTAACCGACTGGACAAAACCCAGGGGGCACCTGTCTTGCCCCCCTGGTCCTGCCTGGCTGTCCTAAGGAGGGTGTCCTCCCTCCCCCACATCCCCATTTCACTTTTGAAAGAGTCAGGTTGAGCTTTCCTGGGATGATTTGGTCGTTTATTCATTCAACAAATATTTGTTGAAATTCTTGTGATGATGTATTTATCAAATCAGTGGAGGCCCTTTGGGGTGGGTCACATTTCCAATTCTACCTATTAATGGAGATGTTGGGGTGTAGAGATTATCCGCCTGGGTCCCTGGGTCAGACCGCTCTGTCCATTACTCACGCTGAATGTCCCTGGGCCTGCTGCCTCAGTTTCTCCCTGGGCTCCTGTCCTCAGTAAGGTGAGATACGGTCTTTCCTTCCTCCCATAGAGATGTTAAAAGAAGAGTAAGTGAATCAGTATGTACAAAGCACTTTGACTATTGCTTGGCAGCTTGTAAGTATGAAATAAACGCTTCCAAACATTATTTTCACTTTCGCAATACGACTTAGGACATAACTCCTAAGACAACAGACATACAATTTATTGTACCGAGCTGGCTTTTGTAATGACATCTATTTAAGTAAAACGGTGTAATTATTATGACTTATAATTTAAATTATTTTAGCTATTTTAGTTATAGGTAATAGTTTTTAAATGAACCCTCAAAAAAATACGGTAAAAGTTCAATCATTGCAGAAGAGTAAAGCAATGAAAAGTGTATTTTCCTAAAGCCCCAGACTCTGGTTCCTCGTACCTTCCCCAGAAGGAGCTGTGACCCACAGTGCTTTCAGCAAATATTTACTGAGTGTGTTACGTCAGGTGCTGTGCTTGCCTCCAGCGCTGTGAATGTACGCATCCCCGTCCCTGCCAGCTTCAGACCCTTGAGTCTGGGAGGAGGCCCTGGAAACTCTATTGGAAAGGCACTGTGTGGTCGTGCTGAATCTCCTGCGTCCGTCAGGGTTGAAAATCTCTGGTCTGAGAGCTAGTCAGCGTCATTGGATATTTGACAGACAGGAGATGTTTACATTTTCTTCCCCCATCGGGAGGTGGTCTTGGTAAGATGGCCATTAGTTTGGATTCTTTGAGGTTGGTTGAAAAATCGCTTTTTTTTTTTTAGGAGATAATCCCGTTTTCTTCATTCCGTATTGCTCTTAAATGAGGGGAAGGGGTTCTGGATCACATTTTCTGAACGTCCCACATGCGGAAGGATTTGTAAATAGTCTTAATTATTTGTTCCACGAAGAGGATAATGATCTTTTTCCTAGAAGTCAGAAGACAAACAGCAGCATTTAGTACCGTCAGGACTGAACTGCTCTTGCCTCTTTTCTTTGTCCCAAGTCCTGAGTCTTCTGAAGCAGGGAGAGGTTTCTGTCTAGAACAGGGAAGACGTACCCTGTAAAGCTGACGGCCTTCTCGGGTGATTTTTGTTGACTCTTTGGTTTTAGTCTAACATTGATTTCGACTTTGTTGTTTTGGGACGTGAGGGCTGTAGAAAATCTGGGAACATTGAGAGGAGAATGTGATGTATTGAATGACCTCAGGGACAAGTGGGAACTGTGTGCGTGCTCTGAGTGAGGTACGGGCCGGAAGCAGGAGAGAGAGACGGGCTGGAAGCAGGAGAGAGAGATGAGGCACCTGGCCTTGAGATGCTGCAATCTGACGCTTAGAGCACGTGAGTCTGTAGGCCTGGCCTTGGGCTCCAAGCCCGTTTATGGTCCCCTAAGCACCTACCCTATTTAAGGAGGATATTCAGACCATTAAAAAAAAAAAAATCTCATCACTTGGACTGAGGGCCTTCCATCACGGAATGATCCATTCATGAATTTATGTGGATGCTTGGAAGCTCTCAGGCTAATGCTGGCTCATTTTCCACCTCCCTCCTTAGAACACTCCAGTCTCTTAGTGCTTATCCCAGTATGGGAAGTTTATAGAAACAATGTCATGGTAGACTTAAGGAAAAAATTCTCAGGTGCCTATTTCTTTCTTTTCTTTCCTTTCTGCCCTTTGTTCTTTTTTCTTTAGATTTTATTATTAAGTAATTAATCTTTACACCCAAAGTGGGGTTTGAACCTACAGCCCCAAGGTCACTAGTCCGCAAGCTCCACTGACGGAGCCTGCGAGGCGTTTCTGTAAGTACTTACTGAGCGCGCAGGTGCTGTGCGGGGTGTCCTCACTCAGGCAGGAGTGGGCGGGGCCTGGAGAGGTGGGCTCAGCACAGCCTCCAGGCTGAAGCCTGCTTTTGTCAGTCAGATTGGATTAGGACTCTGCCCCACCTGTTCATTTACATAGAGTCAGGGGGCTTTGATGGGGCAACCTCTGGATTGAGTAGTTTCCATGGAGACTTCTGGCTCCAAAACCTAGACCATTTTACCGTCTGGCCCCTTATGGAAACAGTTTGCACTCCCCTGCAAGACAGTATTGAACGAGGTGGGCGTACTCCTCTGCCCTCAGGGGGCTTGGAGTCTGCCCCGCCCCATTCTCTGCCAGAAGGGCGTTTGTTGTCAGTGTGGGGATGCGCTGATGACACCCTGAACAGATGGACTTAGCCACAAAAAAGGCACCTTCCAGACGGGACACCCACTCCTCACCAAAGGAGATAATCATTAGCCTGATTGAATTTACTAGCATATCTAAAGAAAAAAATGTGCTCACCGAAGAGGATTGATCAGCCCCAGAGGGCAGGTCTTTGGCCAAGGCACCACTCCACTCCTAGGAGTCCGCCTGGGGGATGGACTGCTGTCCTGATAAACATCTTTCTGATTCGCATCCAGTTCCCCTATAGGTCTTCAGCTTGGAGTGAACTTGCTGGTTAAGCACACCAGTTCCTCCCCGTACTTGAATGTGCCTCCCTGGGCTTATACATCAGGTTCTGGAATTTGGGCAATGGGAGTCTGCCCCAGAGAGATGGCCCCTCTCTGGATGATGATACTGACCTCACAGTAAGGAAAACCTCTGTAATGAGGTGGCCTTTGGGGGAGTCCCCTGTTTCCAAGCTGGATCCCCCCAGGACCTTGAGAAATGAGAAGATGCCACCGGACCTGCCCACTCTCCCCTGCACTTGTGGTGCCTTCTGTCACCGATCGCCTGGTTATAGATGCTGCCACGAAGGCTGGGAGAGGTCTCCCAACCGGGGCTCTCGCCGCCTCCCAGGGTTTGAGGCCCTCCTCCTCCCCACTATCTCCTTTTATCTTCTCACTTTGTAGTCTTCTTCCTGCCATCTGCATTTAAATACCTCTAGTACCTCCTGTCTAAAATGAAAACAAAACAGCATCCCCATCCCCTGAGGCTTCAGCCTCCAGCCCTCCTTAACCTCCTCTCCATTCTTGACCCACCATGTGTGCCCAGTACATCCTGCCCCATGTTCCAGTTGCCTCCGGAGTTAGAGGAGTCCCACTTCCAAAGCTCATGCATCAGCCTCCCTGTGCCTTTGACGCCTAGAGAAATCTCCACTTGGGTGTCCCAGAAACCCCCCAGATGCAATGAGTCCTCAACAGAAGCGGTGTCTCTGCTCAGGTGTTCTTGTGCTCCAGTCGCTGCCCACTCCCCAGCATGTAGGCCAGAAGTGGGGTTTATCTTTTTAAAGATTTTTAAAAAGATTTTATTTGTTCAGGGGCGCCTGGGTGGCTCAGTGGGTTAAGCCTCTGCCTTCGGCTCCGGTCATGATCCCAGGTGGGATCGAGCCCCACATGGGGCTCTCTGCTCGGCGGAGAGCCTGCTTCCTCCTCTCTCTCTCTCTGCCTGCCTCTCTGCCTACTTGTGATCTCTGTCTGTCAAATAAACAGACTGGGTGGCTCAGTGGTTTGAGCCGCTGCCTTCGGCTCCGGTCATGGTCTCGGGATCCTGGGATCGAGTCCCGCATCGGGCTCTCTGCTTGGCAGGGAGCCTGCTTCCTTCTCACTCTCTCTGCCTACCTCTCTGCCTACTTGTGATTTCTCTCTGTCAAATAAATAAATAAAATCTTTAAAAAAAAAAAAAAAAAGAAAAAATAAATAAATAAAATCTTTTAAAAAAAAGATTTTATTTGTTCGTATGAGAGAAAGATCACAAGTAGGCAAAGAGGCAGGCAGAGAGGGAGGGGGAAATAGCTCCCCGCTGAGCAGAGAGCCCGATGTGGGGCTGGATCCCAGCACCCTGAGATCATGACCGGAGCGGAAGGCAGAGGCTTTAACCCACTGACCCACCCAGGCGCCCCATGGGTCTTACCCTTAACTCTGCTTCCTGCCCCCCATCCCAAACTAACGTCCCAGCCGCCGTGGCCTGTGGAGTCTCCTCCCTTCATGTCCCCTGCCCGGATGCTTCTCTCCATTTGCCCTGGTCCATTCCAGGCAGCCACTGACCACTGACCACGGTAGTTTCTAGTCCAGACTCCCAGCTGTAAGGCTTAGCCCTTCCCAGTCTGTTTTTTTTTAGTGCTGCTAGGGAGACGGTTCTGAACACATATCTGAACGTGGCACTCTTCCTGTCTTGCTTGTGGGTGAATGGCAGTTCCAGAACGTGACTGAGGATGTCCTCTGGGATTGCCCCACGCTGACCCGGGAACCTCAGCCCCGGCCACTTTCCCTTGCAGGCTGTGCGGCCAGGCTGACTGCTCTGTTTTCCAGTTCCCGGAACTGGTTGCACGCCATCAAGTTTCTAGGCGTCACACGTATTTGTCCCTTTATTCTGCCTCCCCCAACCTCTGGCCCCTACTTTTGTCCTGTAGGTGTCCAGTTAATTGGCATTTCCTCCGGGAAGTCTCCCCCCCCCTTCCTCCTCTCATTTGGCATAGGGGGCACCCCTCCCGGGCAGGAATAGGGTTGTATTTACTTCGATTTTTGCTGAACCCCACATCCTCTAGCAGTGCCTGGTGCTTAGAAAGTTCTCCATGCATAGAAGGCGATCCCCGCAGTGATCCCCCTTTTCCCAGTGAGGACGAACCAAAGAAGTCTGGCCAATTTGCATGCACGAACTTGCAGCGATCTCGGTAAACTAGGCCAAGGTCTACTTAAAACAGTGTTAATTCTAGTTCTTCTCATCTGTTGAGAATCACATTTTGTAAAACACTGTTTCTTTTGAAAACTTTTCCTTCTCACATTTCGTGAAGCAGGGTTTATCAGACTTCTCACACAGACCTTTGACTAAAGTGCCTTTGCCTTTTCTAGGGACTTCTTGGGTCATTTAAGCCAGTTTTTTAGAGCACACTGTCTTTCCTTCGTCTTGCTTACTTGAAATTTTATGAGCAGGTCGGGGCTGCTGTCCCTGAAAATTTCACTTTGAGCTGTCCGTCCGGTTCCCGGACCATTAGGACAGCTGCTTTTCTTTGTGTCGATTTACAGTCCTGATTTCCATGACATACTGGGTGCTCTGACGGCTTTTGGCACCCAGCATTTGCAACCGTGAGGTTCTGTTCCTAGGAAGAACCACATTTGGGTGACTTTTCTTTATTGCCTTGTTACTGATCCGGTGGGATGGATGACTAGCACTGGTTGAGGTCTCCTTGGGGCCGTAGGGCCGTCCTGATGGTGGGTCAGTCTAAAGTGATGGTC
Source organism: Meles meles (assembly GCF_922984935.1). Classification (NCBI taxonomy): domain Eukaryota; kingdom Metazoa; phylum Chordata; class Mammalia; order Carnivora; family Mustelidae; genus Meles; species Meles meles. Next base: position 134,892,764 of record NC_060071.1, on the reverse strand, counting down.
ACGGCCCCTCTCTTAGATGTCACAAAGGCTCAGATAATAAAGAGTCTCTTTTCTAAAGGACAGTGTTTGTTGGGGGGGACATGGCTGCCTTACGTTTGAGCTCATGAAGCAGTTACTCAGTTCTGTGCTGACTGTCGACGGAGTCCAGCCACTGTGCTGGGAGCTGGGGGCGGAGCAGGGCCCCGAGCCTGAAGGTTGCCAGGTGGGGGGTGGGGGAAGGGCAGTCAACATGATAGCTCGTAAAAGATTCGTCATGACACCCTCGAGACAAGTGCTGGGCACGAGCAGGACCAGTGACGAGACCAGACCGAGTGGGCAGAAAGGGTCTGATTCAGACAGGAGATTTGGAAGGGCCCTGCTGAGGAGATGACTGTCAAGGTAGGCAAAGCACGTGGAAGAGTCCTGGGGCCAGCCCTGGAGGCAGAGGAAACAGCAACTCGTCTCAGGACCAGAAAGAGGGCCAGGGTGTCTGGTGGGAGGGAGGCCGAGGGAAGACCTGGAGGGTGGGGGGCACGGGGCGTGCTGCACTTGGACTTTCTCCTAGGCGGAGTGGAAGCCGTTGATGAATACATTGCTGTGGGAAAGGTGAAGCCACCCTGTACCCTTTCCTACATCCCCAGGGCATGTGGCCAACTTAGCAGTTCACCTGAGGCCCTTGGAGCAGCTCCTGGGTGTGTGACTTAAGATGAGGAAAGCAAGAAAGAAGCTCTGGCAGGCTCCGCTTCTGTTCATCTGGGGACCCAGATGCAGGCTTAGAAGGAAACTCTCCCAGGAAGGGGGCAGGGAGATGATTGATGGGTTATCCTGGCTTGGACCGCCTCCAGGCCTTTTGTCCTGGAGCATGAAGCTGGGGATCCCAGGGGACACGAGCTAAGGGGGCTGCAGAGACAGAGGCAGCAGGGTGTGGGAGTCAGGAGCGGGTTGCTGTCCCCAGCTCTGCCCCTGACCAGCCAGCTGACCTTGGGTGGGGATTGGGTTCTCTGATCTCAGTTTCCTCATCTGTACACAGAGAGTCCGGAACCGGGGCACCTGGATGGCTCAGTGGGTTAAAGCCTCTGCCTTCAGCTGAGGTCATGATCCCAGCATCCTGGGATCGAGCCCCCACATTGGGCTCCAGAGAGCCCGCTTCCCTTCCTCTCTGTCTGCCTGCCTCTCTGCCTACTTGTGATCTCTGTCTATGAAATTAAAAAAAAAAATCTTTAAAGAGTCCAGAACCCCGCGGATGCTGTGTGGTGTGCAGGGCACTGGGGCAATGAGAGGAAAAAGAAATCACAGTTCCTCTTTGCAGAGACGCGGCCAGGGTGCAAGTCAGGTGAGACAGCCCAGTCAGGGCAGGGATGGCATCTGGAAGGCTGTGCAAGCAGGAGTGACAGGTGAACATGCCTGGCAGAATGCCATGGGAGGAGTGGGGCCCAGGGAGGGCTCGGGGAGGTGGGGCTCCGTGACAGAGGACAGACGGGGAAGGCAGCATGAGGCTGGATGTCACAGGGCTTCCTGGGCTTTGTGAAGGAGGAGAATAATGTTCAGGGGTGGTCTCACCTGGCTTAGAACCCCAGTTTGACAATTCCTTCCCTTGGTCAACTTGGTCAAGTTACTTAGTTTCTCTGGGCCTTAATTTCCTTGTCAAGGAAATGGGATTAAGGGGGCTGATCAGTGGTTTCTGCCGCTGGCATGTCCTTGCAAAGTGTGGAAATAAAAGGAGACCTGCGTGTTAAGTCTTCTGCTCGGTGCCTGGAGTCTGAGAGCCCTTAAGTCCATTTTGTGGCTTCTCATGCTCAGCTACCCGAACCACTGAAGGGATTTTAGAGCAGGGGATTAATCCCATCTCCTTTTGGCTAGGGAATTCTGGCAAGATGATTCAGGGAAAGATGGGCGAAGTAGGAGCGCCTACTGCCTAGGGGCAGGCAGTCGGGTCAGGAGGTGATTTTTTTCTTTTCTTTTTTTTTTTTTTAAAGATTTTATTTATTTATTTGACAGAGAGAGATACAAGTAGGCAGAGAGGCAGGCAGAGAGAGTGAGAGGGAAGCAGGCTCCCTGCCGAGCAGAGAGCCCGATGTGGGACTCGATCCCAGGACCCTGAGATCATGACCTGAGCCGAAGGCAGCGGCCTAAACCACTGAGCCACCCAGGCGCCCCAGGAGGTGATTTTCATAGTTCATTTAACAGAGCCACTTAAGCATGCTGCTGGGGGCATCCAAGCCAGCAGGGGCAGGAGGGGTAAAAGGAGAGGTTAGGCCAGAGAAGCTTTTGGAAGTGGATTCAGTATAAAGAGAAGAGTGGCTGGATTGAGACTGACCCTTGGGTTTTAATTTTAGGCTGCTACTGGGGGCAAGGAAATCTAGAAAGAATTTTCCCGGCGGAAGAAGGGCCAGCTGGGAGGTCAGGGTCATGGACAAAGTTTGGGTCATGCTGAGTTGACCAGTTCACAGGTCTTAACCTGGAAGAGTTGAAAATCAGGGCCTAGAGCTCAAGAGTGGAATTTGTGTAGGGTTTGGAGGCTGATGAGATCTTCTAGTGGTTCTCAAAAGTGTGGTCTAGAAGCACCTGGGAATTTGTTGGAAATGCAAATTTCTAGCCCCACCCAGGCCTCTAATCTGAGGGGGGGGGGGTGTAGGGCCCAGCCTTTTTATGTAATACACCCTCAGGAGAGCTTCTAGAGAAAGCTCCTCAGCAGGAGAGGGGCAGAGGGTGGGGGGTAGCAGGAAGGAGCTGGTGAGAGGAAGGGGAGACTGAGCCTTGGAAGAAGACTGGGAAGCTCCATCTTGCCCAGTTGGAACACGCAATTTCCCGCTGTAACGTCTCTGAACCGGGCTGTGCGCTGGTCACTCCAGTTGCCCCTCCCCTGCATCCCTGTCAGAACTTGCGGAAAGGGGCCAGCGACCTGGGAGGAACCCCCGTGCCCAAGACAGTGGACATTCTTCAGCTCCCTTATTAACCGAGAGGACAATTCTATGGAAGAACACCAAAACAATGACCTTGATCGAAAATGATTCAGGAGAGTCCCACTCGAAGTTTCGTGACACCTTTCATTTGTTTTTCTTTTATTTTCTCTTCCGTGTATGCACAGGAATACTGTGTGACCAAATCTCTATCTCAGTAAAGCTCAAAGAGATCTCACAAGAAAAAAAAAAACGAAAATGCAAGGGCAAGGGAGCATAGTCAGTCTGATGGGCAGATTTCCCTTTTTTCTTGATGCTACATAAAATAATGGTGCGGTCTTCCGTCAGAAGCACCGCAGAATCAGAAGAGAAGGGATTGGAGACCTTGCTCCAGTCCCTGAAAGGGGAGGGGAGATGAAATCGAACATAGGGGTTTAAGGGTTTAAGAACTAGGTGTCCTCTGCTGCGGGAAGGATTGGGGATGGGGGTACCTGCAGCATTTGCTGAATTCTAAGGTTTTCTAGGTGGAGGTTCTTGGTTTTCAAATTGTTTACCTTTACCCCCTTGAGATCCCCCCCTTTTTTTTTTAATAGAGAGCAGGGGAGGGGCAGAGGGAGAAGCAGACTTCCTGCTGAGCAGGGAACCTCCCCCCCCCACACACACACAATGGGAGGGCTTGATCCTAGACCCTGGGATTGCGACATTAGCCGAAGACGAAGACGGATGCTTAGTCGAAGACGAAGACGGATGCTTAGTCGAATGTGCGGTGGGAGAGGGCTTGGAGGGTCGGTGGGGTTTTGCCAAGCCTATGGACTGCGGGCCTAGGTTGGGGAGATTAGTTAGGATGGACAGGTTAGAGGCAATTAGATGATAAAGAGTTGGCTAGGCTTTGCCTTGGAGGTTAGAGTTCATTCTTTACATAATAAGGAGCGGTTGGGCAATTTCTTGAGCTTAATTCTTAAGTTAAATTTGTAACTTTTATCAAAATAATGTATGTGTACAGTTTTTAAAAGTACAATAGAAGTGTCAGTCTCCTAATAGTCCCTGGCCCTTCACATTCTCTTTCCTCCCCTCGGGATTCAGACTTAGCCCCCCAAGGAGAACTTCCTTCTGGCATTTATCGTTGTAGTTGCTAATAGGATTTTACAGCTATGTTTACTGAGTTGGAAGTTTCGGCATTATTTCTTGACTTCTATTACGGACACTAAGAATTAGTTCCAGTTTACAGCCCATTACACACCCACCCACACCCACTCACTCTTACTTCCATCTTTTCATTGTCGGAACATGGCTGCATCGCAGCTCTCGGTTCAGCCCCTGACTGCTAGTTCCTTCTCCACGTGTCCTTGACTCTTCTCCTGGGTTGGACCCCCTGTTTTCTGGATCCAAAGGCACAGGGGAGGTAAAATTGTCGACGTCTTGGAAGTGCGGAAATGTCTTTACTCATTCCTTCAGCCCACACATGAGATGTATATCTTGGCTTGGTAGAAAATTCTGGCTGAAAGTGACCCATCCCCCGCCCCATAACACCATTGCTGGTTTTCTTGGTTTCCGGTGCTGCCCTCAAGAAGCGTGGAGTCGTCCTTTAGGGACTGGATATTGAGACCTCATTGTTGCACAGACGGTTCTGGGTGCTGGGGAAGCCTCCATGAACAAAACAGAGAAGAAACAAGAGACGTAAATGTGAAGTCGGGCGATGGCGCTGAAAAGAGAAAGTGGCCGTGCCCACAGGGGGGGTGTGTGCGGTTCGGGGGCTTTTTTCCCTCGTGGGATCAGATAGGGTGACTCATCTTACTCTCCATCTGTTTTTGACTCGTTTTTTCACTCTCCCTGAAAAATTTTAATCTTTTCTTTCTTTGTTCTCTCAGATTGAAATTTTATTATTAAAGTCTGTGTAGTGTGTTGTAGTTCTTTTTTATTATTTATTTATTTATCTATTTTCATATTTTTGTTTCGCGGTAATTCAAGAGGCACAGTGCAGTTTTAAGAAATAGTCCAGAAAGGGCCCCTGGGTGGCTCAGTGGGTTAAGCCTCTGCCTGCGGCTCAGGTCATGATCCCAGGGTTCTGGGATCGAGCCCCGCATTGAGCCCCTAATCGGGCTCTCTGCTCAGCAACAAGCCTGTTTCCTCTCTCTCTGCCTCTCTGCCTACTTGTGATCTCTGTCTGTCAAATAAATAAATCTTAAAAAAAAAAAAAAGTCCAGAAAAAAAAATAGTCCAGAAAGATCCCGTATACCTTTCACCCAGTTTCCCCTAAAGATAATATCTCATTCGGATTTTACCAGTTGTACACGTTCTGTGTGGGTTTTAGTTCTTTGCAATTCTATGCAATTTTATCTCCATGAACTGCTATGACCATCCACACCATCAGATAGAGAAAATCAGATAGGGAAGGGCTATCACCACCTCCCTCTCTCTCCCCTCCCTGACCTGGGGCAGCTACTAATTTGTCCTCCGCCTCTACAGTTCTATCCCGATCTTTTCTCATTCATTCTTCTGGACTTTTACTTTTTTTCGTAAACTCCTACATTTTAGGTCTTGGAAATGTCCACCACCCTCCCCTCCCTCTGATCTTTGATTTCTGCCTTTGTGATGACTTCCTCTTCAGGCTTTCCTCTCTCAAAAAGTGCTGATGATTCGACTTCGAGCTTCCAGGATCAGCTAGCTGTCTAATTCTAACATCTTTTCTAGCCTGTTCTCGATTGCTTGGGTTTTTGTTCTGCTAGAGTAGTTCCTCAGCTCTTCTAAATTTATTGTGGCATTCATAGTTTTAATTTCTGTGAGCTCCATTTTACACTTTTTTAAAATCCTTTATTGCATGCTGTTCTTGTTTCATGAACGCAGTTTCGGGGTTTTTTTTTTCTTCTCAAATTGATAGTACGCTGATTATGCTTTGTGAGCCTGTTTCTACTGACTGCTTTGTCCTGGTTTCTTCCCATGTATTTTTCCCTCATTTATTTGTTTCGGTTAGTCTTTCATATTGAAGTCTTTTTTATGAATGTATTGGTAATCCTTGGCTGTCTGTCTGTCCTAAATGCAAAGAGGGATAAAAAGAAGAGAAGGAGCTTTCCCTCGGTTTATCTTTATTGGCCGGTCTTCTCTCTGATGCTGTGCAATCTCCCAGGCGAAGAGCCCTATAAATTCCTACCTTTGGGTGAGGGATAGAGTATAGACTGCTAGAATTCTGGGAGTGGGCCTGGGGGTGGGCTGGGTGGTCTCACTATCTGGTCATCCTGTTTCAGCCCCTTTTGCCCATGGTCGAAGCTGAGCTCTTACGTCTAGAGAACTTGACTTGCTCATATTCACCAGGGATTAAGCTGGCTTCTCTGCGGTGGGTTGTGGACCACTCCTTGGTGGCCACAACCCTACCAAGTACTTGGTAGCTAAGTACTCCCTAAATACAGATTAGCAAATTCCCCTGTTTCTGGCCTTACACGCCATTCAATCTTCTGTATCTTGAGTCTTCAATGCCTGAGGCTTTCTGAGGTTCTGCAGTACAAATGCTTTGTCAGCTGGAGCTCCTTCTTTGGCTGCTTTGGTTTTTGGGGGGTTGGTTGGTTGGTTTTTGTTTTGTTTTGTTTTGTCTTTTTGAAAGAGAGAGTACCTGGGGGGTTGAGAGGGAGAGACAGAGAATCTCAAGCGGGCTCAGCACAGAGCCTGACTTGGGGGGCTCCACGAGGCGCCCCTAGCTACTTTGGTTTTCGCTTTGTCCATTCTTCTGCGACCGTTCTCACTCCCATGCTGCCATTCAACGTGCCAGGATGGAGGAGTTCTGCACAGGAAAGTTGTTAAATTTGCTCCAGGGGCGGTGTGGAGGGTAAACTGGAATGGGACCTGGAGACAAAGGCGAGTGCATAGACGTGAGGTAAGAGGTGATGAGTGTGGGGACTTGCTGTGGCCAGAGGGGAAGGAGGGATGAGACATGAGCCGAGTAGGATGAGAAGGACCTTAGGACTGAGGGAGGGGGAAGAATCCAGGCTGCCTCAGTTTCTGACCTAGACGGTGGGGCAGCTTAGTGATCCTTTTGCTGTGTGATCAGAGCCACGGTGAGAGGAGCAGACCAGGTGCGGATGGGCTCCGTTGAGGAAGTGTGAGGAACCCGAGAGACTTCTGAGTGGAAATAGCCAAGAGGTAGATGGAGGCCCAGGCAGGGTCTCTTGCTGCTGGTCCTCACCCAGTACGACAGCGGGAGACAGTGGCGGGAAGATCAGCCAGCCAGCAGGGAAGGAGCAGGGAAGGGTGTGGAGATGAGGACAGTGGGCCACACAGACAAGAAAGAGAGTCTGTGTCCCCCAGAAGAGAGATAAATAGGGGGGTTTAACCAGGTGACTGCCATCCCAGCCCTTCCAAGCAGTGACCTAAAATGGGGGTCATTCAGGCTCTGATTTAGCCAGAAGCCTCTGAGACATGCGTCCCCCAGGAGCCCTGTCTGAGCTCTGCCGCACCACTTCTGAGTCCCGGGAAAGGACTGCCTGCTGCCTGCAGCTGCTCAGGGACAGCTGATGGGGATGCCCTCGGGGTTTCCTTCTGGGGCACAGGATCAAAGAGAGCTGATGGTGGGGATTTCCCCTTGAGGTCAGAGGTCCCGCGGAAGTCCAGGCCGGGTTCCAGGCATTCCTGCCTCCCCTCCACACCACAGGTGCAGGCGCTCCAACTCTGAGGTCATCACTGGTCTTGAGGTTCTTGAATGTCAGAACGGGTGGCTGGCCTCATGTCTGGCACCTAGGAAAGACTTAGCCCGGAGTGTTCTGCTGAATTCACTCTGGCAGTCCTGCTTGCATTGAAATCAAGCACAGTGGCCTTGGTTCCGTGTTTGCCCACATGTTTACCTCACTAAGGTAACGTGCTTTCTGTCCCTGTATCACACAGCTTTAGGAGGAGGGAACGTGCTGTGCCCATTTTACAGATGAGGAAAGGGGCCCAGAGAGAAGTTCGGTGACTTGCCTGAGGTAGTGTCTGCCAGTGTCTATACTGGGCACACTCACGTGTTAGAACTCCGGATTTATGCCAGCGGCAGACTGTGTCCTTGTCTTCTGAGAGTCCACCTCCAAGATTGCTCGGCTTCAGCTGCTGCTGCTGGTGTGTGTTTGGGTGTGTGTGTCCACGTACACACCGCAGAGGCCCCTCCCTGCTCCCCGAGCTCTCCGACACTGCCCTCCAGAGACCACAGGAATTCTGATGAATTAATCTCATCACTTTATCGAGGAGGCACTTACAGAAATTACAAGGCAAGGCCACCAGCCTGGCTTTGCTGGCAGCCAGCCGCTGGGGCCATAAAGCAAATTGAAAGGAACAAAAATAAATAAATAAAATTAGAACACACTCTCTCTCTCTCTCTCTCACACACGTACATACGGGGTCAAGATCGTTGCTCAGGTTCTTGTTGTGAACGCTCAGTCCTCTTGTCCTGGGAGAGCACCGGTGCCAAATCAACAGACTTTTATCCACCCCCTGCTGGAACAACAGTCCTGCCAAACCTGGGACCCATCCTCCTTCAAGGACTGACAGGCTGGCTGTGCCGCCGAGACCAAGGGAGGTGAAGGCCGGAGTGTGCAGGCGGCCTCCCAGGGCTGCGGGAGTTACCTGGCCGGGTGAATGCGGGGCTGCGATGGGCCCCTCGAGCTCCCTGCACAGTGGTCCGGAGCGAGACTGGAGCCAGACCATCTGGGTTCAAGTCCTCGCTCTGCCTCGTGCTGGACCCTGCTCGCCTCTCTCAGCTATGAGATGGAGGAAGAAAGGTGTTCACCTCCAGAGTTGTTGGGAAAAGGAAAGAGGCCATACAGGAAAAGCAGAGCCGTGGCTGCTCCACGAGGAGCCCTTGTCCACGTGGGTGGAGGGACCTGGAGTCCCACAGGCGAAGGGGAGAAGCAGCAGCTCCTTAAGTGGGTCCTGGAGGTGTAGGCCACCAGGTGAGGCGGCGGAGGGAGCTCACTGGGATTGTTCTGGGCCGCTGGAACAAAGTCCTGGAGGCCTCGGTTCTCACTGAGTTCCGGAACTGCTCATTCGAGGCGTGGGGTGGAAAGGCGGCCGGAGACCAATTCTACAGAGCCTTCCTTCCAAGCCAAGATAGACTTGGATGAATTAGTTTGTATGTTTCCTCCTGTATATCTTTTCAACTCTGTGCTTAGAGGAGTACTGAACCTCGGTGCTAAGAAGTCACAAGAGCCCGTGTGGACTAAGACAGGGATAGCATTGGTTAAAAGAGGGGAGGGGCACGCACAATCTTCATCCCTTCCCCTTCCTGGCCTCTCCCACCCTCCAGCACAGAGCGTGACTTCTAGACTCCCCTCCCCCACCGGAAGAGGGAGGGAAGAAGATGATAAGGTGAGGCCTAGAACTCACGGAGGGATGGAGAGACCAGCAGATAGAGATCTAAGGTGCCCCAGGCAAACGGGCAGCTTCCTCACCAGTACGAAAGGGGCTAAGGTTACTGACGAAGCTCTTGGGAGCACTGACCTTGCACTTGGGGTTCAACAATTTTACTACTTCAGAGCACTTTGTCGGGGGTAGAAGTTGGTTCCTACCGGCTCTCAGAAAATCCAACAGTCAGTGTTTTCCATCTGCCACATGGGGAAGCTGAGGCACAGGGACACTAGAAGGCAGCCCCCTCCCTCACTTCCTCCAGACCACTTCGGCTACTGGGTCGGCAGCAGGGAGGGGCCTGTCTGGTCTCCCCAAGCTTCCCATGGGGTGCAAGGGTGGCACGGGCACTCTGGCCTTGAGTAACTCCTTTCGGCTCCCTCGGTCTCAGGTTTGTGGAATGAGGCATGGGTGGGCTCAGCCCTGAGCAGGTGCCTGGTGAAATGACTGAACTGCTAATGAGGGCGGGGTTGGGGCGAGAGGGGAAGGCGAATTCAGAGGCCAGGCGGGCCTGGAACTGTCCTTTCAAGCCCTGTCTCAGGCTGGGAGTGACCTTTCTGAGGCTGCTCTGTGCAGGGCAGAGTCCTTGCTGTGTGAGATGGGCCAACACAGCTTCAAAGGAGTGGACCTGGGCCTCAGGATAGGGGACTGGGCGGGCAGCCTTCTGGGCATCTGAATGGGGTGGGGACAGGAGGTTTGCGTTAGTTCCACATATGTTCTTTGAAAACCACAGGCTTTGGAGGTTGGGACAGGGTTGGGACAGGGGCCAGGAAGACCATACAAAAACAAAACACGGGGGTCGCTCGCTGTCTTGGATTTTACCTTCCAGTTGCCTTTCTCCTCCTCCGTGCCCCCTTTCCCTCCTGTTGCTTTTCTCTTTGCATTGATAGCGGCACAATGCATATTTGTTAAGTAACTGCAGACAGGTAAGAGGACGAAGGACAGAGGAGGTTCTGTCCTGTGTTAGAAAGGCAGTCGCAGCCTCTCCTGTAGGATGGGGCGGGATCAGTACCTGCTTGGTAGGATTGTTCCAAGGATTCCGTAGGTGACTCACTCAACCAGCTTTTCTTGCATGGCTTCTGCATGGCAGAGGCTGACCTCAGGGCGGCTGGAGTCTGAGTGGTAAACAGTGGGAGTGTGGGTCAGGTTCCTGGTAGCCGTCACTATAATTCATTAAAGGGAAGAGATAGAAAATGATCATGAGCGCACCTCTGTAGTAATGAACTGTGGTTATATACTCATCAACATGTTGAATCGTGCTTTACACCTTTTTTTTTTTTTTTTTTTTTAAGTAAGCTCTATGTCTGCGTGGAGCCTGAACTCACCACCCTGAGACCAAGAGTCCCATGTTCCACCAGCCGAGCCAGCCAGGCGCACCAGTGTTTTACAGTTGTGAAAGCAATCTTACAACCATGATCTTGCTAATCTTTCCTTTTGGAGCTAGCCCACGGCTTTGCAGAGGAGGAAACAGATTCTGCGAGAGGAAAGTGATTTCCTCATGGTCAGCAGGCTGAGAGGCTTGCGGCCTATGGGGCTAGAACTTCCCAGAGGCTTTTCCCCTGACTGGGGGCCTGTGGCTGGAGGGCGTAGGGACGGGTGGTCTGCACCTACATCCTGGTCAGTGCAAGGGGGTGTTCTCTGCCTGGGATAAAATGCTAGCTCAGGGGTGCCTTCGGAGCTGGGGGTGACCATTCTTCCAAGCTGCGGCTGCCAGGCCCACCCAGACCTCCAGGACTCTGGGATCTCTGTGTTGAAGGAAGGCGGAAAGATTTTGACACGTACCTCAGAGTACCTGCTTTGGGAGCCCCTGCCCTGTGGGAACCTCGGGACGAGGGGCAGTTGTAGGTCTGGCCGGTTGATCCCCGCCGGCCTGTGCTTGGCTGAGGGGGCCCGGGATGCCGCCCGCAACCCTGTGTGTGTCTGGTTACAGGGAACATCGAGTACAGCTGCCCCGCCACCAACGAGTGCGAGATCACAAAACGGAGGCGCAAGTCCTGCCAGGCCTGCCGCTTCATGAAATGCCTCAAAGTGGGGATGCTGAAGGAAGGTAAGAGGCCCGCACAGCCATGCTGCGCTCTTGCTGAGGCCCGGGCTCCCTGCTTGTGGTGTAGGGGGTGGGGGTTCTCAAGCCTCTGAGTCCCTGTCCCCGGGCCGGTGCAGACCCTGGATGTCTCTGCCCGCATCCCAGGTGAGGACCCTGTTCCCGGGGGGGGGGGGGCACGGGGGGGGCACCCACCTCTCCTCCCTCACACAAACCCTGCACAGAGGTTTACTGTGGCCTCGGAGCTGCACTCCGAAGGGAGATGTGGGGCATCAGGATCCTTTGGGAAAAACCCCGACCCCACCTGGGCCCTGGAAAGCTGGCTTGGCCCTGTGGGGAAGGCCCTCCTCTCGGGTTGAGCCCCCAGTTCACCCTGGAGGTAGTCGGCTTGAGAGGCTGCTCTCCCTGGCCGGGCCCTTTGTCTCGGTGGCCAAAGAGCAGAGATATTAAAGCCCAGAATGACCCAGCATGTCCTCTTCACCTGAGCAGGGTAGCTGTGCTCTTCCGCACGTGGGCAAGACACTGGTGTCACCGTGTGGAGGTCCCGTTCTCCCCCAAGTTCCCCGCCACCCCATCCTCAAGCACAGGCCGTGGGCTCCAAACACTTAGCCAGGATGATAAGAAGTAGAGTAATGCAACAGTGTAGTAATTATTTTTAAAAACTGATTGCATGTTGAAGTGATAATGTGGTGGATAGATGGGGTGAAACAAAAGATAGTGTGATGTTAATATCACCTGCTTCTTTTTATTGTCTTTAAAGGGGTTACTTGCAAATTTAAAATGACATGGGGTGCTCCTTCTTTGGACGGCGCTGCGCTGGGGCTCCTCGTCACCTGCCCTGTTGATGTGCTCAGATTGGATGGCCCTTGTTGAGGACCATTTTGGGGGATGGTGTGTGTGTGTGTGTGTGTGTGTGTGTGTGTTTCTCCTCTGCCTGAGCTTTAGAGGGAGCCGGTGCAGTTCTTACACATCAGCTTTTATGATTCTGGGCCCTGGGATCCTTCCAGAAGTGGAAGGAAGCGGGAAAAGTGGGGTGTGCTGTTGATGGCATGGTGAGGAGAGGCTAGGAGAGAAAGGAAAGGGGCAGGCAAGTCTGGAGTGTAGTCCTTCTCTGAGAGGGGGCTTCTGGAAGCCTAGCCCAGCCTTTGAGGGCCCCAGGACACTCCTCTCATTGTCCTCTCCCTGCATCCACCCGGGAAGAAGGCACGAATTTTAGGATGCTTTGTAGGTGGGACCACCTGGACCTTGTGGAAATCAGAGACCCCTCCCCCGGTTTCTATCTCCAGCAGCCCCCTTCGGCCCAGCCCCACGTGTGGACCTCTAAAACAAGCTGCTGATGCGGTTCCTCAGCTACCCCCCACCCACATGGCATGTTGGCCTTGCGATTGCCTTTCTCATTCTGCTCGGCTGCTAGAAACACGTCAGCAGCTTCGGGGGTGGGGGGGAGGTCAACGAAGAACAGTCCTTTTTCTAGAATAGCAATGGGCTGTCGTAGACCTGCTGAAAGACTGAGTTCCTTCATTTTGATTCTACACAGTTTTGGTCTTAGCTTGCTGTAGGGTGTGACCCATGCTGGTGGCTGAACTAGGTCCTCAGACTCTGACACTAGGCTCATTCTGCTCCTCCAGAGCCTTCTGGGGCTCACAGGGGAGGAAACGGAGGCTTAAAGGCCCTCGGTATTTGCTTGAGTGCTGACCTCTTGACTTCCTTCTCCATGTGCTGCTGGAGACCAGCCTCACAGTGTCTAGGTCGTAGGCTCCTCGATCCTAAGTCCTGAGGATGGGGGCTGCCACCGCGTTGGGGGAGGGTCGGTGTGAGGGTGCCGGGGCAGGCCAGGGGCCAGCTGTCCAGTGGCCCTTCCTGGTTGTAGTTTGTGGCCTCTCTCTGCTTGCTTCCCAGCATCTGAGGAACTTGGGGCAGAGGGGGGCCTCCGTGCTAGCACTGCACTCTGAATTTTAGGGATGACAGAATTGAGTCCTACAGGGCCGTTGGGGCTTGAGGTCTCTGCCACCTTCAGACACCTGCCAGTTTGTGGGGAGCTGGGCCCAGAGCCTGGAGCTTCCCTGAGCTCTGTGCTGAGTCTGCCCCAACCCCAGGCCACCCCACCCTCAGCCCTGGATTGTGGGCTGGAGAGCAGGGGAGGGAGGAGTAGAGATGAAAACGGGAGGACTGCTGCTTGAAATCCCTGATATTTTCTAAAGACGGTGTCTGACGAAGACTCTCCTTAGGGACTCCCCAGTACTGGGAAGAGAGTGGGAGAGCCTCCTAGTGGCCTCCCAGAGCAGGGGGATGACGGGGGGACCCACTGGAGGCAGAGAAGTGTGTGTGGCCAAGTGCACACTGGAGGCAAAGGCAGCTCAGGGACCCGGTGGGCCGCTTCAGAGAAGCCAAGCAGATGCTGTGTGTCCCCGGACCACGGTGTGGGGTGCTCAGGGCACGGGGCCTGACAGAAACTCTGCATTGGGAAGACGGGCACGGTGGGCCCTCACCTTGGCCTCCCTCTGCTTCATGTAGCCCGGTGGTAGGCCTAGGACTTGGTCGCAGGAAAGGGTGCAGGACGGCCTGTCTCTTTGGAGGCAGCCAGGGGCATCTGCCACTGTTGGCAGGAGTGCGGTGGGTGTGCTGAGGTAAACTGCCTGGGCCCCAGCCTGGTGAGGCCCTTTCTGGAGCTCTTCCTGGAGGAGGAGGGGGCACTCACCCACCCCCACCCTCCCCCAGAGCTGGCAGTTCCAAATCCAGAGGGGGCAGGGTGACACAAAGGCACCTGAGTGTGGACAAAGCCCAGCGCCTCCATTTCGTTTCTCCCCAGCCCCCCCCACTCCCCGTGCAATGCTGAGCCTTGGCGGGATCCTGCGATCAGAAGCTCCACGGGGACCATCCCCCTTAGGAGCTTGCCTCATTGAGGCGCCTGGGTCCCTGCCAGGCAGAGGCTCTTGGCAGCTGCCCTGGCTCCTGCTTTTGTTTGGTTGTCTCCCCACCACTTGGTGAGCAGGAGCCCAGGCCCCTGGGACAGGCACGGGCTCCCTGCTTCCCTCAACGCTGACCTGACTCTGAAAGGCAGACCCAGGAGCTGCTGCTCCTCTGCAAGCTTCCACAGTGGCCTGTCACGGAGGAACCAGGGACTGGCTATGGGGGTGGCGGGAGGCCGGGGAAAGGATGGCGAGTGCCAGGCCCCCTTCCTCCCCATCATCCCACCTACACATCTGAAGGCTGTTTCCTGCCTTCTGCCCAGCAGCTCCAGAGGTCTCTTACAGGTTTTCTTTTCTCAAGTAAAACAACCTGAGAGAGTGTTTCATGATGGGGGAGGGGGGAGGGGGGGGCAGCAACCGCGGGCCAGGGGGCGCGGGGGGGGGGGGGTGTCTGGTCACATGGCTTCCTTTGGCTCAGCCTCTGCCTTAAGGCTGCTGTAGGCTCTGGAATCATCTGCTGGGCAATGTAGGCAATGCCCATGGGTCTGTCTCACTTAAAGCAAATCCAGCGTGTGAAAGTCTGTATTTTCAGAGGGAAAAAAAGTGATTTTTCTTTTCATAAAACATTGACTACAAAATCCACACCAGGTTGGGAGTTGGTGCCTGCGCCCTCCTCCCGGCCCTGAGGGGATCTTGCTGTGCGTGTTGTTTCCACATGCTCCTGAGCTTCCGTGTTGTCACCTGTAGGGCCGCGGAGTTGAAGCTACTGTCCAGCGGCCGGTCGGGGTACGGCCCAGCTGGAACAGCTCCTCGGTGAAACCGGCTGTGGGACGGCTGGAAGATGTCCCCTCTCGGGCCTCCCGGCTGCCCCGATCTTCATCCTGGATCCCCTGGTGGGCATCTCAGAGGTGGTACCCATCAGGGCTGTCCCACTGTCTGGGGTCAAAAGTCAGGATGAGCGTCTCCCTTGGGACGCCCCTGGAGAAACTCTCCCCTGAGAGACGGGCTAACTGGCCTGGCTGCGGTGTGGCCTGACAGCCTCTCAGCGGAAGAGCCTGGAAAACCGCTCACGGGCTTCTTCAGGGAGCCCTCAGGCTTCCGTACAGCTCTGGGCTTCCAGCAGCTCCCCCTTGAAGGCTGGTCCTGCTGGTTCACTTCTCCTCACCTCACTTCACCTGCCTCAGGCCGGCGGCCTTCCTGTCCTGCCCCCTTTCCTCCTCCCCTCGGCCCCTGCCCCCCTCTCCCCAAGTGTTTTCTAAAATATATTTGATTTCAGTGAAAGCTGGGCTGACATCCGTGCAATCCGCTCTCACCGTCTTTGTGCTTGTTGGGCGGGCGGAGGGCTCCTGCGGGGATTCTGGGTAATTGGGTTAGTGGCCAGCTCATGTCAGGAAATTAAAAGGAGGCTCCGATCAGGTTCCCGCTGCATGGGATTTAATGGCTTTGTATTTATGGAGTATTTCTGCCTCTAGCCCCTGCCAGAAATACCACTTTGCTGGCCCTGTGAATGAAGAAAGAGGATGAGAGATGACTTGCTTTTAAAAATTCTTTTTTTCTTTTCCAAAATGCATTAGCATTCTGAAACAAACCAGCTCTCCGGCGCTTCAGAGAATAGTTTTGAACTAGAGCCCAAGAACGCTGATGAATATTTGTATCCCGCTCCACCCCGAACCACTTTCCATCTTACACGTGCGCACACTGACGCACACACACTGACGCACACACGTGCACACGTGCGCATACATACTCAGGTCTGAAGGCTCAGGAGCTCTTGTTGCAGCGTCTGGGCCAGTCAGGCACGATGATCGGAGCGTGGGGAGCTGTTAACCTATTGAAGCCATAGGGCCTGATCTTGTCTGTGCTGAATCCTTATTACTGTCCGAGTAGGACTTTTGGTGTGCCGAAGCATGAAGTAATGGGTTCGGTGGTCACACAGACCCAGCGAGACCCAGCATCACCACTGCTCAGCTCCTCGGGTGCTTTACTTAAACCTCTGTGAGCCTCCTTTTCCTCCTCTGTAAAAGGGGAATCCTAATCGTAGTCATTTTCATCTCGCTCCCAGCTCTCCAGGGAAAGCCCCAGAGTTGTACCCCAAAGTAGCAGTCAGTCACTGATTGGAGATCCATGGTCTTCACCGTATTACGTGGTTGATTTTCTTCTGTGATCCAGGAGGCGGTTTTGAACCTCCCGTAGCCTCTCTCCCCCATCCTTGGCCAATGACCTTGCTTCCCATTTTCTTGAAAAAATAGAAACAGTTCAAGTGGGGGAGGTTCTTACACACTGGCTATCGAATCCACAAACCTACCCGCTGTTTCCTGTCCTCACCCCTGTTTAGAGCTATCTCTGCTTCCGTCAAAAGCCAGTCTCCCCGCCTGTGCTCTGACTCTTTCTTCGTCAAGGACTTCAGTCCTGTGGTATCATTGCTGCTTCCAGCCTCGTCACGCTCTTCCTCACTGCTGGATCATCTTCCTCAGCACACAAACATACGTTTATTCTCCCCTTACAAAATCAAAATTTAAATTTAAAACCCCCCACCACTGTATTTGACCCTTCACCTTCATCCGGCTACTGCTCTCACCTCGTTCCCCTTTCCAGCAAAACTTCCCCCAAAGAGCGGGTAACACTTACTATATCCACTTCCTTCCCCCATCCACTTAAAAAAAAATCCTTAAAAAGTAAACATTGAGTAGATTCAGAAAAATATTTATAGCATATTAGTTAGGCTAAGGCTGAGCTGCTATAAAAAAGAGACTTCTTTCCCCTCTCAGAACAAATGAACCAACACCAGAAGCTTAAGCAGGATAGTCGTGTAGTCCTCTCATCTCTCATGTAATAGTCCAGAAGTCAGAGGTGGTCTGGGACTGGCTGGCAGCTTGGCCAGCCTTAGCAGGTGGACCCAGTTAATACCATCTTTCAGGCAGCCGGAGGAAGCATAGGCTGGCCAGCTCATTGGAAGGATGGGACCCAGAAGTGTCATGTGTTCCTTCCACTCATAGCCCTTTGGTGGAACTTGGTCTTATGGCCATGCCCCTGCAGGGAAGTCTGGGAATTGTAGTCTTTAACCAGGTGGGATGCCATGTGTCCCGCTAAAACTCTTTTTGGTATGGAAAAGGGGAATAATGTATTTGGGCGGACAAGCACTGTTACATGCCAAAAATACATGTAAAGTGTGATGAATACTGGTACCTTCCATCCAGTGGAAGAAAAAAAAATTTTTTTAAATAGCTTTTTAAGATTTTATCTATTTATTTGACAGGGATCGCAAGTAGGCAGAGAGACAGGCAGAGAGAGGAAGGAAAGCAGGCTCCCTGCCGAGCAGAGAGCCCGATGTGGGGCTCGATCCCAGGACCCTGGGGTCATGACCAGAGCTGAAGGCAGAGGCTTAACCCACTGAGCCACCCAGGCTCCCCCCAAAAATTTTTGCCCTGACTTTTCAGGTTCCCTTTGGGCCCTTCCCCATTTTCATTACCCTCAGAGGTAACTTACCCTGGTTTCACATCGGTTTTCCTTCGCTTTTTAATTATCATGTTTATATCTCTGTGGGTATTGGGATGGGGGGATTTGTTTTCAGTGAAATTACACTCTACGTGTTTTGCATCTGGAATGTTTTATTTATTTTTTATTTATTTATTTTTTAAAGGTTTTATTTATTTATTTGACAGACAGAGATCACAAGTAGGTAGAGAGGCAGGCAGAGAGAGAGGAGGGGAAGGAGGCTCCCCGCTGAGCAGAGAGCCTGATGCGGGGCTCCATCCCAGGACCCTGGGATCATGACCTGAGCCGAAGGCAGAGGCTTCAGCCCACTGAGCCACCCAGGTGCCCCACATCTGGAATGTTTTAGATGATGTTTCTGAGATGGATGCTGTTGTTGCATGGTGCTGTAATTCATTCATTTTTATTGCTGCTTAGCAGGAGGTGGCCAGAGGATAAACATTTTAGGAGGCGGCCAGAGGATAAACTTTTAGGCTTTGCAAGCCTTCAGGCTGAAGGCCTCTGTGGCAGCTGTGGAACTCACCATTGTTCCAGGGCTGAAGCAGCCACAGACGGTGGAGAGATGAGTGAACAGAACTGTGTTCTGATGGACAGGCAGAGCCCTGGGTTTAGCCCAGAGACCTTGGTTTGCACACTGCTGCACTGTGGTCACTGGGTGAGTTTGGGGGGAGTTGATTTTTCCTTTCTACTGCCGAGAGAGTAGTGCTTCACAGGCCCAGCGTCCTGGTGGTTGCACAACAGGGATTTCAGGCCCCGGGGGAGGGTAGAAGTGCCAAGTCCATATAGCCTCAGCTTTATCAGATTCTATGAAATTGTTCTTGATTCCCTTGTACTGACTTAGTACTTGGGTTCAGACCTTGTGGTTGCTCCCTACCTCACCAACACGTCTTAATTTTTGCTGGTGTGGGTAAAGTGGTGTCTTGCTACAGCTTTCATATGTACTCTCGCCAGCATCGGAGAAGTGCGTTTCATGCACGTACTAGCCAGTCGGGATTCCTTCTCTTGTGGGGGGCTTGTCTGAGGCTTTTCCCTGTTTTCTGCTCTATTTTTTCACTCTGGTCCTTTTCACTTTGTGTGATGTAGCCCCTCCTACCTTTTCAGGGTCATCTGGTCCCATTCCTCTCCTGGCCCCTCCCTCCTGCTCACTGGGCTCCAGCCTCACTGGTTTCCTTTTTCCTTTTTTTTTTTTTTAAAGATTTTATTTATTTATTTGACAGACAGAGATCTCAAGTAGGCAGAGAGGCAGGCAGGCAGAGAGTGGGAAGCAGGTTCCCTGCTGAGCAGAGAGCCCAAAGCGGGGCTCTATCTCAGGACCCTGGGATCAAGGCAGAGGCTTTAACCCACTGAGCCACCCAGGCGCCCCTCACTGGTTTCCTTTTGATCCTCAAGCATGACAGACTGTCTCCCCACCTAGGAGCTTTGGGCTGTTCCCCTGCCCGGAATGCTGTCCCCGTGGCTGGCTCCTCATCCTTGCACACCAAACTGAAGTGCCATCTCACAAAGGCCCTCTTCCCACTTCCCTTTGTTATCATTCCTTTTTGTTTACTTCCTGGTTGAAGTTCTCCCAACTTGAAATTATTCATTTGTTTGTTTACATGCTCTTTACAGTGACCACCTGTAATCCAATTGTAACTGATTTAAGGATTGATGAATTGCTTTGAAAATCTGCAAGTACTTACCCATAAAATTTTGCAGACAATTTTAGGAGCTTCACAGAAACCTCACTAAGAGGTTCCTGAAGCCCGACTAAGACCTATGATGACAGGGTGCCTGGACGGCTCCGCTGGTTGGGCGACTGCCTTTGGTTCAGGTCATGATCCTGGAGGCCCTGCTCAGTGGGGAATCTCCTTCTCTCTCTGACCCTCCCCCATCTCATGTGTGTGCACTCTCTCCCTCATTCTCTCTCTCTCTCAAATAAATAAATAAAATCTTTAAAAAAAACCAAATCTATGATTGCAGAACCAGAGTTTTAGAGATAGAAGGATCCTGAGAAGTAATTCAGGCTCCTGGGTGGTAAATTACCTTTTAGTTGACCTGTCAGTCGTAGGGTGGGGGTGGCCGCCTAGATACGTGATCTGATGGCTTCTGCACAATTGGGATCCGTAGGCCAGAGTGCTGTGAGCGATTAGCAATGTCTGCCACAGACTAGGAAGTGGAAGGCCGTGGCACAGCTGACAGCTATTGGCCATGCCTGATGTGGTGAGTTTAATTTGCCCGAGGCCACGCTGCCAGTAAATAACAGAGCTGAGTGGTAGCTAGTCTCCTTGGTTATGTGAGAAATCCTTTTAAGAACCCCATTCCGGGGCCCCTGGGTGGTTCAGTGGGTTAAAGCCTCTGCTTTCAGCTGAGGTCATGATCTCAGGGTCCTGGGATCGAGCCCCGCATCTAGCTCTCTGCTCAGCGGGGAGCCTACTTCCCTTCCTCTCTCTCTGCCTGCCTCTCTGCCTACCTGTGATCTCTGTCTGTCAAATAAATAAATAAAATCTTAAAAAAAAAAAAAGAACCCGATTCCAGCTCAGTGTGGTTAGCTTGGCCAGTAGCGAAGCTTGTAGTCTTTCCTCAAAGGGGAGAGAAGAGGAAGGGAAAGGAAGGGCAAACTGGGTCTAAATAGCTTTGCCCTGTTGCGTGCACAGTGTTGGAGCCGACTTGGCAGCTGGGAATGCAGGGATAGCCCAGGCTTGCTGAAATGCCCTTGGGCATATGATGGCCTGAGTGAGAAGGGTCCAGAGAAGAGAGCAGCTGATGTAAAATTTAATGGACAGGGGGCCAGGGACTCACCATGCAGAACCGTTGTATCCATCCAGGAGCCATTGGCACAAGCCCCGGGATATTAGATAGCAGGTGGGTTTATCCACCTACAAGGCTCCCTTGACTTCTAGTGAATCAGGCATGAGAGTCTCTCTTCACCATTAGGATATGGCACCAGGGTAAGAGGCAGCCCCAAATAGCCATCCTGTTCGAGGCAGCAAGGTGAGCTCACCTGTCACCCAGAACCTCCTTCAGGACAGGTAGCTAAAGGAGGCTGGGCATGTGCAGGAGTGTAGATGAGGTCATTCTGCTGTGCTGGGACAGTGGTCTGCATGCCCCCATGACCCGCAGTGGCTGGGTACCCACATCACCTTCTCGGTGGTTTCCTCTTTCTATAGATGAGTCAGCTGTAATTTGGCAGAACTTACAAGCAGAGTCAGTCTCTTAAGTCCCCAAGGAAGAACACTGGTCGGATAAAGTACTGAATAAACAGGTCTAGCACGGTGCTCCCCAGACCTGGCAAGTCCTCAGAATCGCTGGAGGAACATTGAGAGATTATCTGTTCCTGGGCATCACCCCAGACCTACTGACTCAGAACCTCAAAGGGGTTAGGTGCTCTCGTCTGTATCTTTCAGAAGCTCTCCGTGGCCTCCCAATGATCCCACTGTCTGGTGGTGTCAAGTTTAAAGCCAAGAAGATAGGACTTGGAGGTCAAGGTTCGGTTCCTCCCTCTGATCTTTCCTGGCTGTGTGTCCCTGAGCAGGTTACCTGTCCTTTCTGGGCTTCAGTTTCACACGGGAATAATAACAGGCATGGAGTCTCCCTCCCTCAGTATTGTTATGCAGAATTAATGAGATGTGGAAATGGCTTTGTAAACTGTGAAGCATGGTACCTACGTGAACCTGCTTGCATCATTCATAAAGCAAGGACACTGAATGGAGTTGGGGGCAGGGCAGGAGGGGGCATTTGTGGGTCAGGTGACAAGAAGGGTCCTGACCCTGAACATTTTGCAATGTCAGGAGAGATCCTGCCCTGAGACGCAGACAGCAGCTCTGCAGAGGAGACCTCGGGGAGGACATCGGCTCAGAGGCCTTTCCCTCTCCAGCCTGGTCCGAACATTTCCTGTGGGAAGACAAATGTGACAGGAGCAACGCGCCGGGGCCAGGCTCTGGGCCAGGTGCAGGGCCACGCTCCTCAGAGCTCTCGCCGGTTATTTTTAGTGCCTGGGCAGAAAAGAAAGAAACTTGAACTGCCCCCCGGCTACTGGGCCCCTGCACTCTTGGCTATTTTTACTTCCGAGAGCCTGGGATCTTGTCCAGCTAAGGGAGGGAAAAATGAGAAGAAAGGAGGGAGGTGGAGGGAAGCAGGAGTTATTTTACTTCCATTAAGAAAAAAGTCAGGAGGCTGATCTTATCAAGTCAGCAAGTGGACATCTGATGAGGATGAGACAGCTGCCGTCTCTGGACATGGGCAGAGCTGCAGGCGGCTGAAGAGGTCAGCAGATGGGCGCGGATGGGATCAAGAGGTTGGGGGAGCCTGGCACCTCCTCCTCCCTCCAAGGATTTTCTGCCCCAGAGTGGTCCTGCAGCTACTGGAATGTTTCCTGTGCCCTGAGCTAGGATATGGGAATTGGCCACTGTGGGTAGAGGAGTACCAGCCCGGGGAAGAGGCTGGTGGGGTCTGTGGACCATACAGCTACAGGCAGAGCCTCTGTCCTGGGTCGGATGGAGACAGCGCTGCTGGGTGTGTTCCAGAAAGAAGCTGTGTTGGAGCTGTGTGCTCCTGGGCACAATACTTAACCTCTCTGAACCTTACTTCCTTAAGGTGTGGTTTTTTTTTTTTTTTTAATGTTGTTGTTGTTTTGTTTTTAAGTGTATCTGACTCAGGTAGTTAAAAACTAAGGGGGTGTATTTCTCTCTTCCCAAGAAGGAAGCTGTCAGTTCCTTCTAGACCTTACACCTTCCATAGGCAGGTGAAAGGAAAGCAGTAACTATTAAGCACTACTGTGTACCAAGCACTGGCTTCTCTCACCCATTTTGTTATTTAATTCCATGCACCTGAGAAAGATGAAGCATTTTTAACTGACAATATACAGTAACAATGTCTGCCATTTTGTACGATTCAGAGGCGCAAAGCACACGGACAATGATTCTAGTTCCCAAACATTTTCATCATCTCAGTCAGAAACCCCATACTCAGGAAACAGTGACCCCCCATTCTCCCTAGACCCTGGTAACCTCCAATCTGCCCTCCGTTGACTCTAGGTATTTCTTATAATTGGACTAGTACAACATCTCTCCTTTTGTGTCTGGCGTCTTTGACTGAGCCTAATGTCTTCAAAGTTTGTCCATGCCGTAGCAGGTCAGAACAGTGTCCCTTTTTCTGGCTGGGTTGTAGTCCACTGAATGGATATACCACATTTTGTTTACCCAGTCGTCGGCCAACAGACGGTTGGGTTGCTTCCACCTTTTTGACTCTTGTGAGTGTTACTGCCGTGAACACTGAGATCCTAGTGTCTGCTGGAATTCCCGACTTCGGTTCCTTTGGGGACGTACCTGGAATGAGAGTGCCGCACCGTGTGATAGATACGATGTGGATGATGGTCTTGTTTCACTGTCTGAGGAATTGCCAGGCTGCTTTCTGTAACAGCTGCTTCATTTTACATTTCCGCTAGCAGCTAACAGTCTTGTTAATTAATCTTTTTATTTTTGAGATAAGATTGACATGTAGTTGTAAGAAATATGTTACCCAGTTCCTCCCAGCCCTAGCATCTTGCGGAACTGCAGGGCAGTACCATGGCCAGGATGCTGCTAGTGATACAGTCAGAATAGGGAACAGGATTTTTAATACTAATTATATGATTAACTGAGATTTACTGATGACTTACTAGTGACCAGTGTTTCAAGTGGTTTATGCGTGCCAGCTCCATCAGTCCTCAAAACGATCCTGCAAGGTACATACTGTTATTTTTGTACAGGTACTGCAATCGAGGCACAGAGAGGTGAGGAAACTTGGTCAAAGTCACTCAGGTGCTAAGACGTAGAGTCAGGGATTGCATCCAGGTCTGACCCTGAAGCTAATGCTTCTCTCTTCTGCTTTGGAGCCACAGACCTCTCTGGGCGGTCCGCACAGTTGCTACCCTCAAACATAGTCACCAGGCAAGCCTTGCAAGCCACAGCCAGGAGGGCCCTGGGTCTTTGCTTTCCAGGCGTTGTGATGGAGCATCTTGGCATGGACTTGGCTACTCTTCCCGTTCATGCTGTCTTTCCCCTCTATTCCTCACAAGGGTGACCAAGCACATCTCACCTCCCCACTGCCTTGGTCAGGGCTGGGAAGGAACAGATGTCTCCTCCCGGGGTCACCAGAGAGGATTCAAAGAAGGAACTATTTACAGAGGGGTGAGCGGGATGGAGGGAACCAGTCAGAAGTGGGGATGCACCCCAGGGCTAGCAGAAGTGAGGAGACTTTAGCAACGCCAGCCTAAAGAGACCTGGTGGGAATTGCCCCAGCAAGCAGGCGAGAACTGTAGCTGTCCTCGGAGATCAAAGTCCACTGCCTTCCTGCCTCTGTGGTCTTGGCAAGTTCCTCACCCTCTCTTAACCTCAGTTTCTCCATCTGTAAAATGGGCTAAGAGAATCTCCCTCAAAGGGTGTTGGAATCCTTAAGTAGAATAACATACATACAAATCTTAGAGCAGAGCCCGACACCGAGTGACAGCTGCTTAGTAGATGAGAACTTCTGCTTACGCTTGTGTCGTATCTGTATCTATACCGTGTATTATCTGTCGTAATCTTGTACAGGATTTAGAGGGGTTACCATGCTGGCCCAGGACAGCTCCCTAGCTGAACCCAGGACTCAGCTACAGGACTCAGTCTGCATAGAAACGTGGATTCCAGTGATCTCCAGTCTTTCTATATTCTTAGCAAATTTATGAATACTTAAATTTTGTCCTGTACATGTTCAGGGATTAACAGTGTTGAACAGTGGTTAAAACGAAGGCTATGTATTTATTAACTTAGAGATCTGGAACATTTTGCATGTAAGTATTAATAGTTTTTTTTTTTTTTAAGATTTATTTATTTATTTATTTGACAGAGAGAGAGAGAGAGAGAGAGAGAGCACAAGCAAGGGGAGCAGCAGGCAGAGGGAGAAGCAGGCTCCTCAGTGAGCAGGGGGCCTGGGATGCAGAACTCGACCCCAGGACCCCGAGATCATGACCTGAGCTGAAGGCAGACGCTTAACGACTGAGCCACCCAGGCGCCCCTTATTAGTGCCTTTTTTTTTAAATTTTTATTTATTTATTTGACAGAGAGAGAAGCAGGCTCCCTGCTGAGCAGAGAGCCCTATGAGGGGCTCAGTCCCAGGACCCTGACACCATGACCTGAGCTGAAGGCAGAGGCTTAACCACTGAGCACCCCAGGCGCCCCTTATTAGTGCTTTTTTAAATCCAGAAAGTATCAATGAGATGATACAATCTAACAATCCCAGACAGTAATTTTAAGTTAAGTAATACTTTAATATGCTCTGAGCCTGCTTTCTAGATATTTTGCCAAAACTGTAAGGACAAGCAATAAGGCAATTCTCATTTCAAGTTCAAGATGCCTTCTCTTCCCTTGCGCCCCGCCCCCCCCGGGTGTTTGTAAGACTTAGGCATCCTAATTTAGAAAGTAATTGCCCACTTTATCAATGAAAATTGCTTTCTGCTGCAAGTTACAGAGAACTTGACTGCTAGTGGCTTAGGCATCAATAAATGAGATTGATCCCCCCACCTGCCAAGGACTCTGGAGATGGGAGTTTGCTGGCATTTTACGGGCTTCTCAATCGTAGCATCAAGGACTCTCAGTCTTTCTGTCTTTGGTGTTCGTTGGGGTCCTCGCTTGACTTCCTCATGGTTGCAAGGTGGTTGCCGTAGCTCTGACCGTCGCCTTCCAGGTCAGGGGAGGAGAGAGGCAGAGCTGCACCGAACATGTCTGTCCCTTGTATCAGAAAAGCAAAACCATTCCCAGAAGGCCCCCCAACATGGACTTCCCATTATAACCCATTGGTCAGAACCAGGTCGTACGACGCACTTGCTATCGCAGCAAATGAGAAGGTAGGGAGGGACCAGGATTGGTAGGACTGGCTAGACACAAACAAAATCCAGGTTCCCTTAACGTGAAAGACACAGAATGGAAAGATACTGGGGTAGACAACTAATAATGTCTGCCAGACCCCACCATTAGACTTTGGGGATTTATTTTTAAAGGATTCATGACGTAGCACCTTGCTGCAGCACTCGGGATGAGAACAGTCTGTGCCATTGCCTTGTTTCCTAAAATTATGAGCAGGGTACTCCAGAAAATATAAAAACACATTGGCAGGAAGTAAGTATAAACATAGTTGACCAGTGTCTGTTTAGGCAGCATGCAGAGGAATTCAGACCTCTGTCCACTGTCTCTGCTCCTTGACATGCTGATGGCGCTTGGTTCAGAGCAGACCACATCAATAAAGACAGATGAGTAGAAGGCAGGGAGGTGACTGGCCTGAACTACTATACAGATAGAGAAAATAAAGAGTGCTTGGCTATAGAAGGAGGGTACCCAAGGATGTTCAAGTCCATAAAGGGTTGTCTTGTGAAAGGGGGTGGTCTCGTTGGATTGGAGGGAGGGTAGAAAGTGATCTGGAGACAGAGTTCAGCTCAGTATAAAGGGAGACCTTCATGAGGAATGGGTTCTCCTAAGGGAGTACATTTCTGGTTGCTGGGAAAAGGACCAGACCCTGAGATTCTTTTGTTCCCTAAGTGTGAAGGCTGGTTTGAACTGGTGCATCATTCTACTCAGATGCTTGGCTGCCTCCCATGGGCTGGGTGTGGAGTTTGGGCGACAAAGACAGAAGTCCTTGCATAGTCCAGCAAGGGGATGAGCACAGTGTACTGTGAAGAGTTGCTGTTTCGACCGTAGTTGCCATAATAGAGAGTAAGCGAAGGGAGCTCCAGAAGGGCGTGGCCAGCTCTGTTGGGGGAGTCTAGAAGGCCTATCAGTAGAGCTGATACTTGAACTAGGCCTTCAAGGCTGAATCCAGATCTTCATTGGCCTTTGGGAACAGCGTGGGCTGGAAGGATACGGCTGTGTCACTTAGGTGGGGGCGCAGCCTGTGGGAAGGGGGTCCCTGGGTTGGGAAGCCCAGGCCTACACCTCAGGACTACTCTACCCTAAATATGATGACCTCTTTACCCTTGGGACAGTATGGCCTGTCCCATATGGGGGAGGAGAGCTCAGAAAGCAGAGCTGATGTAGGCTCTTTCCCTTAAGACCCTACTGAAAAGGGGCGCCTGAGTGGCTTAGTGGGTTAAGTCTCTACCTTCGGCTTGGCTCATGATCTCAGGGTCCTGGGATCAAGCCCCACATAGGGCTCTCTGCTCAGCAGGGGGCCTGCTTCCTTCTCTCTCTGCCCCTCTCTCTCTCTACCTACTTGTGATCTCTCTCTCGATGTTAAAGAAATAAATACAATCTTTAAAGAAAAAAAAAAAGACCCAACTGAAGAGTGGGTGCGAACAGAGGGAAACAAGTGCGGGGGGCATGGCAAAGTCCCCATGAAGGCTGCCGAGTGTGGCAGCGGGAGGGACGGCCTCCCCTGGCCTACTGGAACCACTGCCAACTGACCAAGCATTTTCCCACTATGATGATCACAAAAGCCATACTCGGCGAGCAGAGTTGGTCTCACCATTGCCCCCTCCCCCATACTTGATGATGAGACCGAGGCTATGAGAGCCAACTGCGCCAAGGCCGCTTGAGCCATAAGGGGCCCAAGATAGGCGTGGGACCTTGCCCGCTGGATCCCGTGGGCTGGAGCCCTTATGGGCTTATGGCTGGGGTGAAACCTGGGAAAGCAGGCAGGAAGCCAGGAGGCAAGCCTGGCTCAGTTTGGGCATAATCAAACCCAATGGGCTACTTTTCCTAAGAAAACAGAATTAGCTGATAATTGATGTGTGTATTGATTGGAGCCATTGACCATCCGGCTCTGAGGATCTGAAGGAGAAAATGTAGACGGAAGATTACATAGGCTGGGTCCTGGGGGGTGGTACCCTGGGGTAGCCAAGAGTTGGTGGGTCCTGGCTCCTTTACTAGGCAGATCCCTCAACCGTCCCCCAAGCCTCAGTGGTTCTTAATCATAAAATGGGGATAATTGTGCCAGCTTCATGTGCTGGAGATGAAAAAGGGTAGCACATAGCAAAAGTCCTCCGTAAATTAGGCTGTTTCATGATTGTGTTGTTGGTTTTCTTGTTTTAATTTATTTGAGAGAGAGAGCATGAACAGAGAGGGAGGAGCAGAGGGAAAGGGAGAAGCAGGTTCCCTGCTGAGCAAGGAGCTGTGTGGGACTCAATCCCAGGACCCTGGGATCATGACCTGAGCTGAAGGCAGACGCTCAACCAACTGAAGCACCCAGGCACCTCCTTACCAGAGACATGTACACAGTGTCGGGGAAAAGTAGTCATAAGAACGGTGATGATGTCAGTAACAGCTCTGGCTTTCCCAACATCTGCTGGGCATTGGGCGCCATGACAGACCCTGCAATGGGACGGAGAGCAGCCCACTGGGTAGGGGCTCCTGGTCGGGAGGGGAAGCCAGGGTGCTGTGCTGTTGGAGCCCTGGAAGAAGCACCCGGCCCTCCTGGGGGTCGGGGGAAGGAGGCCCATCTGTTCCTGTATGCACCGAGACTCCTTGAACACCCGCTAAAGGCTGGGCCCTGTGTCAGGACCGAGAACATTCCAGATCGAGGTAGTGACTAAAGTGGCAAGTGCCAGCCTTGCCAAGGGACACCTGCCTCGTTCTTTGTTTTGAGCAGTTCCCACTCCTGCTGACAGCCCCCGGGTGGAGGGGAGAACCAGGAGAGAAAGTTGAAGTGGGGAAGGGGCTCATCCTGGACTCCAGGCAGTGCCTGCTGCATAGGAGGTGCACAGGGAAGGGACACACTTGTCCTGTGTGAACAAAGCTCGGCATTTTCGCTTTTAGTCTTAACAGCTTTTCAAGAAAAAGCAGAGCTTGGTAGAGGGTTTGGCTCCCCCCACCCCAGTGTCGTAGGCAGGGGTAAGCTGCTCTGTGGCTGGATCATGGGAGGGGATCAGGAGAACAGGGACCTTTGCCCCCAAAACCTTCAAGGTAGGAGCCGTCCTTCCTACTACCTTCCTGTGCCTGCTCCTTCTGCCCTGAGTGGCCGGGAGGGGTGGAGGGTGGAAACCAAAGTCCTCCCAGCACATGGGTGTTAGGTCCTGCGCGGGACGGGTCTCCGCTGTCCCCTTCAAGGTCTGGGGCACGGCTGGTTGCTTGGATGCTTCCCAGACTCACCGGCCTCCGTGCCCAGAGTCACCTTGTCAGCATGCTGACTCAGGTTCGTGGGGGCAGCCGGAGATGTTTGCATTTCAGACTCGCTCCCAGGTGAGGCCTGGCCGGGAACACCTCAGAGGAGAAGGAGGAGGGCACCAGCCAGTTGGCGTCCCCCTGCATGCATCATCTCAGCCCTCTGTCATATGCATGCTGACCCAAGTGCTACCTTGTGAGCGCCGCTTGGCCCAGGGCTTTCTCTGGGCACCTGCGTGAATGCCCCAAGGCCCCCGTCTGCCACAGAAGTCCCTGGGGCATGTCCTACCCTGTTTCCCAGGGTCCTCAGTGAGGCCAAGCCTCCGTGGCCGACGCCCGGAGTCCCCTGCTCGGAACCCACTGGTTACTGGCTTTCTTCCCGAGTTCGCCTTCCAGATAAACTCTCCTCGCCTCAGGGTCTGGAGAACCCAGGTACGGGTGTGGTCAGTTGCAGTCCATTCTGTCCCTCAAAGCAAAAGGGGAGTTCACTGGAAGCTTCTCGGGAGGCTCCAGGAGCTCCAGACAAGGGCCAGGGGAAGGAAGCCCAGGGAAGGGCAGGCACAGGAAACGTAGTGGCCGGAAGTGTGTGGCCTGGGACTGTCCGTCCCTCACCGCTGCCCTGACCACGTGCCATTCGATCAAAGACTCCCGTGGACTGGGCCTGTGTCCCAGGACCATGCTTCGACCTCCAGACAGGGCCCAGCCAGAGGACTTGCTGCACTTGGATATCCAGAGTCAGGGATGGGCACAAGCCTCCTCCGAGATGACACACCACAGGGGAATTACCTTCCCACAGGGAACAGGGGTGGGATGCCGGGTCGACTCTCTTCCCCCAAAAAGTTCACTGCAGCCATGTCCGGCATCAAGTGTAGGAGCACCTGTCTGTAGTAAAAGGGACACCTGCTGATGGAAATGCAGAGCAGTGACTGGCCAAAGACACCGTCCCCTTGGGTGGTCTGGTTTGGTGGCCCAGGGGGAGGACGTGGTCTGAGCCCTCAACCTGAGGCACTCGTCACCCCAGGTTCCTTGAGGGCAGTCAGCAGTTGAAGGGCTAGTCCCTGCCATTCAGAAAACAAAGTGATTTTACTTCTAGTGGCTCTTGTGGCTCTAGGGGACTTGTCTCTGGTCCCAGGGACTGAAATGGACTAGCTGTGCATTCTAAGAAACAGCTAGAAAATCACCCCTGGCATGAATGGGATCCAAATCCTCAACCCATTCAGTTACTGTCCCTTCCTCCTGTCTCTGCCCAAGAAGGGCCTGAGCAGACAGGACGAGTGGCCGCCCCCGCCACCTTGGGAGGACAGGCAGGAGGAGATGCTGGGGAAAGTGCCGGACGGGGCCCTGAATGAAGATGGACCGTAGGGGCTCTGTGAGGGCGAGGCCGTTGACCTTTGAGAGAGGAAGGGGGTTGAGCTGGGCCTGTCAGCTCAGAGGCTGAGGAGACCACCATGCTGTCCTCCCCTCAGGACTCCGGCTCTGTCTGACTTACTACGTGTTTTACTTATTTATTTATTTGTTTGTTTGTTTGTTCATTCATTCATTCATTTGACCAGAGAGACACAGCAAGAGAGGAAACACAAGCAGGGGGAGTGGGAGAGGGAGAAGCAGGCTCCCTGCTGAGCAGAGAGCCAGATGCGGGGCTGGATCCCAGGATCTCGGGATTGTGACCTGAGCTGAAGGCAGACGCTTAATGACTGAGTCACCCAGGTGCCCCTTATTATGTATTTTAGTCAAGACCTGTTTCATGGGAAGGAAACGGGAGCCTGTCGCTCTGCTAATTTGTTGGGTCCCATCCGTTTTCTAGGCCAGGCCGCATAGGTTGGTGGCCTGTCTGAACGCATGTGCCTGTGGATGAGGAGCCCATCTGAGGCCCTGTCCACCCTGTGGGCTGGTAGGGGTATCAGATGGTACGGCACGTCTCTCTAGACAGCGGGAGCTGAGGGGTGGGGTGGGTTTCTGGAAGGCCCTAGAGACCCAGGGAAATAGCAGATCTCTCTAGGAGAGGTCCTCTCTCCTGGGGAGGGATGTTCGGGTGGCATGGCCACACCTGCTTTTTGCACCTGCTGCTGGGAGACTCGGCGGTGTTCGCTCACCAGCTGCGGTCAGGACCACCTCACCTGCATCCCCGTCCAGGAGCGTCTGGCCCAGGGCTGCCCACACCCCTGCTTCCGAGGGTATTCCTGCTGCCCTGACCAGTCCTCACCCTCCCTCTGTTCTAGAAGAGACTGTAGAATGCCATCCTGTAGTCTCGGAAGGTGGGATCCAGAAACTGCCGTTTGTCATGAACCTCTATCCAGATGCCGTGTATGTGAAAAGTTTGAAAATTCTTGTTGAAAAAAAAAAAAAATTCTTGTTTTCATATTTGAGGTGCCTGCTAGAGGCCGAGATTCCTTTCCTCTCTTGCAAGCCAAGTCAGCACTCCCTGGGTTCCCAGCAGATCTACATAAGGAGTCTCCCTTCCCCGACACCTCGAGGGGTGCTTCTGTTGCGTTTCCCTCTAGAGACAGAAAGGCTGGAGAGCTGAAGATTGCTCAGGATAGGTTTCCGAGGATGCCAAACCGGAGGCGGGGCCGGGCCCAGCGCTGTTGGTATTGCAGAGTTGAGTCAGGATTGCCCGACTCCCTGGCCTGAGGCCGGCTCCAGGGCTGCTGGAAAGGCATTGAGTCCGGGGGCCAAGGCCAGAGTTGAAATTCAGAGCTAGTGCTAAGTCCCCTGATGTTGGACAACGTAATACCTTTCCCCTTCTTCCTCCAGGTGTGCGCCTTGACCGAGTGCGTGGAGGCCGCCAGAAATACAAACGGCGGCTGGACTCTGAGAGCAGCCCGTACCTGAGCTTACAGATTTCTCCGCCTGCTAAAAAGCCATGTGAGTGCCAGGGTCACCCGTGCCCCTTCTGCCCACATCCGTGCCTGGAACACCTGGCATCCTTGGGGGGCAATGCCACCTTCCCACTGCTGGGTCTGAGACGGTGTGCATCTGGGGGAGGTGGCCCCAGTGCCTGGCTTGGTGCCTTCATTCGGAAGGCTTTTCCGTGTGGGATATATGGAATATGGCTCCAAGCGAAGCATGATCCTACGAAGGCCTGGGCCAGCATCCAGAATACCGCCCTCACCTCCCACTCAAAGCAGGGTCCTCTCGAGAGAATTCACCAGCCGCTTCTCTTGAATATTTGTCAGGAACCCAAATCACCACGGCCGACAAGTTTGTGGAGTCAGAGAGGGAAGGGAGATGACCTGCTGGGACTCCCCAGATCCAAATTTTCTTCCCGAGTACCTTCCTCTTACCCCAACATTTATATTCCTTCTCTGGTCATTGACAGTGACCAAGATTGTCTCCTACCTGCTGGTGGCCGAGCCCGACAAGCTGTATGCCATGCCTCCCCCTGGCATGCCCGAGGGCGACATCAAGGCCCTGACCACTCTCTGTGACCTGGCCGACAGGGAGCTCGTGGTCATCATCGGCTGGGCCAAGCACATCCCAGGTGAGTCCCGTGGGGCCAGGGACACTCAGCCACTGTCCCCACGGCCGTGGTCCTGATGCCTGGGAGCCTGGAAGCCATCTTTTCTTCTGGGCTCCTTTTCTCTCCTTGTGGGATTGGAGGTGAGCAGGTGTGGGAAGAAGGTCCAGTAATGTTCTTGAACATTCTTCATACTCTTCAGAACCAGTTACCATCCTAGAGGGGTGGCGATTGCATCCATGATAGCAGATCCAGAAAGCAAGTTTTTTGAATCCTTGAAGGCCAAGGAAGGGGTTCCTTGCAGACCTTACTGGAAATGCGCTAGGAAACAAGGCAGGCGAGAATTGAGGCTCTTGCTTCCTTTAGAGGCCGGTGGACTGGTGTGGTTAAGAACACGGGCTGGGGAAAGGGACTGGGATTCGGGTTCTGGGTCTGTAACTTACGAGCTGTGTCACCCTGAGCGGGTCCCCAGCGCCCTTGGTGAATAGGGAATGCCAACAGTGCTTCCTTCATGGGCTTTGATGAGGACGAACCGTGAGCATGAGTGAGGTACGGGACATGCTGGTGTTCATCGCGGACTCACCGTCTCCATGTGCCTGATGGGGAGGGAGGCCTCTCTCCTAACAGGCAGCGCGGAGAGTATGTATGAACAGGCTTCGCATGATACAGACTTCATTCGCTGTATGTGGCCCAAACCTGTCTTTCAGCTTCCTCCTGGATAAACGGTGGAAACTGATCCTTAGTTTTGTTTTTATAGACACCGATACCCACATACGTTGCATTACACACGTGTTGGGCAGTTTGCAAAGGCTGTGCAGGGAATCCCTTGTTCGGTTCTAACAGCTTGTCTCGTGTGTGCTGGGACCTCCTGTGTTCCACCATGGACTTGGAGTCTTACTAGCTCTGTGACACGGGGCAGTTTATCTTCCTGTCCATAGATCCTTCTCGTGTTTGTCACCAGCTCTGAAAAATGAATACAGCGCGCATGGTGATGTAGCAAAGTGTCCTAGACTTCGGATGCCAAGGCCCACAGTGGCTGGGAGTGAGTCAGAATGTCCTTGTGTTAGAGGCGTGCTCAGCCTTTAGGAAGGAGTTTTTCTGTGCTGACCATGCCTCAGGAGGTGATGCTGGTGTCACTTAGCTGGCAGGAAGCATAGGGTTCCTTCCGCAGGGACTCCCTGGTGGCCCCTGGCCTTCTGACTCGGGGCGGGCTCCCCCGCGATCTGAGCTGGAGCGCCCTGACTAAGGAGCTCAGTCTCTTGGGATGACACACTCAGTAGCTTTGAATCTGGCCTGTGCTGATTCAGCACAGATGTGGGGTCAAGCCACTGCTTAAGACACCTCAGCCTGGATTGCTCCACTAACCCAGGGCCGAATCTGGTACAGCTCCCTCTCCCCCCTCCCCGTGCTGTCCCTGGTCCACACGCTCAGTCCTCTGCTGTGTCCCAGCAATGGCTCAGGAGTGGCTCCTGGTGGCACCCCCAGGTCACTGCTGCTTTCTCCTGCCACCAGTGCCCTCGACACCTCTGGGGGGGGGGGGGTCGTAGAACCAGGAGGCACGGTCTCCCATGCACCCCTCTTCTCCCGCATCTTCCTGCCCCGCCCCCAACTCCATCTCCAGCTGGTGCCCACCAAGAGGGCAGTGGGCCGAGCAGGGTGGTTGTTAGGGGCACAGACGTGGGGTTCAGACCGACCTGACCTTTAGTGTCTTTGCCTGTGACTCAGGAATAGTAACAGAGAGTATGGCACAAGTGGCAGGACCGTGACCCGATCATTGTCTTTGCTAATAGCATGAAAAGCCTCCTTTCCCATCTCCATTTTTCCTTGTCCAAAGCTGAATTCTTTTTGATTAAAAAATAAAATAAACATAGGGGCTCATTTGTCTGTCTGAAACACTCATTTGCCTGTTTTGCATAAATTTGCATGCTGAATTATTTGGGCCTGACCTTCTGGTGTTTAAGGTAAAATTAATTAAGAGTCTCCTGCCACCCCATGTAAAAGGGGCGATGACGTATCAAGTGCCGGATACATTTAAACTAATCGACTTACTTCCGACTCACATTAGACAGAGAACTCACCTGCAGACCTGCTCACTAGCCCTTCAGGGAGAGAGGGAGAGAGAGCCAGAAAGAGAGGTGTAGCAGGGTGGGTGCAAGCCAGCCCCCCTCACGCCCCCCCCCCCCCCGGGACAGCTGTCAGCCCTTGTCCATCCTGTCCTCGATCACAGAGGGACTCTCTCCTTACGACGGCGCAGGTTGGCACCCAGCCCACTTACCTTAAGCATAGGAAACCCTATCTCATGGGCCAGTATGGGCTAGCCTCTCAGGATCTGTTTGGAGCCTGGCACACAGAGGGTGCTTCATACTTGCCTTTGCATGCATTTATTGAGCATTAACTATATATAAGATTTCTTGCTAGGAGTTGGGGCTGATACAAAGAATTCGATTAATTTCTGCCCTGGGGACCTCATTTGGGAACAAGACAGATAATTAAAACAACAACAACAACAACAAAATACTTTTTCATGGAAAATGTTCACCATAGGAAAAGAGACCACATAGTATCGGGCACGTCCATGCATGCCGCTGCAGCGCTAGCATCCACGGCCCGTCTCGCTTCCCCTCTGCCCTGTTTGCCATCTCCTATCCCGCATACTCAGAATGCAGCAAGAAGAACCACGGGCCAGAGTCCCCAGGCAGGAGGGACGCCAGGAGCTGCAGGGACAGAGAGCGGAACCTGAGCCAGGCCTTTGGGATGGTGGGCCGTGGCCATCAGAAGGCATCGGGGTGCCGAGAACACGAGTTTTAAGGCTGAGCCCAGAAACTGACCTGTGCACATGGGCGCTGAGCGACCGGCGTGGCCAGGAGGAAGGATCATTTGAGCACAAACCCCTTCCCCAGCAGCCCCGCTCCTTTCACTCCTGTTTTTGAGCACACAGGATACTGTTGCAGGGGTGAGTTCCGGGGGGAGTCGAGGCTGACGGCGACTCATGCAGCACTGCGGCTGCACGTTCGAGTCCGTCTGCGGTTGCCTTACACGGCACGCAGGCTTCTCCCTTGAGTCGAGTCCCCCGAGCCCTGCGTTGCTCAGGGGACGAGCCCGAGTCTATAGAGTGCCCACGTCTTGTTCCCCGTGAGCAACACACGCGCACCAGGGGCAGCAGCCTTGAAGAGGCAGTGGGTGTCTCTTGACAAAATGCAGCCTCAGGACTGTTAGCCAGTTATCCAGCCACCCCAGGTGGCCCGCAGGCTGCCCCAGCCCAGGAGAGCCCTGTCCCGCCGGCTCTGCAGGGGACCCCCCAGAGACCTCCTCCGGAAGCCCCGCTCCCAGGTAGCCACTGTCTGGCTGCCTCGGGGGAGGGAATGCCAGCGGCCAGTGAAATATGGGCTGCCGAGTGACAGCAGCTGTGTCTGGAGTGGCCTCAGATCCTATAATTACATCTCCCTTTATTACCTCTGCTAATGGCCCTCCAGGTCGACAGAAACGATAATAAATTAACAGATTATGAACTCCACTTGCCACAAATTACGTGCTCTTTTTTTTTTTTTTTCCTCTTAAATTCTAGGAGATCATGCTGTCACATCACGGGGGGGATGGGGCTTGGGAAGAGCCTGAATGTATCAGATCAGTTGGTGCAGATAAAGCAGCTTTGGTGGTGGGGAAGGTGGGGGGGGGGGCAGAGCTCCAGGTGGGAGACCTGGGGAGTCAGGCGGTGACAGCCAGCAGGACCTCAAGGGGGCAGTGTGTGACGTCAGGGCCCCGGGCCACACCAGCCTCTGTGGGCAGCAAGCCCTGACCCAGTCCCAGAATTGCTGATCGCTTGATGGAGGAGACGCAGCCCAGCACAGGAGAGCGGAAGTGGAGGGTGCTGGGCGGAAGGGCAAGGAGGAGTGCTTCAGCCCTGCGTTTGGGTTTAAATAAAAGAAAGGGTATGTGCTTCTAGTAAAGATGTCAGATGTGACAGAGGAATGGATATTAGGAGTTGCAAATCCCTCATCTTTCTTAAAACATCCCGGGAATTTCCTGGGCGCGTAGAGCCCCTGTGTGCATGTCTGTGTGCGCCTGCGTGTTCTCCCCCTACCATAGGGCTGTTCTTTAACACTGCTTTATATCCTGCTGCTTTCATTTAATTCTGTAACATAGTAGCACTTACCTGGGGCCAGGCACTGTACTAAGTGTTCTCTGTGATAGCTCATTTCATCCCACAGTCCCATGAGGGAAGTATTATTATTCCCATTTTGCAGAGGAGGAAACTGAGGCACGGAGAAGTGGACATGCCCAGGGTCACAGCCAGTGGCCAGCAGAGCTAGAATTCCAACAGTCTGGCTCCGGTGTCTGTCCTTACTATAGTTGTGTCTTCCCTACGCTCGTGGGTATCTTTCCACACCACAAAAACAGTTCGGCCTCATTCTTTCTGGTGGCTTCTAATGTGCCATCCATTTAGCTAATAATTAGATTTATATGGTAATTACATGTATCACATTCGTTACATGTAGGTTTTTTCAAACTGTTTGGGGTCATTACGGACCAACCTAACAAACACCCTTTTCCAGTTATCTGTGTGTTTATGAGAGAAATTCCCAGTGTGGACTTGCTAGGTTGACGGGGGCAAGCCTTTTGTTTTATGCTTGATTTCGTTTTATTTTGGGAACATCTTAGTATGGACACGTTCAAAAGCCAAAACTAGATAAAAATGTGCCCACAAAACCCTCCCCTCCATCCCTGTCGCCTCCCCTCCTTTTTCCTAGAGCCGTTTTTATTTTTCATTTTCCCTTCTAGAGTTTCTTTCTTCAAGGAGGTCTAGCCTTGGAGGGAGGCTCAGACTCTCAGAGGTGCCGGCTCCCTTCCTCCCGCCACCTGCTCTGCCCTTCCCCAGAGGACCTGTCACTGGCTTGTACACAAGGGGCAGAGGCAGTGGAATCTGAACCTGTGTCTAAAGGACAAAGAGGGTCTCAATGTGTTTCTTTGTGGGTCCATTTTCTGGTCACCTGGGAGTCAGGGCCCAGTGGCATTGGTTTGTTTGACTCTGCTAGGAATATGCACTGGGTGTCGTCCTTGTCCCAGGCGGGTTGCTGGGTAGTGGGGAAGTTGTCCCAGGCCGGTTGCTGGGCAGCACAGGAAAGCCCATCCCGGCATGCAGGTGCGCTCACCTGGACGTCCTCACCACCCCCGTCAGAGCTCCTCTCACTCTGCAGGGCTCAGCCTCCCGCATTTTGCAGTTTGGGCCATGTTTGCCGATGGTGTGTCCTCAGAGCCCCTCCATCCCTCTGGCCCTTCGAACTGTCCTAACCGCGAGATCCCAGCAGAGCTCGCGGCTTGGGGTGACCCTTTCCCTCTGGACCGCAAGCTCTTGCACACGGGAGCCCGTTCTGGTTCCAGCTTGCCATTCTGTCCCCAGTGCCTGGCGCTTAGCAGGTGCCCAGTGAGGATTTGCCCAAGGAACCAAGAGACAGAAGCATGCTGTTACCTCTAGGGGTCGTACCTGCATGGTGGGCCTCATGGCGTCTTCTCTCCTTCCTTTCCAGAAGCCCCTGCTCTTCCCTCACCTCCCCTTTTGACACCTTCCGATTCAGTTGTCTGTTAATTTCGCCCTGTCCACCTCCTACGTCTCCCCTCCCGATCTGTCCGCTTCCCGCGCAGCCCCCCGTGTCCCCGCGTGCACACACCCTCATGAGCCGGCTGATTGGGATCTGTTAATTAATGTCGCCCAAGGCCTCTCCCGCTCAGAGGCCCGATAAGGGAAATTGGATGTCCATTCTATCTGCCTTTTATTACCTCCCGGCTGTCCCTGCCACCACAGGCTGCCACACACCCCTTGTGCACTGGGATCCAGACAGCACGCACGCACCTCCCCCCCCCCCGCCCCCAGTGCCACAGCCTGTCCCTGAGGAGAGGCCAGTCGGTCCAGGCCCACCCCTCTCCATCGGCGTCATTGTTTTTTGGTCACTAAGGATGCTGGCAGCCAGCGATGAGCCTGAGCGGGGGCGGGGTGGGGGCGCGGTATAGATGGCGCTCAGGAACCATGATGACTGGCCTGAGAGGACGCTCCCCAGCAGAGGGGGACCCACTTGGTGAAGGGGCTTCCACCTTGGACTGCCCCCTAAAGTTGACCACGTCTGTGCTGGTTGGGAGAGGGACGTGGAGTTTAGACTCGGGGGACAGCAGGGGGAGAGTAAGACAGACTCCATGGAAACCCAGAGCAATGGGCCTATGCCAAAGCTCGGGACCACCGCGGGCCTCCAGCCATGCCCAGAAAGGAGAGGAGAGTCATGCCGACGGCGTGCTAATTACAACAAAAACAGTAATCATAGCGACCTCCTCAGGCATCACCCTGGCTCTGGCTTGCTGGGCGATGACTCTGGGGGGTTTTCTTCTCATCA
This sequence comes from Meles meles, assembly GCF_922984935.1. Taxonomy (NCBI): domain Eukaryota; kingdom Metazoa; phylum Chordata; class Mammalia; order Carnivora; family Mustelidae; genus Meles; species Meles meles. The sequence goes on along the minus strand of NC_060071.1, from coordinate 134,854,162 downwards.
GGAACAATTGTACGAGCTCCGAGAACATGATACAGGTTCTGCAACCATTGTCCCATTTAGATGTCCTGCGAGTCTGAAGCAGGTGCTACTGTTCTGCCCATTTTACAGAAGAGGACACTGAGCTTTGTGGCAGTTACATAGCTTTCACATGATCAGCCTACAGCTAGGAGAGGGGAAGTCAGGACTCAGGCCCAGGCAGTCTTCCGAGCATGCTGGACCAGACAGTGACATAATTCTGGAGCCTTCCCCATCGCTGACCTCCTTCTGCTCTGGAGTCGGTGTCCTTGCTAGCCAGGAGGGGGAAACTCCCATGATTCTAAGCTCACAGAATGCAGGACAGCTCAGGTCATTGTTAGGTGGAGAGTGATGGCCGGGGCAGCAGGGGTCTGACCCCTGGGGGACAGGTTGCCTGTGAGAAAGTACCCTCTGACCCTGGGGGCTCTTGAGCTCTTAGTGGCCCCAGGCTATGGTCACTGAGGAGTGGGGATGGTCACTGGCCGGGAACAGCTGAGTCCTCTTTCCTGATTGGGCCCTTGGGTCAGCACACACAGCTGAGACTTTGTACTGAGGATCAGGTGTCCCTTTAAAACAGCAAAGCCTCCCCTGGCTGAGCAGAGAGAGAAATCCGGAAAGTCCTCTGGGGGAAGGGGACCCTATACTGCTGCCTCTTGATTCTGCTATGAATTTAATAACTCCTTAAATTACAGATGCATTTAATTAATCAAAGAGCCTCTACAGACATTTCGAAAAAACGGCCTTAGAACTAACAATAATAGTGATAGCAACTGTCAACATTGACTGAGCTCTTGTTGTCTAAGTCTTTCGCATGAATTCCCTGTCTGACTCTTTGATCGAGGGAAGGACAAGGAGTCCAGTGGGGGACAGAGGGCGGGGTGGGATCCGGAGGTGCCCGGGACCCCCTCCTCCAGCCAGCCCATCTGATTGCTGCCACCCACCTTGTCCCTTCTCTTGCCGCAGGCTTCTCGAACCTGTCTCTCGGGGACCAGATGAGCCTGCTGCAGAGTGCCTGGATGGAGATCCTCATCTTGGGCATCGTGTACCGCTCGCTGCCCTACGACGACAAGCTGGTGTTCGCTGAGGACTACGTCATGGACGAGGAGCACTCCCGCCTCGCCGGGCTGCTGGAGCTCTACCGGGCCATCCTGCAGCTGGTGCGCAGGTACAAGAAGCTCAAGGTGGAGAAGGAGGAGTTTGTGACACTCAAGGCCCTGGCTCTGGCCAACTCAGGTAAGGGAGGGTGTGGGTCCCGCAGCAGGAGCTCCCAGAAGTCTCTTTGGGCAGGGCCTGTGAGCAAGGCCACCATGGGGGGCGGCGATGGCGGGAAGATGCTGGAGTTTCTGATGACCAGAGGCTGTACGGGGGTTGGCCTGGAGCTGAGAGGCTGGTGATGAAGGCCAGCAATCGGCGGGTGCTTCCCGAGCCCTGGATTTGTAGGGCACTAGACTGGGCCTCTGATGCCTAGTCTGGAACACTGGTTAAGAAAGCAGATTCCAGGGGATGCCCAGGTGGCTCGGGGGGTTAAGCCTCTGCCTTCAGCTCAGGTCATGATCTTGGGGTCCTGGGATCAAGCCCCGCATGGGGCTCTCTGCTCAGCAGGGAGCCTGCTTCCTTCTGTCTCTCTACCCGACTCTGCCTACTTGTGATCTCTCTCTCTCTGTCAAATAAATAAATGAAATCTTTAAAAAAAAAAGCAGATTCCATAGCCAAGCTGCTAAGAGTCAAATCCTGCTCCCTCCCCACCTTGGGCAAGTTGCTTTCCTCTCTGCCTCATTTTCCTTATCAATAAAATGGGAACACTAAAGAGTCCTACCCCACCAGACTGGGAAAGGGATTTGTTTATACAGGATTATATTATACTCACAACATGCCTGGCACTTAAGTGTTCAGCCTGTTCAATAAATTAGCGAGGAATTTACTTAATTCTTACACACAACCCTATGAGCAAGGGTCTCCTGATTCTATCCCCATTTTACAGATGTGGAAATTGAGGCCTGGGGAGGTGACGAAAATTGCCCAGGGTGACATTGTTAAAGGGTGTCCGAGCTAAAGTTGATCCAAAGTCCTCTGATTGCAAAATCAACCCCCAGCTTGTAAAACTGCTCCTTGAGTCTCCCAGTCAAACCACTCAGACGCAAGAGAGAAAAACCTGCCCAGCTGAGTTGGTCTGGACTGTCATTAAAAAGGAGGCTTCAGGGCACCTGGGTGGCTCAGTGGGTTAAACCTCTGCCTTTAGCTCAGGTCATGATCCCGGGGTCCTGGGATCGAGTCCCGCATCGGGCTCTCTGCTTGGCAGGGAGCCTGCTTCCCCCGCCCCTCTGTCTGTCTCTCTGTCTACTTGTGATCTCTCTCTGTCAAATAAATAAATAAAATCTTAAAAAAAAAAGTCTTCATGGGGCACCTGGGTGGCTTAGCTCAGTCAGTTAAGCATCTGACTCTTGATTTTAGCTCAGGTCATGATCTCGGGGTCCTGGGGTCAAGCCCCACATCTGGCTCTGTCCTCAGTGGGGAGTCTGCTCGAGGATTCCTTCTCCTTCTCCCTCTGCTCCTGCCCCTGCTCTCTAGCATTCTCTCTCTAATATATTTTTTAAAAATTTATTTTCAATTAAAAAAATGAAAAGGAGGTTTCACTCCATTCCTTTAGCCCCTTCCAGCTTCTGGCTGGAATCCCTGGGGAGAGGGGCTGGGCGTTGGCCATGCAGATGAGCGAACTGGAGTGTAATCTGTGTCCACAGTTAGGGAGCAGCCCCCACTGAGCCAGGTGGGGGCAGGTGGAGAATGCAGGGGAGAGTCGGGCTCCCTGTGCTAAAGAGAGCATGTCAGGCAAGTTTGCTACAGGGCGCATGTGCCAGAGTCCTTGCTTAAGTCCGGGTCGAAGGGACCCAGGTTCAAATTACAGCTCTGACGCTTAGCAGTGTGACCCTGGGCAAGTTGGCAACCTTCCTTAGCCCTGTCCTGGTGTGTAAAATGGGGCTATCCCAGTACTTCCTCCAAGCACTTTGCTGTTAAATGATCGACTGAAGATAAAGCACTTAGGTCAGTGCCTGGCCTCGAGGAAATGTTCAATAAATATTAATTATTATCATTACTATTAATATTAGAGGAAACAAAGTGTTATCAGCACAGGGAAGACGGAGAGCTGGTTCCCACGCAGAGACAGAACAGACAGGATGACCAGGTGGTTTGCTTGATCCTCTTGTCCCATGTCCCGGGAGCCCTCCATCACCGGCAAACCCAGACAGTTGGCCCCCCAACAGATAGCTTCATAGAGAAGGCAGGGGATGCTGCTGATGCCCTGGTCAGCCCCCGTTTACTGGGTTAGCGCTCCCATGCCCCAGCGGCTGAGTTGTGCTGCTAACAGCTCCCGGCTGTCCCCTTCCCCAAGACCTGCCCTCACCTGTCTTGCCTAGAAAGCTGTGTACGTTGGCACCTTCAGCCAGTGGTGACCCACACAGGGGAACAAAAGCCTGGGCTCCTGCCAGGTGGGATCAGAGCTCTGTATGGATCAGGCCAAAGCCAAGGCCAGGTCCCCACCTTGCTTGCTTCCAACCTCACACTCGCCGGCCTCTCTCCCTTCCTTTGTCCTGAAAGCACGCCCTCCAGACATCCCATGCACCTGAACCCTGGTTTGGGGCTCTGCTTTTGGGGAACCTGACCTAATCCAAAGAGGCAAGCATTTTTTTGTTGTTGTTTAACTCCCTTTTATTATTAAACAGATGCAAAATGATAATGAAAACTTTACAGGCTTTTATACAGACCATTTACATTTTAAGATTCCAAATGGTAGTACATTCTTTATGAGAGGATGCCAGTCCTGTTTTGTTTTGTTTTGTTTTAGATTTTATTTATTTATTTCACAGACAGAGATCACAAGTAGGCAGAGAGGCAGGCAGAGTGGGGTGGGGGAGCAGGCTCTCTGCTCAGCAGGGCTCCATCCCAGGACCCTGAGATCATGACCTGAGCCGAAGGCAGAGGCTTAACCCACTGAGCCACCCGGGTGTCCCCATGTTGGGTTTTTTAAAAATGGTTTTAAGCTTACAGAATAATTGAGCAGCTGGTGCCATAGTTCTGTGCCCCCGTTCCACCCCGTCCACCGCTGTACCCATGACTCCTTACGGTTCCCCCATTGTTCACATCTTGTATTGGTGTGGCAATTTGTTACAATGAGCCAATATTGGTACATTATTATTAACCGAAGTCCCTAGATGCCATCAGGGTTTACTCCTTGTGTGGTGTGGGTCTGCAGATTTGACAAATGGGTAGTGACAAAATTCCCCCCTTACTTCCCTGCAGAACAGCCCCCCGCCCGTAAGCCTGTGCTCAGCAACTCAGAGGGAAGCGCGGGGACCAGCCCTGGCAAGAGGGCTAGGAGCTTGCATGGGCGGAGGGACCACAGGCAGCAGGGGAAATGGAGTGGGAACGGTGCAAGGCCTTGGAGGACACATCCTTGATTTCAGACTCTCCGGACCTTTTCATTGACCTAGAGCTTGGGCTGGCCCATGTGGGGGGAAGGGAAGTGAAGAGGTGGGAGGAGGCAGGTCAACTCTCATCTCCTCCCCACTGGCCTCGGCATCCGGTTGGGCCTGCTTTCAGACGGCATTTTAGCTTTGCTGGCTGCTGTCGCTCTGATCTCACAGGCACACGTGTGCACACGCACACCCGTGTATACACATGAAGACAGGCACACAAATACAGGTGTGTGCACACACACATACAGAGACATGCATATACGCTCACAGACATTTGCTTGTGTGCACACCGATACGTGCACACGTAGATACGCATGTAGACAGACATGTGGTCACGAGTATAGGCACGTGCATGCACACACACTTGCACACGTACAGACACAGGCATGTGCACACTCAGTGCACACATATGTATGCTCAAATGCGCACACGTACAGACGTGTGCACACACATGCGGACGCAGAACTTGACTGGCCGTGGTTTAGAAACATGAGTTCAGCAGCACCCTCGCTAGCATCAAGCGTGGCCTGAGTACACACCTGGTCGCACAAGAAAAAGTGCCAGGGATCTGCCCTTCTTGCCCCATCTCCCAGGCCACGGAGCAGGTACAGGTAGTTCAGGAAGTAGATGGAGTTTGTGCAGCCCAGGGCAGGGGGAGAGCAAAGGGCGGAACCACTCTACCTGGCTGCGGGGGGCTAGCGCGAGGGGGAAGCGTGAAGCACATCAGAGCCGGGCTGGGGTCCCAAACCCCAGCCCCTCAGGAGCCTGTGGCTGTCTTTCACCCCAAGTCCCGGGCATCTCCAGGGCTCCCTGACAGCAGAAAAAATTCATAGCCATTGATTTTGTAATTAACAGTTTATCAATGCCATCGATACAGACTCGCTGATGGATTGCAAAGAAATTAATCTTGCAATGTTATTTTATTTCATTTTTGGTCGAAGGCAGCTGCCAATTTTGGCCTCCTTGGGGAGGGTAAGGGGAGGAGCAAGGAAGCTGGCAGGGAGGCAGTGGGTCTGGATGGCCACGTCCCAGCCTTAGAGGGACCAGCGCATCGTGGGTGCACGTTCTGGAACCTGGTGAGAGTGTAGGATTGGAGGCATCTTGGGTATGCGGCCCGTAACACCCCAGCATGCTGAAGGCACTTGCCCCAGGCTGAGTGCTCATGGTAATGATGATTCTACATTTATCAGGGGCTTACAAAGTGCCTCGTAATGTGCTGTTTCTTTTAATCCTCACCGCCGCCCTCTGAGGCATTTGCTCCGTTTTACAGATGAGGATACAATCTCAGAGAGCCTGAGTAACTTGGCCAGAGTAACACAGCATCAAAGATTCCAGAGTCTTATCTGCCTCATTTGGCACTTTTCCCAGAAGGAAGAGGCAGGACCCTGGAGGCATGGGCTGAGCGAGGCTGCAAAAGGTCAGGCAGAAGGAGTCACAAGGGTCATTCAGTTAGAACAGCTGCCCTCCGTGGTTTGGTACCTAAACTAACCCAGCATGCGAGGGGCATTGCCTAGCTCTGTTGAGGACCTCGGGAGCCTTGCTCCGCCTTCCTTGGCTGCCTGCCTGGAGCTCCCAGTTCACTTGATCCACATGGCCCCCAGGCCTTCACGCCTTTGGCAGTTGGGCACTGCAGTGCAGGGTGCTGGCTCGAGCTCTTTAAGGAACATCAGAAGAAGGCAGGCTCTGCCCTCGAGTCCAGGGATTGGGTACCAGGAAATGGCCTTGGCTTCAGCTCAGACCCCACTGTAAGCCAGCTGCCAGCAGATGCCCGCCTGCCCTGCTGGGATTTAGGTAACTTCCATTTGAACCCGTGACTCATGGCTGAGTCCAAAGCCCTCCTCGGGATTTTTAGAGGACTCCCAATAGCATCCGCTGTCACTGTGGGCCCATGCATCTGGCCATGCTGTCTCGGGCCCCCGACCCCCGCCACAGGGCACCTGGGCACAGAGCTCAGCCCCTTTCTCCGTGTTTGCATGCTGTAACCAGCGGACGGACTGGTGCCTGGTGGCAGCAACAGTGACAGTCCCAGTGATGATGCTGGTCATGGTGCCACCAGCGGGGCACTCGCTTCGGGACAAGTAGTTTTTAGTCCTCGACTTGCATTAATTCACTTAACCTATTGAGGTCCATGGGCTATTTTCTCAGAAAAGTAAGGCACAGAGAAGTTAAATCACTTGCCTAAAGTCACACAGCTAGCAAGGGAGGGACGCAGGACTCCAGCTCCAGTGGGCTGGTTCCACGGTCCACCTGGCACCTCCAGGGCAGTGACCGGTCTGCTCACGTCCAAGTCCTTCAGGGTCTCCGCTGACCCCTCTTGGTTGTTTCTAAGAGATGACCTTCCGAAGTGCAGATGGCTCCCTGGCTCCAAGCCTCGGCTCTGTCACGGGCCTCTGTGACCTCAGGCTGGCAGTTTAGCCTCCGTAGTCCTCTGTCTCCTTCTCTGTAAAGTGAGGGGAGGGGAACAACAGCCCAGGGCCCCAATCACCTCTCCCCACTGCCCCACCCAAGTCTGGCCACGCCCTTTCCCCCAGGGCGGTGCCCGCTAACGCTCTCCCTGTGCCCGCAGATTCCATGTACATCGAGGATCTGGAGGCCGTGCAGAAGCTGCAGGACCTGCTGCACGAGGCGCTGCAGGACTACGAGCTGAGCCAGCGCCACGAGGAGCCCCGGAGGACGGGCAAGCTGCTGCTGACGCTGCCCCTGCTGCGGCAGACGGCCGCCAAGGCCGTGCAGCACTTCTACAGCGTCAAACTGCAGGGCAAGGTGCCCATGCACAAACTCTTCCTGGAGATGCTGGAGGCCAAGGTCTGATGGCCCGGCACCTGGACCGACTCCCACCCGCGGACAGACCCGCGGACAGACCGGCGGACGGACCGCCGCAGAGACCTCCACAGCCACCAGCCTCGACCTTCAAGCCCTGTATCATGGCCACGGGCAGTCCCAGAGGAAGGGCTCTCGCCTCCGGGCTGTGTGTGGAGTCCGGAGTGCAGCGGGGCAGGGGAACAGGGAGGGGAGGGCAGGGCGTGGGCTCATCTGTAACTGGCTTTTTCTTGGGTATGTTTTTCCTTCTCCATGGGCAGTGCTGAGGTCTGGGCCGGGGCTGACTCCGTTGAGACTGGAGACCATCGAGGAAGTGCCCCTTCTGCCCATGAAAGCCCCAGGAGACAGCAATGTGTATCCTAACTCCCCCATCCCCCCCACCCCAGAGGGTGGGCACTGCTCAGTGCCCAGGACCCCACCCCGTTCAGGCTGGGTGCCACCGGAAGTTGTCCCTTCCCAGAGGGCAGGAGCTTTCTTCCAGAAGCCCCGCCTACTCTGCTACTTGGGGCTCCTCTGGCGGCCCCACACCTTCCCCAGTCCCAGGGCATCCTGCCCTGCAACCTTTCTGCCTGGCACACACTCCCCTCCCGTTAGGGACCCCCATCCAGAGAGCAGCTGCCAGAGCTCGGGCATCTTCCTGGGCACCCACCCCTTGGTACCCACACACCAGCTTGTCACCGCAGCGCCAAGGCCCACCTGTCCTCCTCCTCTTCTCTCCACTCTCCTCTCCCAGGAGATCCCCTGCTACTTCCTGCCCCTACCTCAGCTCACGCGGTGGGTTCAGCCAGCCAAGGGGACTTCGGGTCCATGGCTGGGAACGGTGCTGCCTCTGAAAAGAGTGGGGCCAGGCAATATTCCGCAGAGCTCCTCCTCCTGCTTGCCCTGTCAGCCTTCTGGCTAGTTTGGAGCAGGTGGGCTTGTGGGAATTTGGGGAGACTAGGGGCCTGGCCACCTCTGGGGGCACCCTAGGCACTGATTTCCAGGCTGGCAGTCCTGGGAGGATTGGGGCAAAATGCGGAAAGGCTCGAACCAATCTTTGCTGAGCACAGAAAGTCCCAGAAGCAAGATAAGCAGGTGCAGAACCCTGAAGATGGGGTGCTCGGGAAGTTGCTGGCCGGGATCCCGTGGGGCTGGCTCCTGTGGGCAGTAGACACCAGGTCACCCCGTGCCCTGCATTCTGAAGGGTTGGGCCAATCTGTGTCACAGGAGGGGCTGCTGCTACCATCCTGAGGCTAAGGCGTGACATAGCTCCCCAAATGCATTGCGAAGGGCCAGCCTTATGGGGGGACCTCCTGCCCCGTCTTCCTGGCTGCTGTGTCACATGACTGACCACCCCAGTTTGCCCAGGATGTTCTGGTTTTAGCACTGAAAAGCCATGTCCCGGGAAACCCCTCAGCCCCAGGCAGATGGGGACAGTCACCAGATTTCTGAGTGGCCTTGAGAGTCGTCCACTCTGGACAGGTCTTATCAGCCCATCTGCTGAGCACAGGTTGGCCGATGGCAGCTCAGAGGGTCCCCCAATGATGAAGGTGGGGTCAGGCGTGGTGGGGAAGGCACCCTCTGAAACAAGGACCACAGAAGCCCTACCTGGGACTTTTCTGGGGGATCCATGCCCACTGACCCGCACCTCCTGGCACCTGGAGAGGCTGGTGGATTGGCCCGCCCGTCACGGGGATGCTGGGACACCAGGTGGCCAGGTGCTGCCTCCCACGGCCCTGCAGCCTTCCCTGGGAAGCAGGTGATGCTGGTTTCACCTTGCCAGCCTCTCTGTCCCCAGACACCACCCCTCTGAACGCCCCAGGCCTGAGGGTTGGCTGAGACCCAGAGGCTGCAGAGTGGCTCTCTGATGTCCTCATGAACAAGATAGAGTATTCCAAGAGGCCTCATAGCCAGGTAAGGTGTGCTGTTCGGTTAGCCTGTGGGGAGTGCAAGGCCAAAGCCACCTGACGGTCTGCACTGGAATTACTGTCCAGGATGCTTCATCCTTAGCCTGCCTGGGCAGTCCCGAGGTGGGCTCACAGGCATGGAAGCATCAAGGGACCCACGCAAAGCCCCCCAGTCTGAGAGCTGTTAGAAGCCACGCCCTAAGGTCGGAGCCCGAGGTCCCTCGTGAGAGCAGCTGGGATATGCTCCTTGGGAGCTCCCCCCCCCCCGCCCCAGCCTTCCGCTGTGCTGTGTGCTTTGGTGGGGTGCGGGGTGGGGGGGGCGCTGAGGGTGTCAGCGTGAGGCCCGAGCTGGCGGCTGGGGCCTGTGCGAGGCTGGTATTTGCAACCAGCTGTTTTTAGAAGCATCTTCGCGCACTGGGGTGTGGTTGGGGAGGAGTCCGTGCACAGTGTGTGGGTGTGTCCGGGGCTTCTCCGAGCATCCTGCCATCAGAGCCTCCCTCCAGCCATGAGGGGGAGGTGGCTCTGTGCCAGCACGTGGGGCGCTGCTCTTCCTCTGAAACCCCAGTGGCCGCGGGAGATGGCTCCGGTGGGCTGGGAGCTCTGGCCCGTGGGAAAGGCCCTGGTGTGTACTAACGGAGCCATCGGACAGTCAGTGATACAGTGTAGGCCAACTTTGTAGTTGGAGGTCTTGCCAGCTCTGGGGCCTCCCTGGGAGAGGGGGCCCTGACTTAGTGGGGGATGGCGAAGCGAGGAGAGTTTAGGATGCCCGCCCTGCCCCCCAAATGGGCGGAACTTGCTTGCCTCCCTCCCCGTCCCCAAATCTGCTGTTCATGGAAAATCTGTAAAGACGAAATCGCCCTTCTCACTTGTACTCTCATGATACAGGTCATTGAAATGAACCAAGAAATAAAATGTAAAAATCCAACCGTGGAGAAGGTGGTATTGGCTGGGTTTTGTTTGGTTCCCGGGTCCCCACCCTTTCTAGAGCTTCTAGACTGACTTTGTCACACGTGAACCTGGGTGGTGGCCCCCTGTTTCTGCATCCAGAAAACGGAGGATTTCCCGGGCCACGACTGAAGAACCGAATAGAAGACTCGAGACCGGAGCTGGGCATTGGTGGGGAGGCCAGGTGGGGCTTCAGAGGAGCCAGAATCGACACCCAGCTCTGTGCCAGGGGCTCCCCCTTCCCTCCCCCAGGCCCCCCGTTACCCCTGTGCGGATGGGAGAAATCCGGGGTAGGGCGCAGGGCAGGGGTGACGAACGGGACGGAAAGACAGAAGGGCCCAGGCCCATAGAAGAGCACCAAAGAAACGCACGATGTGGAAAGATTGTTTTATTTTCTGATAATGATTAAATGGCTGGAATGGCTTCTTAAGATGTATATATTTTTTGAAACGGCGGTCCTTCTTTGCTTCCCCTGTGTACGTATTTCTGCCTCTTGTCTGTGTTCTCCCCTGGGACCCCTCCCCCCCACCCCACCCCATGTAAATCACATGCCCTAGGCGTCTTCTCTCCTGGTCCCGTGTATCTGGCATCTAATAAATAAGGAACGGCCTGTTGGAGAGTTTCTTCACATGTGACCTTTCCGGGCTCGCTGTCCCTTGGATAGCGCTACCCTCAGGCCTCAGGCCGATGCTGGGCCTGGCTGTCTGGAGAACCGGCCTCAGAATTCTCCAGGCGTACAAGTAGGCATTTTATTTTATCTTTTTATTTTATTTTAAGATTTTATTTATTTGATAGAGACACAGCGTGAGAGAGAACACAAGCAAGGGGAGTGGGAGAGGGAGAAGCAGAACCCCCCGCCAAGCAGGGAGCCTGATGGCGGGCTCAATCCTAGGATCCTGGGATAATGATCTGAGCCGAAAGCAGACACTTAACAACTGAGCCACCCAGGTGCCCCCAAGTAGGCATTTTAAAAGTGTGTTCAGCAAAACTTCAGGAATGCAACTTGAAAAACATAGGTAAGTCTGAGAAGCCCCCTGCTACTAGAGTTTTTTTGTTTTGTTTTTAAAGATTTTATTTATTTATTTGACAGAGATCACAAGTAGATAGAGAGGCAGGCAGAGAGAGAAAAGCAGGCTCTGCTCAGCAGAGAGCCCGATGCAGGACTCGATCCCAGGACCCCAAGATCATGACCTGAGCCGAAGGCAGCGGCTTAACCCACTGAGCCACCCAGGCGCCCCTAGAGTTTTGACATTAACGTGAGGCACTCTACTTAATCTTCATTTTGCCAGAAAAATGGAACATCACATGTATGTGAACCAAAAAGAGTTCACTGCCTTAGGATTCTGAAATGCATCTATGTATGCATGATCATAATGCTGACTGCATGAAGGACCCAGCGGTCACCCACACTTGGGAGCAGTGAGAAGCAGAGAAAGAAAGAAAGTGAGGAGCACTGTATCAGGATGCCTTTCATTGCAAATAAAAGACACCCTGGTTTATACCAGCTTAGTGGATTTATTGTCTTGGATTTATGTGAAGTCCAGAAATGGGTCAAGCATCAGGTAGGGTTTGATCCAGAGGTTCACAAATTCAATAGGGCTGTGGCTCTGCTTCTCTGGTTCTCGGTTCTGCCCTCTTCTGCCTGCTTTGTCATCAAGCTAGCCTCTTTCATAGTAGCAAAGGGCTGCCAGCATTTTATTTCACATCGTAAGCAGAGAAAAAACATCTCTTCCTACAACCATGGAAAATATCTGAGCATCATTCTGAATCCGAATGGCTCTTGTGCTTTTCTCTTAAGGGATCACTTGTACCAGCTTCAGGGGAGCACTAGTCCCCCTTAACTGTCCAGTTATTACACAAGAAGAGTAGAATTGGAAGTCTAGAAGACAACCAGCCAACCTTGATGCCCACAGAACTCCTATACATGGGTAGTTCAGGCTCTGGTCAACTTTCAATGAGCTGTTTATAAGTTTCTTGAAGCTCTTGGAAGATCGTATTCACATAGTAGTCTTTGAACTCAATACTTAGCAAGTCTTATGCATGAAATGTTTTGTATGAAAGTACCCGGTTTGTGGGTTATTTTTAGGTAATTTCCCAATGTAATTTCCCCTCATTACCTCAACAGGTGTGTATGCCTACACACTTAATGCATACAGACACACACAAACACACACACACAGCTGGTATTCATGCTGCCACCTTAAGAAAAAATAGGAAAGAGAGTCAACCATAACATCACATAACATAATCAAAATAGAAATACTTCTCGGACTATCTTTATTTTAGGATTTTCTGTACTAATTCTTCCTATCTATACGGATAATTGTGATCAGACTAGCTAATAAACCTCATTCATATCTTCATCTCTCTTCATTCATTCTCCAAATACTCTCCCCTTTTTGTAACCAAAGAAGTAAAAAGGGAAAACACAACTTAGGGTCATTCATTCCTTCAACAAATATTTACCAAGGGTCTGCCCTGTGCCAGGCACTGTTCTGGGCATGGAGACGTAAGAACAAGCACAATCTCTTTTTTCACGGAGCGCACACTCTAGTGGGAGGAAGAAAGAGACAATGAACACAATAAATAACCAAATTACATAGTTTGTTAGGTAAGTTCCATGAGGGAAAAAGCAGGGTATGGGGGATCAGGAATGGGGAGGCAGGATACAATTTTAAAAGGAATGGTCAGGGGGCACCTGGGTGGCTCAGTGGTTTAAAGCCTCTGCCTCCGGCTCGGGTCATGATCCCAGGATTCTGGGATCGAGCCCCGCATCGGGCTCTCTGCTTGGCAGGGAGCCTGCTTCCCTGCCGCCCCGCCCCCCCCCCCCCCCCCCCCCCGCCTACCTCTCTGCCTACTTGTGATCTCTGTCTGTCAAATAAATAAATAATAAAAGGAATGGTCAGAGTAGCCTCAGTGAGAATGTCACGTGTAACAGTACGGTGAAGAAAGTGAGGGGGCGCCTGGGTGGCTCAGTGGGTTAAGCCGCTGCCTTCGGCTCAGGTCATGATCTCAGGGTCCTGGGATCGAGTCCCACATCGGGCTCTCTGCTCAGCGGCGAGCCTGCTTCCTTCTCTCTCTCTCTGCCTGCCTCTCTGTCTACTTGTGATCTCTGTCAAATAAATAAATAAAATCTTTAAAAAAAAAAAAAGAAAGAAAGAAAGTGAGGGCCACGTGGGTATCTGGAGAAAAAGCCTGTGCAAAGGCCCTGAGGTAGCAGTATGCCCTGTGTGTTCAGTGAACATTAAGGAAGCAAGTGTGGCTAAAGTGGAACAGGTTGAGGCAAGAGGGAGTGGGGCAAGTCATACAGGGAACATGAGGCCATAGTAAGTGAGACTTTCACTCTAAGTGAGAGATTTTGAATAGAGGAACACCATGATTGCACATATCAACAGGAGACTTTGGCTGCTGGATCGATAAGACCAACCAGGAGACCACTGATGAGGTGAACGGCTTGGACCAGGGTCTGAGGAGAGCAGGGATGAAGGAACACTTGGGTCCTGGATCTAGTTTGAAGCCACCAGGGTTGCCATCCACTGAGGTGGAAAGAAGCAGAGAAGGCAACTTCGTCGATCACAGAGGTTCAGACAGGAACTTCGTCAGCCATGAATTCCCTCTCACGCTCAGCCACCGCCCTCCATTGCTCTCTCTCTAGCCTCAAAAGCAGTCAGCCAAATGCCCAGCCCATCTGTGCCAAGATCCCTTTGGCAGCTGTCACAAGGCAAAGTGAAGGCACCGGGGCTCTCATTTGGGTCCTCAAGAGTCTCTCCCCACTTCCCGTGTGGAGAAGAGAGAAAACCAGACCCTCCCACAGGCAGACGTGACAAGCCCCCACGATCAAGCTTGGAGCAAGGCCAAAATAGGGTAGAAAGGAAGGGGCCAGCCAGGCTCTTTGGCTGGCCCAGAAGACTAGAGAATGGACTGCACTTCCACTCCGGGGCCCATTCTCAAGGCCCCCACATTAAATGGAAGTCCTGGACAAAGCCCCAGTGCCCAGCCACTCACTGCTAAAGAAAACAACAATCCAGCAAGCCACAGAATAGCCCAAAGTGCCCCAAATTTCTACTCCCCTCAGCTTGGTCCACACCATTTGCAGGACATCACATTTTCAACGCGCTGCAAAGCTTCATCAGAAACCTCTCTCTTCGTCTCCCTGCCCCGCGTAGAGCCGCTCCCACAGATCTCTCTCGGGCACCTCTGGACTGACCCAGCTTGCCTGGCTCAGCCTCCGGGGCACCCCTCCTCCGAGCTTCATAGGCTCTTCATCACCTAGGCCGGCTTAGCCTCTGGACTTCCTTCCACTCTCCTGCAGGAGCTGAGGGAGGGCCAGAAGCTGATCCAGGGACCAAAATCTCCTCGCTCACAGAGGGTATGGTGGGGGCAAGTGGAGAAAGAGTGAAGACCCTACCACCTCCGACACTTTATTCTGCCTCTGTTGCAAATTCACTTCGCTCCCAAAGAACAGAAGCCCCCGGAATCCCAGAGAACCGTCTTTCCCCTGCCCGTGGGCTTGGCCAGGCACATGAGAGTTGCACAGAACCGGGACGAGCCCTTCCGGGGACCTGCCTCCAAGTTCACAGGCAGGGAGTTGTATCTTCTCTCAGCAAACACCCAGAAAGGCAAATCCTTTCCGATCCCACGTGTGCCGCCCTCATTTTTCCTGAGCGATTCTGGTCGCTAAAGCCTGCTGTCTTTGCACATTCATTCATCGCCTGGCAGGGAGCGCGATCTGGTGAGCACAGTGGGTGCTGCTGCTTTGGCAGAGAAGGTGAACTTCGAACTAGCGGTTTGCAAGGGTCTCTTATGCGGGAGACTTCCTGTGACACATGGGAGCAGGAGCAGGTAGCAAGGGGACCAGTGCAGTCTTTGGATGGGAGAGGTTTGGCCAAGGAAGCCATATGGCAGAAGCAGGCAGAGACTGAAATTTGAAGAAGTGGAGGGAGCAAGGGGAGGCCATGTGGGGTGTTTCAGGGAGAAAAGGAGCTGTCCAGGCTGAGAGAGAGAAAGAGGTGTTTCAGGCTTGCTCAAGAGACCGGAAGAAAAGACCGTCTGATTGGTTGATGGGTGGCAGGGGAGAAGCAAAGAAGAGGGGCCAGCCTGCCTGGGACTTGGTCAACCTAGTTCAGGATATTGCTGTCTCAGAACAAAGGGGAAACCCTGGCAGAGTTTGAAGCAAGGGAGGAACATCATCAAATCTGTCTCTCTCACTGAGATACAGTGGTTCAAGCTTTCTGTCCTCAACAGATTGGCTCCCAGGCCAAGCAGGAACTTCGGATTCAAACTGGCCTCGGCTCAGGAGTCCCCCGAGCTGCCCTTCCTGGGGGTGTGGCCTGGGGCCCCCCAACTCCCTCCCCAGCTGCACAGTGAACTGATGAGGCCCCGTCTCGATGCTAACAGGTTACACGAATGGGATGTTACTGTATCCCGGACACTTTACACATGTTGTCCCCTCCGTTCCCCACGAGCGTTTGATGTACATGCCGCCGTCTTCATTTTAGGGGAGCTTTCAGCTTCAGAAAGCTTAACCAACTTGCTTACAGTCACAGAGCACGGATTTGAATCCAGATGTGTACAGGCTCATTTCAAGCCCCTTCTCTTAACTGCCATGCCGTGTTTCAGACCAGCCACCTGAAGGGTCAAACAACAGGCACTCAATATGTGCCGATTCCTCTCGCCCACTCCTCCCATAGCAGGGAAGCACCCAGCCTCACAGAAGCCACCCCCAGCAGCAGATGCCTGCCCCCCACCCCTGCCAAGGACAGCTTGCTGCCCATCCACCTCAGCTCGCTCATATTTGTAGCGGACAGGAAGGGAAGGAGGGGCCCGGAACAAGCGTTCTCTGCTGGCTTCTGTGCCCTGCTGCTCATGTGCCCTACAGCGGTGTTAGACCCCCTCAAGTCATGCCCCTGGTAAGCAACTGAGCTGGGAGGGTACTGCTGGCCTTCAGACCATATTACTGGGGACAGAATTCCAGAGACTTCCTACCTTATTCTTTCCTGCTTGTCTTCGGGCGGTGGCGGGTTGCGGGGGGACATTCAGCCTAACATTATGGACTAATATTATGGTGACATTTTTATCATCAACACTAAAGGTCTCTGGAGAGAAGACTTAGCCTCATGAAGAGGAGAAGTCTCAGCTGTGTGATACCAGAAGTCAGAGCTTTGAGAAGGAATCCAGGGTCCCCCAGAGAGAACACTGAGGACATTAGAGGCGACTGGCATCTTGGGAGGGGGAGGTGGACACAGATGTTTGGAGCGAGTATCTTGTGTCTCTCAAACCACGTTGGCAGCTGGTTGGCTCTGGCCAAGGTTACTCTGCAGGGTCTCCCACAGGGCGGGCCTGGGAGAGGGTGCTGATATCAGGTACCTATGAGGGGGCCAGGGATCGACGTCCTTTCTCATCCTAGGGGACACGCAACCCGCCTGTGCTCCACACCGGGGTCACTACTGTGGGGATGCAGTGGGATGTGGGGAGTGAGCAGGAGGCCAGTCCAGGAGAGGGACTGGGGACCAATGCGGTGGAAAATGCTGGCCAAAAGGAAAGAGAACTTGGCTCGGAGGAAATGTTCCTGGAAGGAGACAAAGCTCCCTGGGCTTCCTCTGGAAATTGCTTTGTTTAAAATGCAAAGTGCCGATGTGCTTAGATGACATCTCTGCATCCATCACCCTATGCAAATGCCGACCCTGGGGAAGAGGGGCCCCTGTAAGTCACTCGGATCCCCCTAATCGAGTGTGTGCACTGACGGAGGGGCGAGGGAGCAGTGCGGGGGCGGGTGACTTAGCTCGCCACCCAGGAGAGGCGTTTGATAAGGGGTGGTGGGGGGAGGAGGAAGCCCAGCCCTGGGGGCAAGTGGATCTGTGGGACCACATCTGTGTTCAGCCCAGTGGTAGGAATGAGCTCGGCCCCCCTGCACCACCAAGCCCTCCCCAGGCTAGCTGCTCATGGATGCGGGATGTGGGGTGCGGGATGCAAGCCGCTGAAGGACAGAGCTCTAAACAAGGAACTGCCAGGCTCAGGGACAGTGAATTAAATCCTCTGGGGGAGCCCCGAGGGTGCCCCTTGCCTAAACACTCTGCCCCGGGGAGAGAGGCTGCAGAAACTGAATCCGGGTTGGGGGGTGGAGTGGGGCTCCTCAGCTGAAGGCCGCCATCCCATATCTCCATCAATCACCTACCAGAGTCTCCTGTGAGGTGTTCCAGACTTAGCTTGTACACCTCCAGGGACAGAAACTCACCATCCTGGTAGGGTTCCCGGAGAAAATCCACGATGCCCAGATACATCTGAATGTCAGATAAACAAGGAATGATCTTATTATAGTCTAAGCATGTCCCAAATATTGCATGGGATTATTAGGTTTTTTGGTCTGAAATTTCAATGTGACTGGGTGCCCTGCATGCTCCTTTGCTCAGTCTGGCAAGCCTACATCCTGGACAATCCATTCCATTTTCTGCAAACACCTGATCACCAACTTGTGGGTTGAGCCTACCTCTGCTTTTCTTTTGTTTCTACCCAGCTCCCTACCTCCCCACCCACCCCACTCCCTTCCCCCAGCTCCATCTGTTTCTGTGTTATGGGCCACATGCGATGAATTTGCCTCCTTTTATCTGTCACAGATTACCCCCTACCTCCCACCACCCACAAGTTTCTCATCCCCATCTCCTTAGCTTCTGCCTGCCTCCCTCAACCTTGGGGAGCTCTGCTCAGTCTGGCTGCTGCTTCCCTAGCTACGTGTGTTCTTTAATATGCATTCCTGGACTCAAATGCGTAGGTATTCGCTGAGTTCCTGCTATGCATCTGACCCGTGGCTAGACACTGAGGATACACTAGTAAACCACACAGGTGGGTCTCTGCTCTCCCGAGCTTCCTTACTAGCTGGGTGAGACAAATTTAAGAAAAAGAAGCAGCAGCTAATGAAGTAATTATAAGTGTGAGCCCTAGAATAAAGGAACTGAGATGCAGAATGATGGGATGGGGAGGGCTGCTCTGAAGAGGCAACATTAAAATCAAGATCTGAAAGAGGAGACAATGCTAACCATGTAAAGAGTGGGTGGCGTCATGCTCCCAGTAGAGGAAGCAGCATGTGCAAAGGCCCAGGGGTGAGAATGACTCTCTGCAGGGTCTTAATGTCAAACAGCTCAGGGTTTTTATTTTATATTTCCCCCTATATTTTTATTTTATTCTCCGTGGATATTCCAGTTTCCAGCATTCTTGAGATCTCAAGCCAATCCCATCCTTTAGCAGGTGATATCACTTCTGATTCACCTCAAAGATGGAGCCAATAGAGCTTCCTTCTATCACCCAGGTTCCCCCCATGACCACATACCAGTTTTCCTTTCCTTTGCCCTTGAAATAAGATGTTTTCTTATTTCTTCAAACATGGTGTTTCCCTCTGTAGTCAGCCTGACTTCCCCCCTGCCTCACCAGCCCCTTTTGGGCCTGTGCGCCATCGATGATGTCCTCTCTTGTCCCATCAACCTTGCCCGTTCCACCGCCCCTCCTCCCTCACCTTCAGGCCCGCTCACCTCTGATAGCTCCTCTTCCAGCTGTGACTTTATCTCTTTCTTTGTGTTCTCAGCCATCTTTTCCTGAAGATCTCTGCACTCAGTCTTTGTCCACGCCTCTGTCTTCCACCATCGTCCACCCTCCTGTTTCTATTCTTTAAAAGCTCTCGGCTCTGCCTTTCCCAGACTGTCTGGATGTGTGGTTCTCCTCCATCTCTCCCCGTCCATGCCAGTGTTTTGCTGTGAGGGGCTTCATGGTTATTTCCTTGCTGGAATGCAAGGTGCCTGAAGTCAGGGTCTTTTACCATCCAAAGCACAGTAGTTTGCCCATAGGAATTGCTCAGCAACTGTTTGTGTTGAATTCAACACAAAAAGTCTCTTGGGCTTCTGGAAACCGATGTGGGAGCCTTCTCCCTAGGGTGAAATACGAGAGGCACCCCCTCAGAGGCAGGGGATACAGGCAGGATGGGGAGGTTGGATTGGAGGTGGGGATTGGGCGACAGCGAGAAGGAAGAGGGGACGGGTGGAGGGTGCCAGCTTTTACAAAAGGATGATAAATGATAACAGCACTGGGAACAAAACCAAACATCCTTCATGCTGTCAGAGCAATGAAGCCAGCACGTTCCAAGATGCGGGCACCAGGCAGTGCCTTGCTTCTGGAAGAGGCAGAGGCTCTCAGTCTCCTTCTGCTCAGAGTCAACAGCCCAATTCATCTTCCTTGGGGTGTCTTCTGGAACTGGGGGGAGACGGGTACCCTGGGGTTACTGAGAAGAAGGGAAGTCAACCTGAGCCATCTGTCCTCCTCAATGGCTCCTTGTTGGGGCAGTAGTGGTCTCAAGAGACCCTACTGTACCTTTTCATGCCTGGGGTCAACTAGACGGTATTGGCTTCCATTTATGTTGTGGGCTTTTGTCCTGCCCTCTGTTATGGACCACTAAACTATTAAGGTAAAGATGCTCTAAGAATAAGCAAATGGAAATACACCTGCTGGGAGTGAGGAGAAGATCCCAGACTCAACTCCTACACGTTTTCTTTCTTTGTCCACAGACAAAGCATGTGAAATAGGAAAAGGAAACCCCGCACTGAGAGTCAGGGACCTGCCTGTCATTTGGGGCGCAGCTTTGTCAGGGAAGAGCCAGGGAGCTCAGACAATTATTTCACCTCGCTGAGTCTTGATTTCCTAATCTCCAGCTTGTTGGGTTGAGTTAAGGAGCCCTACATTACCTCCCAGTTTTCTCATTTTGTTATTCCTTGTGCAACTCGGCAGCAGACATCTGGCTTTTCTCAAACTTAGCTTTCTTTTCTTCTTTTTATGATAACAGCACCCCACTTCCCCATTCCCCTTTCAGAGTCCTGTCAACCATATTGTCCTGCCCCCCATAAGGGGTGGGGCCAGGATGTGAGCTCAGCCAATCAGTTTCTGAGACTGGGTCACATGACAACAGCCCTCTAAGGAGTCTATGGTTTCCAACCACCTACGTGCTCAGGTTCCTGCCCCACCTGAAGTCGCATTGCCCATCTCCTCCCTAGTCCTGCAACCTCTCCAGTGTTGCTCTAATAAAATCCCCCTTTTCTCCAGGGTCAATGCCTGGTGCTTGCAAGCGATGACCTTAATGATACATTGTTAGAATCCTGAGTCCAGGATCAGAACGTGAGGGCTAAAGACACAGCTAACTTGTCAATGAAGCTGCCTGAGGAGGCTTTAATAGAGAAACTGGGAGTAACCTGGCTGAGCTGCACTGCCTGCCACCTGAGAGGAAAAGGCAACGTCCAGCAACTGGGGAGCTCTTGGAGCAGAGAACTTCCAGGCCCCCTGAGAACATTCCATGTATGTCAGTGATTCCTGGCATTTCACAGCAAGCGTGTTCGTCCGTGGCCATGCCGAAACAGGGGTACCACTGCGACCTAAATGATGCTTCTCATCTCAGCACGGGGCCAGGTAAATCAGCAGGCACTCGACCAGACACTGTCCAGTCATGTTGGCAAGGAAGTAGCTGGTGCCCTTCGTGAGCTTATACGGTGGGCCTGGCCCACAGGAAGTCCTTAACATGTGTCCTATTGAATGCCTAAAGCTTGGGCAGTTGGGAAGGGTGTGGAGCAAGAGCAAAATTTAGGGACTTCATCTTTGCCAAAAGGACTGGAGTACAAAAATGATGAAGAGAGGTCATTTGGCCATCTAGAGAGTAAGACTGAAAAAAAAATCACGATTTTGTACTTACTCTAGGCCCTTCCTTACAGGACAGTGTTTTTCTTTTTCTTTTTCTTTTTTTTTTTTTTTTAATTTATTTGACAGACAGAGATCACAAGTAGGCAGAGAGGCGGCAGAGAGGGAGGGGAAAGCAGGCTCCCCGCTGAGCAGAGAGCCCGATGCGGGGCTCGATCCCAGGACCCTGAGATCATGACCTGAGCCGAAGGCAGAGGCTTTAACCCACTGAGTCACCCAGGCGCCCCAGGACAGTGTTTTTCAAAGTGTGATTGCAAGATGTTTCCTGATGACATGTGGACATTGAAAAATTTTTATTTTAAAATTTCTTTTGTTTTATTTTAATGTGTATTACATAAAATATTGCTAGTGCATCCAAACATATGATCTATAGATATTTTGCTTAGGAAGAAGTAGATATATTAAGCTTAAAAGGTGAGTTGGTTTCAATAAAGATATTAAGGAAATAACAATATAAGTGGGAGATGTTTGGTGAACTTTATGAAGATGGAGCTAGGATAAATGAAGTTGGACAGCACCTGTGCAAGGCCAGTCTAGACCCATACCCCACCCCCTCCGCCCCGCCGCCCCACTCCTGCCTCTAGCCAGCCCCGTCCCTCCCCAGCATGGCTGGGAAGCAAGGATTCACCTTGAATCCTCTGTGTCTAGTGCACTGCTGGCAAATAAGAAATACTGACAGATTGAATAATAGTTTTATGCCCTGCCTTGTTCTAGAAAACAGTTAAAGCAGACAACACAGAGAAAACTTGCACAGAAAGAAAACAGGACACAACTTCTGGCCCCTCTTTCATAACAGGTGTGCCCTGTCCAACTGGTCAACCAATCCTACCCACTTGATAGGCAGCTTTAAGCTACACACTTCTGTCTGCTACCATCCATCCTCATTTGCTTCGTGCCTGGGTCAGATCACCAGCATCTCTCACCGGACTTACTATCTGCCACCATCCCCCAACTGTTCTTCCTGACTCCATTCTCATCCCAGTGAAGTGATGTCCCCCCTCCCCCCACATAATAGTCAAAGAGTTGTCCGAAATGCAGCTCAAAGTCTGATGTCTTCTTGTTACACACAGGTAAAGGACACAGTCTTTAGGAAGGCGGGAAATGCCTTTCTGAGCTGGCCTCCGCCTACCCCTCCAACATCATCTCTTACTGATTGTATTCCATACCCCATGTGACAGCCATATTTTAGTCTTTTCTGAAAGCATCTTGGCTCTAGGCCTTGACATATACCATTCCCACTGCTTCGAATGCCCTTCCCTTTCTTCTTCTGCCTCACTCATCCTTAAGCCTCAGGATCCACTCAAGCATCATCTCCTTCAAGAAGCCAGCCAGACTTCTCAGTGTAGACCTTATGTTCCCATAGTACCAGCATTTACTTATAGCACTTACAATAATGGGTCCCAGGTGTCTGTCTGTTTCTCTTCCTGTCACATAAGTCCTTAGGGTCTTAGAAGGCAGAGGCCATTCTTTTTCACCTTTGTATTCCCAGAATCTAGCCCGGTGATGGACTGAGAATAGGCTCTCAGCAAATATTTGATGACTGAGGAGCTGATGGCCACAGGTCTGGGAAACAGCCTGGCAATGGGTTTGAGACCACGGACCTCTTAAACTCATTCATTCTGCTCACCATATATTTCTAACTCGTCACCTGCTTGGCACACGGTAGGTTTGCACTCCTTGGCCTCCTTGCGGTTGGGTAGGAACCATGTGATCATTCTGGTCAACGAGTTATGAGCAGAATTACCACGTGTCACTTCTAGGATGAAGCATTTTAATTGCTAGAGTTCTCTTTTCCTCTGCTTTGACAACCTGCAGTAATCCAGATGGCAGCTTCTCTATCAGTAGGGGTCCTGGAGTGACGACAACACTGAGTAGAGCCCCCAGCTGGCCTGTGAGTAACATGTAAGATAAATGAGAATAAGACTTTGTTATAGGAAGCTCCTAAATTTTTTTGTACCAACATAACTTAAGCTGTCCCAACTGGCATACACATGCAGCCGTCAGGGCTCAAAGGACCTAATCTAAACTATATTCTTCTCTTCTGTCCTCACTCTGGTCTGGATCATGGCCTGTGTTGCCCTCAGTCTGAAGAGTCCCCTTTCCACCCAAAACAAGAAGGAAGGGAGAAAGAGAGGGAGGGAGGGAAGAAGGCCATCATACTAGTAACCAGGGATCCAGCTGAACAGCTCTTGGGAGACATGGCCTCAAAAACCACAAAGTCTATGGTGAATTCATCAACATGAAGGCAGACCCTAGCTCAGACAGCAAAGGGAGGGCTAGGTAGTTTTCCCCTCTATCTTCTCTGTAGCCAGTTATTTGGGGATCTTGAAACCTCCTAGGGCATTTACCCACTAAATCTGACCCTTGCCCCATTCCTAACTCATACATATCCTGTGATAACCTTTATAGGTAGGTATATGGGGGGAGGGGGTCACAACTCACACAATATCACCCCTGTGCCACCTATACCTCTGCCTTCTACAGCAAGAGTCTGTACTACTCACAGCTCACAGGGTGTCATTCTGCTAGTCCCACCCCTCACCTCCCAAGGACTGTCTATTCTTTGACATACTGAGTAAACATGGTTTCCTGGTTACCAGTCCTGTCAACCACACCCGTTAGGAGTTATGGTTGGACATCTGCCGGCCCAGGTTGCATCTTGCTCTAACCTCTGAGTTCTGAGTCCTGATGTGGGGTCCTTGTGCTTCCCTACTGGGGGGTGGGGGAAGTGGTAGGTATACCACGTAAAATTTTATACGTTTCAAGGCTTCTCTCACACTTATTTCTCTTCATTAACCCTAATTAGAATGCCACTGAATAATCATATTATTCTAATGCACCATGTAATAATTAAGAATAATGGCGATTTCCATTTCTCTTCCCATCTCTCCCCACTACCTCCTTTTTCTCTCCTCCCACAGAAAAGCACATGTTTGCTTCTTTATGATGTTTTCTTTGACTATTTCTTCCACTGGGAACTAGGAGAGTGGTGGCTAGGTAAAACCATGATGGTCGTCCCATTCTGGCATTTTTGTCCCTTGATTCTTAGCACCAGTTATGGAACATGGCATCAAATGTTGCCAGTGGAGATGAGCATCAAACAGAGAGGAGGAGAATGATCATGGTGGGGTGTATACACTGGGAAGCTCCCCCGGATGTTTGTTCACTTAATGTTTTCATGTCAATCATGCAGGGTAAATGATGACAACTATCATGGAAGGATTGTCTAAACTAGAGAGTATGGGCGTGCAAGGTCAGGGTGAGTGTTAAGAGGGCAGAGGAAAGAAAAGGCGGAAGGAGAATGGATTGGGTTGCTCTTCCCAGAACCCTGCCCCCAGAGCATTGTGTAGGACATCACCACATGTAGAAGCTCCTCCTCCCCAAATCCTGATCCCTTGTCTGAATGGTTTTGTCCAGATTTGCTGGATGGAAGTGGTAAACTCTTGAAGTCTGGGAATTTGAAGCTACCTCTCCTCAAACGTGGAGACTTGTCTTCAAAACATCCATCCTGAAACCAGACTTGAAATAGGATCCTGGAAAGATCGCTGTCAATCAGAGATGTGTCTCCTTGATAAAGGGTAAA
The DNA here is from genome assembly GCF_922984935.1 of Meles meles. Classification (NCBI taxonomy): domain Eukaryota; kingdom Metazoa; phylum Chordata; class Mammalia; order Carnivora; family Mustelidae; genus Meles; species Meles meles. The sequence continues at coordinate 134,829,716 of NC_060071.1, read as the reverse complement.
AGGCATGGACTCTAGAATCAGAGGGATCTGGGCAAGTCTCTCAGTTTCTCTGAGCCTCAGTTTTCCCATACAAAAGATGGGAATTATGATGCCTTCCTCATAAGACTGTGATGGTTCATACAGCATGTTTAGCCTATAGTAGCTACTTAATAAAATATTTACTGGAAGTAAACTTAGTCTTTAATAATGAGAAAATGTATTACTTAACTTTCGATCTGAAAAGATAGTTTCACTGGGTATAGATTTTAGGTTGACATATTGAAGACAGTATCGTCACTGTCTTCTAGCTTCCCTTATTGTTACTAAGTGAACCATCACCCAGTTGCTGTCCTTTTCTGTAGGTGATCTGTCTTCTTGATTTTTGGAAAAATCTCTTTTTCTCTGATGTTTTACAATTTTATTGTGCTGCATTTGGTAGGAATTTCTTTTAATTTATTGTACTTAGAGTTTGTTGGGCCTCCAGGATGTAGGATTGATGTCTTTCAACAACTCTGGGAAGTCCTCAGGCATGATGTCTTCAAACATTGTTTCTTCCCCTTTCCCCTTCTCTCCTTTATTGACTCCAAGTCAGGCTTATCTTAGACCCTCTCACCCTGCCCTCTGTGCCTCTGTAATATCTCTTTCATATATTCCATTTCTATCTTTTTGGGCTAAAGTCTAGAAAATGTTTGAATCTTTGTTTCAGATTACTAGGATTTTTCTCCTCAGTTGTATCTAATCTTCTATTTAATCTTTCCACTGAGACATTTTTAAGATTTTATTTATTTATTTGTCAGAGAAAGAGAGAGAGAGAGAGCACAGGCAGGCAGAGTGGCAGCAGAGGCAGAGGGAAAAGCAGGCTCCCTGCCGAGCAAGGAGCCTGATGCGGGACTCGATCCCAGGACGCCAGGATCATGACCTGAGCCGAAGGCAGCCACTTAACCAACTGAGCCACCCAGGCGTCCCATTCCACTGAGACTTTAATTATTATGTTTCCCATGTTTACAACTTCCATTTATTTTCTCTTCATATTCCTTGGTCTTATTTTTTTTAAATTATTTTTATTTTTAAAGAAAGGCAGACTACCAGATGCAATGCCTCATTTGAATGTGTCTAGAGTCTTGGAAGCTTGACTACCCTACATTCTCCTATAAATGGACTTTGAGAGCTTATTTGCAGGTTCTAGCAGGGAAGCACAGCTACTAATATACCCTTGACCTAAGACAGCACTCCTCTACCAGGGAAGGTTGTCCTTTTTTTTTTTTTTAAATATTTTATTTATTTATTTGAGAGAGAGAGACAGCGAGAGAGGGAACACAAGCAGGGGGAGTGGGAGAGGGAGAAGCAGGCTTCCCGCCAAGCAGGGAGCCCGATATGGGGCTCGATCCCAGGATGCTGGGATCACAACCTGAGCTGAAGGCAGAGGCTTAACCCACTGAGTCACCCAGGTGCCCCAAAGGTTGTCCTTTTGAACCAAGCACACTTCAGAAGGGACACACATGGAACAATGAAGGAGGAAGGGGATACCTGACCAGCCAAGTAGATGAGCCGAATCAACCCTGGTGATCAATGGGGTGACAAATGTTGCAGCCAGATGGCCCTTGCAAATATTAATCTGAAGAAAACAGAAGTATCTATATTAATATCAGATAAATTAGAGTTCAGAGCAAAGAAAATTACCAAACAAAAGCAGTACATTACAAAATGACAAACGGCAACCCACCAAGAAGATATGGCCTTTTAAAAACTTTTGATCTTATTTTAAAACTTTGATTTCTTTAGATACATTTGTGGCAGGCAGAATAATGGCCTTCCAAAAATGTCTCTGTCCTAATTCTTGGAGCCTAGAATGTGTTAGAAATCATAACAAAAGGGAATTAAGGTTGGGTATGTTTGTTTGATGTTCTATTTCTGGGCTTTTGTCTTCTTTTCTCTTATCTATATGTTGGTCCCTCTGCCATTTCCACCGTTTCGATTATAATAGAATTGGTACTAATTCTTCTTTAAACATTTGGTAGAATTCTCCAGTGAAACTATCTGGGCTTAGAGAGTTCTATTTTGGGAGTTTTTAAATTACCATGTCAATTTTCTCAAAAGTTATAGGGTTATTCATATCTTGGGCATTTTAAATAATGCTGCAATAAACATACAGGTGTGTATATCTTTTTGAATTAGCATTTTCGTTTTCTTTGGGTTAAAAACCCAGTAGTGGAATTACTGGATCATATGATAATTCTATTTTGAATTTTGTCATTTGCAACAACGTGGATGGGCCTAGAGGGTATAATGCTAAGTGAAATAAGTCAGACAGAAAAAGACAAATACCATATGATCTCACTCATATGTGGAATTTAAGAAACAAAACAAACAAAAGGAAAAGGACAAAACAACAGACACTTTACTGGTTTGTGTTGCCACAAACTGGTGGTTGCCAGAAGGGATATGGTAGGGGGATGGGTGAAGTACATAAAGGGGATTAACTGAGGAAATGTGTAGAATTGTTGAATTATTATATTGTACACCTGAAACCAATGTAACACTGTATGTTAATTATATTTCAATTTTAAAAAATAAGAGGAAAAATGTACATGGCCATTCAAATTATTTCATATTGGGTGATTTGTGGTGGTTTATGTTTTTTAAGGAACACGTTCATTTCATCTAAGTTGTCAAATTTATGTGCATAGAATTGCTTGTCATATTCTCTTATTTTTCTGTTGATAACTGCAGCATGTACAATGGTATTCCTTGTTTCATTCCTGTATTGGCAACATGCATTTTCTCCCTTTTTTTCTTTGTCAGCTTTGCTAGATGTTTGTCAATTTTGTTGATATTTTCAAAGAATGAGCTCTTTCCCCATTGATTAAATTTTTTTGTTTTCAATTTCACTAATTTCTGTTCCTACCTTTATGATTTCCTTCTTTATGCTTACTTTGGGTTTATTTTGATCTTATTTTTCTAAGATCTTGAGGTGGGCGTATGGCTGTTAATTTAAGACATTTCCCTTTCTAATACAAGCATTAATGCTACACATTTCCCTGTTGGCATGTCTTTAACAACAAAATGACAAATTTTAATATGCTGTACTTTCATTTTAATTCAGTTCAATATATTTTTTAAAATTTCCTGTGGAAATTTCCTCTTTGACCCATAGATTATGTGGAGGTGTACTGTTTAGTTTCCAGATTGTGAGAGACTTTCCTGTTAGGTTCTGTTTTGATTTCTAGCTCAATTCTGTTTTTTGTCAGATACTTTTGAATGACCCCAACTCTTGTCCATTTATTTGTTGAGGTTTATTTTATGGTCCAGGATGATCTGTCTTAGTATATGTTCCATGGGCACTTGAGAGGAATGTGTTTTCTGCTTTGTGGAGTGTTCTATAAATGTTGATCAGAGTCTATTGGTTTAGCTTTCTGTTTAGTTGTTCTATCAATTATTGAGAGAGGGGTACTGAAGTTTCCAAGCATATTATGAATTTCCCTATTCCTTTGCTCATTTTTGTCAGATTTTGCCTTATGCATTTTGCAGCTCTGTTCTTGGTCTGTACAAATTGAGGATTGCCATGTCTTCTTGGTGGGTTGACATTTGTCATTTTGTAATGTACTGCTTTTGTCTGGTAATTTTCTTTGCTCTGAACTCTAATTTATCTGATATTAATATAGATACTTCTGTTTTCTTCAGATTAATATTTGCAAGGCACATCTTTTTCAGCCTTTTACTTTCAACCTTCCTGTACTGTTATATATAAATTAAATTTCCTGTAGCTAGCACACAGTTGGTGTTATGGGCTGAATATTTGTGTCCCTTCCCAAATTCGTATGTTGAAATATGAATCCCAACGTGATGACATTTGTTTTTTGTTTGTCTGTTTGGTTTTAGTTTATTTTTAAGTAGGCTTCATGCCCAGTATGGAGCCCAGTGCAGGGCTTTAACTCACAACCTTGAGATCAAGACCCGAGTTGAGATTAAGAGCTTCACACTTAATCTAACTGAACCACCCAGGTACTCCCAAAATGTTGGTATTTGGAGGTGGGTCTTTGAAGGTATTAGGTCGTGAGGATAGAGCCCTTGTGAATTTGACTAGTATCCTGAGGAGAAGGACTAGTATCCAGAGAACCAGCTAGCTCTGTCTCCATTGTGTGAAAATATAGAAAGTCAGCTGTCTGCAACTCATAAGAGGGTCTTTACCAGAAATGGAGCATGCTAGTACCTAATCTGGACTTTCCAACCTGCAAAACTGTGAGAAATAAATTTCTGTTGTTTAAGCTGCCTGGTTTATGTCATTTTGTTATAGTAGCCTCAGCTAAGATAGTTGGGTCATTTAAAAAAATCTACTCTCTGTCTTTTAAATAGTGCTATGGGCCATTTACATTTAATGTTATTATTGGCATGTGAAAGCTTAAGTTTTTGTTGTGTTTATTCTTTCTCTGTTTTGTTTCTCTGTTCTCTTTTTCCTTCCCTCTGCTGGGTTACTGACATATTTTAGAAATTCACTTTTATTCATCTGTAGTTTTTTTGAGTGTATCTCTTGGTATAGCATTGCTATTGTTGCTCTAGATATTATATCTATATCTATATCTATATCTATATCTATATCTATGTATATATATATATACACACACACACATAACTTTTTACAGTTTACTGGTGTCATCGTTTTTATCGGTTCACATGAAGTATAAAAACGACTTCCCTTTCTGTTTCTTTACCTTCCTCTATTTATTATATAATTGTCTTGAATATTTTCTCTACACACATTTAAAGCCACATCAGAACATGTTGTAATTTTTGTTTCAACTATCAAATGCAATTTAGAAAACCCAAGAGGAGAAACAAAGTCTATGGTATTTATCCATAATTCTGCATACCATGTTTTTTCTTCCTGGTGTTCCAGAATTCCTTCTTTTATTCTTTCCTTTCTGTTTAGAGAACTTTTCTTAGCCATTCTTTTAGATATCTCAGTTTTCCTTCACCTTCAAATGCCTTGACTTCCCCTTTTATTTTTGCTGGAAATAGGATTCTAGGCCAGTGGTTCTTCGAGCACTTTGAAAACTATTGTCACTGCCTCTGGCCCCATGGTTTCTGATGAGAAATCTGTTGTCATTTAAGCTGGTTTTCCCCTATAAGGTACTATTTCTCTATTGTTGCTTGCAAGGTTTTTTGTCTTTAGGTTTCAGAAGTTGACTGTGTTGTACTGATGTGAATCTTTAGGTTCATCCCATTTGTGGTTCAGTCAGCTTTTGAATCTGTATGTTTATGCCTTTTCCCAAATTTGGGAGCTCTCCATCATTATTTCTTTGAGTACTTTTTCAGCTCCACCCCCCTTCTTCTCTCCTTCCAGAACTCTGACACAAATGTTAGCTCTTTCTTATGGTCTCCAAAGTCCTTGAGACTCTCCTTTTTTTCTTTTTTTTTTTTTAAGGCCTATTGTTCAGATTAGATGGTTTTCACTGTTTTATTTTCAAACTTATTGGTTCTTTCCTTTGTCCTCTCCATTCTACATCCCCTCCCATCTGTTGAGTCGTTTGTTATTGCTGCTGTTGTAGTACATTTTGGCTCTAAAAATTCAAAATTTTTTTCCTGGTTATTTTTAGCATATTTTATTGAGACTTTTATTTCTCAGCTGAGACTTTCTTCTTCTTCTTCTTCTTCTTCTTCTTTCCATTTGTTTCAAGCAGGTTTGTTGCTTTTTGAGACCTTCATTTTCTGATGGCTCCTTTAAAATCTTTGTCAGCTAATGCTAACATCTATGTCATTTTGTTGCTGGCATCTATTGACAGTCTTTTTCTATTCAACAAGATCTCAGTTTGAGATCTTGTTGGATCTTGGTATGATAAATTTAAAAAATCCTTAAAAAGTGGGGGAAGGATGGGGTGGCTGGGTGGTGGCCATTGGGGAGGGTATGTGCTAGTCAGTGTTGTGAATTGTGTAAAATTGATGAATCACAGACCTGTACCCCTGAAACAAATAATACATTTATATGTTATTTTAAAAAAATATTTTTTAAAAAAGAGGTATTTTAGGGGCATTTGGGTGGCTTAGTTGTTAAATGTTTGCCTTCAGCTCAGGTCATGATCCCAGGGTCCTGGAATTGAGCCCCATGTTGGGTTCCCTGCTTAGCGGGGAGCCTGCTTCTCCCTCTCCCTCTGCCACTTCCCAACTCTCCCCCACCCCACCCTTGCTCTCTCTCAAATAAAAATCTTTTTAAAAAAGTATTTTAGGGTGCCTGGGTGGCTCAGTGGGTTAAGCCTCTGCCTTCAGCTCAAGTCATGATTTCAGGGTTCTGGGATCAAGTCCTGCATCAGGCTCTCTGCTCCGCAGGAAGCCTGCTTCCCCTCTCTCTCTGTCTTTCTCTCTGCCTACTTGTGATCTCTCTCTCTGTCAAATAAATAAATAAAATATTTTTTTAAAAAGTATTTTAGATAGAAAGAGAGCAAGAGAGTAATCAGTGGGAGGGCGGAGAAGAGCAGAGGGAGAGGGACAGCAAACACTGCACTGAATGTGGAGCCCAATGTGGGGCTTGATCTCAGGACTCTGAAATCATGACCTGAGCCAAAATCAAGAGCTCAACCAACTGAGCCACCCAGGATCCCATGTATGATAACTTTTTATTGAAATCTGGACATTTGGTATTGTAAGACTCAAGATCTTGTTTATGACTTCTTTTAACTACCTTCTTTTTTACACCCCACTGGCAGAGGAAGAGGGGCTGCTGCCTTACACTGCCAGATGTGGGTAGAAGATAGTGCTCTTCATCACTTCTGAGGGGGATGAGAGCTTGGTGTCCTCACAGTCCTCCACTGATACCTCCCTGGCTGGGAAGGGTAGGAGTACCTCACTACTCTTCTCCACCTTGACTCTATGTAATGAGGGGTCTCATTACAACTGGGGATGAAAATCTCAGCTCCCAATGTGGCCTTCTTTGATACTGCCCTGATGGAGGGGTTAGGGTGCTGTCATAACTGGGTAAGGTTAGAAATCTAGGCTCTCCACTTGGTCTTCATTGCTGGGGGCGGGGTGTGGCCTCAATCGACTGAGGCCACACCCCGCCTCCAGCAAGACAGAATGCTTTTAGACTATAGTCTATAGTCTAACTATAATAGGGTAGTTATAGTCTAAAAGCATTCTGTCTTGCTAGGCTCCCCTTTCCCAATCCTTTGGCTGGAAAGAACAGGCTTTTGTTTGGGCTTTTTAAAATCCATGCCCATTGGTGTTTCCAGTTGCTTCAGCTTAAAGTCTGGGGGATATGAGGCAAAAAGAAAACACACTGAACTCACCACTATGTCATTCTTTGGGTCTTAGCATCCCTCCCTGGTCTGCCTTCTTTGTCTACATTTCAGAATCTTCTTATGTTTTATATATACTGTCTAGAATTCCTAGTTATTGTTGGAAATACTAGGGAAATGTATGTCTGGCCCATCTTCCCAGAAGCAAACGTCCTACTATAACTTGTATAATTAGGAAAAAAATATGAGTGCATGTGTGCATGGGTGTGTGTGCGTGCATGTGTGTGCATGTGTGTGTGTGTGAGAGCATTAAGTTACAGGCACATCGTGGCTGTCAAGCCTTTTGGTTAGGTGCCAGGCACTGTACTGGAACTTGCAGAGGCAAAACAAAATAAGGCACGAATCCAGCTTCAGGAAGCGCACCCTGGAGAGCTAAAGCGGGCATGTAGTAAATAAGTGCAATTATATTTATTTTACCTGTTACACTTCTGAGGGCTGGTCAGATGCTCCTGGAGCCCGGCTTTATGGAGAAGGAGACGAGTCCAATGGAGTTCCCAATCCATCCCCAGAAAAGGCCTTTCTTTTAGCGTGTCAAGATGAGGTCATCAAGGTGGGAGGAATGGGGAGCGGAAGAAAATAGATCACACTGGTTTAGAGCAGCGCTTCTTAAACTTGACTGTGTTCAGGAATCACCTGGGTCTCTCATTAAAAAATGCAGATCCGATTCAGTAGGTCTGTATCAGCTGGAGCCCAGGATTCTGTATTTCCAATGAGCTCCCAGGTAAAGCCCATAACGTTACTGGTCCGGGGACCACACTTTGAGTAGTAAGAGTAAGTAGGGTGTGTGTGTGTGTGTGTGTGTGTGTGTGTGTGTGTGTGTGTGCTCACTTTGGAGTCAGACAGTGCTCGGATCCCAGCACAGGCACAAATGACTTGGAAAAGTCACTTAACCACCCTCGGTTCTACATTTGTAAAATGAAGACATTAATAGCTCATGCCCCGTCCGAGCGTGGAGAGGACAGAAGAGGCAATGCAGGAACAGTGCCTGGGACATGATTAGCTCACGGTGAGGTCCTACCTCTGCCTTTCTCCAGCTGCTCCCTGATCCCGTCACTGTCTGCACGCACGTGCTGCAAGGACCGTGGGGGCCTGGTAACAGTGGCAGATGCAGGGTTAATGCTCCTGCTCCTGCACAGAGACAAATGTTTTTGTGTTGAGAAGTTGCTGCTGGGAAGGAAAAGGAGGGGGAAGAAGGCCCCTTTTTTTATTATTCTGAGGTGCATTTTAATTTGCACAAGAGACGTTGTGTCTGTGATGGATGACACAGAGGGAAAAATTACAGCCCAGGAAGCCCAGCAAAGGGGGAAAAAAATAAAAGAGATCCAGCAAGGATTAAAACCAGCCCACTATGATGCTGCCTCCTGGTCAGGGGCTGGGGGCTGGGAGGCCGGGGAGGGGCTGCCCGGGAAGGTAGGTGCCAGCAGAACCAGTCTTTAGTAAACAGAATTTGAGGGAAGTTTGCTTTTCTTGCATCTCGCTTCCTTTTTCTGCATTTGCTTCTCCCCTCCATAACATCACCACCACCGCTGGGTCACCCAACTGGGAACCTTTTTTTGGGAACTCCTTTGATCTCTTCTTCTATTAACAAAACTCGGGAACCCTGGAGCTCCTGCTCTCCTGGGGTTTCCTGCATCACAGCAATCACAAAAGGGCTGAATCAGAGTAGCCAAGAGTTTGGGATCTAAATGAGGAAACTCATGTCCTGATTGCTCAGGGGTAGATCACCGAAGGCCACCAAGGGCATTGCAGACATTCTTCCCTTTGGCTACTGATGAGCAGGAGTTCAGAGCACAGGTTCCAGAACTGGAAGCACAGACCTGGGTTTGCCGCCTGACTTTTCTCTTTAGTAGCTGTGTGACCTTAGGCAAGTTACTTAACTTCTCTGTGTTTTTGTTCCTGTTAACTCTAGAATAAAGACAAAATAGTACCCACCTCAGGAGGGCTATGGTAAAGACCAAATAAAATAGGGAGATTCTTCTGCCCTGAAAGAAAACAGACCAAGCAAGATTCAGAAGAAAGGGCGATGAGCCCCAAAATATAATTGGCTGACCCAGTGGAGATAGGCGGCCTCCAAGTTCATCCTCAGGGAAGAAGTCAGCACCAGCTGACCTCAGGCCGGCCCTTAGCACAGAGCACTCTCCTCTCCACAAGTTCTTGGAGGCAGAGAAGAAGAGGCTGTTGTTCTGCTGTCCAATGAGCCCAGCCAAACTAAAGGAGGCTGCCTACCCGCTTTCCTTTTGGGAGTGAAATTCAAGCAAATCTAAAACTTCTCTACACCAGACACTCACTCCAGAGCCCGGCGTCTCTGAGCCCCAGCTGGGCAGGAAACTGCAAGGAAGTGATACCACACCACAGTCAGCTCACCAAATGTTGATGGAGTAAAACCAGCCAACGAGTCTCGGGGGGCCTCTCCTCTAGAGCTGGGCACCTTACACACAATCTCCGTGACTCGTCCACATAGCTAACGTCGATGGAGTTCTTCCTATGAGCCGGTTTTAAGGACTTTATATGAGTCTTGCCCAAGATCATAAAACCTGGGAATACCAGAGCCAGGACTCACACTCAGCCTGACTTCCCAGCCTGACTTCACTGGCCACTGCCGCCTCACACAAAGGCAGGCAAGAGGATCGCAGCCCCTCGTGGGCACGGGCAGGTGTTCTAAGTCCTTCCTCTCCCCCTGGGTGCCGATGTCCTCTGGATGTCAACACTGGTGAACTGATTTGAGCTGACTGGGTGTTATGATTGAGGGTGAGGCACAGTTTGGTGGCATGGGGGCCCAGAGGTGTGGTGACCCAGAAAGATCCTGTTTTCTGGGACATGTGCGACCTTTACCTTGTGCCTTTATAAGAGGGCACAGAGGGGGCAGACATGCTCTGTCAAGTGATTACCAAATCAGCAATGAGATGCTTTTAGAGCCTCTGGGACATCTGTGGTCCCGTTTCCCTAGCGACTGGCTGTCCCTTATCACTAGTAGTGTTCTTTTGAACTTGGCTTCTGGGGCCCCATGCTTTCCTCCCACTCTGCCCCTTACCATTCTGACAGCGGCCCCTGGATGGAATCTGGATTTAGGGGAAGGCTTAGGGCCACGGGAAAGTCTTAAAGGAATGTGCTCTGGGTTGAACGGATAAAGTCCCACCACCCAGTTTCCTGTCAAAGCCTTTAGTCCCAGGTGGAATGACAACAGGGGAATCTCACTGCAGTCAGATAAGCTGGAGGCTTGCTCTGCGGTGTGACCGCCTTAAACCTCAAAGTGGGATGATACTTAATCATCCTGCCTTACAGATTATTTATTAAAAGATCTAAAGTTGTCCGTGTTTCTTATTGGCTGTGGTCCCATCATCTTTTATGTCATTAGTCGTAGAGGATGACTCTCTGTGGGGTAGCAAGTCCAGTAAGTTCTCTCTTCCCAAGAATCTCCACCTTGGAAACAACACATGTGGAGAGGCTACCATCAGTGATCAGTGACCAGTGTTGGGCGCCATCATTATTCCCTATTAATACAAATCCTTCTCCTTCCGGAATTAAGATCCACTCTAGTTTGAGTGGCCATGAAGCCTCTAGATGTTCTGTTCAGAAACATGCACAAATATGGGGGGTGGTGCCAGAAATCCGCTTCCCTGTCTGGTCCAGGGCGCATTCTGTCAGGAGCTTGGTGGCCGAGACGTCGACTCTTCACGCCTGCCCTGCGTTCCCGCCGTCTGCCTGTGGTAACCGCCTCTTACGTTCCCCTGAGGACTGTCTACAGCAGGAGAGTGCAAATGGCCTGCCCATTTTCCCTTAGCACTCAGTCTCCAAGCACATCGGCGACTTCCAGAAGACTCTCTCTGGCCACAGGAGCACACTCAGTTCCTGGTGTATCATGAGACCTTAATGAATGCCAGCTATAACTATCATTATTACTATGACTACTTTCATGGCCCTCTTTGGGTCGGGTCCTGTTCACTCTTCCTTGGACTTTGGCCACAGCCTTCTAATTTTATCCGGGCACCTGTACTCCCTCCACTGCACATGCCAACGGTACTGGAGAGCCACCGTCCCTCGCTGGCAGGCCCTGCTCTTCTTTCCAGCAATTTTTTCCTCATTCACAGCCACGCTGTTCCCGGAGCAGGATGCCCCCACATCTCTCGCTCACGCGGTTCTGTCTGCCTGGATTGTCTCTCATATCTTCCTGTTAAAATGCTGCCGCTCCTTCCAGATCCCACGGTGGTCTCTGTGTCAGCCAAGGACGCCTGAGTAACAACCAGTCCCCAGATCTCAGTGGCACCTGGATACAGAGGAAGGGACCCTCTCTCACTCACGCTGCTTGTTTACCCCAGAGGCTGGTAGGCTTGGCCCCATCCCACCCTCACGGGGGACGCAGGCTGTGAGGCTCCACAGGCCACCTCCCCGTTCCACCCAGGTCGTGAGTGGAAGCCACGCGATATGGTCTCCACCCCCTTGCCCATGACAGATTCAGGGACAAGGCTGGGCTAACATCAGTCAGCGAGATGTGACGGAGGCTTGCTTGGGCTCTTGGGAAAGTAAGTCCTTCACTCTCACCAGAGAGCCACACGACGCTAGTTGGCCCGAGTGCGAGGAAGCACACAGCTTCTTAGCAGCCACTGTATTCACTTCCTGAAACTTCTGTAGCAAATTACCACAAGCGGGTGGGTTAAAAGAACAGAAATTTACTCTCTTATGGTTCAGAGGCCCGAAGTTTGAAATCAAGGTGTTGGCGGGGTAATGCTGTCTCCAAAGGCTCTGGGAGAGGAGCCCATCTTGCCTCTTCCAGCTTCTGGACGTGACTCCAGCTCCAGGCATGACTCCAGTCTCTGCCTCTGTCCTCATGTGGTCTCCTCCTCTGTCCTCTCCTCATCTGTCTGTCTTAAGGACAGTCGTCACTGGACCTATGGTCCAAACGGCCAAACCAGGATGATCTCATCTCAAGATCCTTGCCTTCATTTCATCTGCAAAGACCCTTTTCCCAAATGAGATCATATTCACAGGCCCCAGAACAGGGATCTATCTTTTTGGAAACCGCCACTTACCCCTTTCAATCTTAAGCAAAGCCAGCCTGAAGACAACACGAACGTGTGGAAGAGGGTAGAGTCAGCAAATGGCAAGGAAACTAACTCAGAGCCCTGATCGTTCTGTGCCTGAAGCTAACCCCATGTGTCTAATTTCTACATATGAGATCAATTTCTTCCTTGTTCAAGGCAGATCTTCTGTGACTTGCACCCCCTTCCAGCTTAGACTACTTCTCATCCCTGGAAGATCTTACTAGAGATTTACTTAGACTCAATTTCTCCTGCCAGGTGGACTTTGGGTCTTCAGGTCTTAGGCACCTGCTACGCAGCACACACCGTTTCCTGGGAATAATTCTGTCCTTTCCGTGTCTGTCAGTGCTCCCTTCCTCTGCCCCACCAACCCTGTTTGTGTCACCCTGGTTAAATTATATATGCAGATTTAATTGATCAGTCATTAACTTCATCTTCAGGGAGACCATCAGCGTGATGGGGTACCCGCTTCTGCTTCACTCACGCTGCCGGTGGCGGCCCGGCCCGCCCCTTCGCCCCTCCAGTTTGTGACTCCCATTCATCACACCTTTGTTTATAGCCTTTCAGCCAAACCCCATCCCTGAGACGGTCCCTGTCCGTGCCAATTTAAATTAATTTTGCCAGTCAGATTTCATGAGACACTGAATCAAAGGCTTTTCTAAAAATCAAAGAGCACTAAATCTTCGGTGGACCCTCTTCCCACTAATGTTACAAATTAGTTAGAATAAAACAGTGTTACAGTTTCCCGGCATGACTTCTGCGTAAACCTGCCAGTTCAGTTTATGGCTCAGGCCTCTGTTGCCCTCCAGCAGCTTACTGGATTTTCTACTCGTAAGATTTATCGTAAATTTTTAATCATAAAATTTGTTCTACGGCTTGCCTACAAACGGAACTTATGGCTTCCCTGGGGGGAAATTGCTGGAATCGGTTTTCTTCCTGTTTTTCAAGTTCAGTCCCGCATCTTCCTTCTCTGTGCTGCCCCCATGGCTCACTCTCACTTCTGAAAGCAGACGTCAAGGGTCCCTCAAGTTCATTAGCTAATTCTGGCCAGACCTTTTGGTTTGCACGCCAGAGGACCCCCTGATTTATGTATCTCCCTAGCATTTAATTTTTCTAAGTGACCCTTTACCTGTTTTTTATTATGACTTACTAATTGCACCCATTTCCTAACTTTATTTTTCTGATTAAAGACAGGTTTTAATAGGTAGTTCATTTCTCGGCCACTTAAGGACCCTGATTAATGTCACTCACCTCCTAGTCATTCAGGAATGGATCACCTTTCTCACTAATACTTCTTTGTCCCTGACCTGACGGGTCCGACGTTTGCACTTGAGAGGCAGGTGAACTCCTGGGAAGCGCAGAGGCTTTGGTTCGGGTCCTGCCTCCGCCACATCCTGGTTGCATGATGTTGCTTAAATTGCCCGTGCCTCAGTTTCCCCATCTAGAAGGAGGATGATAGAACTATGCTCACACCCTGTGGTGGGACTCAGTGAGAGTGCAAAGCAGACGAGGTCCCGGCACGTAGCAAGTGCTCTGGGGACATTTCCCACACGTAGTAAGCACTAACTATGCTCGGAGAAAGGCGCTTTCCCATCCAAATGCTCTCATGTAATTATTTTCTGAGCAACTTCAATGTTTATAGCATTGAGCCAGGTCAAGTGGGACGGTTACAGGGCTGAGTACTGTTATCTGTTCCCCACCCCATGGAACTCTCGTCTTGGTGAGAGACAGCAAGCAAACAACTGCCTATAAGTCCAGGCAGAATGAAAGAAATGCTGGAACAGATAAAAGCAAGGTGCTGGTGGAAAGAATTTTTCATTCTCAGGAGAAGTCAGAGAACACATCATAGAGTAGAAAGCTGAGCTTTCAAGGACAAGTAGGGTTTGGCTGCAGAAGAACAGGAAGAAGGGGCCTTGTGAGGTGAGGGACTGGCGGGGGCAAAGGCTTGGAGAGGTAAGCAAGTGTGTGGGAATGGGGGAATTTTCCAGCCTGCTGTGGACTGGGAGGTGAGGAGTCAAAGACAGCGCTGGAGGAGCAGTTGGGGTCAAATTGTTAAGGGCCCTCAAGTAGTACTTTAAGCCCCTTTCTGTGCTTCGGTGGTTCTCAAGGTGTGGTCGTCAAACCAGTAGCCCCAGCATCACCTGGGGGCTTGTTAGCAGTGCAACACAAATTCCCAGCCCCACACCAGTCCTAGGGAATCAGAATCTCTGGGGGGTAGGGCTCAGCAACCAAGTTCTTATAAGCCCCCGGGGTAATTCTGCTGCAAGTTCAAGTTTAAGGACACTGCCGTTGGTAACAGTGAACTATTATGACTGCCCACTAAGGTGAACCTATAAGGACACATGATCCTCTGTGTTTATTAGGTACGGCATTTGGCTGTATATAACAGAAGCACAAATGTGGTTGCTCAGCCAATTAAGGCTTGTATCTTCCTCTTGTAACAAGAAGTCCAGGGGAAGGTAGTCTAGGGCTAGTGCAGCTATCAAGGACATCGGCAAAACCCAGCCTCTAATTCTCTTGATGTGTGACTTTCATCCTCATGGCTGTAAAATGGCTGCTGCACCTCCAGATTTCTCTACCACGTTCCAGGGAGAAAGAACGAGAAAAGAGCAAAGGCAGAAAGGCTTGTACCACCTGACTCTGTTCCCATTTAGTCTTGCTGGGCATCTTTCTGGATAAAAGAGTCTCCCTCAAAACCCTATCCTGTAGCTTATTTCTCATCACTTAGAACCTGGTCACCACCCCCATTCCAAGCGTGCCACCTGGCAGCAAAGAAATCTGGGGAAATGAGTATTCTTTTTTAATGTGATAAGTGGCAGCCCTAAATAAAATCAGGGTTCCAGGAGCAGGGATGAAATGGGAGACCAGATCCCAGGTGGAGAATTATCAGTGTCCGCCACACCCCATTCCAAGCATGTGGAATGCTGGGCCCAGCAAGAGGATGTTTAATAGAGTGTTAAAACCTAAGCTTCAAGGCCAGACAGTCTGAATTTGAATCTCTGCTCTGCGCAGCTATGAAACCCTGGGTGGTTACTGAATCTTTCTGCGTCTCAGTTTCCTTATCTATAAAATGGACATAAGAATGGTCCCTATGCATAAAGGTTTGTAAAGATTAAACACATTAATACCTGTAAAGCCAATAGAACAGAACCAGTCTTGTGGTGAGTTCGTATAGCACAAAGATGATACTCATGAAGGCTAAAATAGGTCATTCAATGAATGATGAGAGCCTGAACTTGACATCGGAAATGGGAACGGAAAGAAGGGGGCAGGGAATGAAAGGCTCACCTAATATTTCTGTTGGAAAAGCACTTGGAAACACCAATAGCTTGAACCTTTCCCTCAGGTTCTACTGCCCCGAGCACAAGGGGCCTGTGTGAGGGGCTCAGCCTCCTGCATCCCCCCATGCCTGGAGCACCCCCTGAACCAGCAGGCCCCCTGTGGCTTTCCTGCTCATTTCCGGTTTGCCTCCCATCTCTGAGGAAGAGCAATTCTCTCCCGGATCCCCCAAGACCGGCACCTCTATCCCTTCCCAGCCCTCATTTACACCCGCCAGGTTCAGGACAATTTTCACTGACTCTGACTGTAATGACTCACTTGGCAACTTGTATCCACATCCTACAGTCTAGTTTCACAAGGGTTTTTGGGAAATGCCAAGGAACACAGCCCCATATGGAGGAGTCGAGAAAACCTCCTGGTGGAGGTGAAGTTCAAGCAGACTCTTGAAGAGGGCAGGAGTCCATTGGAAGAAGAGGAAGGAAGTAGGGCATGGGGTGGGAAGCCATACCATGTGGACGAGATATCCCAAACCAAGGCATAGAGAGGGGAAGAGCATGGAGTGAGCCGAGAACCCAAGGAAGTCTGGGAACCAGACTGGGACTTCCAGGGAGGATGGTGGAGAGGGTGGAGGAGGGCTTGCGAGCCACGGGAAAGAGCTGGGCTCACAGTCACCACACGTGCCCGTGGCTCTGCCAGGTTCTTACAGCAGGGAGGAGGCTTTGGGGTGGGCCACAGCTGGTCAGGGAGAACGTGTCTGGAGCCAAACATTAGCTAAGGACCAGGTCGGCAGCAGGTGACCATCTGAGCTTTGAGCCCCTGACATTGGCCCTGACAAAAGACACTCTTGGTCTCAGAGCCCAGGGCACAGCTAAGTGGCAGCCAGGGGTGCAGGCAGCTAGGGAGACTTAAGGCATGGGAAGCGGAATCCCTTCCCAGAGGCATCGGTTGTGATAAAGAGGGCAAGTTTGACCCTCAACCTCCTGTCAGTTTGGAGGCCAAGCCCTGACCTCCTGGAGGAGGGAGAGAGAGAGAAGGGTTGAGCCAGGCTCAAGGTAAGCCTGTTGGAAAACGTCTCTTCACCTGAACTAACCCAACAAGTGTGATGGGCGAACTGAACCAGGTCACAGAGCTGCATCCCAGCTCTGCAAATGCTCCCAAGGACACAGGGCCTTGGTGGGGCTCCCGACACCATAGCTCGAGGGTCTTGTTTGGCCTTTACTGACAGACCGAGAACCTTAATTTGGCAAATTGGGGTCCCATTCCTGGTCGCTATGTCTTGCACTAGCTGACAGCTCTCGTCCTGCATCTCAGGATGCAGACAGAGCCTGGCTCCCTCCCACTGGGATCCCCATCCCCCATGGGGATATCCCAACAGTCCCTTTGCTGGATCTTCCTCTCCATGCCAAGACACACATTTTCATACACTGCTCATTGCTTGGTCTTATCCCAAATCTATGCCATGCCAGCATGTGAATCCAGTTTCCAGGGGACCTTTTCTCCTCTGAACCCTTCTACCACCACAGGACAGACTCAAGGCTACCTTCCCCTCATCCTTTCCACTAGCCGCATCACTTGCAACACCACCATTCACTTTCCCCCTTTTCCCTGACCTTGTGGGTCACCGTAGAACCCCCTACATTCATGATTCCCTTTGGCCAGTTTCCATTTTTTAAAAACCATGTCCTCTGCCTGGTGAGTTACATCACACCACCAGCCACTGCCCTCAGGGCCTTATCCACAGCAGTGGAAGCAGGTGTTAATCTCACGATTTTGCAGCTCACAAACAGGCTGGAAGGGGTCACACAGCTCATCAGTGGTAGGTGTAGGGTTTGCACTAGGCTCCAAAGTCTTTCCAATTACAGATTCTTTTCTTTTCTTTTTAAGGATTTTATTCATTTATTTGGCAGAGAGAGATCACAAGTAGGCAGAGAGGCAGGTAGAGAGAGAGGGGGAAGCAGGCTCTCTGTTGAGCAGAGAGCCCAATGCGGGGCTTGATCCCAGGACCCTGAGATCATGATCTGAGCCGAAGGCAGAGGCTTAACCCTCTGAGCCACCCAGACGCCCCTAGATTCTTTTCTTGATAGCACACTACCTCCTTACTCCCAATCCCTTAACTCTAAACCTTTAAGCTGAGAAGTATTTCAGAGCAAAGTGACTAACTTTGAATTCTTGAAACCATGGGAGCCCCCAGTATCCTGTCATTGGGGGGGGGGGGAGCACCAATCCAGGGTGAGGTCCCGGGTCCTCTGACCTCTAAGGGCTTTTCAACCTTGGCTGCACTCTAGAATCACCTGGGGAACTTAAAAAACTCCCCGCGCCCGGCCACATCGCACACCCTGGGGTAAGACGTAGGTGCTGGTGTTTCTTAAAGCACACCACATTGGTGGTGCCAATGTGCAGCCATAGCTGAAAACTACTAATCCCAGTTAAACCTCAAATTACGGGCCCCCACCCCAGTGTCCAATTCAGTGGGGCTGGGCTGGGGCCCAAGGGTTACAGATCTGATGAATTCCCAGGTGCTGCTGCTGGACCACACTTGGAGAATTGCCACGCTAGACAGCCTCACTCAAACCCCACCCAGTCATGCAGACGCTCCTGAACACCCCACTACGCCGGGTCTGTCCCTTACTGTGTCTCCCCTCCCCAAACACACAGGAAGGGCGGACTTTAATAAACTGGGGGCATGGAGACATTCTGCCTTCCATCAACCAAGGTTTATTATGAAATAAAGGAGCAGGAGGTGAAACAGTGAATTAACAATGTCTGGGTCACTTATTTAAGTGGTTACGAGGTGATTTTCCTCCTGTGACCAGCAGCCTTGACCTTCGAGATGGAGCAGTCAAGGGAGGCTGGCTACTTTGGAAAAACCTGATTTCTATCCCACCTGCCACTTCTGACCAAGGTGCTGGATGGCTCGGTTTCCCACTCTTACAGGGTTACAGTAATACTCACAGGGTAACTGGGAGGATTCGATTCTGTCACATTTGGAAATACCTTTTGAAAAAGTGGTAGCTATTGTTGTTGTTGTTATTATTATTATTATTATTACATTATTATTTTTGGCTTTACTGCTGTCCATGCCCCCTACGATTCTCAGCCCTAGCTAATTTTGTTTCCCAACTGGCTTCTCAGATCCCCAAAGAGAAGTTTCACAATTTTCTGCTGTGTCTGTGTGGATGCCTAGTGGGTCATCTAAATGACCACCAGCGACCTAAAACCCTACTGGGCAGTGAGTGATTTAAAAGTGGTAAATGATTAAGTGCAGAGAAAACAGGAGGGGTCTGGACCTTGTCTGCCTCCTCCGTGAGATGGTATCAGTTCTAGTTTAACTAACACTGCATTGAGAAAGGGAAAGTTGAAAGAACACAGGCAGTTCTGAGCTCGAATTCCGGATCTATCAATTCCTTCTTTTCTCTCCTGGTACTGGGCAGTTCCTCCACGTCACCAAGCCCAGAGGTCCTTGGGCGTACCATGAATGAATGAAGCCCCCCAGAGACCAAAGGCTCTGACATGCCCCTGGCATGGTGCCTTTTCCCTCAGACATTCAGTTAGTTCTGGGGTCTTTCTCTTGACTTCACGCTGCCCTGCAAGGACTTGCATCCAGGAACACCATGACTTCTGCAGAGCCAGGCAGACACCAGGGCACAGAATTTAAGGAAGTCTTCACCTTTGTGCAAGACCAGGGCCAGCCCCTGACAGTGGGGGCCTCTTTAAATGTCGCTCACTACACCCTTGCATGGCCCCACTCTGGCGCCCACCCTGGGCTTCCCGGTGACTTTTGGTATCTTCATACCCCATGCACATCTGGATTTAAATGACCATTGTGAAACTCGCTTGGAATCCACTTTGGGGGCTCTCAAGCCTGTAGGAATCTGTAGATTTCAAAGCCAATCAAAACAGATGGCCAGGTGGGGACCGCAGGTCAGCACACAGAAGCCCATGGCAGGCAGGGCTGGATCCGGTCCCCATGCAGCCGCTGTAGGTAGCAAGCCATGCCTCCCTATCCCACCTGAACAAAGCTGGGCACCTTTGGAAACCCGTCCTGTGCTTAGTTTGTCCAGTTGGGGTCTTCTCGGACCTCCATAAGGTAGGACAGTTAGGATTCCCCCAGCTGAAACAACTGGGATATGGAGAAAGAAGTGATTATCCCAAGGTCACAAAGCAGGTTAGGCTTGAAGTACAGCTAGACTCGTACTTCCAAAAGCAGGGGCAGAGGCCCCCAGGGGGACTTTTCCAACTCCGGGTTTCTGGACCTGTGCCACGCCTCCTGATTCGGCCCCTGGAGGTGGGCCTGGAATGGGCAGTGAGGAATGGACATTCTCAGAAGCCTGAACTGCTTTGAATTCTGTGTCTCTGTCCCCTGCCTGCCATCATGGAGAGGGTAAAGCCCTAACGTGTAGTATGCAGGCAGGCACTGCTTGATAGGGTATGTTCGTCGGTTAGTAGCTAAGCTTTTATTTTCATAGGTACCGGGGGAAACAGACCCATCACTTCAAACACATGAGTACATGAATTTTTGCTTAAGTCAAAGTTAAGTTTCAAAATCAATAGACAATTGATTTTTAAGAACACATGGTCCATGTGGCAAAAAAAGAGAAAGTGCCCCAGTCTACTGAAGCCTGGGTACCACAGTGCTCGGCCATTCTGTGTCTGGAGCAGAAGATGAGCCAGAAGGCAGAGCTTCCTCGAAGGGGTTTCAGAGCCCTGCAGAGACCTACCTCTGTGCTCCCACATGGACGGCAGCCAACACAGATCACGGTAAATATTCCAGTGACCACTGTCCTCACTGGCAGGTGCTGGGGTGAGGGGGTGGGGGTGGTAGAAAGCTGTCCCCGTAGGGACAAACGATAGCCCTTTCCAACAGGTTGTCAGAACCATAGACTCAAACTCCACCCAGGTCTGCAGACCAAGAAGCAGGCCAGGGACGGATGTGACATGTGCCCCTCCCATGCCTTTCCCAGGCCTTCTGGGGGTCACTGTTCCCCGAGGTGGCCTTCCTTCCCTTCCCAAGGGACCCCTCCAGGTGGCCAGGTGGTCAGGGGCCCCAGGGAGGAGGAGGCGCCTTAGGCAAGTGAGAGATGAAAGAGGACAGGGAGAGAAGGAGAGAGGGAGAGAATGGTAGGCTGGGGGAGGGGAGAGACTGGAGGAGAAAGAAGAGAGAAAAAGTGGGGGGAAGAAAGGCATTTGTAAAATTAAAAGGCAGGGCCCCATCAGATGGTGTTGGGCAAGGAATGCGTGTTACAGGCAGGAGTAATTGGTAATCGGAGCTGATGTGAAGAAGGGATGATTTATGGGAGCGCTTGGACAGGGGTGGAATAATTTTTGGAGCAGAACGGGGAACTCACTGAACGTCTGAAACTCAGCTACTTATCCACTCGTTCTCGTGATGAATTAGCTCTTGTTTAAAGTAACCGTGGCTCCATTTTTCATTCTGATTACTACACTTGATATCTTTCTCTCCCTCTGTTTCCCTCTGACCACTGCCCCCGTACCAGGTTCTGGGTGCAGAGGCACTGGGATTGCAGGAACTCATCACCCCTCCTCACACGCCCCCCCACCCCGCCCGGAGCAACATTAACTCTAAAGGGCCAAGCCTAAAGCCCGGCAGCTTGAAATATTGCTAAGATTAGGAAGGTGCAGAATTAGTGAAGGCTGTAGACACAAGCCCAGGGCTTATGCATCAGGAATGGTTGCGATGCGTTTGCCAATCTGATGAGGGAACTCCCTTTCCAAGCCTGTCTCTGCATTCTCCAAGGTGGGAAGTAGGGAGCACACTTCCTACTGGGGTGCAGCCCTCCTTTTGGAGATGTAGAGCCTCCCGAGGACCCCGGCAAGCCCTGATGAGAGGTAAATTCAAGATAAATGATACCCTCTACCATGCCCCGCTCTTTACCAACACTTTTTAAAAATCAGTTTTATATTTACATTATGCAGAGAGGGAACAGTGGAAGCTCCGGCCATATCACGTCCTTTTATTATCTCTGATTCCCCCCCCCCCCCCCGGATTTCAAATACAGCCCTTAAAAATTCAAGCTCCTGGGCGCTCTGGATCTCAACACGAATTTCCATTAAAAAAAAACAAAACAGTCTGACAAAAAAGTGATCAATACAAGTTAAATATTTATGACAGTTACTTGTAAAAATAGCAGAGGGAAAATATTTATCTGACACACAGAAAAGACCTCTGAGATGATCTGGACATTTTCTTCCTTCCCAACTCTCACCTGGAAACCAAGAAGCCCTCCGAGCTCCCCTAGAAGCTCACGGGTTGCTGGGCAGACCGAGCTGACCGTGCAATGAAGCGAACCCCCCCTCCACTCCCCAACTCCCGTGGCTGCCACCCCTGCCTCCAACATGGCTGCCGCTGTGTTCTCCCCTGTAGTAACTATGACACACGCCTCCTTCCACCACCAGGCCTTGCTGCCCCCAAACCTCTGCCTTTGCCCTGTTGCTGGAACGTTTTTCTTTCAGTGCTTCTAACTCAAGTCCGTTGGGATGTTTCCTGCCTCAGCAAACCCTGGGTCCTGCCACCTTCTGTTCCAAAGTGTCCTCAGCCCATGGGCCTCATGGCCGCCGCCTTCACAGATTTCTTGAACCTTGACCTCCCTGGCTGGGCCCTCCTATCCCTGCACACTCTCTATCTCCCGCTGCTATTTTGGCCTCTGACTCTGGCTTCCGTCACGCAAACCAGCATCCTGCAGCTGCCAGGGGCTCCGGGCAATGCCTGCTGGCTTGTTGGGCAACGTTTTGCTCACATCCTGACCCCAGCTCTCCCAGCTGTAGGTTCTCTCTCTGCCTTCAAGATCCCCATCAGCCTTGGAGGGACTTGGGAGAGGAAGGGAGAACCGTTCCTAGCCAACAGGGGGTGCAGTACAGGAAAGCTTTGGATCTGGAATTAGGGTACTCAGAATCCAGTCCCTGCCCTGCCAGGTTCCAGGCGATAGGTTTCCCTTGCTGGAGAGTAAAGAAATAGTTTCCTCGTGGGAGAGATGGAGTGGTTGGTCACGGACATCTTTCCCAGAGTAATGCTTAAGAGCGTGTGGTCTGGAGTGAGGCTCGGGTTCGGATCCCATTTCTGCCTCTCATTGTTGATCCCTCTGAGCCTCTGTAATCCACTTGCTGGGGTAAGTAAATGCTTATCACAGGGTCCGGCACAGAGTGTACACTTGGTGTTAGCTGCTTCTGTAATCGTGATGATGGTGATTTAGTATCACTCTATCCTTGAGCTAATCTTAGAAGGCTTTCTTTTCCCTTCACCTTACACCATCTTCTTAGAGCAGCATCTCAGCCTCGTCACACTTGTGGAGTAAGACCCACACCCAGCAGTGTGCAGCGCTGAGTCCCACTGTGGCCAGCAGGGTTTCTGGCCTGGGAAAGAAGAGGAAAACAGCTCGCAACAGTGGCTGGGACGGCCCAGTTCAGACTCGTGTCTATCCTAGTAAGAAAACCCCCGTCGAGAAGATGCTGGTTCAGCCTGACAACTACATCCTCGAAGAAGCCAGACAGATGCCGGTGCTCTTGGAGATGCCCAAGTTCACCCCATATCAGGGGCCGGGCATCCTTCCCGGACTTAGGGAAGGGTGGTGGGGTGCAGGGGTGGGGTTGGTCCTGGTTGGCAGGGAATGGAATTGGGAGACTGGAAAGACAGCCAGCCAGGCTGAAGCAAAAACTGAAGCAGTCAGATGGTCCTATCCAAGTTCAAGTGGGCAGGCCAGGGACGGGGAGAGACAGGGGAGGCACCCGCCAGGCTAGTACAGCATGACTGCCATGACCCCCCTCGCCCCAGGCCTCCTCCAGCACCCAGCTGGCCTCTGCAATGGGCCACCTCCCAGGTTGAGTGGGAAGCTGGGCCCAGAGGGAGTGTGTGTCCTGAGGGGACTTCCCCTCCCCCCCCCCTCCGCTGGTTGGTAGGTGCCATGATTTCTGGTCACCAGGCAGAAGTTCCAGAAAGAAGACAATCACTCTGGCTCACAGGCAGGAGCAGGGACTTCAGTGCCTGGCTTATACCCAGCAACAACGGGCAATTTCCTTCTGACTAGAGGTCATCTGGCCTGCCTGGGGCTCTGAGCTGGCCCATTCCCCTGAGCTGAGCCGGCAGCCTCTGTTTGCTAGAAAGCAGAGGCTGACTGTCCCTTGGGGCCAGTGAGACTCAGCAAGCCTCTGCCTGTGCCCCCGGGGGTTGGCGCTGGCCACTTTGGCCATCCATTCCCCCATTCCACAGACCGTGAGCACTGATTGCGTGCCACACACTTGATGAAGCTGACAGACCAAAGGCCAGTGAGCCAGCCTGCCCTCGGGGACAAAATCATAGTAAGCACTTGCTTTTCCCTTCTGGAGAACAGCAGGCCAAGCCCAACCAATGTGAACAGCTGGAGAGCAGGAGCTCGGTCTGTTATATCCATTCCCGTCTAGTCAGCAAGGCACTTGGCAAACATTTCTAGAAGGAAGGTTTTTTCCAAAAGCCAATGTGGGTGGATGACCCCCAAGTACTCCTAACCAAATGGCCTCTAGGGCAGCTGATACTCTGCGTGGCACATGTCAACCCACAAGCTCACACACGCTACCCACAAAGCCCCACACCGAGTCCCAGCCGGTCCTGACATATTCCTACTGCCGCTGAGGCCACGGAGACTAGGAACGTTTATACGACTTGCCTACTGTCATCCCGGTTTCCAAAGGCTGTCTCTTCCGGAAACTGCTAGCACAGAGGACCACGAGGAGTCCGGGCTGAGGGTGTGGAGGTTGGAAAGGGGGAAGGAAGGGCAGGAGCAGAGAGGACTTTGGGAACTCCACCACCAGGAGGACACAGCGACACATTCTCAGGATGTACCTTTGGGGTGTGCGTTTTGGGAGGGGGCTGCCGGTGAAGACTTCCAGGCCTCTGTCCCTTCCCAGAGCTGATGCTCGACAGCTCTGATTGGCTGCCTGCTGTCAGAATGGGACCAAGGAGGGTCCGCCAACCCCCCTCCATCCCATGATTGTTCAATAACCAAGCTTCCCTCTTCCTCAGAATCCCCTACCCTTTTTAAGGGGAACTGTGTATCTCTAGTTAATAATTAACTTGTCACAGGCCCACCAATCTCCCCTGGAGGGAGAGCCAGAGGGAGAGGGAGGAGAGGTGGAGGTGGGAGAAGGGGGTCCAGCCGCACCCCTGCGTGCACCCCTGCTGCCCGCAGTCCGGCGCTCACGGGGCCCATAATAAATAAGATGAAAGGCACTCCTGATAAATGCCCGTGTCGGGGAGAGATTTTACCTTCACTCAGAAACAATGTAATATCTCGGCTATTACCCAAAATAATTTATCAATGTGTAATAGCTTCGTGCAGACCTCAGATAGGAGGGGAGCTGCGCTCCCAGAGATGGATGTAGCCTACCTTCGGCTTTTAATTTTTAATGTTCGCAGCCAGCTTTGCATTAAAGGCCAGGTGTCATATAAAGACTTAATGTGAGAAGGGAGTTCATGAATTCTAATCAAGGGAGGAGCACTCCCCGGCTGGCGGCTGTCACTTCCTGATGGTCCTTATTGATCTTTTGTTTTCTCCCCTCCTGCTCTGCCTGCTCTTCCCTCTCCTCTCCACCCTCCCCGCCTCACCCCACCCCATACCACGGCACCCTCCGCACCCTGCAGCCCAGCCCAACCCTCCCCCGCCCTACCCTGGGCTTGCCCCTTCCCAAGGAACCTCTTTTTCTTCCTGCGGAAAGAGGGAGGGCCTCCAGGGCAACCTTGCAAAGACTCGGTAACATTGGCTTAGATGCCCAAATTCGAGATGGCGGGACAGCAGGACCCTTTTTTTATTTCTTTCCTTCATTCATTCCATTTTTGTTTATGTATTCATTTCTTTTTCCTTTGCTCACCCAGAAAGTAGTTTTTTGTTTTGTTTTTTTTTAATTTATTTATCTGAGAGAGAGAGTGAGAGAGCATGAGAGGGGAGAAGGTCAGAGGGAGAAGCAGACTCTCCATGGAGCTGGGAGCCCAATGCGGGACTCAATCTCCGGACTCCGGGATCATGAGCTGAGCGGAAGGCAGTCGTCCAACCAACTGAGCCACCCAGGCGCCCCAGAAAGTAGTTTTGAATGCTCACAAAGGGCCCAACCCTGTGCTGGGTCTTGAGGACAGTGGCAGAGAGAAGATAGTCGCTACCCCTAGAGGAGTTTACGGTGGCAAAAAACTCACTCACAGAGCAGGGCAAAAACTCATACGGACACACACGTGTAAACAGGAGTGGAGACGGGCGCGTGAGATATCAAAGGGAAGCCTTCCCTCACAGGCTTTCAAAATTCGTGCAGCTAAGCACGCACCCTCGCGCATGCGCACTTACCTACGTTCATTGTCACCCTCTAGACGCCGCTCTCCTCCAGTGGACTTACACCTTCTGCTGTACTGTGCAAACTGCCTGTTGATTTTGCTTATGATCGGTCTCCTACAAGAACGCACGCATCACGACGACAGGAATTCGGGTCTATTTGTTCCCTAATGTGGTCCTGGCACACAGAACAACGCTCAACACATAGGAGACTCTTAAAAACAAAAACAAAAACAAAAAAAAACCACGTAGGAGACTCTTAATACCTACTGACTTAAGCAGCCAAGAGTCATGCTCGTGCTCAAGGACAAGAACAGAGGGACAGGAAGGGGGCAAGCTAGCTTTAGGCGGCAGGGCTGCTCTAACCCTCCTGCTCATTGTTCTGTCTGGAGGCCTCTCGAAAATAAGCCCGTGGGGCTCCCCCAACCATCCATCCTGTCCCCACCAGGCCCCAGGCTCTAGGTTGCCTTTTTGCCAGGCTCTTCCCAGTGTCTTCCACCTGCCCTCCCCACCCCCACACCTCCTGATTCACATAAAAGGTTTCTGTGGGGTGGGGAGGAGGATGAGGGACTTTTACGGGCCCTGAGCTCCTTCAGGATGGGGCAGGGCCTTATGCTTCTCTGGAACCCCGGGTGGGGTGGGGGGTGTGCAGCAGACGCTCACTTCCAGGCAGGCCAGGTTTTAGGTGAGGGATGCATTCCTGAAAACCTCTCCTACTTTCAAATTCACAGAATTCAGGACTAACTTTCCTATAGAAATGGACACAAAGTAGGACCTGCACTATTTCAAATTTTGGACAAACAAGACTTCATGCAAATTGCTTGCATTACCCACTTTCAAAGATGCTTGAAAATGTGGCTGTGCTGTGCCGCTGGTGGAAAAATGTTGAGTCGGGAGAGGGCAAGTCCCCTCTCACCCTCTCTGGACCTGCTGCCTCCCTTGCCTGCCAAGAGACCTCCTACTACTGTTTGTGGGGTCAAGAATGCAGGCTTTTCCTCCCTACAGTTCCCTTCTTATCCTTTAAGACTAGAAGGTCCGCCTCCTCCTTGAAGCCCTCAGGCACAGCCGGTCCCTCCCGGCTTTGTGCTCTGGAAGAATTTTGCTCAGACCTTCTCAAAAGGCCAAGGAATTGCTAATGAGTTGCTAGTGGGTCCACCTTCCTTACCGGATCTTGAGTCATTGCACGTGGACTCTATGTCTAACTCATCTCCTCAATGCTAGCACCTTGAATATAAAGGAGCGAACGAATGAATGAGTGAGTACCCAGGCAACTCCCACAGATAGTTCCCAAAGCTGATGTAAACTTTGAAGCTGGTTTCATCAGAATCACTTTTGGGAGCTTAAACAAACAACAAAATTGCCCAGATTCCAGAACCCCACCCCCAACCTTGCTTAGAAAGCCCCTGGGGGATTCTGATAGTGAGCTGGGTGAACCCAACTCCCCCTACCAACCTGAGTTTTCATTAGACTCCTGTTGGGCTCCTGTTACAGGTATGTATTCCTGGGCTCTGCCCTGAACCCACCAGGCAGGACTGGGGAGCAGGGGAGAGTGTCTGTGGTTAACAAGTACCCCTAGCGATCGGAGCAGTCAGCATTATGGAAACATCCTCTGTGCTCTGGCCTGTCCTCCTCAGGGGCTCCCAAGTTGGGGTGAGGACCCCTCCTCCAGGACTCAAACAGTGAGTCACTCCAGAAGTCCCCAGAATGTTCAGGGGCCCAAAGGCACATTAGCGATCATTGTTTTCCAAGGTTTCCAGTCTTGGCACTACTGACATTTGGGACCCGGTAACTCTGTAGTAGGGGCTGTCCTGTGTATGAGCGGATGTTTTGCAGCATCCGTGGTTTCTACCCACTGGGTGCCTGCAGCAGCCTCTCCCTCCTCCAGTTGTGACAACCAAAAATGTCTCCAGACACTGCCAAATGCTCCCAGAGGGACAAAAATCACAAAATCGCCCCTGGTTGGAATGGGTTCCAGCCTTGCCTGGGGCTCAGAAAGGCTAAATTCTTTGCCCAAGGGGAAGTTAGGCAGCTTAGATTTCAGGAAATAATTGAAGGGCTGGCAAGTTTTACCTTTACTTTGGGTTCTTTTTGGCCGGCCCTGAGAATTAAGTTGACATAAGACAGGTCAAGAGGAGAAGAGCGTACAGAGTTATTTAATGCCGATTTTATGTGACATGGGAGACTTCATAAGGAGCAAAGGCCCAAAGAAATGGTGAAATCTACTTGCTTTTCTATTAGGCTGGAAGAGGAGAGGCAATTGTGGAACAGTGACTTAAGGACGTGGGCAGGCAAATGAAAGCTGAGAGTTATTTCTACAAGGTCTGTTTGGGTAGAATTCTCTTGGTCTCAACTTCTTGTTCTTGATGATAAGGTATAGGAACGATATCTTTCCTATGGGAATATATCTGCTTTCAAGAAAAAGAGGAAAAGTTGGAATGTTTTTCTTGTATTTGCTGTTTTTCAAGTGCCTTTAATTCAAAATAGTTGATATGCCAAAATGGTATATTTTGGAGCGATAGGTTCCGAACTGCTTCATAATCAAATGTCAAGATGACCTACGTGCAGCTGAGATGTAGCACGATGCTGTTTATCAGAGCAAAACCCTGGAAGCAGCCAAAGTGAACAAAAGCACAGGAATGATTTTTCAAAACGTACAGCACTTTGTATGATGGAATATTAGGCAGCCAGGAAAAAGTGCTATTGAAAATTAATGACACAGAAAAGTCATTCAGGGTCTACTGAAAAATATCAGTCTCCATAATGAAACGAAGAGCACGGTCTCAATACTATTTTAAATGTGAAAGTAGACATTTTCTACTATTGCTTTTTTCTGGTGGAAACATACATATTTTTTTTTCCTGACAAAACATTACTGTAATAAAAAGTTGAAATGGTATAGACAGTGGGGCCCAGCTGGCTCAGTCGGTAGAACATATGACTTGACTTCAGGGTTGTGAGTTGGAGCCTCCTTTTGGGCATAGAGTTTCATTTAAAAAACATACACAGGGGCGCCTGGGTGGCTCAGTGGGTTAAAGCCTCTGCCTTCGGCTCAGGTCATGATCCCAGGGTTCTGGGATCGAACCCCGCATCAGGCTCTCTGCTCTGCGGACAGCCTGCTTCCTCCTCTCTCTCTCTGCCTGCCTCTCTGCCTACTTGTGATCTCTGTCTGTCAAATAAATAAATTAAAAAAATCTTAAAAAAAAAAAAACATACACATACACACACATTCACACAAGAGGCGCCTGGGTGGCTCAGTCGATTAGGTTAAGCATCTGACTTCCTTAGGCTCAGGTCATGGTCTGAGTCCTGGGATGGGGCTCTGCACTCACCAGGGAGTCTACTTGTCCCTCTCCCTCTACCCACTCATATACACACTCTCTCAAATATGTAAATAAAATCTTAAACAATACAGAGAAAGTGAAAGCTTCCCCTCTACATTCTACTCCCTAGTTGTATGGGCAGACAAAGCTGTTAGGGCTCCCCAGTCAGAGAAAGAATTGACGCAGGTTACAATGACAATCTTTAAGTACATGTTTAACCCTGATTCAGTGCGAGCGGGGAGCGACAGGTACTTACTGAACAAAATTATCCACCTCTATTCTGAAATAAATCATGTATTGAAAAGAAGAAAGATTTTTTGTTTTCTATTGCAAAATATCTGAAACCCACAGAAGATTGTAGAAAACAATATAAACAAATTCTTTTTTTTTTAAGATTTTGTTTACCTGACACAGAGAGAGACAGAGACAGGGAACACAAGCAGGAGGAGTAGGAGAGGGAGAAGCAGGCTCTCACTGAGCAGGGAGCCCAACAGGGATGGATACTAGGACCCTGGGATCATGACCTGAGCAAAGGCAGACACTTAACAACTGAGCCACCCAGGCGCCACAATAGAAACAAATTCTTATGCACTTTAACTCATTTAACTCATTCACTTTAGAACTTACAGTTTTTAAGAAATTTTATAACATTATAGGGTATAAGCCTTACGATCTTAGCTTTTTCTCTCTTATACTCAGGGAAATCTCTATATTGCTGGTGATGTAAATCATCCCCATGCGTTTGTTTTGAAGTAGGCTCCATGGACAATGTGGGGCTCAGACTCATGACCCTGAGACCAAGAGTCAGATGCTCTACCACCTGAGCCGGTCAGGCGTACCACCCACGCATTTTTTTTAAAAATATTTTATTTATTTGACAGAGAGAAACCACAAGTAGGCAGAGGCAGGCAGAGAGAGAGGAGGAAGCAGGCTCCCTGTGGAGCAGAGAGCCCGATGTGGGGCTCGATCCCAGGACCCCGGGATCATGACCTGAGCCGAAGGCAGAGGCTTTAACCCACTGAGCCATCCAGGCGCCCCCCACCCATGCATTTTTGGGGGGGGGGTGAAGATAGAGTGTACCCACATGGGTGGGGGGAGGGGCTGAGGGAGAGGAAGAGAGAGAATCCCAACCAGGCTCCACACCCAGCATGGAGACCCAAGGTGGGGGCGGGGGGGTGGTGCTCAATCTCGCCACCCTGAGATCATGACCTGAGGGGAAATCAAGAGTCAGCTGCTTAACCAACTGAGCCACCCAGGAGCTCCCCTCTCCCACACACATATTTTTAATACATTTACTACATATGTCTCCATCAGTAATTTTGTCTTGCAATTAAAAATTACATAAATAGTATCAAAGTGTTTTGATAGTCTCTTGCAACTTGTTTAAACCTTGTGACTTTTTTGAACTTGTCCATGTTTATAGATACAGATTTAATTCATTCATTTCAGCTGTTAATTCATATGCTTTATATCATTGGACCACAGTTTATCCATTCTCCCACTGGAAGATGGCTCTTTCCAGGTTTTCCACTATTTCAAGGGATGCCCCATGGACTTCCTTCTATACTTTTCCTTGTACTTGTAGAAGAGGCTGATTTCTAGGGTAGCACTTCTCCAACTTTTTGATTTCAGAATGCCTTTATATTTTTAACAATCACTGATGACCCCAAAGACCTATTCCTTAAGGGGATTATATCTATCAATAGGTATCATCATTACCATCTTATAAATGAAAGCTGAATTTGAAAAATATTTATCAATTAATGGAAAATAATAAAAACAAACCCATTGCATGTTAATATAAAAATTTTTATGAGAAATAACCGTTTTCCAAGATAAATATGGTTAAGATGAAAAATCTTCATTTTCATAAATCTCTTTAGTGTCTGCTGCACTACATTGTTTTGGTAGAAATCTATGAGAAAAACTTGTTCTCTTATAAAACACATAATTGGACAAGGGGGTTGTACTGTTCAGGTAATTGTGGATATTCTCTGATAATACACCCAAACTCAACAAATGATTATTAAAGATCAACAAACTGAGGGCTTTGGTGGGCAATAGGGAGGGCACGTATTGCATGGAGCACTGGGTGTGGTGCATGAACAATGAATTCGGGAACACTGAAAAGAAATTAAAAAAATTAAAAAAAATAAAGATCTGCTGCAATGGGAAATCTCAAATTGTATCAGTGAATTTCTATACTCTTATGTTAAGATGCATTGATCTAATCTTGTACTTCAAATGGATCTTTAATGCCTAGTTTTTGTAACATCATGCACCACTCATTTGGGAAAACACTGGTCCTACCTACAGATCTTCGAGATGTTAGCACACTTCATTAGACAATATAAAAACTTTTCATTCACTGATATCACCTCTGATCTCGAAAAAGCCTTAGTAGTGGGCCGCTGTCCCACTTACAGGGGCAAACCTAAGTGTCCTAACATTTGAGAGCTCAAATGTTATTATTGGCAACAAATAATACCAGCTGTTTCTCTGTGACATGATAGGCTCCCTTCAGTTTGGGGGAAAGAGCTGCTAGAGATCCCGAAGCCCAAACGAACATCGCTTGTCGGTTGTTCTGTCGAGGAAGAATCATGTTCTGTGGACAAAGCGGCCAGTTCACCTTTCTGCTGAGATAGTGACACACGTGCGTTCCCTAGGGACCCCCATGCCTCAGCTTTCCGCAGGAGGGCTTTAGGTGCCGTCCCATTTCATCACACGGACAATTATAAAGATAGGAACTCTGGATCAAGATTTCTAAAAATTAAAAGTTTCCTGTCCATCCAGAGTATTCTTCAGGAGAACTATTTGCCTCCCTACAAAGTGCATGGCAGTGTGGGATACAAGGACGCTGGTACAGGTCAGGGCCCCTGCCTTGCTTTGTGCTAAGGTACCAGCAATTTTACCCACCATTGCTTTTATACCTCCAGGGCCAATGTCAACCCAGCAGAACAGAGGAACAGCATCTCAGTATCATTCTGAAAATACCTTTGATCTTGCAGCTCCCCTGAAAGCACCTCAGGGATCCCCAGGAATCTGGGATCCCACTTTGAGAACTGCTGCTCCGGGGTGTTTAACCACGAGACAAATTGCTGGGGAACTGGTTGGGTGGGCACATTTTACCTTTTCTGGTCACTCCCAAATCTGTCCTCAGAGCGTTTACTAACTTCAATCACAACCAGCGATGGATAAGTATTTTCAATTCCCCATATCCTGGTCATCGCTCGTAATCCAACTTACATTTTGCCAATCCAATGGGTGTGAAATAGTGCCTCGTCACTAATGTATTAATCGGGGCGTGGAATTTCGAACATATTTGGAATGGTCTTTCAAATCAGTTTTCTAATCACTCATAGTTAGAAGGTGTTTATTGCGCTCACTAATAATTGAGGTAATTTGCAAAGACCCAGATATAAAATATAAAGTCTCTTTCAACATATGTTCAAGAGGGCTTTTCTTCTAGCTAAAATGTTGGCAAAACATTTTCCACTTCTCTTCAATTTCCTTTTGCAATTTCCCAAATGAGAGAGCTTCTGGGGGAGTGCTATTCTAGGGTTTTTAATCATTTATTCCCTGTAAACACTGCCAGCCCATATGTGATTTGGTTTCAGAATTGCAGTTGATTACACGGCAGATTTGAGCCTGCTGGTCTCAGGGCTGGTGACGCTGCCTAGAGCAGCTCCAAGCGCCTTGCGTGTACTTGTTGTCGAGATGCTCCACGCGGATTTGTAGATGCTGCCAAGGCTCTCCGCGCCGGACTTCGTGAGCAAGAGTGATCAGTCTCCAACGTGGCAACATTCCGGAGACTTTCCAGGGTGAGTCTGACTGTGTGTGATTTTCACTTTACATGTTGATTTCACAAGCTGTGCCCCGTGGAAGAAGCAAGGCTGTTCTAAGCTGTCGCAGGTGGGAGCCTGAATTCACAGGCATGGAGGTCCTCGTTTCTTTCAGCAATGTTTAGCTCTTCTTATTGGTTTGGCTTCTCAACATCTGTTCATCTAGAGGAGGGGCTGGCAGACATTTTTGGTAGAAATCCAGATAGTCAGTATTTGAGGCTTTGTGGGCCACACAACCTGTTGTGACTACTCTGTGGAGTAGGGTGGAAGCAGCCATTGGTCACAGGTGACCTGATAAGCATGGCTGTGTTGCAATAAAACTTTATTTACAAAAAGAGGAGAAGGGGGCACCTGGGTGGCTCAGCAGGTTAAGCCTCTGGTCATGATCTCAGGGTCCTGGGATGGAGTCCCGCATGGGGCTCCCTGCTCAGCGGGGAGCCTTCTTTCCCCCTCTCTCTGCCTGCCTCTCTGCCTACTTGTGATCTCTCTGTCAAATAAATAAATAAGTAAAATATTAAAAAACAAAACAAAACAGGAGAAGGTTGTAGTTTGCTGGCCCCCTAGTCTAGACTACTTCTTCATCGGGTTCCTTGGAAGAGGACTTTGCTAATCCTTCAGTGTCTCGTCTTGCAATACGATGGTCTGTAGTTTACATTTCATATCAGTGTGTGTGTGTGTGTGCTTGAATCTTCGATGAAAAAGGTAAGGGCACCCAGGTGGCTTCAGTTGTTAAGCATCATCATGTCATGATCCCAGGGTCCTGGGATTGAGCCCCGCATCGGGCTCTCTGCTCCGCAGGGAGCCTGCTTTTCCCTCTCCCACTCCCCCTGCTTGTATTCCCTCTCTCATTGTGTCTCTCTCTCTGTGTCAAATACATAAATAAAAACTTAAAAAAGAAAAAGAAAATGGTAAACCCAAGAAGTCAAAAAAGAAAATAGTGTAGATAACAAATAAGATTATTATTATTACTATATATTATTAAACCACAAATACCGTATAACAAATAAGATTATTATTACTATATATTATTAAACCACAAATACCGTACAACACACACCAGCTGGACCACGGTGACAATGACAGATGTGTGACAATTGTTCTTTTGAGCCCCACCACTGCTCTTCAGATAAGTGAACTCAAATCAGGCCTGGAAGCCTCCTTGGAGAAAGGAAAGAACAAGAGGGGCCCCAAACATCTGGTGGTGCTAGACGATAAGTTCTGCTCAAAGAATAAAGGAGACACAGAAACCATCCTGAAGGGCTGGCCAAATCTGGGACAATTTGACCATCAAAATTAGTAATAATGGGGGCGCCTGGGTGGCTCAGTGGGTTAAAGCCTCTGCCTTCGGCTCAGGTCATGATCCCAGGGTCCTGGGATCGAGCCCCACGTCGGGCTCTCTGCTCGGCAGGGAGCCTGCTTTCCCCTCTCTCTCTGCCTGCCTCGCTGCCTAGTTGTGATCTGTGACTGTCAAATAAATAAAATCTTTAAAAAAAAATTAGTAATAATGGCCACGAATCTAAGCTCAATGAATAAAATAAGAATCCCCCAAACCATATGGATTTGAATAGATAAATAAGTAAACAAGAAAGAATGCAGTGTTTCCCGTAGTGGCAAGCAAAGTAATAAACACAGAAGGGATGGCGGAGCTAGAAGCCATCAATGAAGGCTAAAATCCATTGGTGAAAGTTTGAGGAGGAGCAGGATATTTTCTTAACCTCAAAGTGCCTTCCTATACATGACTGATTCATTCCAGAGGGAACTGTAGTGACGTCGCAGTGGTATAGCCTGGTGGACATCCCCTTACCAAATGACCACAGTCAATACTGCTAACATTGGGGCAAAGCAACATCATTTGCCTCCTGGTAGGAGGTGCTGAGAAGACGGTACCACTTCTGCCAGGTTCCTGTCCACATGCATCCACTGACCATGAAAAAACATCGACAAACCCAAAATGAGGCACTACAAAACAACTGGCCTCCTCTCTTAAAAAACAGTGTCAAGATCAAGAAATGCAAGGAAAAGCTGAAGATCAGCCCTTTAGTTACAGATCAAGGGAGAGGGAAAGAAACATGACAGCCGAATGCACTGAAATGGGAATATGAACTGGGAATTGGAGACTGGTGTCAGATCACTGTTAAATGAATTGATGATTATGATGTTATTTAATTTTAATAATTATACTAAGGTGATGTAAGAGAATGTCTTTGTTCTTAGGGGAAAATACACTAGAAGTAAAAATGGTTCTGGTAATGGGAAATACCTTATAAGCCAAAGTCGGGCTTTAAAAGCAAGCTCTCCATAGGGCCGAATTCTAAAGTGAGGTTATCTGGGGCTGTGGGGGCATTTTCTGGGTAATATCATGCCTTGGATTAAAAGACCCCACAGGGGCACCTGGGTTGCTCTGTGGGTTAAAGACTCTGCCTTTGGCTCAAGGTCATGATCCCAGGGTCCTGGGATCAAGACCCGCATCCGGTTCTCTGCTCAGCAAGGAGCCTGCTACCGCCCCCCCCCCACCCGCCCCTGCCTGCCTCTCTGCCTGCTTCTGATCTCTGTCTGTCAAATAAATAAATAAATACATCTTGAAATAAAATAAAAGAAAAGAAAAGAATCCACAGATTTTGACAATTTACTGTAATTCCCATATTTTTTTAAAAGATTTTATTTTATTTGATAGAGATTACAAGTAGTCAGAGAGGCAGGCAGGGAGAGAGGAGGAAGCAGGCTCCCTGCTGAGCAGAGAGCCCGATGTGGGGCTCGATCCCAGGACCCTGAGACCATGACCTGAGCCGAAGGCAGAGGCTTTAACCCACTGAGCCACCCAGGCGCCCTATAATTTCCATATATTTTGTAATCAGAAAAAAATTAACTTTTTTATTCATTTAATTTAAAAAAATTTTTTTAAGGATTTTATTTATTTAATTTATTTCACAGACAGAGATCACAAGTCAGACAGAGATCACAAGTAGGCAGAGGCAGGCAGAGAGAGTGGGGGAAGCAGGCTCCCTGCTGAACAGAGAGCCCGATGTGGGGCTCGATCCCAGGACCCTGGAATCATGACCTGAGCCCAAGGCAGAGGCTTTAACCCACTGAGCCACCCAGGTGCCCCCAAAATTAACTTTTTTAAAGCTTGGGGGGATATTCTAGGTGGGGAGGGGAGCGGGAATGAGCAAATTTACAGAGGTGAGATAGGCAAGTGGTTTGAGGTTTAAAAGATGTCAAGGTTGTAACAAGTAAGTGGTGGAAAATAAGACTTAAAAGGTAGTTAATGGTCAGATTACAAGGGACCTTAAATGCTATAGTAAGGAGTGTTAATTTTGCTCAAGGGCAAAGGGAAGCCATGGAGAGCAACTGAGCAGCAAAGTGACATAGAGCTGATCTTTGGGGCAATGACTCTGGCTACATGTTCAGGTTGGGTTTGAAGTTGTGGAACCTAGATTTAGAGAGAGTTTTGTAAAAGTAGGTAACAACACACATATGTTGTAAATCTGGAACCAGGGAAATAGGAAGAGATGGACATAGAGTCATCTGCCTTGAGGTGCTCTTTGAGGCTATGGGACTTACGCTACGGACTGCATGTCTGTGCCCCCCAAATTCAAATGTTGAAGCCCAAATCCCCAAAGCAATGGTATGAGCAGCCAGAGCCTTTGGGAGGTAACTAGGGTTAGATGAGGCCATGAAAATTCAGCCCCAGGATGGGATTAGTGTCCTTATAAGAAGAGGATGAGCCCTCTCTCTCTGCACAGGCGAGGACATGGCAAGAAGGCGGCCATCTGCAAATCTCACCCCACGCTAAACCTGTTGGCACCTTGATCCTGAACTAGCAGCCTCCAGAACTGTGAGAAATAAGTGTTCGTTATTGAAGCCCCCAGTCTACGGCACTCTATTACCGCAGCCCCAGCAGACTGAGAAAAAACTCATCAGGGGAAGAAGTAGAAATGGTCGGGAAACAA
Source organism: Meles meles (assembly GCF_922984935.1). Taxonomy (NCBI): domain Eukaryota; kingdom Metazoa; phylum Chordata; class Mammalia; order Carnivora; family Mustelidae; genus Meles; species Meles meles. Next base: position 134,792,720 of record NC_060071.1, on the reverse strand, counting down.
AGAAGAACTTTGGTAAGTACCTGAATTTAGGGGGCAGAAGGAGAAAGAAGAGCCAGGGGCAGGTGGAGAGCCAGGGGCAGGTGGAGAGCCAGGAGGGGCAAGGTCATACAGACCTGTGGGGACAAGTGTCACAAAGGATGAACAGGAAGTGGCCAGCAGGTGCTGCTGGGAAGCTGGGTAGGGCTTCCGGACGCGATGGCTGTGTTCTTACTGATGCTGTAGGACCCTGTTCTGGGGAGCAGGAGAGGGGAAGCCAGGCTGGAGAAGAAATCAAGGTGGTGGGTGAAGGGTACTGAAGACGTTGGAAGAGGCTTGGTGGTATGATGAAACAGGAAGGTGAGGAAGTAAAACTTGAAGCAAATGGGGCTGAGCAAACCCCTTCCTTGCCGCTCTGCAAGGCTCTCAGAAGACAGGGCCACTGCCCTGGGTCGGGGGACCCACGGGTACACACAGCCGTCCTGCTGTCTGGCCCCCACAATGGCTGCATTCTGCCCGAGGCAATGGCGGAGTGGCAACTTGGGCCTGGCCAGTGTCTCCTTGTACTTGGTCATCAACATGGACACTTGAACTCACTTGAACTCCAGATTACGGAAAGAGATGATGCCTCTACAAGAAGACATTAATGAGAGAAGAAAATCACAGGAATCTCAGCCAGAAGCAGACAAACAGGGGCAAATGCACATCACACATAGGCGGTGATAAGAAACAAATTGTTTCCTCGTCTCCTCACCCAAGACGCTGTTGTTGGTCAAAGACATCTTCCATTAGTCTAGAATTCCCTGTTCCTTTAAAAATCCCGCTACCTGACCGTGATGATAATGACCACGTACTGAGGGTGTGAGGCCTGCCTGGCTCTGTCTGCAGGTCCCTGGAACTACGGAGCTGAAAGTGAGAAGGCTTCGGGATGCAGGGAGCAACACAACGTGGAGATGGAGAGCACGGTTTTTGGAGTCCCACAGACCTCGGTTCAAGTTGCAGCTCTGTCACTTACTAGCCATGTGACTGTGGGCACCACGCCTGGGTAACATCCACAGCCTCAGTATCTCCATCTGTGAAATGGGCATGACAATGAGAGAACCCATTTTACAGGGTTGTTGAAAATGAGATCCTGTGTCCAAATGTATTCAGCAAAGTGCCCACTGGACATGATTTATTCTAGAGATAAGAGATGATCATTATTCCCAAGACCTGATGAGGAGGAAAAGCCCTAAGGAAGATTCTCGAATGTAAGGCACTGGACTCTTTCTTCCCTTTGAAAGCCAGAAGGTGTAGACAGAGGGAATGTGGTGCTCTTCTGGGGTGACAAAAAGGGTTTGAAGCTGGAGAGAGGAGGTTGGAGGCAGAATATCATAAAAGTCCCACATGCCATTAGATCCTCTACGTTCAAATGGCCATTTGAGTGTTATAGGAGTTTCACCTCAATTAAAAATTAAAAAAAAAAGAAAGACTCCTAACTAACATATGGAGGGAGTGGGGCAAGGGGATGCTTCTGTCCTTCCCTGGTGCCCTAGGGTTTCCCTGAGCTCATCCGGGAAGAATGCCTCCTGGAGGAGACCTGGCCCCACTCCAGCCAACTGAGTTTCTAGAAAGTCCTGTTTGGAGGGAGAGAGAGAGAGAGAGAATAAGGCCACCCCTGCCAGCTCCTGGCACCCTGGCCTCTAAGTGTGCTATGTGCCAGCTGGAGCCCTCCTCCCCTGGGGGCGAATGGGGCAGCCCTGGATGGTTGACAGGCTGTGTGTTCTTGAGCTCAACGAGGGTCTTTGGTGTTCCTCTGACCCCCTTCCCAGGCCAGGCCCACAAGGAAGACACCTCCCAGGGACCCGCAAGGTGCCCACCGGTCTCGGCTCCCCCAACCAGGGTCCCTGGCTGTGGAGTCTATTGCTAACCCCGTGACTCTAACTGCCGTGTACTACAAATTAATTCATTCCTTCAGGCCTTGCTGTTCGGTAACTGGCTGTCACAGCGATCGCCCCGGGAGCTAATTGAGAGTTGCGATCCGTGGCAGTATTTCCATTAGCAAAGTAATGACAGCAGCCACGGTGCACACACAAATACACACAGAGGCAAAAACATAGGTTCATGTACACGCACACGCACACGGAAATGAAACATACACACACGCTCAGAAGTGCCAGGCACACAGACACGAGTGATCACCTGCTCAGTCCTAGCTTGTTAGCCTGGAAACAACCAGATTGTGCTGCCGGGACTGCCCATACTTTGGGAGCCCCTGGAAGAGGATGTGGATGTGAAATCCCGGGGCTGGGACCACAGGCCACTGCCAAGAATATGAAAGCTAAGCTCCCCTGGCCCCAGCCCTTGCTGCTCGGTTGGATGTGACGGTGCTCCGTGGGCCATGGGGACCTGGGTCCTCAGTTGGCTTCCTCTGAAGGTCATCTGGGAGAGTCAAGGGTTCCTCCCCGGGGAGTCAGCTCCCTGGTACTTCCAGCCTAACCCCATGCAGACCAAGCATGCTTCCTCAGCCGATCAGGTCCCCAGCAAGTAACTGCAAGGTAAGCGCAAAGGGGATGCAGAGGGGAGGGGTGAGGACACAGAGTCTAGGCCACACCAGCATCCTTTTCCTCAGGAGTGCACAAGACAGACCCAGTCCCTTTCTCTAAGAAACAGACTTCTGATGAGTAAGACCAGAGGGTCAAGTTCAGGAGTCAGGAGAGCCATGGAGCAGGGTAGAGGGTGTCTCTGCTGTGAGTCCCTCCTCCTGCTGGTGCTCTTGCAAGGGCCTGACCCAAGGCCTCTAAATCTCACCCTAGAGCAACTCCAGCCACTCCCCAGCACTCCGAGCTCCGGCTGCGTCCATAGGCAACAGACTGACTACTCAGGGAATTCGAGCCCAGCCTCTTCTCCAGGCCCCAGTGTTGGGTGTCTGGCTCCCTATCTGACACCCCCACCCAGAAGCTGGGAAGGCATGAGACACTAAACACAGTCGAAACCAAACTGACCGTGCCCCTTGTCCCCAGACACCTGGTCATCTACAATGTTCCCCACCTCAGGCCGAGGCCAGCCTTTCCATTCTCAAGCCAGAAGCCTAAGACCCAGCCAGGACACTTCCTTTTCCACAACACCGATGGCCAATCTAGACCAAGTTCTGTTGGTTTTACCTGCCACTGCCTTCGGTGGTATCTCCCCCACCCTAGTCTAAGCCCTTCCCCAGCCGAACACAAGATGGATGCTCCAGAATATCTGCTGAAGCATCACACAGATGGCCTTGCACCTCTGTAAAGACTCTTGAGACCGGCGACTCTCCCGGGGCCTGCAGGGACATGCCCCCCTCCACGGCCATTTTGAGGGTCAGAGCAAGTGGACATACTGTGGGATCTCACGAGTCCATCTAGAAGGAAACAGAGGCCCTAGAGGAGAGGGACCTGCCTGGGGCCACCCAGCAGGTGGCAAAGCAGCTGAGCCCAGAACGGGTTCTCTCGCTTCTTCCAGCCCCGTCTGCAGTGGTGAGACTCGGCAGCAGGCAGAGCAGACGCTGCCTACAGCACACGGTGTGTGCTCTTCGAAAGCACTTTCCTTGCCTGTTGGCTAAGGTTTTCACAAAATTTCCTGTTTAAACTTGATCTCAGACCGTCTCCATAGGGCTCTGGTTAAAAGGGACACACATTGCCTCAAAGGTAGCCTATTGTCAGCATTTGGCAATAATGTAATGATAAATCCTTACAAGAAGGACATCTTACACATTTAGACTTACAGAGGGCTTTTCCATATAACTCAACCTGCACCGATTTCATCCCCCAGAGGACATCTGGCAATGTCTGAATACACTTTTTGATTGTCACAACTGGGAGTTGTTACTGGCATCCAGTGGGTAGAAGCCAGAGACACTGCTAACTATTCTACAAAGTCTAGAACAATACCCACAACAAAGAATTTTCTAGCTTAAAATGTCAGTAGTGTAACAGTTAAGAAACACAGCCACGGATCATGTCTTTTAGTCCTCTTGATGACTTGCCAAGGTGGAATTTTCTGGCCCAGATGCCAGGGGCACAAATGGGTTACAGACAGTGAAACCTCTGCTTACCCACTGAGGCAGACAGGGAGGTCTGGGAGGGCTTCTGGGCTCACTTAACCTCTGGCTGCTTACAGATTCCTCCTGGGCTCTTGCCAAAGTGGCCAAAGCTGAGTATAAAATGTTTAGCAACCATTCCTTCTGTCTCTGAATTCTCTCTGGCTGGAAGTGACATCCCTATTACAAAGACAGGTAAACTGAGCCCTGGGAGCCCTGGCAGTTACACAGTCCACAATTAAGTGCTGGTCCCAGGATTAGGGAAAAATTAAAGTAGTTGTTTTTGATGCTCACCATGTAATATAAAGGATTAATGATAATTACTATTTTATGAACGAAAAAATTATCATCGAGATTAATTTTCCCAGGGTCCTATAGCTAGTAAGTAGAAAAACTGGATTCAGACTCAATGTCTGCCCTATTCCAAAGCTTGTGCCTTTTTTCCAATGTATAATATGCCCCTTCCAGGAGTCTCTCCCCTAGGTAGGTGTTGGGTCTTACTCCCCTCGTGGCTGAGCTCAACACAACACTCGGTACACAAGAGGCACTCAATAAATACTTGTAACCAGAACAGAACCTTCATTCCTTCCAACCTTGGCTCAGGTATCCATATGGAAGACTATTTGGAAACTCCTCTGTGAACTGGCATTTCCCACAGCACCTCCTGCTAGGACTCTGTGCCCACCAAACCTTGCACTTCCTTTCCAGGGTAGTAGGTAGGATGGAAAGAGGAGGAGGCCCCATGCCAGGAGACCCCTTTGGACCTCCTTCTCTTTTTCTATAACGAGAAGAAAGCTGAAAAGACTATAAAAGATCCCTTCTGAGGTAGGCTGAATAATGATACCCCAAAGATGTCCTATTTTAATCTCCAGGGGAGGACTAATGCCTCTAAAAGCGACTTATTGGACACCCAGCAACGCTGGCACTGACATGGACACAGGAGGAGCAGTGCTGAACAAAGTAAGATACACCTCTGCTCTCGGGCAGCTTATGCCCTAGTGTGGACGTGGCTTCAGTATTGCCAACAACATGAATATACGCACAGGGCTTCGTGGTCTTTGGCATTCCGCAGTCACCACATGTAATGACTCTGTAGGGGGGATGCTGAGGCCCAGGCAGGGGAACCCCCAGTTCCCTCACTGGACCCTGTGGTTCCGGTCTTCCTCCCAAGGGACACATCCGCTATCCAACTGAAAGAGGATTTTCACGCATAAAGCCTCATGAAAGATAAGCTCACAATCCAAAATCACAAAATGCACTAGGGAAACAATCCACCACGTAGGAATGACGGCAGAGCTAAGAGAAAACCAGATCCTCAAGAAAGTCAGGTAAAGAGACTACAGGCACAAGTCTGTGAATACACTAAAATCCACTGAATCGTACTCCTTAAAAGGGTGAATTTATAGTGTGTGAATTAGATCTCAACAAAGCTGTTATGAAAGAGAAAGACTACGGCTTAGGGACTATAATCTACACATGTTTAAAAATGATTGAAGTCCCATTATCCTCTTGTGGGGATTATTTAGGAATTAGAGAAAATGTACAATTGGCATAAAATAAGCACCCCAGTAAGTAGTATCAATTGTGCTTATTAATTTATCCTCATTTCCCCACTTCCTAAGCTCCTGACCATCTATCAAAATGTACCTGTGCTGTGTGTGTTCCATCCCAGGAGAATGCCATATTCTCTCAACGCTAAGATGCCATCAACTGTAACACACACCATCAATTCAAGTTTTTAAAAATAAAAGCAATACATCAAAGGTACTTATCTCTTGTAAGCTGCACTCTAATTTTGGAAATACTAAAATGAGAACACGTTTAAATGTACAGTACTTGATAAAATTACTGGTGATAATGTGATAATGGATAATGTTGAGTAGCTGACGTAATGTTTCTTGGCTCTAAATCTTACATCGTGGAAAGGGTGGCAGCCAGAGGCCGGCAATGTTAGAGGCTGGAGCATGAGACTAGCGTCACAGCCATGCATGTTTGCCCCTAAGGCAGTGGGGCCCATAAGCCTGAACAGAAAAGGAGAGACAACACCCAGGCTCAACACGGGAAATTGTTTTGGGAACATGTAGGCATTCTCTGGCCCAGCATGTCATCTTCCTGTCAAGGACCTGACACTACCCAGTGTTTGCTGTCATCAGTTGACATGGGACCTCTTCTCCCTCCTGAGCCTCAGTTTGCCAAGCTCTATGACTCTATTTTTTAATGAACCACAGAAAGTAAAGTAAAGTAAGTAAAGGCTTATTTGGCTCAAAGTTTGCGAGGATAGAGTTCTCTTTTTTTCCTCATCCTCTTTGTTCTTCCCAGTGAGAGGGGAATCAACTCTTCAAGAGACTGTCACGGCCAAGGGCAGTGCCCAATCTGAAGGTTTCAAGGATCCACTATTGGCCAGGACTACAAAGCTGGAACCTGTAGGGAGGGCAGAGGGCGGAAAAGTAAAGGGGCAGGGAGACAAAGACAGAAAGGATTTGCAGGTGCCCAACCATGGCTGATTTGGGCCCCTCCCCCCAGAATGATCATATAATGGCGGTGATTTAACAATGGAATTTAATGATGCATGGCATAAAGCACTATCGCAGAAGTAAATGTGAAATTCAACCTCCCTTTACCCTGATGATGAAGCAAGAAAGCTTGGGTCATCAAGACCAAGGGTCTCAAACTTCAGCATGCATATGAATTACTGAGAAGCTTGCCCATTCTGATTCAGGAGGTCTGGGGTGACCCTTGAGATCCTGCCTTCCTAATAAGCTTCCGGGTGATACCAATGCTACTGGTCCATGAACCACACTTTAATTACCCTATTGGACTGGACCAATAGTCATTCATTCACTCAATCATTCAACAAATATTTATTTTAAGGTTTTATTTATTTATTTGTCAGAGAGAGAGAGAGAAAGAGAGCACAAGCTGGGGAAGCATCGGACAGAGGGAGAAAAAGGCTCCTCACTGAGCCAGGAGCCCAGTGAGGGACTCGATCCCAAGACCCCAGGATCATGACCTGAGCTGAAGGCAGACACTTAACTGAGCCACTCAGGCCTCCCTCAACGAGTATTTATTGAGCATCTACTATATGCCAGGCAATGAATGTCCCAAGTGCTAGAGATACCGAATAGAAAAAAAAACAAACATAGAGCTTACATTCTAAATGGGACAACATAGGACTGAATCAAGGATGGCCACTTATGGTTGGGTGCAACACAGTAATGAAGACGCAACAAAGCCAGATTTCTCCCGTGGCAGCTTATCTTGCCAACCCAAACTCCCAATATTTGTTCACTGAAGAAGAGGGCAGGAAGGGGTGGGAGGAGAGAGGGGATCCTGGCCACTCTCCAGCAGTGTGACCTTAGGCGTGTTTCTTAACCCCTCTGGCGTTCAGGTTCTTTTAAAGAAGGAGCCTGTTCAAACTTCACATGATCATCGTGAGGCCCATGATGGGGGCGGCTGCTCTCATTTTATTATTACTGGGCAAAGTGTGTGAGCACAGCTGCCGGGGCCTGTGTCTCCCCCCGCCACCCCCACCTGGAGTTCTCCATCCCCCACTCACCACCACCACCACTCTTGCCTCCTGGAGCCACAAGGCTACTCTGATGAGCTGTGCAGCTTACTGTGAAATGTGCTGCATTTTCTCCCCAGCTGCCTCCTGATTGCAGTATTTACTTTTAATCTCCTGTGCCTCAATGCCCGATAAAAACTTTGTCACATTAGATGGTGACAGATGGGGGAGCGGGGGGGGGGGGAGCCCTGCGAGGGAGCGTCGGGGCTGCGCGACAATCCTTCACCACGCCAATTACGTCCTTCGGTGCTCCCCAGCGTGGGCACCCATGTCAGCGCAGAGGGAAATGGAAAAGCATAAATAAAGACAAAACCAGGCTTGGCGAGGCTTTAATCTGCAGAATAACATTTCTCATTTGTGTGAAATATCACTGGATCCTCTCCCTATGCTCTGGGGGCACACATGAGTGCACACGCACACACCCGGAGGGAGACAGGGGTTCCCAGACCCCCCCCCCCCCCCCCGCAGGGAGTGGTAACTGTTTGCCGCCTGTCTCGGAGCTGGGTTAACCCGTCCCGTGTCCCTAACTGGGCTGTCAGGGACGATTGTGTCTTCCTGTTTGCGAGGCGTTCAGGGGGAAGAAGGGAGACAGAAACCAGCAGAGAAAGGACCGTCAATGGTTAAGAAATTACCAGAAGGCTGGGCACAGGCAGAAAAGGCCAGTGATCAGAATCGGTTCTGCTTTCACAATAACGGGATAATTATTTCACGATAATATCTGCGATCGGTGCTTAACACTTTCCAAACCTCCCAAACCTCCTCAAACAGGCAAAAACTTCTTGGTCCTCACCAATGCTGGGAAGCAATTAAAAACACACCCTCCTGTGTGTGTGGAACTTTTCTGTTTTCAAAATGGGTCCATTTTCTCTCTCTTTATGGAGGTGAAGTGTGGAGGAGGGCACTGGTTGTCTTAGGGCTGGGGGAGCACAGAGGGTTCCTTGGACTGGGCCCCTCTTTGTTCTCCGTAACCTGGGTGTCTGCATGAGAAGGTGAGAGGCAGCTATGGAAAGAGACTGAGACAGAGAGAGAGCCTGGCTGTCTATTCAGCTAGTCGGCAAGACCTCGAGTAACTTGGGGTGACTCCATAATATTATTCTTAATTCACTACATGTTCCTACATTTAACAAAACTACCCCACAGGGGCACCTGGACGGCTCAGTGGGTTAAGCCGCTGCCTTCGGCTCAGGTCATGATCTCAGGGTCCTGGGATCGAGTCCCGCATCGGGCTCTCTGCTCAACAGGGGGCCTGCTTCTTCCTCTCTCTCTGCCTGCCTCTCTGCCTACTTGTGATCTCTGTCTGTCAAGTAAATAAATAAAATCTTTAAAAAAAAACAAAACACTACCCCACAGCTCATTCTCGTGGAGATTTGAGTTTTCTCAAATAATTCTTTTCTTGCCTTCATTAAGATCCTAAGTTAAAGCCACCCCCAGGACAGGGACAGGTATGGGATTGAGGTTGAGATTCCAACAAACGACACCCATGCCGTGTTTCTCAAAGCGGGACCAGTAGATGTGCGATGCAACAAGCTGGAGTACTTGTTCCAAATTTAGGTTCCCGCATCTACCGTGAGAAGAGAGTCTCTTTCTCAATGGTTGTCCGCCCACGGAAGTCCAAGAACTGGGTCCCACTGGTTCCAGTTTTTCTGGCTGAGTCGTGCGCCATCCCAAGCCAGCCCCTATGACCAGGTGTAGGGGCAGGGACCCGCCGCTCTGTCGGGTGAGAGAACTGGCATGCAAAGGAAGGTGTTTCCCAAGACCAACTGAGAGCTACAGGGAAGAGATGTTGAGTCCACAAAGGAAGCTTTTTCCGAAAGGATAGCGGACCAGTATCTGCCAAACTATGTGCTAAAGAGTGAGCTCCTGGTTCCTGAAAGAGGCCGGATGACCCGAAATCAGGTTTGCTGCAGAGAGGTTAAGGAGCCAGAAAAAACGAGGCAGCTGCATTAGTTCCGTATGGCTGCTGGACCCAATGCCTACGAGCTTCGTGGCTTCCAACAACACAAGACGTTTTATTTTACAGCTCCAGAGGGCTGGAGATCCAATGGGAGCCTTGTTCATCTAAAACCCAGGTGGCTGCGGGCTGTGCTCCTTTCTGGACGCTCCGGAGAGAATCTGCTGCCTTGCTTTTTCCCCTTCTCGAGGCCACTTGCATTCCCTGACCTGTGGTCTCCTCCCTCCCTCTTCAAAGCCAGCATGGTGGGCTGAATCCGTGTCCCAGCCCCTGTCTCTGACCTTCTCTTCTGCCTCCCGCTTCCATATGGAACGATCCTTGTGATTATGTTGGGCCATTCTGGATAACCCAGGGGGATCCTCCTTATTTTAAGGTCCCCAACCTTCATGTCGTCTATAGCCTCAATTCTGTTTTGCTATGTAATGAAACATGTCCCGAGGATCAGGGGATTTGGACGTGAACATCTTTGGGGGGCTTTACTCTGTTTACCATAAGACCACCACTCTGTTGGAGTGGTCCTATAACCGGTTGGATTGCTGGGGCTTTTCAAGCAAGGCAGAGCCTGGGGCACAACGGAGCACAACACTCATGCTTTCCATTCCCCCACAGCAAAGCCCAGATGACTGTTTGCTTTGAAACCAGAAGGCAGGTTACACACTAATTCCCTCTTTGCCCACTAGCAGCAGTTACACTCAAGTCGGTAGGGGTTCTAGAATGACTTGTGGATGCAACCTCCTTCTCAGGAAATTCTATTGAGTGTCTGTGTAACTAAAAAGTTATTATACAGCACTTGAAATTATAGTGTCACCTGCCTTAAAAAAAAAAAAATCCCTGACACCTCCCGGAGAGGGGAGGGGGTGAGGCAGCAGGCGGGCAGTGGGGAGAAGGTCTTCTCCCCTTCAATCCTCATGGTCCTATGAAAGTGGGAGCCATCTGGGCTTTGGCAGTGCTCAAAGGTGGTGATATATATAATAGTGGCTATTCATTCCTATTTCCTGGGCGACAGGCAGATAGCTGGGACTCTATTCACCCAAGTTCAGAGCCAAGTTCCTGAATGATGCTCACTCTAGGGCCTTCCCAGGCTGCGAGAAACACACTGAACCCATGTTTCAAGGACAGAGGAGCTGCAGCCACCAGGGATGGGACCAGAGGTCTAAGTATGAGCTGGGAAAGGTGCTCTGGCTTCAGACCACCAGAACGTGTCCTTGGCAAATGCACGGAGTGAGAAACAACCCTGAGCAAGGGAGCTGCAAAAAAGAAGCTTGTCTTCTAAAGCACATGGTTTGAAGAGTCAGGCTGGCTGGTGGCCGCGACCAGGCTGTGCGCGCTTTGCTTTCCACGCTAAAGCTTCTCCTCTGTTGTCACCAGCAACCGCTGAAGGAATGGGTAGGGACATGGCTGTACCCTTTAGACAGATCTTTCTGTTGACCGTAGCGACCACAGGTCAGCAAAATTTTCCGATAAAGGACTAGAAAATAACTATTTTAGGTTTTGCAGGCCTTCGGCTATCTGTCACCATCAATGAACTCTATTGTTGTTGTGCAAAAACAGTCAAGACACAATATAACTGAGTGAGCATAGCTTTGTTCTGATAAAACTTTATTTATAAAAGCAGGCTATGGGCCAGATTTTCACCACAGGCCATGGTTTGTCAACCCCTGGTCTCAGTGATGGAACATGTATTCTGTTCCTGCAACTCATGTGGATTCCCAATGACTCCTCTTTTATTCGTTGCCATGTTTTTTTCATTTAATGATTTTATTCATTTATTTACTTTTGAGAGAGACTGAGAGAGAGAGAGAGAGAGTGGGGATAGGGGCAGAGGGAGAGGGAGAGGGAAAGAATCTCAAGCAGACTCCACACTGAACCCAATGTGGGGCTCTATCTCACAACCCTGAGATTTTGACCTGAGCCAAAACCAAGAGTTAGACGCTTAATGACTGAGCCACTCAGGCGCCCTAATTTATCGGCCCATTTAAATGGATCATTGGACTGGTGCAAATAACAATTAGCAGTGATGGCTACTTATCATTTTAATATAATTTTACAGTTTGCAAAGCCCTTTCATATCAACTATCTCACGTGATCGGTACATGATTTGAGCACGTAAAGAAGACTCAGAGATGTTAAGTGACTTGCTCAGAGTTGCCCAGTGTATAAGCAGTTTGGGTTCTGTTTGAGATCCGTTTTGCCAAGGGTAGCATATCCCAGCCCTGCACTTTCCTTTTATTAGTATGGAAATGTGAAGCCTGATTGGGTGGTTAATTCTCTGAGGATGTATTAGGATGGCAGGAAGGACTACCCAGTTTCTAGATTCCAGACTAGTGAGCGGGGGTATGTGTCAGTCATGGGGCTGGGCTGCATGGCGGGGAAAGTCTTTGGGATGGTGGCTAGGCCTCCTCTCTCTCTGCACCAAGATGAGAGGATGAGTGCTAGCTCAGGAGGATGGTGGCTGTATCCAGAAGTTCAGCTCCTAGCACCTGGCTTCCAAAGGATGGTGTTGACGGACATGGGCCAGACTAAAGGGAAACAGAGTTGAAGAAACACATGCAGGGAGGGGGTGGTGAGCCATTTCCTGGAGTGGCAGGGACAAGGGAAGCCTGGCATTATAGGCCCAAATTCAAGACAATTAATATTAAATGAGCCTCCCTCCCCAGCCCCATGCTAGGAACCCCATTCATGATAATGGCTCTTTGCATATGAGGGGGAAGGGTTGGCTCTTCCAATGATTAGCTTTCCATGTTGGCATTTTGTGGATATGTCCAGGGAGAGCAGCATCCAAAAACACATAGTATAACCCTGCCCAATAAAGATGGTCCCCTCTCCCATGTGAACTTCGGACATTTCCTCTGGACCATCATGTACGTGAAAACCCAAATATGAATGATCTGAGTCTGGACCTAACAGTTTTTCACACAGAAACACAAGGCAATTTTTTGCAAAGTTTTAATATTGCCAAATTTTCCAGCAATTCATCTCTTGTAAATCAAGGTGAAAGTGGACTTTGTTTTGTTCAAGACCTTGCCGAGAATTGCTCACGATTTCAGAAAATGAAATCACAGAATGGGGATGGCGGGATGGATCTGTCTGTATTTGAGGCTGTCAAATTCACAGGGAATCTACAAAGAGGAGTACTTCCAACTTCTTTTAACAATTTTAGTTCATATTTTGACATAATCACAGACTCACAATACGCTGCAAAAATAGTACTGAGGAGGGCTATATACCCATCGCCCAGCTTCCCCAGGGGAAACATCTCGCCTACCCATAGTTCATGATCAAAATCAGGAAACTGATGGGCACAATGTAACTAACTAGACTACAGACCTTACTGAGACTTCTCCAAATGACTTTTCCTTTATGTCGGCTAGTGTCATTGAACCAGATCATGATATAAATGGTTTTGTTATAAATTACACATATCCCATTTTTTTCTTTAAATTATACCTAAAGTCACATTATTTTTACATACATGACTTTCATTTTATTTCTTCCTTATATTATGCTCAGAACCTGCAATATTACTGTTTAATTAGGCATTTTTAAGTAGGTTGTTATTTATGGAGTTCATGTTAGAGTGCTAAAGGAAACACTGAAATATTTGGTGGAAGCGAGGGCTGGGGATCAAAAGCTGACAGGGTGAATGTCAGCCACAGCTCCCTAAGCATCCCACCCTCTCGCCTCGTACTGCTGGGTCCCTCTCTGGGAGTTAGCCATATTTGTCCAAAAATATTTTAGCCCTTTGGCCTCTCCCTTTGTACTGAGTCAGCTCAGGCTGCTATAACTGATGCCACAGATTGAGTGGTTTAAATGACAGACATTTATTTCTCATAGTTCTAGAGGCTGGGAATCCAAGTTCAAGTTCTGATGAAGGCCCTCTTCTTGGCTCACAGGAGCCATCTTCACACGGAGGAAAGTGTGTGAGATCTGAGGTCTTCCTTTTCTTTTAAGGACACTAATCCCACCATGGGGGCCCCACCCTCATGACCTCATCTAAACCTAATTACTTCCCAGTGGCCCCCACCTCCAAATCCCACCACACTGGGGATTAGGCTTTAGTGTAGGGACTGGTGGGCAGAGGGCGGCACAAACTTTCAGCCCATTACCACTTTCATTCCTTGCTTTAGATTAATTTATTACAAAAGCAGAAGGGTCCCGTTTTAATTGTAAGACAGGGTGGTACTTGTTGTGGGGAACACAGAAATGAATGGAGCATGGCTCCTGTCCTCTAGGAATTCACAACCTCACTGCAATGAGTAGTACTTCTATGGCTCTGCTCTCCACCCATGATTGGCCAAAGTCCATCTTGGAGGTTTCTGGGAGTTTTTGCGGATATGTCTTAGGGTCTCTGGCCAGCAGGCAATGCCAGCCTGCCTCCCTGGATGGGTGAGCCCAGTGACCAGGAAGCACTCGCCCTTGCCACCAGTGCCGCTGTGGCTGGGAGGGTGCCACGTGGGCACAGAATGCACAGAGGCTGGCATTGGTGTTGGGCACCACCCAGGTGCCCCAAAGCACCCAGCACCCTTCCTGCACCATGAGCTCCCACAACTGCTTTAGCCAACACATCCTACACCAGAGGCCCCCACCTGTGATGGGTGCCGTCCCCTCAGCCACACAGAGGAGGGAGAAGTCCCTCTTAGCTTTCACCCACCTCCCCCCCAACAGTGCTGACTCAGAGTGCAAAGAGGGTCAGCCCGCCTGCTTTCACATCCCAGATCTGCTGGTTACTCCATGATCTTGGGCAACAAACTTTAGCTCTGAGCTTCAGTTTATACATCAGTAACACAGGTGAGACAACAGTGACTATTTCAGAGTTCTCTTAAAAAAACTAATAATAAGACTTAAACAAGAACTATTCTAAGAGATTCAAGCCTCGCAACAGCTATTATCATTCCCTTTTTACAGATGGGGAAACAAAGGCATCCAGTACCAAACTTCAAACTGCCAGAGCTAATAAATTGCCCAGCCAGACCTTCTACTTCCCAAGAACACATGCTTAAGCTCTGTGCCACATTGTCCTTCATAGGGAGCCCTCTACTAAGTCCTTGCTTGAAAGAACTCACTTCATCCTCACACAATCCCAGGATATAACTGTTATTGTACCCATTTTACAGAGACGGCAACTGAGGCAAAGAGAGACAAAGCAGATAGGATGCATGAGACAATGCACTTCGAATGCATAGCACTAATCACGTTAGCTTACTGTTCCCAGGATTCAGACGTGCAAACGTGGTCGGTGCATCAGGAGTGGCCTGGAGAACAATCAAATTTTTACGTATTGCCACTGTTCAGATCCCAGACAGGTTTCCTCAGGCTCCCGTGGAGTCAAAATGCCTTTGTTTGAATCCCAGGTCTATCATTTAGCCTTAGCCAAGATGTGCAAGGAGCATGACCTGTTTGAAATTCCATTTGCACATCAGTCATGGAGGTAAGATAATGCCTTGCTATCAAAGTGTGGTCCGTGGACCAGCAGCAGCAGCAGCATCTGGAAACTGGACAGGGATGCAGAAATCTCAAGACTCGTCAGAATGGCTGGGTGGGAAAATCATCTCAGCAAGATCCCTGAGGATTTGTGCCCATTGCCACACTCATCCCATTGAGCTTGCGAAGGCGGTGATACTGATGAATCCCACATATTTAGATGGGGTTCCAGACACTTAACACGTGTCTCCAGGCTCACCATGTGCTAACCTTAACATGCATTATCCCACTTCATTTGTATAATGTCTTATGAGGGGATCTCTTTTTTTTTTAATTTTAAAAAAATATTTATTTATTTATTTATTTGACAGAGAGAGATCACAAGTAGGCAGAGCAGTAGGCAGAGAGAGAAGGGAGAAGCAGGCTTCCCGCTGAGCAGAGAGCCCAATGCGGGGCTCGATCCCAGGACCCTGGGATCATGACCCGAGCCAAAGGCAGAGGCTTAACCCACTGAGCCACCCAGGTGCCCCGAGGTGATCTCTTTTTTGCAAATGAGGAAACCAAGGCACAGGAAGGTGATGTGGTTTGAACACAACCCCCCAGCAAGTAATGGGTAGAAACAGGTGTCTCCTGAGTCTTCAGTATCAACCACCAGCCTGGATGTCTCCAAAGCATTGTCATAAGGTCTCCTAATACTGCTGCCATTAATACAATAATAATCACTTCTACTAACTGAATCCCTACTCTGTGTCAGAGAGTGGGGCTCTGTGCCTTACACATGTTACCTAACTCCTACCAGCCTTATGAGGAAAGAATTTCTATCCCAATCATAAAACCAAACCACTGAGACCAGAGAAGTTAAGGAACTTGCACATAGTTGCCAGAAAGTGGTTGAGTCAGGATTCCAACCGAGCAGTCCTGTTTCAAAGCCCAGGCATTCGACCCAAATATCATGCTGTCTCCTTGGCTTCACCTGTCCCCCTTAATCTCATGAGATCTGCCCTTACATCCAGGCAACAGGTTCCCTATCCCCCCTCCTCCACTGTCGCGTTGCTCTGGTTATGCTCTTCCCCATGAGACAAGGAATCTTGGAACCAAGCCCAGGCCCCTCTGTACACCATATTCTACATTCTCAGAATCCCCTGTCCACTTGGGCCTGAGTGGCTTCCTGTGTCTTTGCGGGCATTCTTCTTGGCTTTACCCTGGGGAGATGGGTTGAGCCACCAACATGCTTACCCTGGTCTGCTGGAAGGTCAAGGGGCAGCTAGATGGCACGGGGGCATCAAAGCATGGGGTGGAGGCTGGGGTGTCCCATGGGAACAGGAGGGGGAGAACTGCAGGTGGGGGACCCCCGCTCCGAAGCACTCTTGTTCTAGCCCACACAGGTGAGGGGTGGGCCTGGTCTTGGGCTTTGCCTTCCACTTGTGTCCTGCATATGGGTCCTGTCTCTCTTAAGTTCCTGCTTTAGCAGCGCTTTGACTTAAAGTCCTCTTGGCCACCGGTGCCCAGGGCCTGAACAAGGGGCTGTGCCCTCTGGGGGCATGTTGAGCCAACATGAAGCCAAGGGGTCTTTTGATTGAGCTCCAGCTTCCATCCCAGTAATTAACAGGGTGGGAGACAAAAGGATCCTTGATTGGCTATAGGCCTCCAGATCCAGCGGATACACCAATGGGCAGAGACCCACTGAGGCCGGCTCTCAGCCCTCCGGGGCCCCTGCCTAGGTGGGAGGGGAGGAGAGGGCACAGCTTGTCAGGAAGCATGAACAATGCAGGGTGGGCACGGGGGGGGGCGCTCAGAAAGATTATCTCACAGTTCAAACTCGTTAATGAAAGAAATAAATTAACCAAGCTCATTTTTCAGGGAATTCTTGTGTAAACTGGAAATTTTCCAGTCTGTGAGCCCTGTGCCAGGTCCTCCCATAAATCACAGCAAGTAGGCTGTCTGCCTGGCAGACAGGGAAGGGGCCGAGGGGGAGAGCAGCCAAACAGAGGGGAAGCAAGCCACGGGCTGGGCAGCCGCGCTGGGAGGACCCCGTTCTCTGGGCGCCTTCTCCCTCCACCAAGAGCTGGGAGAAGGAAAAGGAAAAGAAAGAGCAGCCACCACCGCGGGGCTTGTACCAGCATGTCTGCAGACACCCTGGTCCCCTATGCCCCCAACCTGGGAGAAGCCCCCGAAACAGGTCATTTTTTAATTGAATACGATATTAATTACCGCGTGCACCATTAACGGTTTGTGGGATTTGACTAATTAATGTAATAGTTTTTGAGTCACGCTCATTAAATATGAAAATTACGCTGGTGAAAGGTATTGGTTTCATTATCAATCTTGTATGGACAGGATGGGGGCAGGGAGCGGCAGAAGGGAGGGACCCCTGCCTGTCTCTTTCTTTCTGGAAGCTCTGCTGTGGGACTGATCCATAGTTGAGGGGAGTGTGCAAAGGGGCCCTGGCCGAGGAGGGAGGGAAGTCGGGCCTGAGGGAAAGTCATAAGGGAACTCTCACCAGGTGTAACCCAGTGACCACCAGATCTGAAAACCAAATCCCTGACTCCTTCCTATCCTGCACTTGTCCAGGTGGGAACTCTGTCTTAGAGCCATCAGTCATGCATTTGCTCCTGGAAAGTACAGCAGGCCCCAGTGCCTGGCTCTCTGATACGGTCCCTCCTTCCCAGTGGCCTCCACTTCAGAGGCTGGAAAAAGAAATCCATGGATTCCCAACCTCCTTTGCAGCCGAGGGCGGTCACATGACCCCATGTGGCCAATGAGATTAAGGGGGGGGCAAGTCTGAAAAGACAGTTACTGCTGATGACACCGGCAGCGGTTTGTAGAAGACGAGGGGAAGCCACGGGATGCATCGAGATGCTGGCAACGGGGAGCCACCGAACTGCCCGCCCCCGAGTCAGGCACTCCCAGACTCCTTGTTCTTTTTTTTTTCTTTTTTTTTTTAAAGATTTTATTTTATTTATTTGACAGAGAGAGATCACAAGTAGGCAGAGAGGCAGGCAGAGAGAGTGAGAGGGAAGCAGGCTCCCTGCCAAGCAGAGAGCCCGATGTGGGACTCGATCCCAGGACCTTGAGATCATGACCTGAGCCGAAGGCAGCGGCTTAAACCACTGAGCCACCCAGGCGCCCTTCTTTTATTTTTTAAAGATTTTATTTTATTTATTTGACAGACAGAGAGATCACAAGTAGGCAGAGAGGCAGGCAGAGAGAGAGGAGGAAGCAGGCTCCCTGTGGAGCAGAGAGCCCGATGCGGGGCTCGATCCCAGGACCCTGAGATCATGACCTGAGCCGAAGGCAGCGGCTTAATCCACTGAGCCACCCAGGCACCCCCCGCCCTTTTTTTTTAAACTTATTTATTCATCAGAGAGAAAGGGGGAGAGAGAGCGCGAGTGAGCACAGGCAGACAGAGTGGCAGGCAGAGGCAGAGCGAGAAGCAGGCTCCCCGCCAAGCAAGGAGCCTGATGTGGGACTCGATTCCAGGACGCTGGGATCATGACCTGAGCCGAAGGCAGCCGCTTAACCAACTGAGCCACCCAGGCGTCCCCAGACTCCTTGTTTTTTTGAGGACAAAATAAGCATTTATTTCTCTAAAACACAGACAACTGTTTTCTCTCTTATTTGCATAAAGACACACAATGAAAGGTCTAAACCGGGGGCTGTGAGCAATTCAAACAAGCTTAAAATTTAGCCACAAAGAGCAAAGAGGTGAAAAGATTTGGCAAGCGCCAAGCACCAGCCAAGTGGCCTCCAAGGCTTGCTCCTCAGCTGGGTTGGGGACGGGGCATAGAGCCTTAGGATTCCTTACAGCTGGGGAGCGTCCCGACCCACCAATGTCCATGACATGCTCTTCTCCAATATTCAGACAATTACCCGTGGATACAGCAGCCTGAGTTGTTCAAAGAAAGATCCATAAAGCTATCCAGGAAGACTTTGTGGCCACTGTGGGATGGGGATGAGTAGCTGATTTGAGCTCTGAAGGACGGATGGGATTTCCAAAGGCAG
This sequence comes from Meles meles, assembly GCF_922984935.1. NCBI lineage: Eukaryota > Metazoa > Chordata > Mammalia > Carnivora > Mustelidae > Meles > Meles meles. Next base: position 134,773,754 of record NC_060071.1, on the reverse strand, counting down.
AAATGGGAGAGGGGAGGATAAAGAAGTAGCAGCAAGCCAGGCCCAAGGGTTAGAAATGGAAAGTCTATTTCCAGAGATGAAAACCAGCCCCGATAGGTTACAATGGAGGCCAGAGAGTGGGATCTTTGTCAGGTGACTGTTGCCCCCCATTCCTCCCCCTGTGGATAGGCCGCACTATTCTCATTAAGTTACAGAAACAGTGGTTAAAGAGGATAGATAAAGTGCGTTCTCCCTGCTTGGCACAGGATTTGATACGAAAGTAGCCAGCCCTCAATAAATGTTACGGAATGATCAGCCAGACATCCGGGTAGTAGAAATAGTGACGATTACCACTTAATGAGAAGCTGTTCTGGGCCAGGCACTGTTCCAAGTACTTGACCTGCATGGTCCCCTTTGAACTGGAGGGATTTGAGTTCCAAGTCTAATTGCACCCTCTCTAACTCTGTAATCTCAAGTAAGCTTGTTGAACTCTTCAAACATCAGGTTCCTCGACAGCAAAATGGTGAGAGGAACACCTATCATATCAATACATTTCCTATGGTGAGTAATAATACCATACCACCACCAAGAAAAGGGACACGTATCGCGCATGTGCTGTGCGTCCGATACCGTGCATGGTATTTATGGCCTGTTCCCTCATGCATTCCTTACACGAAGCCTATGAGGTAAGTACTTTATCTTCTGGTTATTATGGACACACAACGTGAGGCTCAGAGAGGCTAAGTAACTTGTCCAAGATCACAAAGCTTGGGAGAGGATAGTGCTAGAGAAAGCTGATTCATGCACTGGATGGTGTGGGAGATATGAGGAAAAGAGAAGACACGGCTCCTTGCCCCGAAAGGCTTAGTACGTGGCCAGGGAAACTCAAAGGAGCAGCCGACAGACAAGACCGACAACCAGCGGGTTGTATAGTCTCACCGAGGAGGAACGTGGGGAGGGAATGATGGATCACCCTTGGGAGGGGAAGGCTTAGAATCCAAGCCAGACAGGACCAGAACAGGCCTAGAGCACCGGGTACAATACCTGCGCACTCCCTCCTTTCCCGGAGACAAACTGAATGTCCAGGGTAGAAGCTGGCATTCCCGAGTGAACATCTGGGGTGTTTTGGGCTGCAAGTACTTGGAAAAAAACCTGAACTCACAGTGGCTGCGTTCATTCCTATGACCACAGGCTTAGCGGCCTGACACGTCAGATCATCACACAGTTCCGGAGGCCAGAAGTCCCAGAGGGGTCTTACCATGTGTCACAAGGCCACGTTGCAGTCTGGAGGGTCTAGAGGAGAACCAGTTTCTTGCCTTTCTGGTTTCCAGAGGCTGCCCACATTCCCTGGCACAGTCCTGGGAAACACTCAGGGACCCCTCCCTCTTTAAGGCCAGCAATGGCCAGGCATGTCTTCATAATGTGGAATAGCTCTGGTGCTCCCCCTTCGGCCTCTCTTTCACAGGTGAAGGAACCTGGTGATTACTGATAGTTAATCTTATGTGCCAGCTTGACTAGGCCCTGAGGCCCAGTTCTTTGGTCAAATAACAGTGTAGATGTTCCTGGGAAGGTACTATTTATTGAGTGATTGATTGATGTATAAAGATTTTATTTATTTACTTGACACAGAAAGAGAGAGCACAAGCAGGGGTGTGGCAGGGAGAGGGAGAAACAGGTTCCCTGCTGAGCAGGGAGCTTGACGTGGGGCTCGATCCCAGGATCCTGGGATCATGACCTGAGCTGAAGGCAGACGCTTAACCGACTGAGCCACCCAGGTGCCTAGGGAAGGTACTTTTTATATGTGATCGACATTTGAATCAGGAGACCAAACAAAGCAGATTACTCTCCATAATGAAGGTGGGCCTCATCAAGTCAGTTGAAGGCCTTAAGAGCAAAGCCTGAGATTTTTAAAAATTTTGCTTCAAAATTACAATGTGGAGCCCTGCCTGAGTTTACAGCCTGCAGATTCTGCACTCAGCACTGTAATATCTACTCTTACCTGAATTTCCAGTCCGCTGACCTACTCACACATTTCAAACTTGCCAGCCCCCACGATGCCATGAGCCAGTTCCTTATATATATACTCTGTGGTTCTCCTCACCAATCAATTACACTGGGCACCCAGATAATCCACGATAATCTCCCTGTTTTAAAGTCAGCTGATTAGTAGCCTTAATTCCTTCCAACTGCTACCTTTATTCCCTACTGTTAGGTAACTTAAGACATTCATAGGTTCTACAGATTAAGACATGAACATATTAGGGATGAGGGCCATTATTCTGCTTATGGTAACAACATAAACAAATAGGGGTTTATTCTTCTACCAAAATAAGAAGTCTGGAGGTAGGAACTGGGGTTTGGGGGCAGCGCTTGATGACTCGGACTCCTCATATCCTTTGATACATTGGCTTTGGTCCTGAAACTTGGCACCTCATACTCACAAAATGGCTGCCTCGGCTCCCAGCATGGTATCCTTACACCACCTTGGCAAGGAAGAAGGAAAAAAACAGGCAGAAAATCCCTCTCCTCTATTTTTAAAAAAATTTTTCCCGCAGTGGCCCATTTTACTTATTTTTTTAAATTTTTTTATTTTTTATTAACATATAATATATTATTAGCTCTCCTTTATTATTTTTTTTAATCTTCTTAGAGATTTTTATTTATTTGAGAGAGAGCAAGAGAGAGCACGTAAGTGGGGAAGAGAGGGAGAAGCAGGATCCCCAGTGAGCAGGGAGCCAGACACAGGGCTCAGTCATGACCTAACCTGAAGGCAGACACTTAACCAACTGAGGCACCCAGCTGCCCCAGAGAAGCCCTCTCTTTTAATCCAATGAGACAGCAAACCTTCCTTGGAGCTTTCTACAAACTCCTCTTTGCATGCACCCGTGGGACTTGAGTTTCATGGCCATCTCTCATTGGAAGACACACGGAGAATGTGCGTCCATGGCTTTCCGTCCTGTATAAAGACAGGAAGTTGAAACATGGCTACCCAAAGCCATTTCCAAAGCCGCACAGGTTCACACGGCTTTGCTCAGCAGAGCTGGGCCTGAACACAGTCCTGCCTCAGGCTGGTGGCCGCTCCTGCCCTCCCTGGTCCTCCCTGGTCCTCCCTTGCTGTAGGAGCGCGGCTCTCACTGCCATTTGAACTGGGGCCCTGCCTCATCCATGAAGAGGGTTTGCTCTGAGGATGAAGAAGAGAAGCTGCATGGATTCATCCAATAGCAGAGCCAGTTCCTTTTCACACAGAGATCACAGCCTTGGGGTTGGAGAAGGTGCAGCAGGGGGGCGGGGGAGGGGACAGGAGACCCAGGCCTGGGGCCCAGCCCCCCACCCCCACAGAACAGGCAGCCCTCCGTTCCCCAAATGCAGTCTCCACCCCACAAGCTCTTTATTGGTTCTATTGATTATTCTTGTTAATTAATTAGTGTTTGCTGAGTGAAGAAGAGAGGCCCATTTAGGCCACACGCTCTTTCCAGCTGCCAGCGGGCCTGGAGGAGGGCCTGGAGGAGGGCCAAAAGACTCACAGCAGCAACGTGGAAGGCAGAGCTCCCTTGGAGGAAAATCAAAGTCCCCTTCACTGGAGGCTCTCTCCTCCCAAGCACCATGACGGGAACTGGGGACAAGGGCCTGTTAGCCACAGTGAGTGACTGCCGGCCCTGGGGAGGGGGCCCTGCCAGCTCCATTATGTTTATGGCCCTAGCTTAGCACTGTGGCTCTGGGCCTGCTCCCTGGGTGAGCTCAGGGGGTGGCTGTGTGCCAGGTGGGGGCTGGGGGAGGCAGTGTCTGGAGGGGGGATGAGGGGAGAGAGGAGGGAGGAGAAAGGTGGGGAAGGAGGGAGCGGGGCAGTGGGAGTGTGTAAAAAGTAAGCCTTGGCTGCAAGACTGTTTCTTTCATTTTAGGATGATTTTAAAGAAAGGATGTTGTTTGAGCAAAACAGAAGGGAACAAGAGAAATAGAGCGGAACACAGAAAAACAGAAAGAGGGACAGGGAAAGACAGGATGGACAGGATAGGGGCCAGGAAGTAACAAGGTTGGGCATGGGAGAAGGGGGTACAATGAGCCTCAAAGGCGGGGGAACTTGGTCAGATCTCCAAGAAGCTGGACTTGGCCTCTCTGACCCCAAAGCCCAAGCTCTTGCACCAGCCTGCAGGCTGTAGAGATGGGGCTTGGTCACAGGGCTTCTGGGGACCTGAAATAAAGCAGGGTCGTACTGACTGGCTCACACGGAGGGCAAAGGGGCCCAGTCGGAAAACAGCCTGAGTGAGGAGAAGCCTGGTGCCCTTTTTCTCTCTGATCTTGTGGTGGCACCCGCCATCTCTCAGGGAACTAGACTGCCTCCCCTGCTTCCTTGAGGCTAAGGGTTAACCTCTTACTTACAGCCTTATGCCTCAGTTTCCCCTTGTGGAAAAGAAGAGTAATTGTGGTTTTTGTCTTATGGAGTTGTTCTGAGTATTCAATGAGGTAGTGCCTGTGGTGTGTAGAATGAGTGTAAGGTGCGTGCCCAATAAGGGGTAGGTCTAGATCATTCTTTACCAACAAAATCATCATGTTGTTGAGGATGGCAACGTGCCCAGCTTAAACACATTTCCTAGCTTTCCTTGAGGTGGGACAGCCCATGAGATAGATGTTAGAGGAAGTCACTATGTGATGTTTCCAGGAAATCTCTATAACGGGGGCCGACTCTTCTCAACAACTCCCCCTTTTCCCCCTTCTCTAAGCCAGAAAGGTGGACGGGATGACCATTCTGGAGCCCTGATGTCCCTTGAGGATGGAAGCCATGCTCTGAGATTGCTGAAGCAGAAAGTCAAAGGCGCTGGGGACACTGACTATGTCCAGGGGCTCGACCTCCTATCTCCACAAGCCCTTTACTAGAGAGGAAAACAAGCCGCTAACTTGTTTGAACTACTATCATTTCGGGTTTCTGTTAATTGTTGTCACACGGATCCTACTTGACCTAGATTGAAAAGTGAAATAGATTCTTGGGAGAGTTAGAGAAATATAAACTGATAGATTCAAAGTGGGTGACCTGTAGAAGGTGGGGTCTGGTGGAGGTGTGCTTAAGAGAAGTCAGGCGACCCCACTGGTCGCATGACCTGTCCCCTAGACTAGATTGTGAGTCCAGGTTGGGTAGTGATTGTCTTATTACTGTTCTCATCAAAACAATGAGGACAAAGGCCTCCTAGGAACCAGTGCTGGACACAGGCTCCCAGACATCCCGTTGTCAGGAAAGGCCAGAAGGCTCCAGAAGACGTGTTTAGCAGCATGAGGTCACGTGGACAGACGCCAATGTTACCGGCTCAAATCTTGCTTCTGAGGCTAGCACGGATGTTTCCGGCCCACACAGTAGCCCCCAGAATGCCTCAAAGGTCACTCTCAGGTTGGAATGGGGTTGAAGGAGGGCCCTGGGATGACTCTGATCTACAGCTCTCCCCGAGTGTCCAGCGAGGGCTCCAGGCCTGCAATGAATCATGGACCGTGGGCTCCTGTGGGCCCTACCTGGCCAGTTCAGCCCGGAGCAAGATCGGGGTTCTCATTTTCTCCTGTTCTAGTCCTTCAGCTGGGTAGTGGCCGCTTCTTGCAGGCAATGAGGAAGGGCTGCTTTCTTCTCAGGGGAGTAGAAGTGGGCTGCTTCCTCGGGGCTTCCCTAATCCCAGGTCTTTTAAATGGATACGAAGAGAAAGCAAGGGGCCAAGAGGCTGTTCCCTGCTGGGACTCCCTAGGAGGCTGCGCTGGGGAGAAGCTTCCATGTCCATGTATTTGAAGGAAGGACACTAGTTGGAAAGAGCAACTGCTGGCGGGCTGGGGACTGAGGCCGAGGACAAGGAGAGGCCAGCAGGAGGCAGCGGGCTGCAGTGGAAGCCTCCAGATACCGGGTCGGGGAGGTTCCAGCTCCCCGTGAGTGTATATCAGGACTTGGTGGGCTTTTGGCTTCCATGTGCATTCTGCAGATCTTGGGTCTGTGACCGTGCTTTCTTGTAAATAAGCTTCTTGGTTGACGTTGAGTCAAGGTGCTTGCAGATGCAGAAAAAGTATCTGCTTTTCTTTCTTTTTTTTTTTTTAAAGATTTTATTTTATTTATTTGACAGAGATCACAAGTAGGGAGAGAGGCAGGCAGAGAGAGAGAGAGGAGGAAGCAGGCTCCCTGCTGAGCAGAGAGCCCGATGCGGGGCTCGATCCCAGGACCCTGGGATCATGACCTGAGCGAAAGGCAGAGGCTTTAACCCACTGAGCCACCCAGTATCTGCTTTTCTAGCGGGACCTTTGCTTGGGAGTTGGTGGAGCTCCAGAGCTAAGGGCAGAGTGGGAACCCCACCCCTCATTTCTCCTACAAGGACAGAAACAACGATGGTATAACTCGGCAGATCCCGAGGATGGATCACAACCAAGTAGACTCAGGATACAGCTCTGGACCAAATTTTGTCAGAAGTATAGGATTTAGGGGGCATGGGGACAAAGCCCAGAGGGGACCCTGTGAGGCTATTCTTCCATAGGAGAACGACTTGAGAACCACAGTATCATTGCCTTTCATTCATTTGTTTAGCCTTTCCTTTATTCAGTCCACATGACCTTTGCTGTCCCAGACACATGATAAATATTTCACTTGAAGTCATATCTATCACTTCCTCCAGGGGACAACTCTAGATTCACTGCCTCCTTCCTACTACTGGGAGACCCTGCTCCAGCCTGCTGGGGGTCACTGCTCTTCTACTCCGTGATCTGCCTACAGGAGGCCCAAGGGCAGTACAGAGCTAGCTGGACCTGGCCACCTGCCTGGCTTCAAAGTCACAGGTGCCACCAAGCTCCGGCCACGGAGCCATCACTGCACAGGAGGTCCATTTCTGCCATTTTTGCACAGGGTCCCAGAATTTCTGCTACACTAATAGGATCTACTCAAGTGTCTAAAGTTGACTCTGTTGTTAAGAACCTTCATTCATTTAATATATAATTTTTAAGTGCTTCCCACATACCAAGCGCCTCTGTACGTGTACTTTTCTTGCTGGGACATAAACCAGAAAATCCACAGAAATGGTTATACCTCTGAGATGTACACTCATGGGCAAGGTCTTCAAATAAAAACAATGAGTGCACCAATGTCAGTGTAGGCTTGAGTCTCCCTGAACTCTCCCAGGGAAAGAGATGGAAGAAAAAAGATAGAAGAACAAAAAAAAATCCCTCAGCAACATCTACGACAAAATTGATGAAGAGAAATCCTGTGAGTCCCCTAAGGTGAGCGGGTGAGGCCAAGCCTCCATCAACAATAAGGCCTGCGTGGCATCAGCGACTATGGGAGAGGCAACAGAGATGAGGCCAAACTGCTCCACGGGCCATGAGAACTAGATGCCTTCCAAGCCAGGGGCAGGTACTGGCCCGGAAGCGTGACTGGCAATGGGAAAACAGCACCGAGGCTGGAAGGGATCTTGGCAGGTTCAGGAATGCAGGTGAGAGCACGCTGGAGCCGTCTGGACCTCATAGCTGTTGAAACGAACACATGGGAGCTCTGTTTCAGATCAGAACCCCACACAGAAGAGGGGCCACTGGTTTTCCAACTGAGGAGAGCTGGGACAGCAGGGGCAAGGCGGAGAGAAGAATTCTGTGCTGTCCAATGTGGAAGCCACTAGCCACCTATGGCTTCTGACATTTAAGCTAATTTAAATTAAACTTTAATATTCAAGTATTTTGTTATGTTCATCACATTCCAAATTCTTGATAGCCCTGGGGCCAGGGGGCTGGTGGTTTCCATCGTGTGACTACTCTATTGGACAGTGCAGCCACAGAACACTTGCATCATTCTATAGGACAGTGCTGGAGGTAAAGATGTGGGAGGGAAGCAGAGGGCGTAGAAAAAAAAAGTTGTTTTTTTTTTTTTTTTTTTTTTTATCATTTCAATAAAACAACAACTGAGCGAGGTCTTGAGCAGAATGCTAGGAAAGTTGTCTTGCCCATATCCCCTTCCTAACAGTACAGAACACAAATCTCCTTAAAATGAGAGCAAGGGGAAAGGATTACACATATATGCCTGCAAAAGGCCAAGTCATTTATAAAGAAGAGAAAATCAAACCGTCATCAGACTTCTCAACAGCCATGCTTTGTGCGCCCCTAAGTTAAAAAAAAAAAAAAAATAGATCAGTATATTAAAGTTATTCCAGGAAAGTAAAAGTGAAGGATGTAATGTCAGTACAAACTGACAGGCAAATATAGACGCTTCAGACGAACTTGTGAATGGCCAAGAAATCCCCATGAACAACTCCTACGGACTTCACTATAAATGAAGACAAATAAATAAGACTATTAAAAAGATTGGAGCACTACTGACCAACACTAGAGATGAGCATTGAGAACGTTAAGTGTACTTAATACATAAGCATAGACCTATTTAATATATAAATGTATTTTTATGTTTATATAAACAAATATACGGATATAAATTATCCCCAAAAGGGAAGAATTTATGAAGAAGATTTGAAATCTAAAATAAGCTTTCCAGTTGTCTGGTGGGTGTTAATCAGGAGTAAAAGACTATTGCAAGGAATGAAGAGTGGGTCACTCTGCCTGCCTATATGTGACCTTAGCCATGTAACTTCTCTGATGCTCCATTATCCCAGCTGGAAGATAGGGGAATCAAACCTTCTTGCCCATCCTATAGCGTATGAAGAAGTGGCCAGCACTCTGTAAACATCAAACTGTAGTCCTCTGAGACCCGGTAAAAACACTTCATTCCAGAGCTGCGGAGCCTGGGGTAGTTTTAGCCAAGGTGTGTGAGCAGAAAGAGGTAGGGACACATAGAGCTTCTTTTTTTTTTTTTTTAAAGATTTTATTTATTTCTTTGAGAGAGAATGAGTGAGAGAGAGCATGAGAGAGGAGAAGGTCAGAGGGAGAAGTAGACTCCCCAAGGAGCTGGGAGCCCGATGCAGGACTTGATCCTGGAAGTCTGGGATCATGACCTGAGCCGAAGGCAGTCAGTCGCTCAACCAACTGAGCCACCCAGGTGCCCAACACACAGAGCTTCTTAAGTCTTTTGCTTTTCTCTAGAAGAGGTGAGCTGTGGCCACTCCCTAGGCTGGGCTGGGAAGTTGGAGGTAACCAGATGGCCCCAGAAATTTGGGGCCACATGTTAGGGAAGCAAGCCCCCCAGGAACCTCCAAGGAAGTTCACTGCTCTGAAAGGACAGAAAACAAGGCAGCGGGGGCCAGGGAGAGGGAGAGGAGAAAAGCAAAGTTGGAAGGCTGGAGACCTTCCAGAGACTGGAAAAGCTTGGCTGCAAGGGGAAAAATCAAATAGAAGAGGAGTTATTTGTTGAAGGGCATACATCGGAGTCACAAGGTCAGGTAGCCATCACAGGGACAGAGGAGCCAAATCTAGCTTTGTGCTGATCTCAAAGAGACACCCCTCCTGCTTCCCTAGCAGAGGGGACAGATGACCTTCTTACGCAGCAGCCAAGTCTCATTCGCCGAATGCACACCTAAGCCCTCCAGAGAAGGTTGGAAGCTGGGTTCCCACCCTCTGGGATCTGGCATGTTCTGGGAACCTCTGGGGCCGAACTGGTCCCTGACACTTGGTCAAATAAAGTTTGCCCGTGGTCCCATCACTGCTGCTGTGTCCCTGACTCCCTCTCCAAGGAACCCTGCTCTCCATTTGTCAATTTTAAGTGATAATTTCTATTCAATCTGATACATATTATAAGAATATAAACAAATGCCTCTCCCCCTATCGGCGCTATAATCACTTTCTTTTATAGCTATCATTTATTACGGGACGACAGATGGCCAGTTCACAGAATTCCAAAGAGGCTACCCGCCGGCCAGTCACCTGGGAACACTGGCGCATTTACATTTCTCCAAAACAGATGGGAAAGGGAGGGGAGAAGGAGGCAGATTCCTGTCAAAACTTTAGCGCTTTCCAAAATGTGTTTCTTTTGCTTCTCCCTCCATCTCTTTGCCTCTCTCGCAGATGGTACTTGTGTCCTGTCGCCCCTTCCAAACTTCCTGATGCCCCCATTCATCCATTTCCCATCAGCGGCAACTGATACCCCCAATATGGCGGCCTTGATGGGTGGAGAACGGTGGGTCCTTGGCAGGCTGCCTTCTGGGAATTTTCAAGGCCTGCAGTTCAGTATTTCAGCATCCACTCCTGACTTGTTATTTGGGACTGGGGCTGAGGAAGGAAGCCATAGAGGACAGTGAGATGGGCATCTGCTTCACAGAGGGCAGATGCTGGAGTCTGCCTTTCTCACAAAACTCCAGAGCAAATGTTCTCAGATCTGATGGCACATGAGATCACTTAAAAAAAAAATTAATGCCGGAGTCCCATCCAGGACAATTAAGTCAGAAAGCCTGGCAGAGGGGCCTGGCAAGGTGCACAGTGATGGTTGAGAACCCGGTTGTGAAGGAGGGACGGTCAGGGGGACATGGCTGACAACCCACCAGTGAGGGCCTCAGGGATATCTCCCCCTAAGATGGCGTCCCCGGTGAAGAAAAGAAAGGAAATAAGAGAGTATCTCTATGCCTCCAATATAGGGCACGATTTCTTATGACATGGGAGTGTAAACCATAAAGGAAATTTTTATTACATCTGCCTATATTAAAATCAAGATTTTTTTGTTCACTTAAGGATACCATAATGAGAATGAATAGAAAAGCCACACACAAAAAAAGATATTTGTCACACAACTAAGCCTCTATTAGGTAGAGTATTAATATCTAGAGTATTAATATCTAGAATACTCAAGAGTATTAATATCTAGAATACATAAAGAAGGCATATGAATCAATATGGACAAAAAACAGTAAAAACTGTCAAAGGATATGAAGAAGAAACATCCACTAAAAGAAATACATAGTCTATAAGCATAACAGGGGAAAAAAAAACCCCTTAAAACATTCACAATCTGCAAAATGCAAATTATAACCATGAGGAGATACCATTTCACACCCACTAGATGGGCCACAAGTTGAGTGTCACATTAAACGCACGGAGGATGCTAGTGGGCGTGAGATTTGGCACCGCCAGTCAGTTATGAGCACTAAGGCTGAGCACATACACATCGTGCCTGCAGCCTTCTCCTCTCAGCACGCAGTATAAGCAACTTGCACCTGTGCCCCAGAGAGGAACCTAATAAGAATCTTCATACCAGCACTGATCGTGACTGCGAAAATTGGAAACCATCCAAATGCCCTCTGACAGCAATAGGGATAAGTAAATGTTGGTGTAGTCCTACAACGGAAAATCACTCCGCTGTGAAACCGGACAAACAATGGCCCCACACACCAACGTGGATAAAACTCAGTGTTCGGTGAACACAGCAGATTGAGGAAGAATACACTGGGTATGGTTCTCTGTACATTTATCTGTGTGTTCATGGTTCAAAATATGTACAACTAAACAACTTGTTCAGGGACGTGCACAGAAGGGGCAAAGCCGTCAAGAGAGGCAAGGAATGATTAACACAAACTTCTACAAGTTGGATGCTATGGACTGAATGGTATCCCTCCCCCCGATTTATAGTCTGTGTTGGAATTCTCATCCCCAGGGCGGTGCCATGAGGATGCGAGGTGCTGAGAGGTGGTTAGGACATGAAGGCGGAGGCCTCCTGAATGGAATTTGTGCCTTTGTTCCAAGGACCCAGAGAGACCCCTCACCTCTTCCACCAAATCCCCCAGGGCCTTGATCCAGATTTTCCCAAATTCCAAAACTATGGGGGTAAATGTTTCCGTTGTTTAGAAGTCACCCCACTTATTGTATTTTGTTACAGCAGCCAGAATGGACTAAGGCAGTGGGAGGGCTCAGAGGGCACTGAGCATTCCCCCCACACAGAGGAATTTCAAATATACTAGTGATGCTATTTCTTAAGCTGGGTAGGGGGGTAGAAATGACCATTTTATTATTATTATTCTTGAGACACTGTTACATGTATGATAGAGGGGGAAAATCTACTGGAAATCGAAGTGGATATCAAAACGAAAAGCTCATATCATCAATGTTATTCCTTATCCCAAAGTTTATCCAAGAAAGTGGCCCAGTTTGGTCTATTTTTCTTCTACAGGAAATATCCATTCTTCCTGAGCTTGTGGGAATAGCTTACTGGACCCATATCGCACACAGAGCCGACAGGTTCCAGCTGAGAGGCAGGGTTCTGGGGTTTGGGAATGACCTGTGTCCCAAAGGCCCCCTGACACCAGGCCCCTCAACACCATCTGCACATCAGCTGGAAAGTCAATAAGCACCATCCCCTGAAAAATCCCTGGCCTAGGCCCCAGGGAAGGACTGATGGCCAGCCCTTGTCCCATCACGTAGTACCATCTAGTGATGAGGCGGGACAAATGACCAGTCGAAAGAGCCATTAATGTAAACAGGAATGAGTGACAAACATACTGTACTCTGCTTGTGCTGGGGCACTGGGGGCAGGGAGAGGAGGCGTGTCCATGAGCCCACAGTCTAGAAACTGGAAGAAGTCTTGGAGTCCTGGGATGATGGCTGTGGCACTATGGACAACATTCTTATGTCCCTGGGCCTCAAGTTCCTCATCTGTCAAGTCAACAGAATGCCCCTTCCAACTCTATATTTTTTGATCCTATGCATACTTGAGGCTAAATACCCTAGACACGTATTAGCAAACTATTGGTTTATACTTAGGCTGAGAGTTTGGTTCTCAAGTTAATTGCATGCGTATTTGCATGACTCTTGAGTGCACAGAAAGTAGAGAGTCCATGTGCCCCCATCTGTTCTTGTCTGAGATGGGTATAGGCCAAGACTAGGGCTCTGGCCTTGGTCAGCATCCAGGCAAAGGTGAGGTCTTGGGGGTGGTCATGTCCGATGGGATGTGGAGGGATAAGGATTTGAGAGATGGTGGATGCAGCACTGCCCATGGAGCAAGTCTGTAGGAAAAGTGGGACGCGGGTCTCCTTGCTGACATTAGAGTATGGAGTGAGGGCGGTGCAGTGTTTAACAAACAGAAACTGCCCTTACTGAGTGTTCTTCATGCTCTGGAGTGGGATTTCCATTCCAGAGGTCCCGATCCACTTGTCCCTAGAGGAATATTTTGAGGGAGAGGGCCAGGTCTTGAGGAAAGGGGACTCCTGCTGTGCAGTAGAGGACAGAGCTGGAGGGAAAAGGAGGTGAGCATGGGAGCCATCAGGAGGGCCGGCGGGGGTCATGGGTGGGGTGGCACTGGAAAGAAGGTGGCTGATCCAAGAGCCACCCCAAAGAGGACCTCTCAGGACACAGCCTGGTTCTGTTCACCACCATAGACATGGTCCAGAGCCTGGCATGTGGTCAGTGCTCAACAGAGTCACTGAGCTGATGGAATAATGATCATGATGAACGTGTATCAGGGGTTAACTCTTAGACGCCAGGCTAAGCCCGTTGCATGGTTCACCCTTCCGTGGCCCAAGACTGTGTGCTGTTCTTCTAGCCAGAAAGAGGTGATTAACATACACAGCGTGGTTGGAGGCGGAACTGGCTGTGACCCTGTGGTCTGACCCCCAAGCCTCCTTGCTCACACTGCTCTGTTCCTGTTGGGATCCCTGTAATGGGTCTGGAGGGTCACTGTCAGATGAGAACATATTCTTTTTTTTTTTTTTTTAAAGATTTTATCTATTTACTAGAGAGACGGAGATCACAAGTAGGCAGAGAAGCAGGCAGAGAGAGAGGAGGAAGCAGGCTCCCCGCTGATCAGAGAGCCCGATGCAAGGCTCGATCCCAGGACCCTGGGATCATGAACAGAGCCGAAGGCAGAGGTTTTAACCCACTGAGCCACCCAGGCACCCCATGAGAACATATTCTAATGACAATCTGATGGACAAAACAAAGCTGAAGCACAAGCTGGTGACAGAGGGGAGAAGGACCTATAAGATGTTTGCCTCCTCTTTTCCTGTTCCATGGGGCTGCTGGGTAGGAGATACACAGAGGGAGCGCAGGCATTCGGCCGGCACACCCAGAGGCCCCTTGCACAAAGTCACTGTGCTGAAAGCGTCTACAGTGAGACTGAAGGGCCTGGAACTGGCGACAGCTCGTGCTCTGTGCTCTACAGTGAGCTTGGCCCCACACCTCTCAGTAACACTCCAATAGTTCCAGGATGACACATTCTCACCTATGCTTACAAAGGAAGAACCCACGGCAGAGAGAGGCTGGCTGCTGGTCTGGGCAGTGGCTGTGGGTCCAGCTTTGGAGCCCACATCCTCCATGGCCCTGGGACTCCTTCTTCTGCAGCTTTGGACCCAGCGTGGAAGGCGGGGCTGGGGAAGTAGTAAACCTTCAGACCTTTTCGGCACACCTGCACTATCAGATTGTTTTCTCTGTTTCTCGTGGTGCGTTTAATTCTAGACAAGTGTGATTTGGGGAGGGGAGAGGAGGAGAGGTGCAGAACATCAGGCGCATGCACCCAAGTCCAGTAGATCAGACTTGTGGAAAGCTTGGCTGTGGACCCTCTTGGTTCACACCAGCAGACAGTGGCTGGAGCGTGGAAGGTGAAGGGTGAGGTCGTTGCTCTGGGAGCCACTCGACACAAGGAACAGAGGCTAGGAGGTAGCACGGCTCAGCAAAACCGAGTTCTCCAAAGATGTTCCTCTAATTTTTCTTTTCCTGTTTCTAGGCCCATTTTCTTCCTCTGGCCCCATCTCTTTCACCCCTTCCTGCCAACCTCAGGTCTGGTACGTGGCTAAGGGTGACTTACACGCTCAACCTGGCCCAGCTTCCTGGGTATAAGAAACAAATAATAATAACACCCTCCTCTGTGAGCTTGAGGGTCAATGACACATGGGACGTCAACTCTTGCCCAGGGTTGGCAGAGCCCAAGTGCTCTCCAAATGCTGGTCCAGGCTGAGTAACAGCCTTCCCACTAAAGGTTGAAGCCTAAGGAGTGACTTCTTCTAGAGCTTGTTAGGCCCAAAGACTGGATTTCTATCTGTAGGATTTCAGACATCAGTCAGCAGCCAAGTTAGAGGCAAGAAAAGATTTTGGTGACAGTACTCAGTTCACACTACTTAGCATCCCAGGCCGGGAGATCCATAACTTTCCATACTAATAATGCCTAGCGTTTTAGAAGCATATCCTCAATGGCAAGACAGGGCTCAGGGAACTTCAGCCCGT
This sequence comes from Meles meles, assembly GCF_922984935.1. Taxonomy (NCBI): domain Eukaryota; kingdom Metazoa; phylum Chordata; class Mammalia; order Carnivora; family Mustelidae; genus Meles; species Meles meles. The sequence goes on along the minus strand of NC_060071.1, from coordinate 134,758,691 downwards.
GGGCAAATGGGGCCCACGGCCTGCTTTTGTAACTCAGGCCTTACTAGAACACAGCGGCTCTCATGGGCGGCCATGTTGCCTGTGCTGCTTTCCCATGACATTGGCAGAGGCAAGTCCCTATGACACAGGCCGTCTGGGCTACAAAGCCCAAACACTTGTGATCTGGCCCTTCCATGAAAAAGTCTGCCCACCCTGGTTCTAAGTACTTGGTGCACTTAATTTAATCCTCATCCTATTCCTAGGCATCAGTAATGTTGCTGTCCCCATTTAATAGATGAAGAAACCGAGGTCAGGGAGGCAAAATTAATAGTGGTTCCATTCTGAACGCAGGTGACGTAGAACCAGGATCTGGGATCATAACCACTCCCCTAGGTAGGGATCCTTTCCCAGATAAGGTTGCCAAACTTAACAAATAAAAATACAGGAAACCAGATAAATTTGAATTTCAGATAAACAAGAAACACTTTTTTTAGTATAAATATGTCCCAGGAGCTATTTGGGACATGCTTATACTTCAAAAAGTTCATTGTTTACCTAAAATTCAAAATAACTAGATGCTCTGTGTTTCAACTGACAACCCTACTGAGGATTCCAGGGAGAAAGAGAGCTCAGTCAGGCAAGGGATCACCACCAGTCTGGGAAGAAGTCAGTGGCCCTGGAGACTGTCCCCAGGAAGGTCTCTTCCCACGGCCAGATCTCCTCCCAAGAGGCTCAGGATCGATCCTCCTATATATCCCAAGCCCTTTATCCCACTAAGGTGACTTTCATGAGGTTCTCTGGGGATCTTAGGGGCCACTGCCATGTTGCCTTAGACTTAAGCAGCAAGGAGAGCCAGGCTCTGGGGGAAGCACAAAGCTCCTGTCTCCAGTTCAAGGTGAAGTATCTACCTCCTTCCTTCTCAGCAACCTCTGGATCCTCCTCTCCTTCTCTCTCCTGTTCTCCTGGACAAATACTCAGCCAGGCCCTCTCTCAAGATTGCATAGCAGTTTAGGAAAGAGGGAAAAATAAGGCAAGCCAGAATGACAGCAATCCAGGGCCAGAGTGGGGCGGGGGGAATGGGAGCAGAGAGAGGAGAGAAAGAGAGAGAGAGACAGAGAGAGGAGAGGTGGAGGATGGGAGAGGACCGTCTAATTTTTAATAGACTGAGACATAAATGCAACATGATTCACTTTGAACAGGCCACCTGGATTAGATGGAAGTTAATTAAAACAATCCCTCATTTCTCAGCGTTTAAAACTTCTTAAGTCTCACTTGGGGAAGGGTGCGGCAAGACTTTTTATTACTCTTAGATGGTGTTCAGAAGGCCCATAAATACATCTCCTCTCCCTGTGATCCCATTAATCTTGCCGCCGCTCCTGCTCCTCTCTGCCAACAATCAGATCCCAGTAAACAACCTCAAGTGAAATTTGCAACTGTCAGATAAACATTAAAAATGCTTCTCTTGTCCTTTCCCATTGATAGTCCCATTAATATTGTAATGGAACAAAAAGTTATGAAAATGAATGCATGCTGGCTTTGGAAATGAATGATGCTGGCCACGGCTGGGATACAGACACAAATGCATATGGATGGGCTGGGAAGATCGCAGGTGCTGCCCGCATCGAAACCGGGGCTGCGTGCCTGTGGCCGGGCCATGCGCACACCCAGGACCAAGGACAGCGGCATGCAGGGCTGGGTACACACGTGTTCATATGTGTCAGGGCTGGGAGGGCTTGTAAACGGAACAAAGGAATTCTGCCTCAGAAACTATTGTAGACACACACTCAACAGAGTAAAATATTACAACATTTTCTATTTTATCATTATTTCTCTCCTCCCTTATCTGTCTGCAGTCAGTAGTTTGGGCTTCTCTCTAAAAGATACTAAGATAACCCACTGGATAAGGCTCTCTTGACATTTCTTCCTCATTTGTTTTCCCTGCGGTGGCCTTTTAAACACACATGCATTCTTCTGTGTGTGTGTTTATCTATCTGACGAATGAGGCCTTAAAATCTGAAGTAAAATACACGGGAACTTTAGAAGAAGAAAACTTCTTAATAAGTATTTTAGGTCAAAGAACCACATCTGATGTAGGAAATGGGTTCAGGTATTACGTATATTTAAGTTCAGTATGGGAGGACACAATACAAATAACAAAACAAGCAAAAAATGCCTGCACTGAAATCTTTTGTAGAGGGATAGGAATGACCATCTCATCAAGGTCCGGCCATGGGCTCCTGGTGGACAAGGACCACTTTCATTTTTATTCATGTCTCCCAGCACCTACCATAGGACCTGGCACTTAGTTGAAGCCCAAGAAAGGTGAGGGCAAAGAGGGAGAAAAGAGGAAGAAAGGAAGAGAGGATCAGTGTCCACTGTGCTCTTCCTCTGTACAGGAGTCTCGCCAATCAGAGGCAGGAGATGGGTTTTAGCCTTTTAACATCTGAGAAGGTCAACACGCAGGTGGAGTTGAGGGCATCAGGACCCGGTCCGTCCCTGGCAGGGGAATGGGCGGGCGCAGGAGAAAGGACTTGCCACTTGACTGGATGCTCTCTGTGTCTTTGGTTTTCACATTCTTTCTTCTAACCTTTTTTTCTGTGATCTTAATTGTCGTATCCATATATTTCCTAAAAACTGGGAAAGTGTCATTGAACACAAAGCTTCCTCCTCCCATTCCAGAGATGCTTTGACCTTCATACCTTGACCTAGTGAATGTTCATCCTCCTTCAGGTCCACTCTGGGGAGTCCCCATGACCCCTCAGAGTTGGTTAAATCACCCCCTGTGACCTCCAGACCACCCTTCCTTCTCTTGGCCAGCAGCTGACATGGGTTTCCTCTGGGCTAGGAGCTCCGCTGTGGCAGGAACCTGGCTCACAGCACGAGCTCAATATTGTTGATTGACTGATAGAGTAATTATATAAACTCTCTACTCTAACCTATGAATACCTGACTTACACCACTTGCAACCTGAAGACAGAGAGACCAGCAGCAGCTGAGTTCCACAGACCAAATCCTGGTCATGTCCCTGATTCACAGTGAGAACAAAGGAGTTCGTTTAAGCTTTCTGTGCCTCAGTTTCTTCATCTGGGCCGGTAAAATGACTTCCCTTAATGTAACTGCAAAGCAAGTGAAGCATCCAATATACCAAACATTTAATTTGGTATTACATGAATATTATATTATTTGATACAATTATGTGATTTTGATAGTATATGAATATAAATGAGTTGTATGTATATTAAAAAGAATGCAGAATTCATTCAGTTCTTGCTTAGCAAAGAAGACACATATGAAACTTGGGAGGGAAAAAAAAAGGAAGATGCAATTGTCTAACACCAAATTGGAAGTTGCTGGCTTTCTGGAATGCACGTAACATGGATATATGGGTAGCGAACTTCACCACTACCCACTTTGAGTTGTGGAGGCATCAACATTATAGCAACCATAAATAAGATTTAGTGCATCCCAAAAGAGGCATGGACCAGAAGCCAGGCAGAATCCTGGTAAAATCTCAATCATCAGTGACCTCAGCTAACTGGTATCATTGCTTTCCAAGGACCATACATCGTACAACCCCAGGAAAATTTATAATCTAGGAAATACAATTAAAGAAATCAAAGTTATATGTTAATATTTTTGCATTAGGGACTCTTTAAGAATTGGACATCCTCTTTACTTGCCATGTTTAAGGGATTTGGGCCTTTAGAGTAACAGCTTTCTCGTCCAATTTAAAGTGTGTAATTACACAATTGATTTAAGACTTGAGATTTTGCACTGTAATGCTAGAACATTTAAGAGAAACTTATATTCACGTCATTAGTTTAAGTGTATAGATTTTTGAGAATTACATGAGTACTTGGAAAGACTTCATTAAGTAAGGAAACAGAAGTACTTGAGAAGGAAATAAACTATATTTGCAAGTGCAGTTTTAAATTCTCAAAAATATTTGATGAACTAGGTTTTAAGTTGGGGCAAAAATTAGAATTCAAGGGCCCCTCAAAATGACTGCTAAAGTAAGAATAACGAGATTTGTAAATGAACTTATAAATAGAATAATAAGGTATACCAGGTGATCTTAGAAGCCTGCAGAGAAAGCCTGCTACCTACTACAACATGGATGAAACTTGAGGACACTATGTTAAGTGAAATAAGCCAGTCACAGAAAGACAAAAATTGTAGGGTTCCTCTTTTATGAGGTCCCTGGAGTAGTCAAATTCCTAGAAGCAGATAGCAGAACGGTGGTGGCCCGGGGCTGGGGGATGTGGAAGAGAGGAGTCCTTTAATGGGTAGTTTCAGATTTGCAAGACGAGAAAGTGTGGAGCCCCGTTTTACAACAATGTGAATATACTTAATACTAATGAGATGTACCCTTTAATATGGCTCAGAGGGTAAATTTTATGTTGCATGAGAATTTTTTTTTAATATTTTATTTATTTGACAGAGAGAAATCACAACTAGACAGAGAGGCAGGCAGGCAGAGAGAGAGGAGGAAGCAGGCTCCCCGCTAAGCAGAGAGCCCGATGTGGGGCTCGATCCCAGGACCCTGGGATCATGAACTGAGCCGAAGGCAGAGGCTTTAACCCACTGAGCCACCCAGGCGCCCCACATGAGAATTTTTCAAATCATAATAAAAACAGTGGGGGAAAAGCCTATGGAGGAATTGGGGCTTTTAATGTGTAATTTTGGTTTACTGCACATTAATGTTTAAAACCCTAAATAATTACTTTCTTCATACAAAAGCCACCCTCGAAGGCATTAAAAAATCTCCCATCAACAATTACATAATGGGGATTATCATGCATGAGAAAACTGCTGTGAGGCCTAACCGAGATACTATTCAGAACACAAGAGAAGAGAGGTTCTTCTTTAGAGGTTCTTACAAACCAAACTAAACAAAAGTGAGTCTCTTGGATGAACTTGATTCACATGCCTGTCCCTGAGCCAGTCTCCATGATCAGCAAGATGCAATATATTGATTACTACTGTGAGTCATTTGCCTCTCCTTCCACTGGAGTTGGGAGTAGGAGGGGGAGTTCCCCAGAGGAAAATCAGGTGCTGTTACTAGAATGGGGGAAGCCTGCAGAGAGGGCAAATGCAAATGACCTTCTCTATCCCTGTTGTACTCAGCCTTTCTAACACAGAGCTCATCAGACCTCCCAGAACAACCTCCCTCATGTCTTTGAGTAATTCCCACCTTTCTTCTCCACTGGAAACCTCTCCCACTTCACACACAAATGAGTAACTGAAAAAATGCGTTTGTCCAGGACTGAACACCTATAAAACACCTCCAGGATTGGCAGTACCCAGGCCTCAGCCTGCAGGCTGTTAACGTACCACCTTCACTCTCAACGCAAAAAACCCCCAATATTCTGAGCCTGTGGGAGCTTCCAAGTCCAATTATACAAAGATTTCCATAGTCATAGATTTTCGTTTATAAATATATTATTATTGCCTATTTGAACAATTGGCCAAATGAAAGATGGGAGCTCCAGGGAATGAGCAGGTTGGGGCACGGGGGGGAGGGAGCTGTGTGCAGGAAATTCTAGCAGGAATTAGGGGGATCACAACTGGGCAGACTGGCTAACCCTTGCTATGGACCCATTATTATTCTAAGTGCTTCACATAGCAGTAATCTACTTAATCCTCCCGATCACCCTCTGAGTTTTATTATCCCCATTTTACAGATGAGGAAAGCCAGTCTCAGAGTGGTTGAGATTTGTCCAGGGATGGGGTCAGTCAGGGTCAATGCAGGTTAGCTCCAGAATCCATACGTGCTCCCACCTACTGGGCTAGACAACCACCATGACCTTCTGTTTGCTGCTGAAAGTATAGCCAAGAGAGATTAAGCGAGTTGACTGGTCTTACGTGGCTGACGAATGAAAATGCTGAGACTTCAACCTGGGTCGTCTCGTGCTAAGCTCTTGGCAAGAATGCAAACCTTGCCAGGTATCAGGTTCTTCAGGAAGGACCAGCCACAAAATGCCTTCTTTCCGTTCATTCTTGAGTGACAAGTCACTCTGCTCCACTCATGAACCCATATTTTGCCACTAGGGTTCAGCCATGGCTGCTTTTCAGATCCCACCGTGATTAAAAAGAAAACCGTATTACTATTTTGTGCAGATATGGCTACAATTAGAATCACCTGGGGTGCTTTATAAACTATTGATGCTGGGGCTCCACCTCAGACCAATAAATCAGAATATCTGGGGAGCACTGGTATTCCATAAAAGCTATCCAGATGAATTTAATGTATAGTTAGTGCCGAGAATTACGGACTTAGCCAACGCCAAATGCACAGGGGACCCAGAGGACTTCTTCACTTTCTCCATCAACTTGCCTTTCCTCCCACACAAACTCTACCCTAGATGGGCCCCTGGGAGTCTCTTATTCCTGGCTTTTGTCTTCTTTCTCTTTTCTTCTCTTCTCCACCTCACCTCTGTCACTTCCCACCAGAGTTCCTGGCTTTGTCCTGGGTAGCTAAAGTGGATCCTCACAGAAGGAGATGAATTCACCTTTTAAAGTTTTCAGAGTGGAATGCTGGAAGGCAGAAAAGCCGCTCTTTTGCTCACCCTGGCAGGTGAAGACAGGCAGGGAGGAAGAAGGTAAGAGGCAGAGAACACCATTCTGCTACAATTACAAACTGAGAAGGGCTGTGATGGAAAAGTGGAGAACATCATGAGCCACGAAAACAGAGCAGAGGCCTTTAGCTCTCCTCTTAGTTCTCATTTCTACCTTAAACCAAAGTGCGCCACATAGCACAACTTCATGGCACCACCAAAGTCCCTGAACATGACATCAGTTCCTTTCCTCTGCCCCGTCTGTTCTCAAGCTCATTACCACATGTTGATACTGGTTCCTTCCCCGACTGTGGAGAAGTTTCCATACTATCTGTAAAAGGCTATGCTTTAGGGGGAAAGTTTTAGAATACACTCATCTTTAAGATAACTTAGGCCAAAAGTACACCACAAGGGGGAGATGTAAAAAAAAAAATTCATATGCATTTTCTAAGCCTTTACTTGGGGTCAGGCCTTACGATGGAAGGAAGACACTGGATCTGTGCCTCCAAACATATCCTATAGAGCAATAATTCTCAAATACTACCTGAGGGGCTGCCAGTGATCCAGAAGGGTCTTCCAGATGGAACAGTCCCCTGACATTGCAAGGACTATGAAATGATAGTACCCACACTTCCGTTCTGGCAAGGATGATAACGCAGCACTTCATGGGAAAGAGTGCCTTTCTTCCCATCTCTCCTTTTAAGCTCCTTTAGCAGTAACTGGAAATATGAATAGAGTAGACAGATGGGCCATACAATCTCTTGTCAGTAGTGAGGGCCTTGAAGAAATCAAATAACTTCTGATTTATGCCCTCAAGCTAGGGCATTCACAGATGCTCATGAACCTATAGTGGTTTCTGCCACAATGCCAGTCTCTCACTTCTAATCCTTCAAGAGATGAAGCTAGAAAAGATGCAATGCTGACCTTGGATAGGTTTAGGAAGTCAGGAGGTCAGAAAAGGAGCATCTAAGTTGTTCATTAAGAGGGTTCTAAGACTCACAACTTTCTGCTATTTTACAGATGGCAAAGGCAGGCTCAATGACCTTAGCCTGTCCTCTGCTAAAAACAACTAAAAAACTAAAAAATATATGAAACAGTTGATTTCAGACTTTAGACAACAGGTCTGACTGAGAAAGGAAACAATCACTCCAGTCTTCTGCTTGGAGGTATTTTCTAGACCACAGTTCACAGAAGGAGAACCCAAGCAGAGAACAGCAATCTTGTCAAATTGAGGCAGCTGAGATTGGAAGTGAAGGAGGCTGGAGTGGCTGGAATTTGAAGGGCAGAGCACCATGGACAGAGGAACTATACCAAGAAAGAGTCCCAGATATCTATCTGAGGGTCCTCCTTGAGGCAGCTGATCACAAAGGTGCAGGGGGTTGTTAACTGAACACCAGGGACATTGAGGAAAGATCCCAGAAGGGTAATACTTCAATAATACGACAAAGATAGCCCTAGAGTAAAGGCTACTTTAGCTCCATCCTAGCAAGACTTAAAAACAAGCCTAGAAAGCATCAAGTAGATCCACAAGTAACTTGACAATCTACAAAAACAAACTTCTCTTCTCTTTAAAGGAAGACAACAAAAACCAGACACTCAATAACGTAAATTCCAAAATGTCCAGCACCCATTCAGAAATTGCTAGGCATTCAAAATAACAAGAATGAGACCCATAACCAAGAGAAAGAAAAAAGCCAACAAAAACAGAGAAGGAAATGAAGAAATGGTGATGGGGCATCTGGGTGGATCAGTCAGTTGAGTGTCTGACTCTTGATGCCAGGTAAGTGATCTTCTTACTAGGTCAGGATGACATCAAAGTTTATTCCCAAACCATAAGACTGTCTGTGTTGTCCACCAGTGTCTATCTGAGCACCAAACTTGGCACTAATAGGCACTCTGTAAACATTCACTGAATAAACGGGTAAATATTGAAGTCCCAACTCTGGTCAGTTGGAGTACTGCACTCTCACAGGTTTAGCAGAAAAGTATGTTGTGACCTCTTTCTGATGTCTGCCATAGTACAGCAGGGGTGAGCAATGAGATCCCTGCATCACACCCTGCAGTTTCTCACAGGTAATGGAAGACTCAGGGAGCCACTGACACCCTAGCAGGAATTAGTTTAGAAGCCATAAAACATTCATTTACATTCCAAGAGCCTGAGAGAAAAGCACACAGAACAGTGCCCTGGAATTACTGGCCCAGGAAAAGACTCAGGTTTGGGGAGCAGGTGTTCCAGCAGTCATGGTGATGGCTGTCCCAGACAAGTTTGGGTCCATCTGACACTCAGCATCAGTTGCATTTGTCCTGTGGAACCCCAAGAGGTGCCACACATCACAACTTCCTTATAATTATCTGCAATGAGATCCATCAGCTTAAAGAACATTTTCTGTAGTTTCACAGGGTTCAAAATCCCAAGCTAAAGAAGCATCAGCCAGCAGGTAAAAGCCAGTCAAGCTTTTGCAGGTGAATTTATTTCCTAGGCTGTCATAACAAATTAGCACAAACTGGGTGATTTAAAACATTGTAAATTTATTCTCTCAGAGTTCTGGAGGCTAGAAGTCCAAAGTCAAGGTGTCAGCAAGGCCAGGCTCCCTTTGAAGGCTCTAGGCAGGGGGACCCCTCCTCATCCCATCCAGCATCCTACAGCCCCAGGCATACTTGGCCTATGGCAGCCATCACCTCAATGTCTTCTTCCCCTTCACATAACTTTCTATGTGTCTGGGTCCTTCTCTTCTTCCTATGAGTGCACTAATCATATGGAGAGCCCACTCTAATTCATGATGACCTCAACTAACATCTGCAAAGACTCCATCTCCAAATGAGGTCATGTTCATAGGTTCTGGGGCTGGGACTTCAATATACCCTTCTGGGAGGCATATCTCAATCCATAACACCAGGCTTCTTGGTTCCAGGACAACTTGGAAGACAAGGAGAGGGATTCTGGTGGAGATGTCTCAGGAAAGCTCAACCTGTGTCTGTTATCTCCAGAGGAAGGTCCTTTCCAGTGGGGCTAGTGCAGGATATCATAGTTCTCCTCTAGAACTGAACTCACCATGATCAAACAGAGATATGCCTGATCCCGAAGCTTTCCCCCTGTAACTTTTCTCCCTGTAACTAAGATTAAATTGTAAGGAAAAATGGCTCATTCTCCTTATGAACCTCACTGGCACAGGCATCAGGGACCTGGCTGGAATCTTGGATCTGCATCTCTCAAGCTATGAAACCTTGGACAAGTGACTAAACATCTCTGGGCCTCAGCTTATTCCTCTGTAGAAGGGGACCTCTTCGTGTTGTTACAAGGATTAACTAGGAAGGTGCATTTCAGTTGCTTAGCAGACTCTGGACTAAAGTACGTGAGTCTATTATTCCTAACATCATCAGGTCAAGGTCCCAGGCCCATCAGTCTGCTTCTTCATCAACAAATTTAGAGAACCCAGAAATGGAAAAGCCCTTTGAGATGACGTGTCCAATTTTATTCCCACCATTAGGGGAAAAAAAGGAAGGCAAATAAAATGGCCATTTGAACTTTTTTCCTCTGCATTAATTTTCACAGTTAACTGCTGAACTGAATAAATTCTTTTCTTTTCTTAAGGACCTTTATAAATTCCATCATTAATAAAATCAGACATTCAATTAGCAGGAAACTCTGATTGGTAAGTGATCGTTTCCTTGATACCGTTCTCTCCCCTCTCTGTGTGCAGACTGCCTGGCTTGTCCCGGGCTTGGCCCTGCTGATGTTCCATTCCCCATTCTCCCCTCTTCTTCCCCCATGCCTGTCAGAGCCCCCAACAAAAGCCAGAGAAGAACACGGGCTGATTCCATTAACCTCTGTCATTGCTTAACTCTCTCTCTTAATTAACATGAGTTAATATGATTAATCAAAATAATGAGACAAACCTATTAAATTAGGGGGGTTTAAATGACAGAACTTGGCAGGGAAAGTAAAAGAGGAGGCATCAGAAGGGCCAGGTGGGGGGCAGTGAGTCCAGGGGTGAGGAGGGCAGGGAGCCAGTGGCCAGCCCAATTCCTCCCCATCCAGCCTGGGGATGGGGTGGGAGGGGGAAGGTGGAAGATGTGGGCATTGGCCTCTGGGGACATGTTCAGTGTTTGTGCCCATCTCAGCTTAATGATTACCAGTCCCCATACTTTTCTGGGGGCTTTCTGGCTCCTTCATAGCTTTCCCCCAGCTTCTTGATTTTTGGTATCCTTGCTGGGATGTTAACTCTGCATGACAACTATCTGCTCGCCCTCCGGAGGCCAGGATGACTGGCAGAACGACTGACACCCCAGCTCACCACCACCCAGTTTGGGGCAAGTGATGTTCCCTCTCCGAGACCCAGTGACCCCACCGGCCAGGATGGGAACAATCCTCCTGAATGGTAATAACCACTGTAAGAACCCAGAAAGGGGCTCCGTGAAAACTCCTGGTATGCCAGATCTACCCACGTTCTTTCTTTCCTCCTTCCCCTGGTATGAATGCTAACACCCAGAGATTCTACAGTGCTTTGTCATTCTAACCATATTTCCATTTATACTGTTCCAAGAAAAACCTAGGAGATAAACAAGACAGGTATGATTCTGTAGATCAGTGAGGTTTTGCCAGCACGACAGAGTCCGTTAGGTGTCAGTCCTTGTATATGGTCACTCAGGGCCAGCAAGGGGAAGTGACTTCTCTGGGCTTCTTCTAGAGCCAGGTCTCCTAACCCCTAAGCCCATGGGATTGCTACTGCTCCTAACGCAAGTGTCTGGGAGGGCCCCCAGAGGCCCAGGCGCTCCTTTTCCTCCTCCTTATCCCGGCGCTGTGCAGAGTCTCCCACAGGCCTGGGGCTCCGTGGTCCCCAGCCGCTGGGTTGCTCAGCAGGAGGGCTGTTCCAAGAGAACTGTGGCTCTCCAAAGCAGGACATCTGACATCTGACAGATGGTTTGGGCTCCTGATTAGAATTTCTCATTCCCTTGAACCTGGGCCCTGAGAGCCTCTTCTGTGCTCTCTTCTATGGCCATCCAGGCACCAGAGGTGGTCCATGGCCCTAGAGCTCTACAGACAGGTCGCTCAGAGAGCAAAGCCCTTATGAAAAGCCCAGGGGGAGAATCTCATCTGGGCCTGAGACCCCCCACTAAGGGTGCCATGGATGGTTTCTCCCATACTTGATGGGTCTCGCTAAGATCTCTGGGTCTCTTCCCAGAGATGGACTGAATATTTGCAACGAAGGGGAAAACAGAGTGTCTGAAAATCCCCTGCTCGAAGTCGTGCTTTCTGTAGGATTCATATGCACTTCTGGTTTATGTTTCTATAAAAGAATAGGTAGAAAACTGCTCCTCCACACTCCAAGTGAGGTAAGAGTCATGATTAGATGTCCTTATAAGCTCCCAACTCTGCCCTAGACACACACACACACACACACACGATCAGAACAACCATGACACCCCACCTCCCAGGCCTGACACTTTGCAGTCTCTGATTGTTCCTGAAGGATACGGGGCATGGCCTCTACCTCATTACTCATGAGCTGGCCTTGCTCTGGGTCTGGCAGTATTCAGACAGCCGAACGACCCACCTTTGGACTCTGGCTACAAACAGTACCAGTCATTTCAAAGCAGCAATATTTGGCATTTGAACTTCCTGGGAAATAAATGACGAGTGGAGCTTATAGATGCAAGTGTCCCTCTGAAATTCGTAAGTTGAAACCCTAATCCTCAATGTTACTGTGACTCTTTAGGAAGAACCTGGAAGGAGGGAATTCAGGTTAAGTGAGGTTATCAGGGCGAGGCCCTGATGCCATAGGTTTGGTGCCTTTATAAGAAGAGGAAGAGATACCAGAGTGTTCTCCCTCACCGGGCATGCACAGAAGAAAGGCCAGTGAAGATACAGAAAGAAGGCGGCCATCTGCAAGCTAGAAAGAGAAGTCTCACCAGAAACCAAGCCTGACGACACCATGGGGCACCTAGGCGGCTCAGTCAGTTAAGCGTCTGGTTCTTGATTTTGGCTCAGGTCATAATCCCAGGGTCGTGAGTTCGAGCCCCACACTGGTTTCTGAGCTGAGCATGGAGCCTCTCTAAGATTCTCTCTCTCCCTCTCCCTTTGCCTCTCTCCCCTCCACCTCACACATGTGTGTGCCCGCTTGTTCCCTCCCATTCTCTCTCTCTCTCTCTCACACACACACACAAAGGGGGAAAAAAAAAAGGAAAAGAAAAAGAAACCAAGCCTGATAGCACCTTGATCATGGACTTCTAGCCCCAGGACTGTGATAGAATAAATTTCTGCTGTTTGAGTCCCCTGGTCAGCTGTATTTCATTACGACAGACTGAGCACACTAATACAGGGGGTAAGACAGTGGAACTGGGTTCTGTCTCCTGCTATCCTGTGAATAATAGTGCTGAGACATTTACAACAACAGTAATAATAACAAATACCGGATCTCATGCGGGGACTACTGACAGCCTTAAGACAACCGCCAAGCTTCTAAACTCCGATATGTGATATGTGTTTCAGCCTTCCTCAGCCCTCCGCCCGACCTGTCTTCACAGAGTCAAGGGAGGGTCTCTCTATTATATAATTCCCCCCAACCTTTCCTTTGTCTCCATAGCACGTATTAGTCTTTTTTTTTAAGATTTTATTTATTTATTTGACAGAGAGAGATCACAAGTAGGCAGAGAGGCAGGCAGAGAGAGAGGAAGAAGCAGGCTCCCTGCTGAGCAGAGAGCCCGATGCGGGGCTCGATCCCAGGACCCTGGGATCATGACCTGAGCCGAAGGCAGAGGCTTTAACCCACTGAGCCACCCAGGCGCCCCCGTATTAGTCTTCCTGCTGACACTGTAGAAGTGTCACGCCAAGTGCCCAGTGCCATGCCTGCCACTAATACATATCGAGTCCACACCCCCAGTGTGTAGACGCTAGATGCTGCCCCCCACATGGGCTCAGGCTTCATGATTCAAAGACAGGAAACCACAAACAAGACAAGAAAGTCCTCCATGAAGAATCTAGAAACCTTAGTGCAACACAGTGAATATGCTAGCAAGCCCCTAGCTAAGTCCTTCAAAGGCAGGGGCTGTGTGTGTGTGTCCGTCCCTCCCTGGTCCTCCCCTTGCCCAGAGCATTTACTGTACGGTCTATACTAGTAAATGCTTTCCAAACACTACTGACTGGGACTGTGAGTAGCTGCCTCAGCCAGATTCTCAAGCTTGGGTCCCTGGGTGCTAAGGATTCTCCAGACTTACCCATTGAAGTTCTTCTACAAAGTTCACAGAGAATGTTTTCATTGGCATGAAGAAGTCATTCCCATGCTTCCACTGTGATCCCCTTGCAGTCTTCCGCGGTCTCTGGAAAGCCAGGCACTGGAAAGCCAGGCACCACATCCCCCAATCTCAGTGGTGGTTAGAGGTGGCCATGTAATCAAGTTTTGGCTATGGAAATGATGACCTGCTGGAATGATCTTAGAAAAACTAACTTTCTTAATCAGAGAGAGGTAGGTCTGGAGCTGTCTCTTCCCACTTATTTTTGATGTGAATGACCACACAATGTCTGGAGCCACAGCAGCAGTTTTATGACCTTGAGGTAATATACTTCAGGTTAAAAAGTTAACACTCTTGGATGGATGATAAAAATAGAAGAACCTGGATCCTTGAAGTTATTTTGACAATGCAAACCCTTCTGATGTCTGTCTACCAAAGGACTTCTTAGTAAGTAAGCAATAAAGATCTAGGATTTAAGCCACTCCTGGCTGGGTATTCAGTTACCACAGCTGAAGCATTTCTAACAGATACAAATTCTTAAATTTGTGCTTAGACTTCAATGATTATCTAAAAATTACTGTAAGCCTAACCTGAGTCATCTGGAAGCCCAGCTTACATAACAGAATACTATCTTGATATTTCAGTACTCATGTTGACATTAATTAACAGCTGTTTTCATGCCAAAGAGTACATCAGTATCCTTTGCTAACTAAATATTTGCTATTTGAACTCAGGAATCGAATAAAATCCACATTTTTAAAAGTAGGGCTAACATACCTTGCTATCTGAACTCTCAGTATTTGTTACCCAAAACTGGAGAACCAATACTTTGGAATAATTTGGTGCCCCTTATAAAAACTCACTGTATGGATTTTGAAACTGAATGAATTTGGATAGTGAGGAATACTTGCATTTTGTCTTAGGTTGACATATAAGGAACAGTGACTACTTTAATATGCAAAGGATACACTCATCAAGGTAAAGATCAAATTATGCTACCTCACTGTGCCCAAGCAAGCACAGACCTTATAGAAACAGAAAGGGAGGGACAACTGACTTAGTACAGCACACACAGAAAAACAGGCATGGTGAGTTCAAAAGAACCTATAAAGCAGGGTGCTTGGGTGGTTCAATTGGTTAAGCATCTGTCTTTGGCTCATGTCCTGGTCCCAGGGTCCTGGGATCGAGTCCTGCATCGGGCTCCTTGCTCAGCAGGAAGCCTGCTTCTCCCTCTGCCTGATGCTCCCCATGCTTGTGCTCTCTCTCTGACAAATAAAGAAATAAAATCTTTAAAAAAAAAAAACCTATAAAGCTATAGTGTCCTGGAACTAGCTTATTCTGGCTCACAAGACCTAACTGTTACATGTTCAGGTATTTTGAGAGCCAGTTGTTAAACACAGCGATTATGTTGTGAGCCATGGTAAGAATATTTACACCATGGGAATCAGCAAACACTACGAAACAGACTTTCCCTTTTTCTGGAAAGCCAATTTATCAGGGCATCGCTCTCAGTAATAGTCAATGCCATATTTGCTCTGTGAATGGCAATTTCATTTCAGCAAATATCATCATCTAGCCCACTAATGTAGAATTTTATTAGTTCCATCCATTTTGTATTTAATTTGTAAATTAGGTTTGGTTTTATGGTTCATATAAGAGATAGAAGCATAAGGCATGTACACCAAGTTTTATATCTATATATATTTAGGTATTGTTATAATTTTATATATTTTTTAAAGATTTTATTTATTTATTTGTCAGAGAGAGAGAGAGCCAGAGTGAGCACAGGCAGAGAGAGTGGCAGGCAGAGACAGAGAGAGAAGCAGGCTTCCCGCCAAGCACGGAGCCCGATGTGGGACTCGATCCCAGAACGCTGGGATCATGACCTGAGCTGAAGGCAGCCGCTTAACCAACTGAGCCACCCAGGCGTCCCTATTGTTATAATTTTAAATCAAAACTGGTGTTAACAAGACCCTGTTTACCCACTTAAGTTTGAGAAACAAACTTAACCTAAAGCACATCCAAGGGAATAATCCCATCCTGGCACAGCAGGTCCTCCAGGATCTGATTCCAATGTGACTTTCCCCACCTTCAATTCCCTGCTGCAGCCCAGCAGGTCTCTCCCTGTGGCTTTAGTAAGTTCCTCAAGGATGTGGCATTTAAAAGAGATAAGAGAAATGGAAGCACTGCACGGACCCTCTACCCAACCCCCCTCCATCCCAAGTCCATAGGTCCTTGGAAGATTGACTCAGAACCTCCTCCCTGCGGAGATGCCTCTGATGACTCCTGGATGAGGAAGTCCTTGTCTCTCTGCACATACCACCTGGGGTGTTGGATTTTGTCTACTGAAGACACTCACTTCCTCGATTAGAAGGGAAGCACTTGCACGCAGTAAAGTTGTAAGGGTCCTTGCAGATCCCTCTGTCAACTTTTCTCCCCCTCTAAGTTTACTCATTATCTCATACCACTTTCCCTCCTACAGCCCAAGGAAGGGCTTTGTCTGTGTCTTTCCAAGCCAGCTCCTCCACCAGTGGTCTTGAACACAATCCCTGCCATCTGCCTCTCTCTCCTATCCTCTCTTTTCTCTGTTCTGTGTCTTTAATTTCTTTCTCTTCTCTGAACTCCCTCCCTTGATCTCGAATATCCTCCATTTTAGACAAAATAAAATCCATGGATATTCATCAATGATGCCTTCGGCAGCATGTAACAGAAAACTCGACTAACATGGTTTAAATAATCATAAAATGTATTCTTTCACACTAACGAGAACCCTGGATATAGGGCAGTCTCCAGGCACCATTTGGATCAGGGTCCAGCTCTCC
This sequence comes from Meles meles, assembly GCF_922984935.1. NCBI lineage: Eukaryota > Metazoa > Chordata > Mammalia > Carnivora > Mustelidae > Meles > Meles meles. Next base: position 134,742,103 of record NC_060071.1, on the reverse strand, counting down.
GTCCTCAGACTGGGTTCTCTCCTGGTGGTTATCTGGTTGCCAGTATCAGCCATGGCCACACTTGATTAGTCTGATAGGACCACAAGGTCAAGTGCCCATCCCTGGACAATAAATAACAGTTGCCAGGAGAATGCCCCACACTGATGGACTTAGGTTCATGTTCTTGCATCAATCAATGGCAAAGAGGAATGGGATTACCATGATTGACTTAGATTAATCAGTATCCATCTGTGTGACTCTGAGTCAAAAGGGTTTCATTGAGGTGGGATGGGAGTCTTAACCAAACCGAGATTCTGTTAGGAAGCAAGAAGTGGGGGGTGGTGGGGGATAGAGCTTGGAAGAAAACCAGCAAGTCTACGGTTCCACTCTCCCAGCTACCACTCTCTCTCCTTTTCTCCGCCTCTTCTCTCCTCTAAGTAGCCACTACATTTGTTGTCTTCACTACTCCGTATGCTTCAGTTTGGTTTCTCATGCCATCACTCTCCAAAGATGGTCTCACTAAAGTCGCTGGAGTCCTGATTGGCTTCTCTTCAGGCTCTGACACTTCCACCGACTCCCTTCTGTACCTTCCACCCATCACCTGATTCATAACCCGCAGATCCTCAATCCATCCTCTCCCACAACATGTGCCTCATCACTCAGCAATGTTTATTCCACAAACATTTTCTGAGCACCTACCACATGCCAATTCAGTATATCCTGCACATAACACTTTGCAAATTACCCCTGAATGCATGGTTTAGTCTCATCATTTTTCACCTCCACAACTGCAATAACTTCCCAACTGGTCCCTCTAGCTCCAGTCTCTCCCCATCAGCAATCTGTCTTTCTTGCTCACAAATGCGATCCTACCAAATGCAAGTCTAATCATCACGTTCCTCCACTTCCATTTCTCCTGCAAGAAAAAGCCCCAAATCGCCAACATAGCATTCATGTTCATGGCAACCAGGTCCCACTGACCTCTCCTCCCCTGGAGCCCATCCTTTTCCCTCTTGTATTTTAAGTTCTGGGTATAATGAGACTATTTCCCAAACACAACATGAGCTTTCTTAACTTGGAGTTCTGCTCACATCCTTTACCTAAAATGCCCTCTCCTGCTTTTTCTACTAGGAAAAACCCTGCTCATTTTTCAAGACCCAGGCTCCATGTCACCTCCCCAGGGGAGCCTTCTCCAAGGCCAAATCAAGCTCATCCTCTATGGTCCCAGAGCATTTTGTCCATAGTAGTAATAAGCCGTTCTTGTGGTGTGTTATAGATAGGTTTATGCTCCCAAGTTCTTGCAGGGGGATGACTACATCTGAATCATCATGCTGTACGAAGCACAAACACAAAGCATAATATATGTTTGAAGAATTAAATCGAACTAGTTATTTCAACCTCCTCATTTTACAGATGGGGAACCTGAGGGCTAGAGAGAAAGTGACTTGCAATGGTCATTCTATGTATTTAATCAGAATTCTTTTGCTGCAAGTAGGGGGAAAAAAAAGAGGATGGGGGGGTGGTGCTCACCAAATGGAAAACTCTCTTCAAGCACAAGTTTGGTCAATGATTCAGAAAGTCTTGTCAAGAGCTGGTTTGTCAGCTCTGCTCCCCTCTCTGCTGGCTTCATTCTCTGGCTCAGCTCAATAGCCACATGTTGCTACACGTTACTGCTACAAGCCAAGGAGCGCTGGGAGCCAGTAGACGCTGGAAGAGGCAAGAGAAGAGTCTTTCCTAGAGCCTTCAGAGACCAGGGTCCTTCTGATGCTTTGATTTCAGACTTCTGCTCTTCAGAACTAGGAGAGTAAACTCTGTTGTTTTAAGCCACTGAGTTTGTGATTTGTTCCAGCAGTCGCTGGGAGCTCATGCCACAAGGGATCCACATGGTGCTGGAACTCCTCTATATCTCACTGTCAAGGTCAGTACCCTGGTTGTGATATCGTACTGTTGTTCTGCAAGATGTTACTCTTGGGGAAAACTGGGTGAAGGGTACATGCGATCTCTCTATATTCCTTTCCTACAATGGCATATGAATCCACAGTTATCTCAAAATAAATTTAATTACACAAGTTTTCCTCTGAAAGACGTGTGGTAAACAGATGGGAGGGTGGCTAGAGAGGAGGCAGAGAGACTCGTTGGCTGTTGCTGAAGCAGTTCAGCACAGAGGTGATGGCCCGTGGACCAAGTGGTAGCCAGGGAGACAGAGAGATGGGGATGGGTGGGGGAGAAAAATGGAAGGTTAACGTGACAGCAGCAGTCGGGGATTTATTGTGGATGGGAGTAGAGAAGAAGTGATGACCATGATGACTCTGACCTTGTTTGACTAAGAGAACAGCCAAGGCTTTACCAGGGCCCTTTTGGGAAAAGAGCACATTTGGAAAAAAAAAAAAAAAAAAAAAAGAATGGGAAGCCCAGCATGCTCAGGACAGAATAGCTCAAAGGACCAGGTTACCAGCTTTTTCTCAGAGTGGCAATCTGTTGCTTGCTAACCCTATCTCTATCTGCATTTCACACCCTTACTCCCCAAGAGAGATTCTGATTGGGTCAGTTTGTCATAATCCAACACAGAGCATCCCTACTGGGCAGTCGTGTGCCAAGCCACTCATGGGCCCTCCCTGTATATATCACTGTATACCAACCATCTTCTCCTTGGGCACTGATTCCTACTCATGAGGCACACAGCCACTTTGTTCAGACAGATTGGGACCATGGTACAGAAAGAACTTAGGATTTTGGGTGTCTCTAGAACAGCCACGGGAGCTACACACAGATGGCTGAGGATAGAGGAAGATTGCTTTCAGAGATTCTCTCCAGTCACTGACCAGGCAAACAAGGAGAACCAGAACTTTCCACATCCACTCCAGCTTTGTTTCCTGATGAGAAGGAAGGAAAGTCTTTCAGAAGAACAAAGGTGGAGGACTATATCTGATTTCAAGACTCACCACAAAGCTACAGTAATCAAGATGTGTGATACTGGCATTGATAGACAAATAGATGAATGAAACAGAACAGAGAATCCATAAATAGATCCACACGCATGAACACCTGATTTTTGAAGGTGTAAATACTATTCAGAGAATAGTTTTTTTCAACTGGAGCTGGTACCGGAGCAACTGAATATTCCTACAGAAAACAACTGAACCTCAATCCATACCTCACACCATACACAAAAAACCAACAAAAAACTCAAAATAGATCAGAGACCTAAAAGTAAAACCTAAATCTGTAAAACTTCTTTTTTTTTTAATATTTTATTTATTTATTTGACAGAGAGAGAGGTCACAAGTAGGCAGAGAGGCAGGCTGAGAGAGAGGGAGAAACAGGCTCCCCACTGAGCAGAGAGCCCAATGCGGGGCTTGATCCCAGGACCCTGAGATCATGACCTGAGCCGAAGGCAGAGACTTAAACCACTGAGCCACCCAGGCGCCCCTAAATCTGTAAAACTTCTAAAGGAAAATGCAGGTGAAAAACCTTTGGGATCTCGGGTTTGCGAAGACTTTTTAGATAAGATGCCAAAAGTACAAGCCACTAAAACAATTGTAAGTTAGACTCTGTCAAAATAAAAAGTGCCAGTCTTTGAAAGATGCTGTTAAAAGAAAGAAAAACACACAACAGACAGAGAGGAAATATTTGTCACCATATATCTATTAAAGAACATGTATGCAGAATAAAGACCTTTCAAAATAATGAGAAAATGAGCAAAAGGTTTGAGCAGACACTAGCAAAAAAGATGTACAGATGGCAAGTAAGCACATGAAAAGCTGTTCAATTATTTTTAGTTGGAAACTAAACTATCATTATTCATTAATGGTAATTAATGAAGCTTAAGCTCTCATTAGTCATGAGGAAAACGCAAGTTAAAAACCACACACCTATTAGAATATCTAAATTTAAAGGAATGACTGTATCAAATGTTGGCAAAGATGCGGAGTAAATGGAATTTTCAACTAGTTTGGAAAACAGCTTGGCAATTTCCAAAAGAAAAACAAACAAATTAACAAAAAGTCGTATACCTAATATATGCTCCGGCCATTCTACTCCTAGATATTTGTACAAGAGAAATGAAAACATATGTTCATACAAAGGCTTGTACTTGAATGTCCCTAGAAGCTTTATTTATAATACCCCAAAACTAGAAACAAGTCATCAACAAGTGAGGAAATAATCAAACTGGTGTACCCACACAATGGAATACTACTTGGCAAAGCAAAAGAATGGACTTTTCATGCTCGTTACAATGAATTACAAAATAATCATGCTGAGTGAACGAGTAAGACAAAAAAGAATGTGTAATGTATATTATCATTTATGTAGAATTCTAGAACAAGCTAATCTAGAGTGACAAAAAGGGCATCAGTGGTTGGCTGGATACTGGGTAAGGCGGAGAAGGGCGGAAGAGGGTTATTACAAAAGGGCAAGAGGAGACTTTGGTGGAGGGGACAATTGATATGTTAATTGATATGTTAATTATTGATATGTTAATTATCTTGATCAAGGTGATGGTTGATTTCATTGGTGTATAAATATGTCAAAACACCCAACTGTATACTTTAAATACATACCATTTTTGTATGTTGATTATGCCTGAATAAAATTGTCTTAAAAAAGGAATCTAAGAGGGCGCCTGGGTGGCTCAGTGGGTTAAGCCACTGCCTTCGGCTCAGGTCATGATCTCAGGGTCCTGGGATCGAGTCCCACATCGGGCTCTCTGCTCAACGGAGAGCCTGCTTCCCTTCCTCTCTCTCTGCCTGCCTCTCTTGTGATTTCTCTCTGTCAAATAAATGGATAAAATCTTTAAAAAAAAAAAAAAGGAATCTAAGAAAGAAAACAAAACAGAGCCTTTCTCCCCTGTGTGCTCTCTGTCGCTGTCCTCATCCATCACAGAACTTACATGCTACTAAAAAACGGGGGCCATGTTTTCTGTCCCCACAAGCCAGTCACTTACAATTAAAGAGCAGCCTTTTGGGGGATAAGGTTGGGTGCAGGAGAAAGGAGACAGGCAAAAGATTCTTTATCAAAGTCAAGGCAATTCCTTAGCAAAGTCCTTTCCATTTGTCTGGAACCAAACAGATCTAGGTATAAATTATGGCTCCATGATTTAACAGTATTTTAATTCCTATCCTCTCTAAACCTCTGTTTTTCTACCTACAACAATGGGATCATGATACCATGCAAAGGATGCTGGGAAGATGACATAAGGTTCTATTTACAGAGATTGACATCACAGAGTAAACACTTCCTCTATCCAGAGAGGCAGCATCTAGAAAGGGGACAGGCTGGGAGTTCAAAATGGAAAAATTTGGGTTCTAGTTCTATCTCTGCTGCTGACCCCTTATACAACCTTGCTGCTGGTCTGAGACGCCGTCCACCGTGGACAGAACATATCAGCTCTCCACTCTAATAAGTTCTCCAAGCCTCTGTTGATGACTCAGTTAGATCAGCAGTCTGCAAACTATAGCCCTCAGGCCAAATCCAGCCCTTAACTGTTTTTGTAAGACTATAAGCTGAAGAGGTTTTTAACATTTTAAATGGTTGGGGAAAAAATGTTAAGGAATAATATTTTGTAACATGGGAAAATTATATGAAATTCATATTCCATTGTCCATGAATGAAGTTTATTGAAATATCTCACTCCCATTTGCTTCATTTCTGTGGCTGCTTTAAGATACCACCTCAGAATAGAGGAGTGACAGCTGAGACCACATAGAGCCTAAGACTTTGTGACCTGTCCCTTTCACATAAAAAGTTTGCAAACTCTGAGTTAGGTCTTCAGAAACAGTATGCTTGTCTTGCTACTGACTCACCTCCCTGTAGAAACGCATTCAGTGTGTTGAGATTTAATGTTATGCCCTTAACTTTTATAGGGTTCATAAGAAACATCCATTTGAATGGAACTTCTGTGTCTTTTGCAATAAATATTTCCTTGAATTTTATGCCAAGAAAGAAGTTTGTCTGCAACTGACCTTATATATGTCATTTTATTACACCAGTGTAGCTGGAGCATTTTAAGTGGCAGACAGAATAACTTCAGATTATTTTAAATTATATTAGCAGACAATTCCTTATTTTAATGATTATGCATTTATTATGTATGTGTTTATCCTCTATCCGGAGCTAGTGTTGGTGGTTTTCCAGTTATAAAATTATGAAGTTTTCTTTTTAATTTAAGTAAGTGAAATAATTGTATTAATTTTTTTAAAGTAAGTAATTAACAACTTGGGTAGATCCACAGGAAAGGCAAAAAACCACAATGGCTGTTTAAGAACAATGAAGGTTTAGAAATACCATATTGGACAATAGGAACATCTTTTCCTTTTTACCATAGTTGCCAGGAAGTTCAGGATTCGAGGTAGTGCCCATTCGCAGAAATATCCAGGGTTCTGTAATCTATCTCATTCTACTTCTTCCCATCTGATTTTATTAGAGCATTGACCACAACATATAGTTTCTGTTGGCTTAAGATGTCTGTCTTCTGGGGCGCCTGGGTGGCTCAGTGGATTGGGCTGCTGCCTTCGGCTCAGGTCATGATCTCAGGGTCCTGGGATCGGGCCCCGCATCGGGCTCTCTGCTCCGTGGGGAGCCTGCTTCCTCCTCTCTCTCTGCCTGCCTCTCTGCCTACTTGTGATCTCTCTCTGTCAAATAAATAAATAAAAATCTTTAAAAAAAAAAAAAAAAAAAAAGATGTCTGTCTTCCAAGCAAAATGGGAACTTGGTATCCCATCACGACTGTGTACTCAATTCTAGACATGTTAGATAGACAGAAAGAGGTGTGAGATTAGCAAAGGAACGAAGGGATGAAAGGATGCATGAAGGGTAGTGCTTATTTCCCTATTCTCGTCATCAGCTAACCAGGAGGGATTCCAGACAGCAAGTGGCAGAAAGGGTGAGATACTCAGCCAACCCTGGTGAGAGGAGACTCTGAAGTTCTGGCTGGGTCCTTCAGCTATCTGAGAGAGGCGGGGGTGGGGTGGGGTGGGGTGGGCAGCTAGTGGCTAATGAGTGCCAAGTGTATCCCAGACACTGCCTGCCTGCAGTATTTCCATCTACATGATAATCCTGCGCAAGTATATACTGTTATTATCCCCATTTGGTGTTAAAACCAGGCCTAGAAACTTGGATTTCATGGATCAATAAGATACTCAAAAACTCAGGCAGGACCCCATATGGATATTGCAAACATCCATTTTCTTAAGTCAGGTCAGTGGGAAGAACTACTTATTGTCTACCATTAACCTTATTTCATAAAAAAATGGGCATCTTAACAATTAAATGGGAGCACCTGGGTGGCTGAGTTCGTTAAGCACCTGACTCTTGGTTTTGGCTCAGGTCATGGTCTCAGGGCTGTGAGATCAGGCCCCACATCGGGCTCTGCATTGGGCATGGAGCCTTCTTGGGATTTTCTCTCTCTCTACCTGCCCACTCCCCCAAAAAACAATTAAATAAAGGGAGAGAGAAAATGGCCTCAGATAAAGAACAATTCTTTGTATTGAAAAAAAGTTAGCTTTAAAAGAAACCATCACATTGTCCTTAATGTCCTCATTTCCCCAGTGATCAAAGAAAATGTTTGCATAAGATGGGGTAGGATGAGTTAGGGAGCCCCATGACAGACCACAGGGAGATGAGCTCAGGTGAGTTAGGCAAAGCCTCAGGGTGGTGCAGAGGCAAGTGTGCCCACTGTCGGGCACCTGGGTCGGCACATGGGACAGAGCCTGGGGACACCCCAAACAAGACATTGGAGATGGCAGCTGTTTGTGCCCACTCCAGGCATCTGCCCCAGCATGTCAGGGAAATAGAAGAATTTGAACCTGGAATGCACCTGGGAGGTCATCCCATCCAACCGCTGGCATCACAGAGAGGGACATTCGATCTGCATTAAACTGCCTCACAGAACTACAAGGCTGCCAGGCATAGAGCCAGGATTCCAACCCGGTCTCCATCTCCCTGACCAGTACTTTTTTCTGCCACACGACTGGTACCAGCCAGAGCAGAAAGGATGTTAACTACGAGGGCATTTACTTCTAGGTGTGGGATATGATCGTTTGCCGATTCCGAGGTACCAAAAGGACACACTTCCCGGGAAAGGGCAGTCCTCCCTCTTCCACAACATGCATCAATAATTACTAGATCTTAAAGGTACCGAGGACCCATGTGGTGAGAAGAACAGCGCCCCCTACCACCAAGAAGCTGCAAGAGGAGTTGTCCCAGCACGGCGCAGTGGCCCGCAGGGTCCGGATCCTGGGCTGGAAGAGACTGTACATTCCCCAAGCTCTGCCCCTGAGGAGAGAGCACTCACTGGGCTTGCCAGCTCGAGCATGGGGACACAGCGTCTTGACTGTTACACTTTTTGTTCTGCTGTTCCTCTTGAATCCATTGACATCTGACTCCCACTATCTTTCCTAAAACTAGTCCCGCAAAGGTCAGTAATGACCTTTGAATGGCCAAATGCAAAGACCTCCCTTTCAGCCCTCAATCCACAGGGCCTCTGCTCAGCATGGGACCATGTGTACACATGTTGTCACAGGTCATAAGCTAATGACATGCCCTCCAACCAAGAGCACGAGCCAACGGTTCCGGTATCCTTGACTCCTTGCTCTGCTGTACCCTTCCTGTCCAAGCTCTTGTCCAGTCTGTCCTGTATTCCAACAAAGCACCTCTTAACATTCTGGGCCCTTCTGGAAACTCTACAGCCCTAACTCGACGCTCTCCTCGTTCCCTGGATGACGCACTGGCTTTGCTCTCCTCCCTTCTGCCCACCCCCAGTCCTTCTCTACTTGGCCGATGGGTAACAGTCTAAACCAGGAGCCAAAAGACTACACTCAGGCTAAGGGAAACCAAGTGCACCCACCACCAGTTTTTCTATTTTTAAATGGTTCTCAGTGCCCACAGAATATCCTCAACTTTCATCTTAGCTCACAAAGCCTGAAATATTTACTCTGTGGCCCTTTCCGGAAGAAGTTGGCTTTGTTATAAACCCAGAACTGTTTGCTGCCCTTCTTCTCCTCACCTGGGCCAAACATCAGTGCAGACCAGAGTCCCCCAAGGCACTGGCTGAAATGCAGATTTCTGGGCCCCACCTCCTAAAGGGTCTGGTTCAGTGGGCCTGGCTGGACCCTGAGATCTGCATTTGAACAAACGCTTGCAGCAAACACCCCAAATGGTTCTCACGTAGGTTCCAATCACAGGTCCAAGTCCACGCCTTGTGAAATTTACTCCACCTACAGAGACCACCAGAAGGTCCTGAGACCCTCCAGGAATCTTCGTGCCTTTGCTCTTGCAGTCGTGTCTGCCCGGGGAAGTCTTGGCAAATGTCTTTTTCTCTCAAGGCCCAAACACAAAGGCCACAGCTTCCCAGATCCGCACCCCCGCCCCCTCCAGTCATTGCCACCCCCGCCTCGGCCCTGCTCCCTAAAGCAGCTGACCCTCTGCAGCCCAGGCCGTGTGCCCGTGTGTCTGTTGCAGCTGCCACGCATAAGCTCGTCCTGTGAGACCTCACTTCATGGTGCCTCCTGCCCCGGGGGAAGAGGCACTTGTTCAATATTCAGTGAATCAATGAATGAGCGGTGGACTGGTTCCAAAGTGCCACAGGACGCAGTGCCAAGTCAGGGCTGGAGTCTGCACACGGGCCCCGGCTCCGGTGACCTTCGCGCCCTTCCATCGGCTGCCAGAGCAGAGGGGTTCAGAGCCAGGGCTGGCCTGGGTGTGAATCCCGCTCCATGCCTCGCTCGCCCTGTGACCTTGAACGACTTGTGCAAGCTCCCCGAGCCTCATTACCTCATCTCTAAAATGAGAAAGATGACACTAGTAGCACTGACCTCATAGAGCTGCTCTGAGGCTTCAGGAACAATCCACAGAAAGCTCTCGGGGGGGGGGGGGGGGGGGGAAGCATTCCGCGCCTGCGCACTGTGCTCCTTAGTCCATTTGCCCCCCAGGGGTCTGACCGGAAGCCAGGGCTTTCTCTAGGGAGGAAACAGCAGGGACGGTTCAGACTAAGGTCGTAGGGTCAGCCAACCCCATCCCTCTTGTCACGGATATCCCCTGGGGAAATCCTCCTTCGGGGGAAGTCCTGTCAAACTGACCCGGGACCCTGGGAGTGTGCAGACTCCCCAGCTCCTAAAGCCCCTGGAGCCCAGCCCCCAGGCCATCCCAAGAAATGCACCCCACAAATACCCTCGTCCCTGGAGAGTTAAGGCAGAGTCGTTTCCGGAGCCAGACACTCGGCGGGCCTGGGCCAGGGCCAAGGGCGGGGATCCGCAGCGGACGCTGGCAGCGTGCCCGCGCAGGACAGCAGTCGGCAGCACTGCACGCTTGCCGAGCTCCGTCAGGAAGCACACGCGGGGGCAGATGCCGCCTGCCCCAGGGAGAGGGTTTGACGGAGCTGCAGCGGGAGCCCCAGTTACCCACAGTGTGGACCCGCCCCCACCCCCTGCGACGCGGCACATCCTTGTGTGGGGAATCCAGGAGAGGGACTTCCTGTGCGGGGTGGTCTCCGGGATCCAGAGAGCAGGTTACGGATGCCCCGGCAGCTGCCGACACTGCCATGGAGCCCACAGGAGCTCCAGAATCAGAGACGTGAGTCACGTTTGGTCTAGCAAGCTCTTTGGCAACCCTTCTTCGCTGGCACAAACCAAAGATCGAGGAGGTGACCTTGAGCACAAACCGGAGATCTAGGAGGTGACCTTGAGCACAAACCAGAGATCTAGGAGGTGACCTTGAGCACAAACCAGAAATCGAGGAGCTGACCTTGAGCACAAACCAGAGATCTAGGAGGTGACCTTGAGCACAAACCAGAGAGCTAGGAGTTGACTTTAAGCACAACCAGAGATCCAGGAGCTGATCTTGATGCTTCTCTGTCTCTTACCCCCCCAACCTCCATCACACAACTCTGTCATTTTTACCACCTAAGGATCTCTGCCATCAGCTACCCCCATTCCCAACCTCACTCACTCTGGCCAATTTATTTCTCTTTTTTCCTTTGCACATAATGCTTCCCAACATCCCAGTTTCCTTACTTACTACGTTTACTGCTCGTCTCCCCACGCACTAAAATGTCAGCTCTGTGAGGAC